>NW_023416368.1:21292000-21965000 GCF_014108235.1 Myotis myotis | reverse complement strand
TGTCTTCCAGGCTCCCTGCCACTTGCCAATCTTCTTATTTTCACATAATGCCCGCCCGAGCCTAGCTGGGCACTTGCCTTGGCAACAGCTTCTAGTTTGAGTTAGTGGATTGTTTTGTTTTCACTGCACTTGTTTTTATTTATAAATTCTAATATGGAAAGTAATGCAAGATTTTCTTTTATAGAATTAATTTATATGAGTAAAGGCAGTAAATCAATTTAGAAAAAGGTTGGCCAATGGCTGTCCAGGTGGCGTGCATGGCGGTAAACGCATGCATACTCACACGCACACGTGCATGGAAGCGTGAAGGTCAGAACCCTCCGTTAGTGCAGTAAGTCCTCAGGGCCTGGGAGGCAGGGTGCTAACCACCCGTGTGACTGGGAGAAAATCACTTTTCTGTTTCTTAGTTTAGTCGCCTGTAAAAAGAAGAGAACAAAATTGGGCCATAGAAGCAAATGATTTCATCTCCCAGATACAAATCTCTCTTCCTGCTCATACGACTTGGAAATCACTTTGCTGAAAAGGAACCCATAGGTGATTATACTTTTTATATTAGAAATCAGAGATCTGAGGGGGACAGAGGTCAAGCAACTTATACAAGGTCACACTGCAATTTAATGTCAAATTCAAGACCTGAATCCAGGTTTTCCCACCCCAGTGATCTGTTTTTCTCCTCATTCTGAAACCACCCCCTTATGAAACACACACACACACATACACACACACACACACACACACACACACACACACACACACACACATACACACACACAATATAAAACCATCTTGAAATAATGGAAAAATAAATAAGAAAAAGATAAAGGCCATATTTAACAATGTTAAAAAGGGAAGTAATATACCTGGAAGCTGAGAAAATATGTTACAGGGCTTTCCACAATGCTGTAATTCCCTTGTTCTTTATGTGGGTTAGACACCAGGAGCCAGGAGCCAGGCAGGCCACACAAGTTTAAGTGAATCACCTTTGGTTACTATACATTTATAATAAGACCTGCTTATGTAGACCAGATCCAATCACCACTTCACCCTCTGTGGGTCATGAAAAACAGCTTCCTCAAGATTTCAAGGGGGATAGTCACCCACATTTTTTAAATGGAATTTTTAGACACTTTTAAAACTATCTCAGCAGAGCAATTTGCATATATGATGTGGTCCCTGCAATGACACAGTGCAGTGTTTTCCTCTAACCTTGTCTTTGCAAGTGCGCTGAACATGTTTATCACTGAGCTGGTTAGAAGCAGACTGACCAGATTTATAGATGAACCAAAGTGCACAGAATCAAAACATTTTAACCAAAATTCCCAATGAAATGTAAAATGGGTAGATCTAATGGCCTTCATATATATATATATGGTCACGTAAATATACATGTATGTGCGTATATATAAATTTCATATGTAGCAATTGAGAAAGATCTGGTCAAACTGACGGTCATGTGTGATGTTTCATAAGCCCACTGTAAGCCAATGGTAAAATGTGGTGGCTCAGGGAAAAGCAACATCCTAACACAACGCTGAAATAACATTAAGTACCGTAACATCCCTCTGTGCGCCCACCAGCCAATCCAGAGGCCTGGTGCAGTTACGGGAACCACCGTCAGAGCGACAGACACTGGCATCTGTCCAGGAGAGTGATGGGTCCGTGGGAAGGGGAGAGGGTCTGTAACCTGAGGCAGATGGCGCACAGTCACGGCACCTGTTCAAGGGCCAAGCGAGCCTTGTTCACGTGTAAGAAGCACAGAGGCTCTGGGACGCACACGCCCGGGTCAGCTCCCAGGAATGTTGCTGAAAGGTCTCCGCGTGGGAGGTTAGCCTCCTCCACAGCTTCCCTCCCCGCTCGGGATTGTATGGTTTGTGGTGGGAACAAAACCACATCTATTTGACATGGTAGTGGATTAGGCCACTTCATTTCCTTCCTGGAGAAGAATATTCTGTGGGGAGTGTTTTGACAACTAAGCACGCTCCTAAGAGAAAATGAGAGGTCTGGAGTGTAGACAAGCTGGGTGACTAAAGGCTGCCACGTTGATTCAACTCACCACCCGCTTCCCATCCCAACACACCCCCAACCGTGTGGTTGGCCCAGGAGCTAGAAATGAAGGGCAGAGGGTCTGGCAGCAAAATCGAAGCTGCTGGGCATCAGGCGGGCAGCCCCATGGCGGGGTCTTCCTTCATGTTCCCACAGTTCAGGGTGAGGGTGACCCACCTGTGTCAGGGTCACTGGAGTTGCTCATTAAAATGCACGTTCCTGGGCATCTCTCAGACCTAATGGGTCAGCACTATGGGGGCAGGCAGCTCCTGAATGGCCCCAGTGATGCCCGCCTCCTGGGATGCACATCCTCCCTTTTCGTGTGGGCTGGACCTAGTGACTCACTTGTAAGAACAGAAAAGGCAAAAATAGGTGGATGTTGCTTCTGTTAGGTTATGCGAATCCTGTGACTTCCCTCTCTCTCGTGCTCACTGATGAAGCCGGGAGCTTGGGCCGCCCTAGGCAACAGCGAGCAAGGCTCTGCCCCCAGCCAGCACGACGTGAGTGGGTTTGAAAGTGGATTCTTCCCTTGCCGAGCCTGAGAAGACTGCAGCCATGGCTGACACCTTGACCGTAGCCTTGGGAGCCGCCCTGAGCCAGGTCACACTTGGATCCCGGCCCTACAGAAACTGAGATAATGATGCTCCCAGCCACTGCGCGTGTCATGCGGCGACAGACCTAATAGAGATGCTGTCAGGGAGCTGCCCTGAAATCATGACACCCAGCCTTCAGGTCTCCCCTCCCCCCTCTCCCTATGACACAGGAGACAAATGTCTGTGCAAATGCAAATGGGAAATATTTAATAATATACACTATTTACACGTCACCTATGTCATAGCTTTCTAAGGCTCGATTTTTACATCCTGGCCCTTGGGAAGCTTCTTCTGGTTCTTGGGGGGGGTGGGGGCAGGATGGAGACAGTGAACCTGCCTTCGACCTCACGCCTGTGCCTTCCAGGGCCATTCTGAGGCTGTGTCTTTGGGCTGAGAGCATGGTCATTCCCACCTGCCAGTCCCCAGGCCCCTCCACGGGCAAGGGGAGGGGTCTTTCCCTGAGCAAAGTCAGGGAGGCAGCCAAATCCAATCGCTTGCCTCCTCCCAGCCAGTCCCTGATTTCCCGGGGGAAGGAGCGAGGCTTCCCACGGGCACAGCTTCTCATTTTCTCCAGGAGAACTGTGGGTCAAGAAAGTGCATTTCCGAGGCCAGCTGTGTGGAAGGGCCACCGTCAACTGGGAAGGCGCTGGACCCACAGCCGGGACTTCTCTCCGGGCTCCATCTCCCACCGCTGTGTGGCCAGCCCCGAAGGAGCCCCTCCTCTCACTGTCAAATGAGGGGCTGGGCCAGGCGATCACTTAGACCCTCCAATTAGTGTCCAGGAGCCTAAGGCAGGGAGGCACTGCTGGCATGGCAACTGGTCAGGGCTGGGCCAGCTCTCCTCAGAGGGCCAGGCCCCCGCCACTCAGCCACCGCGCCCGCTCCGCCGAGCGCCCGGACGGGCTGCTGAGCCACAGGGGGCTCTGACAGATGCTGTCCAGCCTGCTCCTGATGGTGTCCTGCAGCTCCTCATCGCCCAGCAGGGCCGCTGCTGCCAGGGCCAGCCACAAGTACTCAGTGGCATCGTGGGCATCCTAACCCCAAGGCACGGGGCAAAGAAGAGACAGCATTAGCAGCATTTCCAGGAGAGGCCTGGAGGCGGCGGTGGGAGCCCTATCGGTGTCTGCCCACATACCTTCATCCCTCTCCAGGTTCCTGGGGGAGCTCCTCCCCTCCTCCCAGGCACAGGGTGGCACCTTAAGAGGGTCAGCCAATCACGAAGCAGCATCCCCTCGGCACAGTGCTTCAGGAAGGTATAAATGACTCAAGCTGGTCTATCCCAGTCCCTCCCCAAGGCCTTCCAGTGTGATCTAGCAGAGAAAATGGTCCCTTACCCTTTTAGATATGGGCTTGGGCCTGCCCATGGGGGAGGAGAAGGGGGGAGACTATGAAAATGGGGAAGGAGAAGCATACAGAGCCAACAGATAGAGGGAGGCAGGGAATGCATGATGGGAAACTGAATTCATTCCTGAACTTCCCTGTTATTTAAGCAAACAAACTGCCTCTTTTGCTTAAGCTAGCTGGAGTTGAGTTCTTCCCCGGCAGCTGTAGAACCTTTAGTTGACACAATCCAATCACACACTTTGTCCCTGAGCCACTTGCTGGGAGCTGTGGGCAGAGGCAGGATGGCTGGGGGCCTCCATGCCCAGGCCTCCCTCCCTACAGGGTGGGGATGAGGCACAGATCTGCCTCGGGTGAGACTCAACAGGGATGTCTGGTTCCCATCAACCCTCATAACTCAATAATCAACTCAGGCCAGAAACAATGTCTGGCAAAGAAGAAAAGGAGAGCAGAGTTGCCCTGAGGATCCCCTGGGGCCAAACACAGGCGACTCGAAACCACCTTATTATGAGATTAAGGCTTAGGCTGGAGCAGACCGACCTCTGGCAAAGGGAAGCCAAGCCTGGGGACAGGATTTGAGCCAGAAGTGTGAGAGAGTTTCAGCACAGTCCTAGAAGAGGTGGGAAAGCAAGCCCTGAGTTCAACTCCAGCAGAGCAAACAGGAGAATCGGGACTAAGACCTTCCACAAGCCAAGGGATGCTGGCATTCGAAGACCCCACTCCTCATTGTCTCAAACATAGTAACCTGTAGCCAGATTTCTCCTAAATATAGTTTACACAACTGTATAAGTGAGTTGCAATGGGCTAGTTAACAACCTATAACATCTTGTAGACATACAGGTAAGCATTCATTTTTATTTTTCTTTTGGAGCTTTTGTTTTGAGTCTCATATATTTTCATAGGCTCTCAGGAACCAGGCAATGTGTCCCTCCTACCTGACAGATAAAGTGGTCACAGGAACCAGAGCAGAGCAAAGAGGACGAGGAGCTACCATCTGTCCTCAGAGATGGGAGGCACCTTTGAGCTCTCCATGGGGGTGAAGTGGAAGGAGCATTGGTCCCCAGTGGAGTCGGTCCCTACCCTTTGAGACGGGACTCCCCCTCAGGGCCATCTCAGCTCTACCCTGAAGGCCAAGGGTCCGGGAAGAACATGGCTGAATGGCAGCTCTCACCTGATCTTAGAAGCCTGACTCTTACCTTCAGCTGGTAGAACGTGAGTCGGCCCAGGCGACAATATACCTTTGCGTAGTACAAGGCCTCCTTAGGGCTCTGCAGCCAGGCCGGACAGAGGGACAGAGTCTTCAGGTAGCAGTCCTCGGCCATCTCATACATGTGCAGGGAGTAGTACACCGTGGCCAGACGGTGGAAGGCCACCAGCTCCTGCTTCTGATCTCCTAGGGATCGGAAGACTGAGCAAGACCCAGGCAACCATCGCTTCCCATCACCCCTCCCCTCATTCGCTCTGCACAATTCTGTGGAGGTCTGCTAGGGTCAGGGACTGGGCTTGGGACGTGAGGAACAGAGCAGAACAGGCCCCTGCCCTCACGAGGGCTACTGTCTCACAGGACACAAACATTCCGGAAATAATTCCACAAATAGAAGTAAAATTACACCTGGGATAAGTGCTACAAAAGAAGACACAGCTGTCTGAGAGCGCACCGGTCAAGGTTTTCTGGGATGATTCCTGAAGCAAACATTCTCCATATTATAGGTGTCACCTTCACTTGAGATTCTGGGAAATAATTATTTCCAAATTCCTGTGGGGGACGTGGTGACAAGATGAGCTTGCTGAACCAGCTACGGATTCTTTACAAGGAGATAACACTTGTCAGCTCCACACACGGGCTGTCCTGAGGGCTCTGGGCTGCCACCAGCTTGGATCTCAGGGTCTCCCAGAAGCCACAGAGACCTGCTCTCCAGTAACCCACACTATGGAGCCTCTGCTCTAGGGAGCCTAGATCTTATTTTGGTTTTGGGTGGGTTTGTTGTTTCAATAACAAAGTGGCCTTTTAAAGAGAACAAAGGCTTCCAATGGGTGTTGGGGGGGGGGGGCGGAGGGAGTGGCATATTTGCAAGGTGGCTGTTTGATGCCATCTAAAAACATCACTTTTAAGATTTAAAGACCCAAAAGCCCAAATTATAATAGAAAATCCAAGGGAGAGATAATTCTGATATGGACAAATGCCGTCACAGGGAAGCATAAAAGGGTGGGAAACAGCTCCCTTTGGCTCTGCCCAGGGGAGGATAAAGAGTGCACCCAGAGGCAGCTGCCTGGCGCCCCCAAGGCCTCTCCTGAGATCAGCAGACAGCCCCTCAGGGGTTCTTTGCAGTAAAGAGAAAGATAGGATGAGGAGAGAGGGAGCCCCGAAGTGCAATTAGACACAATAATGTCCAGTAGCATCAACATCCCATGCCCTTGAGCATGCCCAGAAGTCTCCTCTGGCATCCTCAGGAAGGCTGCACCTGCCTCCACATCTCATCCCTCCTCTGACCAAACCTGCTGTCCCTCAGGCACCAGCATTCCAAATGTGGTAGGGGCTCTTTAAAATCTTTCATTTAGTCTCCCTTCTTTCTCCTTTAATGACTTAGGTTGTTTCCCAGGAACTTTTGTGGCAAATGCAAACTATTTTGGTTACAGGGTGAGTTAAGTTAATGGGACTCTGACCTTCATTTACATTTCAGTTCTTTGGGGGAAAACTATGCATTTGACTCACAATCAACCAATTAAACATTTAGGGCACAGTTTCTTTGCTGCAAGGCAATGCCCATGCATAGAATAAAATACCTTTCACCCTGAGCTGGGAAATAACACCCATGATAATCTAAGAATTAGAGCAACACAGGTCACACTTATCCAGGACGAGTTAGGTCTCAAGCACTATGCTGCAGGTTTTCGTGGACAATCATTGGTCTTCATAACAACTGCACGAGGTGGGTGCTACTTTTAATCCTGATTTGCCAAAGACAAACTCGAGACTCCAACTGCTCGCTTAGCTAAGGTCTCCCTGCAGTTGGATCTAGAACATGAACCCATGCAGTCTGACTCCAGAGCCTGTGCTGTGGCGCCTTGTTGCACCTCCTTGGGGGCTGGGCGAGGGGTGGGGGGGAGTTCTGCCCCACCCATTCAGTGCAGGACCACCTACCTGTGACTGTGCTGAGCCTGGCTGCCAGGGTGGCAAACTCCAGAGCCTTGTCGTAGCCTTCCAGGCTGATCTGCAGCTCAGTCAGCTTGTTGAAAATCCGGAGCTCGGTTCTCATGGCCTTCATCCTCCTCGCTAAAGGGACAGCCCCCGCCTGCAAAGAGAGGCATAGGAATCTTAGTCTCCCATGAATGATCCATGTGCACCATACTCCAGGAAGCTCACATTCTACTGCTGGGTTGGGGGATGGTAGCAACTGAAACTAAGGAACTTGGGCATCCATACATGGGTTTTCTCAGCTCACTCTCTCGGCCCTGGCTCTTGGTTGCTCTGACCAGATCTTAGAGGTGGAAGGACTAGAGGTCATCGGGCCTCCTAAGTTTGGGAAAACTGAGAGCAGGAAAGCTACCTCCCAGCCATGTGTTCCCTCAGCACCCACAGCGCTAATCTACAAAGTACATATGTGTGTAGGATGAGAGTGCCCAACCAATGGTCATTTCTATTGTTTTTATTATGACAGAATGCTAGGCAGGTCACGTCATCTCTCTGAGCCTTTCTTATCTATAAAAATGCATAAGACAATGAGCCCCTCAATAGTCAGGGTCATGTTCCCTGTTCAGTGCCAGGCACATAATGGGTGACTCACAAATGTTTGATGAGTGATTAATCAACTGAACAAGCAAATGAATTAATATCTGAATAAATGAGATTTTAGGATCAAAGAAGACAATGTTTACAACTTCAGTCAGTGGTAAAATTATGACTTTTGACATATCTGCTTAACATCTAGACACTTATTTATTAATATCATTTGTTAAATCAACTCCCTTTTATTATCTTGTCTCATTCTTTGCAGCAATGTCTGTGAAATCATGGGTTTGATGAGCTGGTGTTATACTTGATAAAAACATATTAAACAGATGTGTTCCTCCATGGACCAGCCATCTCCCACCTGCCTCCAGTGGTGCTGGGAGCATTCCGGTAAACAGATAAGTGTGCTACACACTGTGAGCACCATGAACCTGAGAGATGCAATTATTATGGCCTCTTCTCCAAGCCTGAGAAGGACAGAGTTCATCAGCTCCTTCTTTGAGAACCTGCCAGATTGAAGAGAGAGGAAGTATGTGGGCCGGGGATGAGCAAGGTGTGGAGGAAAAGGGGCCACACATCCTACACACTCAGGGGAGGCCTGCATGATGGGCCCTACAAACTCAGAGACGAAAAGTAACCACATAGGATGGTCTGAACATAAAAATTCCTCACTAAAAGTGGGTCATAGCGGTAGTCACATCCTAGGCCTGTAGCTTCCTTGGCAAAGGTCAATCTTAACCTTAAGTGAATCTGTTTATTGTCTTTTTGCTTCTAGGATAACATAGGTTTGAAATGTCAGGGTAATTTTCCAGACCCCTTAGGGCACATCCACAAACTAGAAGACCACAGAACTCCTCCTTATTATCTTATTCCCCCAATACCATCTCATGTGCTGCCAATATTATCAACTATCCTGTACCCGCCAATGTAAAAGACGTATGTGTCTCTCTGTTTTACTTTTTATCCAATCCCAGAGATTTCCCTACTTTGCCTTCTCCTGTTCCCTTAATCTCCCATCAGTGGATTTCATGTATTCCCTCATGCCTCCTCCTTTGATGCTAATGTATAAAATAAGCTTAAAACTGCCATTTTTTGGAACATTTTCTTAATCTGTGGAGATTTTGCTTCCCAGGAATTGTTATTAGTTTGGCTCAATAAACTCATAAAAATTCTCTCCAGATTTGGATGTTTTTTTACATCAACAAAGAGAAGGAAAAGAAATACCAGCAAAAGAGGGGAAGGCAGGTCCAGGCTGAAGTCTATATGGCCTCTCCCAGGTTTGTGCCAGAGCCTGGCAGCCACACTGTGCGGCCTGGGACTTACCCGGTAATATTCCACCGCTCGATGCCTGTGGCGGGTCCCATTGAAGAACACATCACCTGCTTCTTCATAGAGCTTGAGGGCCAGGGAGGGCTCTTCTGGCTTCAGCGCTTTCTGGATGGCTGCCTGGGTGGGACAGAGACAACTGTCAAAGCCAGAGAGGACTTCATGTGTCCACAGGACTGGCAGGAGTGAGAGCCTGACCACCCAGCTTAACCCTCTGCAGCGTCCCAGAATCCCAAATTGTCCTCCACACTCATAGAGCTGCTAGGAAGACTTGGAGATTCTCTAGCCCAGCATTTTCCTATCATTGTATGAGAGATTACATCATATAGCCCTAGAATAATTTTCAGCAGTACACATAACATTTTATGTTTTAATATACAAGTATTTATTTTAATGTGTTTTAAGAAAAAAAGACTATTACATCAAAACCTGTGATTTCAGATAGCATTGTTTAGTATAAAATGCTAAGTCAACTTGAAGTTAAATCAGAAAAAAAATGAGTGTATAGTGATATAAAGAGTACATGGATACGGCTAATCCATGAGCTGTTCGTATAAATGACTGAACTCTGGGAAGCAGTGATTTCATCCAACACCTGCACTTTCCAGAAGGAGAAACTGAGGCTCAGAAATATTAAGAAACCTCTCCATATTCACATCCGTGGTTAGTGGCAAACAAATGCTAGTGTCTTCCAGCCCAACACCCTTCTCCTAGCCTCCATGACCTCTTTCTCTCTAGCAAGCTAGTCCATATTGCATCGAAGCAGAACACGGCATGGAAGGTGAAGAGTGAAGAACACACGACAGCACAGCTGCGGCAGCTCAGCCCAGACAGAGAGGATTCACTTCCGTGGCAATGACCTGCAGAAGTCCAAGGTAGATGGCAGTCTGGGATTGGGTGGGCCTGGGACCAGTTCTCACTGGGGAAAGACCCCACAGTTACTGTCACTGCACATGCAGCTACACAGAGAGGGGGCGGTGAGACGGAATCCTGGAGTCAGAGGCTCTGCTGCCAACCCCAACAGCTTCCTCTGGGCCTCCGTCTCCCGAAGAGTGAGAGGCAAGACTGAACTATCTGCTCTGAAAATCCTTCCAGCTCGAAAACGCCAAAGCAGGATGGAGTCTGAGAGTGAAAACTTTACTTCACACAGCCAGGGGGCCACTTCCACCACTTACTACATGTCTCATCTTGAGCAAGTTACTCAGCCTCAGTGAGCCTCATCGGTAAAATGGGAATTTCAATAGAAACTCCTGCTGCATTTGTAATGAGGATTCATCTACACCATGCCTGTGATGTGTTTACCAAAGTCTCCTGTGCATTCAATCAATGTTACAGAACCTTCAGTCCCAGTGCGAGTGAGTTTATGTGAGTTTAACTAATGGCGTAGGGGAGAATAAAAAGGAAGAAAATAAGAAATGGGAAGGAAGCAAAGATAATGAGCATATTTTAGATGAAACAAATCTTACATACTATCACGATATCAGTATTTGCAGATAATAGTAATAATAATGAAATACCACTTATTAAGCATTTATTGAGCCCCAAGATTAGTAACTGCTTACTATGCATATGCATTTACTATACAAGTGATATACCTAATCCTTACTAGAGATTGGGTTCACCCATGAAGAAACTGAATCCTAGAGAGTTCATGTAGCAAGTCCAAGGCCACACAGTTTGAGAACAATAATGTTAACACTCCACACACATCAACCTCGCCTCATATTGCAGCACAGCCCTGAAGGCAAGGTGTGTGTCAAGCTTTGGAAAGATGGACGTGCTTGGCATTCCGGTGCGGGAGTCTCCCACCACGTTCTTCGGGAGCTTCCATGTGTATAGGACCTGGGACTGGCCCTTTGCCACCTGTATGCAGCCTGCCAGACTGCCCTGGCTCCCAGCTGTGTGCAGGGAGCAGCCCAATGTTGACTTTTCCTCCAAGGAGAGGCCATCACCTCTCTCCAGCTCCTGATGGTCCCTCTGGAGCAGCGGTTCTCAACCTGTGGGTCGCAACCCCTTTGGGGGTCGAACGACCCTTTCACAGGGGTCGCCTAAGACCATCGGAAAACACATATATAATTACATATTGTTTTTGTGATTAATCACTATGCTTTAATTATGTTCAATTTGTAACAATGAAATTGGGGGTCACCACAACATGAGGAACTGTATTAAAGGATCGCGGCATCAGGAAGGTTGACAACCACTGCTCTGGAGGGTGCAGCTGCCTCCCCAGTTGGCCCAAGTCAGCAGATGAGCTCTGCAGGAGGCCCACCTGCAAGTACAGCTCCACCAGCTCGTCCTCCTGCATGAGGTAGTAGAGACGCCCAGCCCCGAGCCAGGCCTCAGCAGCCTTGTCCTCCTCGCCCAGGTCGATGAAGATCCGCAGGCTCTCCTTGATGCAGGTCAGGGACCTCCTGAGGGACCTGGGGGCAAACACGGACTCATAGGTGGGAGGGCTCCAAAGGGCCTCAGAGTCCCTTAGCACAGGGAGAAACTGAGGCTCTCAGGGGGCAGGGGAACACATTGTTTCAGGTCACACAGGAAGGTCTGGGGTGATTTGAAATAGGCTCTGCCTTAACTGTCTGTAAGGAAGTACAGTGGGGCCTTGACTTACGAGTTTAATTCGTTCCGAGACCCAGCTCGTTAAGGAGCTTGTTAACTCAAATTACTGTCAACTCAATGCAAAAAATCAGCCGAGAGACAGCTGGTATCTCAAAAAACTCTAGGTCGGGACACTCGTAAGTCAAGGCCCCATTATACAGGATTTCTCTGTGCCTTGTTTTCCCCATCTGTAATGTGGGGATATAATTGTACCTGCCTCGGAGGATTGTTGCAAGGTTTAAATGTAATAATAAAACAAGAATGCTCAGAGTAAGCACTTGATAAATACTTAAATGTTAGTTATCATTGCTATTACTGACCCATGATCCATCTATCTTTCTACTGCACTTGAACATTATTTCCATAAGCACTTAACACACAGCAGATGCCAAAGACCTACTTATTGTATAAATGCACAAATGAATGACCACAGTGGTAACTTTAAATCATCAAAAACTTTTGGTGTTTTAAAAAGAAGGACCAAAAAAGAGTGGAAGTTTTAAAAGGTTCAGGTTTAATGGAGTGCTCTTTAATTATCTGGAAAAAACTGCCTTATGTAGGATACTCTTCCCTCATGACAGGGATTAATGAAGAAAGGAGGCACAGCTACTGTAATGTTGCACAGATTTGACATTCTAGAACAAGAAGGAGCACTGGGCAGCATCTGGTTCTCAACCTTGGCTGCACATTAGAATCACCTGGGAATCTTTTTAAAATCCTGATTTCTGGGCCTCATCCTCCAGAAATTCTGTTTCTTTGTTACTAATGTTGTGGCCTCACCCCATAACAAAGAAACCGAATTTCCGGAGGATGAGGCCCAGAAATCAGGATTTTAAAAAGATTCCCAGGTGATTCTAATGTGCAGCCAAGGTTGAGAACCACTGATCTAGATGGTAGTTCTCAACTCCAGCAGCAATTGGAATATCCTGGAAGCTTTTTAAACATACATACACAGGCAAACCCACCTCATTGTGCTGCATGCCATGGCACCCTGGGACACTCGGGGAGTGTAGCTCAGGCAGCAACACTCTGCCAAAGCCCTCCCACACTGCCTGCATTGTACAGCTTGGGTTGAGACTTATTGACCTAATCCAACACCCTTATTTCATAGAGAAAACAGGCCCAGAGAGGGTATGTGACTGTGCAAGGATGCACAGCATGTTAGGGGAAGACTCAAGGCCAGAACTCCCTTCTTCTGAGTCCCAGCCCTGAACTAGTCCTGTAACACCCACATTCCTCACAGCCTGATTCACAGCCCACGGGATTCAGCATTCTCTAGGGAGCTTATTAAACACACAGACTCCCAGAACTTCCTCAGACTGACTCTATCAGAATCATCACAGCTGCAAGCCAGGCTTCATTAGCCCTCAATTTCTACAACTCTTTCTACCTCGTACGGTATCCTGAGATTACACATTGCTCAGTAAACGGTGCACCTCACTACATGCTTTCTGTGACTGTGAGGACCCTAACCCCAACCACTTTCACAATGGAGGCTCACTGGGCACACGCCCACCCCTGCAAATGCCCACCCCCGAACCCCATCCACATCCCTCCTGGGGGACAGGCTAGAGTCCCCTCTCTCCCTTCGTACCCATATCCAGATGAACATTAAACTGTCTTTTAAACCTGCCTCAGAGGATTGTTGTACGGTTTAAACGGAACAATAAAATGAGAGTGCTCAGAGTAAGCACTTGATAAATATTTAAATATTAGCTATCATTGTTATTACTGAGCCATGGTCTATCCATCTTTCCACTGCACTGTAACATTCAAATGTGCCCTCACCTTCCCCACGTTTCCATTGCTCCTGCTACTCCTTCTACCCCAAATTCCATTCTTTTACCCTTTCTCACCTTCAAAATCTTACTTCTCCCTCAAGGGCACCCTCACATGCTATGAGCTTCATGAAGTCTTCCCTGACCCTTCGCTGTTGGTGTTCCTTCCTTCCCCTCCAAACCTAGCCTTGCAGAGCCCGCCGTCTCACCTGTGAGCACTGTTTGCCTTTGCCTGGGGTGGCTCTGAGTTTTGTGAAATCGAAATCCCTGCGGGAAGTTCAATTGAAAAAAAAATGTGTCCATTACATCAAAACTCACTTAATAAATTCCCCCTAGAAATCAGTGCCAAGAAAAAATGTGCTCCAACAGATATATTTGCTTCTGTTCTTTCATCAGGCAGTGTGAACCACGTATGGCTTTCCCCTTTTACCTCCGCCACCAGGAAGCTTAGCGCTAACTTACAGTAATCACCCCTGGGTGCATGGAAACACTTATTTTTCTATGTCTGTTAACTGGTCTTTGTTCTCTTTTTTCCTTGAGCGCTCTACAGAAGTGGGTCATTTATCCCTGCTAAATAAACACAGCCTCAGAAGTTCTCCTTGATGACCTGGGCCTTCTATAAAGGGATGATGACCTTATGTTTGCAGAGGTTTCCCCTGTCACTTAAGGTACCTCACGGTCTTCCTCTTGGTATCACTCATGCAAGGTAAAGCAGAGTGGATATTTATTTCCTCTCAATTATATAAATAGAAATCCAGAATCTTAGAGTTATAGAATGTTAGGATTTAAAAAAAGCCTAATCAGGATCAATTCCAGAACAATGGACTAAAGATCTCCAAAAATCCACTCTCCCATAAAAACCAAAGAGAACACAGGCAAAAATTGTCACAATCCATTTTTTCAGAACTCTGGAAGTTAACCGAAGGTTTGCGACAATTTGAAGAGAGTTCAGTCAAGAAAAACAGCTGGATCGTGTTAAGAATAGTGAGTCTAGAACAGGGGTGGGCAAACTTTTTGACTTGAGGGCCACAATGGGTTCTTAAACTGGACCGGAGGGCCGGAACAAAAGCATGGATGGAGTGTCTGTGTGAACTAATATAAATTCAAAGTAAACATCATTACATAAAAGGGTACGGTCTTTTTTTTTTTTTTTTAGTTTTATTCATTTCAAACGGGCGGATCCGGCCCGCAGGCCGTAGTTTGCCCACGGCTGGTCTAGAAGCATCTCTCTCTACAGCTCTGTGGCAGCCTGAAAACCAAAGGCTGGTTTTTAACTTGGCAATCACAGTAGCTGGGAAAACCAGTAACCTCTTGCAGCCACTGGAAGGGACACAGTGAGTTTGGAGTTCCCCATACTCTGTCCCCAGGGAACTGTCACTATCTGACAAGTCTGGAAGTTCCCTGAAAGCCTTCACTCACAGGGCTTGTTTTTAATCAACCTGACTCAGAGCTCACTCACTGTAGATAACCCTTTCCCTGGGGTGTTTGCCCAAAAAGATGTGCAGCAATTGCTTAGCAATGCTGCTGCCTGCGATGGCGAAAACATCTGGAGCAAAGAAGAAGCTGAAAACCAGAAAACAAATAAAAGGAAAAGTTGGGGAATGAGCTGCCCATAGAAGGCACTGAAACGCTCCAGCGTATCCCAGCAATCTAAAAGACCCCTGGATGTGCAAAGCTGTGTGCATGTCCAGGAAACGGATAAGATTGTTATCAATGAAGATGTTAATGATAATCCCCAAGGTGACAACCAGAAAAATAGCGATATTAGAAAATACTCTTAGATGAATAAAAAGAAAAATACCACATATCAAAACTGGAGTGAGTGGCATGAAAGCAGTGCTCAGAGAGAAATTTATAGCTGTAAATATTTATATTAAAAAAGAATAAAAATCTCAAACCAGTAACCTAACATTCCACCTTAAGAAGACACTTGAAAAAGAAAAGCAAAGTAAACCCAAAGCAAGCAGGAGAAAGAAAATAATAAATATTAAATCAGATACAAATAATATAGAGAATAAAAAAACAATAGAGAAAATCAACAAAATAAAATCATTGGTTCTTTTTTTAAAAATTTTGAGTCAAATCTTTAGTTAGTCTAATCAAGAAAAGTAAGAGAAAAGCTAGGAATTAAAGTGGAGACATTACTACTACCAGAAATAACTACAGAAATAAAAAGGATGATAAGGGAATACTATGAACAGTTGTACTCCAACATATTAAACAATCTAGGTAAGTGGACACATTCCTAAAATAAAAACTATCAAACTGTTTAAGAAGAAATAGATCATCTAAATAGACCTATAACAACCAACAAGATTAAATTATTAATTTAAAAAAGAACAAAACAACTCCTTACAATGAAAGCCCAAGCCCAGATGGCTTCACTGGTGAATTCTACCAAACATTTAAAGAAGAATTAACACTAATCCTTCACAAACTCTTTCAAAAAATAGAAGTGGACGAAACATTTCCCAGCCATGTTGAGGCCAGTGTTACCCTAATAGCAAAACCAGACAATATCACAAGAAAAGAAAAATACAGATCGATATCTCTTATGGATATAGATGTAAAAATATTCCACCTATAGTAGGAAATTGAATCCAGCAGCATATAAAGAGGATTATACTCCATAATCAAGTGGGATTTATCGCAGGACGGCAAGATCAGTTCCACATAGTAAAATTAATCAACTCAATACCCTTTTTAAAAGAAAAACCCACATGGTAAGTTCAATAGGTGCATTAAAAGCATTTGAAAAACAATAACTCTTTAATAATAAAAATTATTATTCTATTCAAAGAACTAAGAATAGAATGGAAATTCCTCAACCTAATAAAGAGAATTTATGAAACATTCACAGTTAATTTTATACTTAATGGTGAAAGCTTTAAGTCTGAAAGCTTTCTCCTTAATATCAGGTGCACAACAAGAATTTCTACTCTTGCCAACTTTATTAAACATTGTATTGAAGATTCTATCTAAGGTGATAAGACAAAAAATGAAATAAAAGACATCTAGATAGAAAAGGAAGAAGTAAAGCTATACATGCATGTGACATGATCTTATATATAGAAAACTATAAGGAATACACACACACACTATTAGAACTAATAAACAGTTGCAGGATACAATATTAACATGCAAAAATCTACTGTATTTGTATAAACGCCAATGAACAATCTGAAAGTGAAATTAAGAAGACAACTGCATTTATAGAGGCATCAAAAACTACTCAGAATACATTTAACAAAAGAAGTGGAAGATGTATATTCTAGAAACTACAACAAACTAGAAAGGGATTAAAGGAGATCTAAGTAAATGGAAAGACACCCATGTTCATGAAGTCGAAGACAGGATGTTGTTAAGATGACAATATCACCCAAATTGATCTACAGATGCAACATTCTCCCTATCAAAATCTCAGCTGGCTTCTTTGCAGAAACTGAAAAGATGCAAAATTTCATATGGAAAGGCAAGGGACCCAAATAGCCAAAACAATCTTGAGAAACATGTTTGGTGAACTCACTTCCCAATTTAAAAGTTACCGCAAAGCTATAATAAACACAATGGTATAGTCTGGCATAAGCTAGACATATTGATCAATAGAATAGAACTGAGAGTCCAGAAATAAACACTTATTTTTATAGTCAACTGATTGTCAACAAGGGTCCCAAAACATTCAATGTGGAAAAATAAATTTTCAACAAGTGGTACTTGGACAACTGAATATCCACGCAAAAGAATAGAACTGGACCCTACCTCAAACCATATTTTAAAAATGATCCCAAAATGACTGACTGACTTAAATGTAAGAGCTAGAACTAGTAGACTACTGCACTAAATAACTACAGTAGTCCCCCTGTTCCAAGACCCCCAATGAATACCTGAAATGATGGATAGTATCGATCCCTACTTATGCACTGTTTTGTGCTATACATATTCACCTTTTCAATTAAAAGAAACACTTACTGCTTCTCTTTAGCATATCCAGATTGCCAGCATACTACTGTTCTGCCTTGGGGCCATTATGAAGTAAAATAAGGATTACTGGAGTACAAGCACTGTGATACCTCTACAGTCGATCTGAGAACCAGGAGGACCACTAAGCGACTAATGGGCAGGTAGCATGTACAGCATGGACACACTGGACAAGTGTGATTCAAGTGCCAGAAAGGGTGGAGGAGCACAGAGAGAGATGTCATGCTACTCAGAACAGCATGCAGTTCATTTCTGGACTTTTCCACTGAACATATTAGGACTACAATTGACCACGGTTCATTGAAACTGCGGAAAGCAAAGCCGGGGGTAACGGGAGACTACTGTAATTACTACTCAGCTGACCCACACAGATATGGATTGTATGTTTCTCTGTGCCAACTTCTCTGCTCGACATGTCTGCACACATGGAGCTTATGGTCACCACACCATGACCTTCTGAACCTAGCACAGAGTTTCCAAAACCCCAAAAGCTTAGGTCTCTGATCTAAAAGGTCCTCTAAAGAAAGCCCACAACCTTAAGAATCTGTCCCCTTCCTGGGACTGAGGCATAGGTAAAGGGAGATTGCAGGACTCCTGATTCTTATAAGAGAGAGAAAGGGTGAGGGAAAGAGTGACAGCAGAGAGAGAGGGTGGAGAGAGAGAGAGAGAGAGAGAGAGAGAGAGAGAGAGAGAGAGAGAGAGAGAGATCCTTATCTTATTATTTATGATTTGATTATCCAAGTGCCTAAGGTTACCAGATTGCCTACCATGTAGCCTAGAAAAGCAAAAAACTATAATTTAATTAGCTTCTCCTCAGCCACCTCTCTCTGCGCAACACTAGCAATTATCTCTGCTCTATTTTAGAGGTCATTCACAATTATGAATTCAATGCTACAATGCTAATCTGTTGCAAAATGCAATTGAGTGTCTTGCAAACCATGTGGAACTTAATAGAGTGAATTAAAGGCTTGTTAGAGAGCAGAGCTGCAGGCCACAGGCCCTGACAAATGAGAATGAAGTAGATTAGACCAGTGAGGAGACAGGCAAGAGAAAACCAGAAGGAGGAACGGACGCCTTGAGAATACTTTAAATACCAAAGGGTTAAAAGAAGCCTTTGGGTAAAATAGTTTTGGTATATTTTTGCAAAAATAAAGCTTTTTAAGAGATTGCTGGAAAAAACACACAAAACAAAGGATGTTTCATTGTACTATTACACAATTTTGACAACACAATTAAGCTACAGTCAGTACTTCTTTTGTTGTTTATTCCAAGACTTAGTGCATAGTTGTAGTTATAGCCCAAGTATTTTGAACTAAAAAGTGAAAATAAACTTAATTTTATAATTTCCAGTTTAATTTTAAAGGTAAGGGCCCAAACAACTTTCTTTACTTTGAAAAAGGTAATGTATTTACTTTCAGTGAATGTGTTTACTTTGCGTCCTTTCTCTAGTACCAGCTGTTTCAGGTGAGGGAGCCCTGGGTTCCTAACAGCCACCTCTCCTCATTACGCATCCTCAGCCATGGGCAAGTGATGGGTTGTTATGGAAACACAAGTAACTGTAACAGAGGCGACATTCCCGAGCCCTTTCTATATATCAAGCACTGTTCCAAGTGGTCCATGTGCATTAACTCACTTATTCCTCACAAAAATACTATAGCATGGATGTCATCACTGTCCTTCGTCCTTCTTCAACTGAGGAGGAAGCTGAAACTTGGAAAAATTAAATAACTGGTCCAAAGCCACAGAGCTAATAAGTGATGATGACACTGCGCTTGCACTGAAGCTGCAAAGCCCAGGCTCTTTTCCTTGATGCTATAACATACCATGGGGATTGGACTTGACACTTTGCAGGAGAGAACAGTGTTTCTCCTTAAGGAAAAAGGATGTTTCTAGGACTTTTCCCTAAGCCCAGACTTACCTGGCCGTGTTTAGGTTCCGATACAGCTGCCCGAGGGACTCCAGCAGCTGCCCCTCCATCTCCCGGTCCCTGAGTTGCTGAGCCAGGGCCAGCCAGTGCTCGTGGTAGGTGATGCATGCCTCGGGGTTTGGGGACACAGAGCTGTAGAAATGGCAGAGGGATTTGGTGACCTGAAGCTGACCTGAACATAAAGCAGGGACATGAATGAGATGACCTGAGACAGGAAAAGGGCAAAACGTGCTCTAACACTTTGCTCTCAAGCTGCCCAGCAGCAGGGGACATACTCACTCTTTAGGTGCCGATGCCTTAAGCCAAACAGCAAGGCCATTTCATAACAAAGGCGCCCACTGGCCAGCTGGCATCCACACACCAGGACTTGGGCCAACCAGAGAAGCACCTGTACTAATTCCATGTCTGTCTCCACACTGGCCTGGAGTTGACAATAGAGTCGGACGGCCTGTAGGAAATAGTCTCTGGCTGGCTGCTGGGCCCAAGATTTAAGGGAGAGATGGCCAAGATTAGCCAAAGTCACTGCCTGGTTACGCACATCCCCCACCTCCTGGGCCCCATTCAAGGCCCGGAGATAGCTCTTGGCTGCCCTGTTCACCCGGCCTTCACCTTGAAGTGCAAGTCCCAGAAGGTTCTGGACTACCCCCTTTTGGATAGCATTCTCTGTCTCCTTCAGGGAGTGTAGGAGTGGGTAGAGGATGTCCAAAGCCTTCTTCACCTGGCTGGCTAAGAGATAGGCCCATGCCAGGCAGAGGGCAGACTCGAAGGCTTCCTGCTCCCCCAGCAGCTGCCCTAGCACCAAGGCTTGGCTCAGGTAGTAGATGGCACCATCAGGAGACCTGTGTTGGAGGTACACTCTGGACAGGATGAGACACAGGGCCCTCTGGGTGCGCTGATCTGCCTGCTCCTCACAGGCGGCCAGCGCCTGCCTGAGCGCCGGACAGGCCAGGGGGGAAACTTCATTCCAGCTTGTGGAGGGAACGCGGAGGAGCTTGGTGGCATTCTGGAGGGCCAGGTGGACCTGCCAAACCGGAAGGGACATCCCTTGGGCACTCTGGGGACCATGTTGCCGGACAGAGGCCACTGCAAGGTGCGGAAGGTATTTCTTATCATACAGGAAACTCAGGATGGTGGCCACAGCATCCGAGGCGGGAGGGTGTCCAGAGAGAAGCTGCAGCCGTTCCGCGAAGGGCAGGACCTCTTCATGCCGGCCGAGGCTTAGGAGCAATCGGATGGCCAGGAAGCAGGCCCGGGCCTCCAGGGGGCAGCTGCCCGATGCAATGCCCTGGCGCAGCACGTAGGCCACCACATCGAGCTCGTTCTTGGCACTGGACTCCCGGTCGGGCAGGCAGGCCAGCAGGGCCCCTGCCTTTTCCAGCAGGGCCAAGCCTTTGTGCCTTAGCCTCTGCCGCAGGTAGATGGCAGCCACGTTGATGTACAGAGCAGCCACCAAGGACAGGTCCTCAAATGCCCCGTTGAGAATGCGGATGGCCTCCTCGAAGTACACCCTGGCCTGGGAGAGCTTGACCTTCCTGACGCTCAGCCGGCCCAGGAGGAAGCAGAGCCGGGCATGGGCCCAGGTCATGTGGCTCCGCTTGGCCCACTTCCTGGAGGCCTCCAGGTAGACCACCAGCTCATCCTCCTCGGAGAAGCTATAAAAGGAAGACGTGAGGAAAGAGAAGGAGAAATCATAGAGGCTCTTCAAGTGGTCAGCGTAACCCTGGTGATCCAGGAAAGCCAAGATGGGGGCGAAGGTCTCGGCCTCCTCCTCCTCCTGACCGGAGTTCAGGTCCATGAGCAGCTCCGGGTCATCCAGGTCGTCTGGCTCTGGCAGGTGATAGCTGTCTGAGGCGGCGGAGAGGAGCTCCTCCAGGCTGCAGTCCTCAGAGCTGCTGGACCGTCCGGAGCCCGAGGCCTGCTGCTCCTCCCAGGCCCCCCCAGGCCGGGCCTCCTGGAAGCCGTCAGGCTGGGACGCTGTAAGGGACAGCAGAGTTGAGCAACGCCAAGCCCCTGCAACTACAGTGGCCGTGCTTGGCAAGTGGACAGGGTGCTGTCCCGAGGGACTGGCGGTCAGGGTCAGCATGATCTCTACTCACCGCTCAGATCATTTGGAAGATTCTGGATGGACTCGAACCCACCTGGATAGAGATGAAGGACAGACCGGGGTTAGGTCCTCGTGGGCCACCACGCCTGTGCCTGCAGGTGTACCCCAGACAGTCTGGGGACTTTGTATTTGAGCTTCAGACCATCAGCATCTTTAAGGAACTGGGCAGAATTCTCTCCTTCATTGTCAGTTTAGAGTGGCTAAAACCTAAATATTATCTTACTTAACCCACTCGCTTTACAGCTGGGAACTGAGTTGGAAATGAGACCCAGAGGCAGAGAAGAAAAGCTGAAAACATCAGCTCTATGCCCAGAGGTGTGGGGGTGGGGGACGATGAACTCCGAAGCCCCAAATCTCTCAGCAGTTTTACGACAGAGCCATGAACAGACCCCCAAGTGCAGCTCACTTTGCGGCACATGGCATTGCCTCCTGTTCCCGTGTATCCCAGATCCCTCCTTCTTCCTTCCTCTTTCATTCATCACCCGGCCACTCAACAGACACTGATTTAGTGTGTACGGTGTGTTTTGACTGGACGCGGTGACCAAATGTGACTAATGAAGAAAAGAGAGTGAAGGTGCATCGGAGGGTGGTGGTCTCGGGGTGGGGGAAGAGGGGCAATGTAGATGAAAGGACAGTCTTCGGCCCTGTTTCAGACACTTTGAGTTTGCAGTACGTGGAAAAGCTCTAGACAGAGAATTCAATAGATCTGGCAGGAGAAAAGTTGGCAGAAGGCGACTGAGAAGGCACAGAGAGGAAAGTAGTCACGGAGATAGGGTGCCTTATGGTGCCACCACTTCATGTCACAAAAGTGAAACAAGACTAGGTGAGAAGCAAGACGACCTTGGGAGTTTGGCAGCAAAGAAGCGAACCCTCTTGACTAGAGCAGCCGCTAGGGAGCTGTGGAGGCAAAGGCCAGACGCGCTCCGCAGACAGGGGCTGCTCCAGGAAGATTCTGCCTCTTCCTGGCAGGGAAGCAGCGGGGCTCTCCAGTGAACTTGAGGACGTCAGGCCCCTCACCAAGTCAAGCCTCAGGCTCCTATTCTCTGGGGATGGCTTTCTCTGCGAGTGTCATTGCAGATACTTGAGATCTGCAGCCCCTGAGGGGGAGGAGGCCCCATAGGCAAACACAGGAGAGCTAGGTGTTCATGCGCCCAGTCCTCAGTGACTCCGAGGACACAGCCATTTCTCTCCAGGCCAGGACCATGGAGAGCACAAACAGTGCTTGAGCCTCCAAAGGTGCTCCTCAAGAAGAAGAATTGCAGGAGGCACTTCTTCCCTGGGCATAGGCCTCGGGGAGTGGAATTTACCAAGAGGATGTTCCCTCTGCTGGCTGCCTTGGTGCCAGGAGCAGCCGGCACAGCCACAAGACACAGCTCTGTGTCCAGCTGAGCTGCACTCCTGGTCTTTAGATAAGAGGCAATGGGCTGCCTGGAACCTGCTCCTGGATCTCTCCCAACCAATGGGAGAGATCAATGGTTGGCGGATACCTTAGCTCCAAGTCTGTGGCCACCCTGCCCCATGACACACCCCAAGTAGTCCTTAATTTTTCAGATCTCAGCCCCCACCTACCAGGCAGCACCCACAGTTTCAGAATCCTGACAGCCTGGTGGACAGTGTGACGGCAGGGCTGGAGCTACTGTAGAGCCAGGTGCTCCTCCCTGTGCTAGAGAAAGATTCCAGCTCCCACCTCTGCTCCTGGGGCTGACCTAAGGGTCCCTCCTGCAGAATCTCTGGCTGTACCCATGAAACATGCCGCCACTAATCTTGCCACATGAGAGTGGACACAACATCACCATCGCTGAAGAGATGGGAGAAACAAGAATCCTTCCTCAAACCACTGTCCATGGGAGAATGGACTTCCTGACACAGAGCAACAGGCCCTCTCCAAAGGCAGGGAAGGGCGTGTCATTCATTCACCCTGTCAATCACCTGACACTGCTGAAAGCTGTGCTAGGCACTGAGACCCCTCACCCACCCAAGTCTAATGTACCCAACAGTCCAATGTCATTTGTGTCAGGGTCAGTGTGAAGGTAGGGATTGTGTTGACTAGAAAATGGGTGTAGGCAGTTCTTTTCCTGGCTCAGGCACTAATTCATTTGGGCCTCTGTTTCTCAATTTGTGAAACTGGAAGAAAAGTCATGTTTTTAGGGTCCTTCCAATTGTAACATTCTATGCCCCCACCTTTATCGTTGGGGACCTAGACTTGCTTCAGCCCTAAAAGGAGGGACCACAGCCACAACTTGGGGAGTTTTTCTTCTCCAGGATTAGAATGGAAGGCTCAATATGGCTGACCTCCCAAGTGATAGTTGAGTTGATGTCAACATGTCTCACTGTTTCTAGGCAACAAGTCCCACCAAATCCAGAACTGCCTGAAATCTCAAGTGAAAGTGCTGCTAATCAAATACTATCCAAGTCATCAACTGAATAGTAACCACAGCCCCAAATTCCTGGGTGGGATTAGCATTTAAAGATACTCTATTCCTGGTTGGAAACACTCTCTTAATCTTGAGGAGCCTGGGCTTTCCCAGGGGTTGGAGGAGCAGACACTCACTAAGCCGGTAGACAGACGTTATGTCAGTTTGAGCAAGCGCGTGAAGGAAGCTGGTGCTCTCAGCTTTCCCGTCACTTCCCAGGACTCCCAGAGAGCATCTCTCTTCATCACTGAAAAAGGCGGAGTTCTTGCTCCTGTATTGAGACAAAAGACATGGACACAGATCAGTGAGAGGTTCCAGGTATGACTACTTCTCCCTCTCTGTGAGGATGTAATGAAGGACATAGAGAAGCCATCACCCATGTGCCACAGCTAAAATCAGACTCTGCCTCACTGTTGTACAGTGTATTAATTTATGGCTGAGAAGAAAGCTGTTAAAACTCCATCCCCCAAGAAAAACAAAGCTCTTCTCTCGACTCCTTCCCTTTCTTCAAGACCATGTGGTGCCTATTTTTAATGGCAGAAACAGGAATTGGTTTTCCTAATTGTAAGGGTTGGAAAGGAGTTCTTCATTAAAAGAAGTTTCTTTGTTAGGTTACTGTGAGAAAACGCTAGGGACAGGTGACACAATCTAGAGCAGTGATGGCGAATCTATGACACGTGTGTCAGAGGTGACACACGAACTCTTTTTTTGGTTGATTTTTCTTTGTTAAATGGCATTTAAATATATAAAATAAATATCAAAAATATAAGTCTTTGTTTTACTATGGTTGCAAATATCAAAAAATTTCTATATGTGACATGGCACCAGAGTTAAGTTAGGGTGTTTCAAAATGCTGACACGCCGAGCTCAAAAGGTTTGCCATCACTGATCTACAGGGACAATGAAGAAAGCATGGCTATGGTCAGAAGGGACCTTTTCCAACTGCCAACATCAGATTCCGTGGCACAGAACAACAGTGTCATGTAGCATCGAGAGAGAAATAAAATGCTAAAGAGTAGAAGTGGGTAGAAAAAGGACCGGGGGCTGGAAGAAATAATCTTATATAATAAAAGGCTAATATGCAAATGGTTGTGATGCTCTCATGCTGTAACGACCGATCAGCAGGAGGCTGCGTGCGCGGAAGGCGCGGGTGAATGGGGCTGCATGTGCAGCGAGGCCGGGGGACATGAGGCTGCGTCCCCTACCCGGCATTGTCCAGGGACGTGACGCTGTTATTGTTTATTTATTAATAAATTTATATGTTATTTTCATATACATTTTACTAATTTTCTTTCATCTCTGACACTTCTATTATAGAGAAAGGGCAAATAGCAATATTAAAATATTTCCTCTAATTAATTCCCTTTTAATGTGCACGAATTTTGTGCACCGGGCCACTAGTTATAAATAATAAGGATCTTTATATTCACCCTGTCTTATAAAACAAACTTGCTTATTAGAGATTTGTCTTAGACTCAAAGAATTTGAAAACTAGAGGTGCCTTAGAAAGTGTTCAATCCAGTATCTATCTGAACACTTGCTAAGATGTCATACTTATAAAGTTGTTTTTTTAACCTCAGAATCCAATTTTAAGCAGAAATAACCTGGAATCCTAAGAGTTCATAACAGCCAATAATTTGGGGTTGCTTATTATCAATTGGACACTGTTATGTCATTTAAGATACACATCTGCCCTATGAGGCACCTACCTTTTGTTCCCATGGCTCAGATAGGTGCCGTCTGAAAGCCAGTGATGAGGAAACCAGCAGCTAACATGAACTGCTCAAGGCCACACAGTAATTAGTGCAGAACTGGCATTAAAGCTGTGTCCTGACACCTGGCCCAGGGTTCTTCCCACACTTGCTGATGCGCCGTCTCTCTGGCCTGGCCTCTGATTCTCTATGAGAGTGCCCATTCTCAAAAGAGCATCTGATGGAAACCTATGACTAAACCTATTTGAGATAAAAAGAATTATACCATCCCAATTTCTGTAGAACACTTACATTTTACAAAGCATTCCTGAATTTACTATTTCATTTGCCCTTCCTAACGGCCCTGTGATGTAGATACTTTTATCCATATTTGGGGATAAAGATTCAGAAAGGTTCAGAAGGACACAGCTAGAAAGTGGGAAAGCTGAGACCGAAGTTGAGGGCTCCTGTCTCAGCATCCACTGCCTCATGGCTGATCTGCTTATGACCTGAGGCCCAGGTATTTGGAGAGGCCAAGAAGGTAGGCAAACTCTAAGAGTGGTTTCCAGCATGGAGGGGGATGAGAGGAGCTTTTATTTATTTTTTTAGAGCGAGAGATAGAGAGGTGGAACCATAGATGAGAAATATCAATCGTCTGCCTCCTGCACGCCCCCTACTGGGGATTGAACCCACAACCCAGGCATGTGCTCTGACTAGGATTTGAACCGGGGACCTCTTGGTTAATGGGTTGATGCTCAACCACTGAGCCACACTGGCCGGACAATCTTTATTTAAATTTATTTTTAAATTTAGGCATTTAAGTATATAAATTTCCTTTAAGTAACAGTATTAAAATGAACTATATCTATTACAATGGGAATACATCCTAAATTTACAAAGTCATTTGAGAAAAAAGCCAGCTACAGGAAAAAAATAATTTTATATGAACTTTTAATTACACAGAACTAAAGAATGCTTGCTTATGAACAAATGCCTAATTTCAAAATGTCTCAGACTAAGGAATGGAAACATACGTATCACCTTCAAATAGAGTTTGCCTCTGGGGTGGGGATCTGACCAGAGGATGAGAGTGGGAAGGGAAAAGGTGTCTTCAGTTAGATCTAAAGATATGGTTTCTTTAAAACACACACACATACACACACACACACACAGAGGTCGATTTAAAAACAAAATCAGTATTTTTTAAAGGAAGGATGTGGAGTTCTGTCATTCTCAAAAGCTCTGAGATCCCCGAAGCCACTCTGGCCAAATGCAAAGACGGACTAGAATGCCTGCCAGTCGTAAGAAATTGTCTTCCAGCTGCTGTTGCTGTGAACTGGAGAGCTGGTATTGAAATCTGTGCTCTAAAGAAGGAAAACCACATATCTGCTCCTGTGGACAAGCACAATCCCTTTCCCATGTGTCAGACAGCAAATCTGACTCCGAAAAAAACAGCTTTGATTGATAAATTAATTAACACATACATACACACACACACACACACACACACACACACACACACACACTTTAGGGAGTAGTATACCAGACAGTGGGGGAACGGGTAGGAAGAGGATGGAGACTTCAGCAAATGATGGACCAGCTTCAGAAACCTGACACCAAACAAACATGGGCTAAGAGTGACACCCAGTGGCCAACCACCAGCACAGCCCACAGGAATGATTCCCAGGACTTCCACCCCTGGCTGCTGCTTGTGTCCAGGATGTTTGTGGGGTCCCCCTGACTGCTGCTTCAGGGAGGTCTGTAATCCAGAGAGTGCCTTGTGGGGATGCAATGCGCCAGTTCCCCTCTCCTCCCCTCCTTGCACCCTCCCCCCCGTCTCCTGGCTCATTTTCCCTTTCCCTACCACGTGTGCAGTCTCTGCAGCATTGGGTCTCACAACCTGACAGGTGTAGGACAACAGAGGACACTGTGGAAATAAGGAGAAGGTCTCATGCCACCACTGCGGTACAGGGGCTGATGTTCTCCAGGGTGAGAGTGTATCCCCGACAACTGAGCAGCTAAAACGGGAAACATGAATTTCGTGGCACTGTGTCATTGTCATTTGGGACAAGGTATGAGGTGAAGTCCAGATATAATTTATCAAATCTGACATCTGTCCACAATCTCCTATTAAAACTGTCGCTCAAAGGTTACCACCCACAATAGTCACAGCAATAATAAGCTCTAACACATTCAACACACACACACACACACACACACACACACACACACACACACACACAGTGTCAGGCACCACCCTAAGTACCTGACATGTATGAACTCATTTCAACTCATGCCAATCCTATGAAAAAACATGATCACTGTAAGCAGTTTACAGATGACAGAACTGAGGCGTAGAGAGACAAGTCCACATCCCAACAGTCACAACGGGTCAGCGCATGGAGACAGGCCGAGCTCGCATGGCCCTGAATGCCTTTCTAGCGGTTTGGCTCTGAAAGTCTTGATTGCTAAGCTACGCTGTCTCCCATGACCAGTGACCTCGCAATGACCAGTGACCTGCTAGTGACCAATCCCAAAGGCCTTCAATCGTGTTAAGCATCACACACACACCCTCCCCTGTGGCTGGTCCTTCCCTCTCAGCAGGCTCCCCCGTCTCCTATGCTACTTTCCTCTGCTCTGTAACGGACCTCGGTGGAAACGCTCATTGGATTTAATGCCAGGATTCTGGGGTTCCAGACCCAAGGCCCTGAGTCCAGCCCTCTCACTCTTGGGCCTTCACTTCCCCCACTGTAAAATGAGGGTGGTTTGCCCAGTGGTCTCACCTTGGCCGGACACTAGCCCCACCTGAAGCACTTTCATAACCAAAGTTGCCCAGGCTCCACCCAGACCAATAAGATAGAACCTTGAAGGGTTGGACACAGTTGGTCCTTAGCAGCACCCTCTCCTCTCTATACCCCCACCCCTTCCCAAGGGCCACCAGCCTCTGCCTTCTCCCTGGTCACAGGTCCTCCCCGCCCATGCATGCCTCACCCAAAGCCAAGGTCAGCTTCCTAGAGAGAAGTTCCAGTCGCAGCACGTTAGATATTCTCAGTGGCTCCCCATTCCCTGCCAGGTGAAAGACAGGATGGCCCAGCATTGCTAGCCTTCCCCATCACGGCCCGTGAAACCGTGGCGGCACCAGTGCCCTCCTGGTAACCTGCCTCCCCCAGGACAGGAGTCGTTCTGCCACATCCCCTCCCTTTGCCACCTGCCACCTCCTCTCCCCATTTACATCTGCTGAGATGTCTTACATCGTGCAGAACTGAACTCAAATGTCACCTTGTCCATGAAAGTTCTCTTGCTACCCTTTCCTCCTTGCAGACGCCCAGAGCACTCCACCTGCTGCAGGAGCTCAGTGGCTGATCTGTCTGGTCTATAGTTCCTTGGGATCCCACATTTCTGCGCAGGGAAAATGACCTTCTGTCTCCTCTCCCACAAAAGACAGGGCTTTGAGAGAGCTCTGCCCTGGATCCACTCTCCCTGGGGCTCTTTCCCACAAAACAAGGGGACCCAGTCTGAGTGCTCAGAGCTGAGACGTGGGCCATGTTTTCCTGGTGTGCAGTCTCTGATGGCAGCCAACTGCGTTCCCTCTCACTTCCTGGGCCCAGGCTTCCTACCGTTTCCTGTCCCCGTGCAGGAAGCTGCCCCAGAGAGCCTGGGCAGGCAGTGGGGGAGCAGGCTGGCCAGCTGCACCCAGCCCAGCCCTGTGGACCGAAGACAGGAAGGAGTAAAAGATGCATTCCACAGTCCGGCCCAACACCAACATCACACGTGAAGCTGTCAGCAGGCAGACCTACATGGAGGGACTCTCCACTGACCAAGCTGTAATCTATAGGCCGGTGGGAGTGCACGTCTCTTGATGGGGCCCTTCGATTAGATCAGATATGTGGCCGAATACAAGGACCAATACTGCACCCTCAGGGCCCTTAGTAGGCCTTTCTCCTTGCACAGAGGGAAGCCCCGGGGAACAGCTGTTGAAAGCACCTGAACTGACTCTCTCCTGATCAGTCACCCCCTCCTTCCTGTCACTCCTGTGTCGCCCTGCCTGTCAGTGTGCTCCTCTGGCTGCGTGTTTCCAGGGAACTGAAGCTCATCTGCAACCCTGCTCAGGATGGGGCGCTCCTGAGGAAGGCGGCCCAGCTCCAGGGTGAAGCAGGGGTCTCTCCGTCACACTCACATTGGGGAGTAAGAGTCGGGATCTATGTTCCTGGTGGGGACAAAGCCCACTTCTCCGGAGCACGCCGACTTCCCAATGAACCACTGAAGCCCAGGTATGACAAAGCCCACGATCTCGATGCTTTCTCCCTGGCGGAGGTTCAGTTCATCCTTTTCTTCCCTCTCGTAGTCCTTCCAGGCCTTACATTTTCCTCTGCCTGCGGGGAGACAGCACACAGGTCAGCTAAATGCGGCAGAAACAGCCGAGCCTTCCACTAGCTTTCAATGCAATGTGAAGGGAGGGGTTCCCATACTTTAGAACTTCAAGGACCAGTAAAATTCCCTCCCCCTCAAAAAAAGAAATTCACAGGAATGACATAGGGCAGTTGGCTTTTCATTTTGCCAAACTAGGACATTCAACAAAAGGAACAGCCAAGCACTTTCGCCATCACTTTATAAAGAAAAGATGTTTGAACACACGGAGGCAAGATAATCTCAGAATCTGGATGTACCTGAACTCTGAGTAAAGTTCGCTTGTGGAAAACCGCGAAGCTCACTAGACCAGTGATGGCGAACCTTTTGAGCTCGGCATGCCAGCATTTTGAAAAACCCTAACTTAAGTCTGGTGCTGTGTCACATAGAGAAATTTTTTGATATTTGCAACCATAGTAAAACAAAGACTTATATTTTTGATATTTATTTTATATATTTAAATGCCATTTAACAAAGAAAAATCAACCAAAAAATGAGTTCGCGTGTCACCTCTGACACGCGTGTCATAGGTTCGCCATCACTGCACTATACTGTCCACCGCCTGTGTGCCAGCATCGTGTGAACACGTCATCGTGGTCAGCGCGACTCTACAGACCAGGATGAGAGCCACTGTAGGATCTCCTCCTTCCCCCCAAGTTCTGTGGCCCCTGTGGCCCCCCGCCTCCCCAGCTGTAAAATTCATAAGAGCAGCAAGAATGCCTGTCTCTTACGAATACTGGGAAGAGTCACAATGACTGGTACCCAGTCAACCCGCAACCACCGTCAGCTCCTATCACTGGGAACAGAAAACTGCTGATGGCTTAGCAGTGGTCAGCAAACCGCAGCTTGCGAGCCACATGAGGCTCTTTGGCACCTTGAGCGTGGCTCTTCCACAAAATACCGACTTCTGCGCATGGGCCACGAAGTTTCAATCGCACTGTACGTGCGCGCCCACACATGGTATTTTGTGGAAGAGCCACACTCAAGGGGCCAAAGTGCCGCGTGCGGCTCGCGAGCCGCGGTTTGCCGACCACGGGCTTAGAGGGATCTCGAAGTCCCCCCTTCAGACTGTGGTCGTTGCACAGCTTGATGAATTGCCTAGCGAGGACCGAGCAATGACGTATTTATGAGCATGTACCGTCCATCTGCAAAGCCCTTTTGTGTCCGTTTTCTCAGATCTCCGCAGGAACCCCAGAGCGACGACCGGAACCCTCTTTGTATGGGCTAGGAAGTGGGGGGCCCAGAGAAGCACGAGGACAGTGCGTGAGAAGCCGGGTCCCTCCACTGCGGGTGACCCTGCTTTCTGCTGATTCTCCTCTGACTGACAGCACGGTTTTCTATGTGCCTTGGTTTCCATACTTCCTTCAGCTGCTCTGCTACAGCTACTGGCTTCCCCCCCGACATTTTTGGCCCAAGTTTCCATTGATAGTGTCTTCAAGATCAGAAATTTCCACCCATTTGTGGGTTTTATGGTAAAACTTACTAACGAGGCAGTTTGGCAGAATGAGGGCCTGTGAATTGGCCGAGGTCACACTGGCTTTAAGTTGTGGAGTCAGAATTTGAATTGAACTCACAGCCCCATGCTCATAACTAACTACAAGACTAGGCTGCCTCAGATAGTCAAAAATCTTGTTTATGGCCGTCGCAGATTAGATTTAATATCTGGGTTCCATAATTCCCACTATTTCTTTTTTTGTAAGTATCATTCAGGCTTAGAACTTACAAAATTTTACTTTTTGCTGGGGGTGGGGGATGGGGGAAGGTACTCTAAGGATGACGATGAAAGGAATTTATATTCTAGGTATCTAGCAAACATTAAAGTTTATTATCCACCAAACACATACATATACACAATAGACATACACATACATACAGATACAGATTGCCTAAAATATATGTGTACGTATGTGTGTATTTTGTTTATTTATGAAAAAAAATAGTTACTAGTTACCCACTAAGTGCCAGGCATTCTTACTCTTCCTAAATTCAAGATTAATTTCACAAATCTTTAGGGGAAATTAAAAACTTTTTGACCAGAGATTGAAATCAGGCAGCCTGCTGCAAAAGCTAAGATCTCCTTCTTTTTTATGGCTGGGTAGTATTCCATTATGTAAATGTACCACAGCTTTTTTATCCACTCATCTAACGATAGGCACTTGGGCTGCTGCCGAATCTTGGCCATGGTAAGTAACGCTGCAAGGAACATAGATGGATCTGGAGATTATTGTGCTTAGTGAAACAAGCCAGTCAGAGAAAGACAAGTACCATATGATCTTAATTATACGTGGAACCTAATGAGCAAAATAAACTATGGGTACAGGCTGACAGCTGTCAGAGGGGAGGGGGCTGAGGCTGGGTGAGAAGGGTGAAGGGATAAGCAAAGATAAAAAAGAGAGACTCATGGACACAGACACTGGTATCATGATTGCCAAAGGGAAGGGGGTTGGGGGAAGTAGAAGAAGGTAAAGGGGGGATAATGGTGATGGAAGAAGACTTGGAGTGGTCAATACACAATACACTATACCTGGAACCTTTATAATTTGATTAACAATGTCACCCCAATACATTCAATTTTTAAAAAAGAAAGCAAGCAGTCTGTTTTTCCCCAGGTCTTTAAATCCCTAAGGTCCCTATCATTCCCCACCATCTTTCATCTAGGCCCTCACGCATGTGCGTTCTGCCTGCTCCTACAGGCACCTGCATCTGCAGCCCTGGATGGAGACCCCTCGTTGTACAGGTGAGGAGACACATGTACAGACAGTAACTGGCTTCTCCGAATCCAGTCAGCAGCTGGGGCGAGACAGGAATTCAGATCTACTGACTCCAAACCTGCAGATGAAATTAGGGCAACGTTATCTCCCTGACAACACTCTCTTCAACTCAGCCGTACCAATCTGATAGGAGCCCGTCCAATCCCTCTTTCTGGGAAGGCCACAGCTTCCCGGATAATTCTTCAGGAACCATCTGCCAATAGAAACACAGGGTTTGCAAATGTGGATTTCAAAAAAATCAGAGCAGAGAGCGAAACAGTCCATTAAAACAACAGTGATGGTCGTGATGACGTGTGATGGTTATGACTTGGCCCCGGGGCTGGCAGGCATTACTGAGCACTTACTTTGTATGGGGCACTGTGCGAAGGAGAGGGGTCAGCCTGCCGGGCACATTTGCCGGCTCTGCAGTTAGTGTGTCAGTTCAATAACTAACAGCTGATGCCTTTCCATTCTCACCATCAGGTTCTCTGCCAAAGCCGCACACCGGTCCCCGGCCTGGGTAATGTTCGTTGCCACAATATATGTTTGAGTTCACAGTATCCTCCAGCAAGGATTCCCACGTTTTAGTGTGAAAAAACATCCCCCTGTGCTTAAGGGGAGCTTATACCAACTTCAGGTTCCTAGGTCCAACCCCAAGAGAGTTTGAGGAGGGCTAGGGGGTCTAAATTTATAGTAAAATCCCCAGGAGATTATGATAAAAATGGTCCCCATTCCCCACATTGAGAAATACCACAGTGGAGATCAGATAGACTATTACCCTTTAGGTACAATGCCCATCTGACATTGTCTCCGATGCCATCAAATTGTGCAAACCTTGACTGTTACAAAAAATAAAAGAGAAAAAGCCACCTAGATTGTGTTCCCTCCCTGGCAGCACGGAAGCCCCGCATGCCTGCTCCGTTCCGCACAGACCCGGGTGTGCTCTGGGACCCTCTCCCAGGAGGCGGGAGGCTACTCACTGGTGGAAAGGGAGCGGCAGAGGTTCCAGGGCTGACACCGGCATCAGGCCCCGCTGACCCGTCACCAGGGACATGCCTTCGCATTCGGACCCGCCGTCAGCTGTTTTCACCGAGATCAGCTCGCCCTCGCCGAGTGTCAGACACTCGCCTTCCTGCTCAGCTGGCTGGGCCACGGCACACGTGGCTCTGCAGAAGAAGTGGCCTGCAGATAATGAGAAAAGCCCTTCCGAGGAGTCGCGGGAAGCGGAAAGGGGTTATCACACTATGTCACGTCTCTCTCCATGGCCCAGACATGTCTCTTTCTGGGAGAAAACCACACAGTTGGTCAAGGGGGGGAGAGGCTACTGCAGGAGATCCTTGTGATCCCAGAAAACTGGTATCAGAAAGAAAGCCACTAAGAGGAATTCACTTAAAACAGACACTGAAAGCCTGGCCGGTGTGGCTTGGTTGGTTGGTATCCTCCTATGTGCTGAAAGGTTGCCTGTTTAATTCCCAGTCAGGGCATGTGCCCAGGTTTCTGGCTTGATCCCCAATAGGGGGTGTGCAGGAGACAGCCAGTCCATGCGTCCCTCTAACATCAATTTTTTTCTCTCTCTCCCTCTCCCTTCCTCTATATATAGAAATCAATAAAAATATTTAAATTTAAAAAATAGAAACTGAAAGTTCTGAATAATTCATGAGACTAAGGTTTAATTGGCACTTCACCTTGAAAAAGAATGAAACAAAAACTTATGAAAATATATTTAACAGAACTTCAGTTATAACTACAACCTCACATTTAATCTTAAGACCAGCATAGAATAAATTATGTTGATTCGAATGAATACAATTTCTCCAAGTAGGTTTTATAGTACCACAATATGACATTCTTTCCTTCTTATAGGATTTGTGCAATGTAATCATAAAGGGAATCATTTTGCAAAAGATTCTATGCAAATCTGGCTCTCAATGTCTCTATGACATCATCACTTATCGACAGGTCAGGTGGAGCCTTGATCCGACCCTTCCTTGCAAACAGATTGGTGGGCGCTTCAAGCAGTTTCTCAACATCCCTTTCTTCGATCTCATGAAAGCTTTTAGGTTTTGCAAGATTTGCAATTTATTTTACAATCAAATTCTAGCATACGTTTAGAAAAGTGATTCTCAATCTTGGATGCACATTGGAATTACCTGGGCAAGTTTCAAGCTATACCAAAGCCTAGGCCCCCACCTCAGGAAATGTCACTAGCCTGGGCGGAGTCCTGGCAAGGGCATCTTCTAAAAACCCCCCAAGATGCCCTGACTCATGTGGCTCAGTTGGTTGGGCATCATCCTGTGCACTGGTTAGATTCCTTGTTAGGGCACAAACCTGAGTTCGGGCTCAATCCCCAGGAGGGGATGTGCAGGAGCAGCCCACTGATGCTCGCTCTCACATCGATGTTTCTCTCTCCCTCTCCCTTCTTCTCTCTAAAAATCAATATAATTATCTATATATATAAAAGGCCAAGTGACCATCCGACCATCTGGTACATATGACGTACACTGACCATCAGGGGACAGATGCTCAATGTAGGAGCTGCCGAGCTGCCGTGACTTGGCAGTGGCAGTTCTCGGGTGACACACTCCGGAACCAGAAAGGAGGGAGCCTGATTCCTCACGGGCCGCAGGACTCCACGTTCGGCCGTGGGTTATGTTGTTGCTGGGGCACTGTTGGCCCCGAAGCTGCGGTGACTTGGTAGTGGTGGTTTTTAAACTTCATAATATTGCACCTAAAGCTAAAATAGATGTTGCTAAAACCCAAAATGAAACAATAGGAAATTTCCTTTCAATGTGCATGAATCCATGCACTGGGCCGCTAGTTTAAAAGTAATAAAATAAGATAAAAACTCCCCAAGTGGTTCCAACATGAGAGAATCAGTGAGACTGGCCAGCAAAGCTGCTCATGTGATGTCAACATTAAACTGAGAGAGATATTTGGGGTAATATTATAATATTATTCCTATAATAATATTATAGGATTCATTTGTAAATATTACCACATTTTAATGGTTTTTGCCTCCTTTGTAACCTAATCATTTCAGGGACTTTGATAATAAATATCCAGATAAGAACCCCCATCCCTACTCCCTGCTCACCTTCCTGTGTCAGGAGTGCCAAGAATATTGTTTCCAGGTGTTTATCATCTACGGACACTTGGACCTCTGTGTCCTCCACCAATCCGCAGTTGAGCCAGTACTTGTGGTCGAAGAGAAGATGCTCCAGACACGCAGACACGTAGCCTAGGAAGACAAGGCCACAAGGGTCCTGAGCAACATGACTGCGGCCGCCAGCTGAGCACAGAGGAGTGTGAGCGAGCCCCTCCTCAAGGTCCCTCCCAGGCTCTGGTCCCCAACTCGTCCCCATTTCACTGGAATTGGAAAAGCATACGTTGGTAGCTTAGCAATTTCTAGAATGAATTTATTCTTATCAGCATCTGTTAGGAAATACAAGTCATTTTAAATGATATTTATGATTTTCAACACAGTTATGGGTCTCCATAAATGCATAGTGAGATGGCCAAACCCCATTACCTTTTTCTAATGTAGCCACGGAGGAATCTCCAAGATGACAATGCTGAGCCTGGGGGTTCCTGGCTCCCCCTTCAAATTCCCCTGAGCTGAGGCTCACATTCCTGTCCCCCTGGAGATACAGTGGCTGGGGTGGGGGGTTCTCCATGGCCCACAAAAGAGCCAGGACTTTTTCAATGTCCCCACTCTGATCCTCCGCCTCATGCATGCCCAGTAAGCTCTCCTTTGTTAAAATCCAACCAGAAACCATGCAAATTGCAGAATCCTAACAATTATGGATAGTACTTTAAGGAGCTACTCTGATCTTACTCAAGACCAGCTCCTTTTTGTCAACCACCAAGTTCACATCTATCTCAGCACTTTGAATTTAGTCTCGACCAATAACTACTGCCAGTTGACTGGCTGTCTAATAAAGAAGTCTCTCCCTGAATACAAAGCAGTGCTGTGTTCGGCATTTTAGAGTAACAGTTAACATTGGCTTTAGGTTTAGTTCAGGCATTTTGTGATATTTCAAAATTAACATCCATGTTAGGGCTCTACCTCTTTTAATGCTCTGAGCCAAACCAATTCCTTCTCGTCAAGCCCTGCAGCGGGGCAGCTCTGTGGCGTGGGCGCTCGTCCCCCCCGCCTGCTCCCTGCCGTACCTAAGCTCAGGTAGGTGGAGAACTTCCAGATTTCCTCCACGGTCTTGAAAGTGATGAGGAACTGGGCCTGCTGGGACTGGATGCCCACCAACCTGGCTGAGAGGTCCTGAACAAAGAGAACGGTGAGTCAGCGGGCGACAGTGTCCTGTTAACAAGCCCACAGGAGCACAAAATGCTTTGTGTCAGTTTCTTAATCATGGCACTGAATTTTACATCAAACACACACACAAAGGAAAACAACCTGAATGTCCATCAGAAGAGACTGGTGAAAATGAATTATGGTTCATCCAGACAATGGGATTTGTGATGTCACGCAGCCAAGAAAGAAGAGACACACTCTGTGCACTGATAACAGCCTCCGAATATACCCTGCTAAATGGGACAATGGCAGTGACCAAGAGAAACAACACCAGGGTGTAGAACCAAGTGCAGCGAATGCTACCTGTTGTGTAAATGAAATTTTTTAAAGAGGGGGTGGGGGGGTAGGGGATATAAATCAAAGATGGCACCTTTTATTATGAATCTATGTCTACTGATATTTTTATAAAGTTGGCCAACTACCTTCCAAAAAGGCTGATCTTACTGTCACGTGTTCACAAGCAGAGGGAGAGCGGACTGGCAAGCTCCCCCCACCCCCTTTTAATACCTGAGTCACTGACCAAACTTGGTTTTCCCCTGGAATCTGACTCTGTTGCTTGCCCACGCCTCTGGAGTTGACTGTTACGAGTGATGATCAGAAAGTCCCTGTCTCCCCAGGCCAGGTCCCGCATCACTAATCAACCCTGGAGCCCTGACCTGGGAGAAGCTTGGGGAAAGAAGAGGATGGAAGGACCCAAAGGAAGAGCCCCTCGCTCAGCAAAGCCAGAGTCCTGGTGTTCTGCCTTAGCAGGCCCCGAGGCCCAGGTCCTCAGGATGAAGGGCCCAGTACTCAAGGCAGGGGTCTGGGCAAACATTGGTCTACAGAGAACTTACTATTTGTCAAGTACTCCACCAAGAGCTTTATGAGCAATGCCTCCTTTAATTCCCACAGTAACCCCAGGGAAAAGTACAATTACAGTACTTAATCCATTCTAAAATGCATTGTTAACACATTTAACCATTTCTGACACCAAAGATAAGAAAGCATGGCATCGCCCTAACCGGTTTGGCTCAGTGGATAGAGCGTCGGCCTGCGGACTCAAGGGTCCAGGTTCGATTCCGGTCAAGGGCATGTACCTTGGTTGCGGGCACATACCCAGTGGGGAGTGTGCAGGAGGCAGCTGATCGATGTTTCTCTCTCATCAATGTTTATAACTCTCTATCCCTCTCCCTTTCTCTCTGTAAAAAATCAATAAAATATATTTTTTTCAAAAAAGGAAAGAAAGCATGACATCATACTTGATGGGCAGCATTTATTTTCATCCTTAGAGGTAAACAAAATAATGGTGCGTTTTATAATCAAAGGCCATTTCAGGTAAATGGAAAATGGGATTATTTGTCTTATAGTCAAGGAGGCCGGGGGAGACAGGTTAAGCAGGTCGCCCAAGGTCACCTGCGAGTGCACTGTGGCACCCTGCCTGGATCCAGATGACGCCAGGCCTCAGCTTTCCCCGAAAGCTGGCCCTGCTGGAGCCTCAGCCCACAGACCCGATCACTCAGCCAAACCCAGCTCTTGCCCGTGCCCAAAGCGACCTAGATTAAAAGACACTGCTCGCTTGGGCAGCACATATACTAACATTGGAACGATACGGAGAAGATTAGCATGGCCCCTGCCCAAGGATGAGATGCAAATTCGTAAAGCGTTCCATATTTTTTTAAAAAGAAAGAAACTCTATGGTTCCTGAATTCTAAAAATTTAAAACCAAAACCACCCTATTGTTTATGTGATCTACTAGGCATGGAGCACTTACCAGTAGCGCCCCCCCCCCCCACCCCCCAGCACAATGCCCAGCTCTCTGCAGAACTCTCATTCACTCCTCCCCAAAACACAGATGTGATCACTGGTTACATGACAGAGTAAGAAAGCACGCTTCTCTTCTAAATATGTATCAGAGGAATGCGGAGCCTGTAAAAATAACTAGAACGTAAGTTTGTGTAAAATATTGTTTTCCTTCCCCCACCTCTACTGCAACAACTTTTAACCAATTTTGACTTTAGCTCTCCCAGTAAATGCCTCCTGAACTGCAAGCAATTGGGTCATACTCTTCTCCCTGGGTTTAACAATCAAAGATAATATCTTCCCACTATGGAAGATCAGAAATTGGTTTACTTACCTTATTGCCTTTTCCTTCTCAAATTCTAATATTTATAGTTACTAATTCTTGATTGGCAATTTTGATACTTAAAAAAAAATGGATACTTAGTGGCTAGCAGTGGCTGAGAAAGGGGATGGGGGGCAGCTATTGCTTAGCGGGCACAGTTTCAGTTTGCGATGATGAAAACGTTCTGCAATGACAGTGGAGAGGGGAGCACAGCAATGTGAATGTGCTTAATGTCACCGAACTGTACACTTCAAATGATTAAATTCAATGAAATGTATGTTTTATATATATTAGCACAATAAGAATACTAAAATTCAAGTTCACCAATTTTCTTTTACGTATACTTAATAAGGTAGGTATAGTGATTCCCATCCTACAGAGGTTACACAACTTGGGAATGTCACACAGCTAAGGATGGCAGATTTGAAAGGAAGTTTTCTCTGGCTCTGCAACTCCAGGGGCTCCCCCAGTCCGAGCTCCTGCCCTCCTGCTGAGCAGAGAATGTGTCCCTCATTTGTTCAGCCAGATGTTTTCTCCAGAGCCCACTTAGTCCCAGCGCTGTCTCGGGTCCTGGGAGCCTGTAGCAGAGGATGCACAGGCTGGGCGTTCCTACGCTCTGCCCAAGCTCACCTTAAACAGAGCACGCACCTCCTGGTCCTCGTTCTCCAGCGCCCAGAGCCGCCTCCTGGCTGCTTCCTGCAGGGGGCCATTTACACACCTCCTGGAGCGGCTCTTCACACTGAAGGAGAGTGTCAGGTCTGAAAGAGAACAGGGAGCCCGATGAGGTCGGGAATGCAAAGGGAGGAAAGAACTAGATAAGCACCAGTGTTTCCCTCATCTAAACCCTACAGGGCTGCCCTCATTACTCAGAGGTTACGGGTGATCCTAACGATGCTCGGAGCACCTCCTTGAAACTGTCCCCCAGAAAGAAATGCTGAGGTCCGGATGCCCGGGAATCCCGGGACTTGGTGCGCTTGGGTTGGTTATTTCTGCTGTGAGCCAGGTTATTCCTACGCTGCCTGGCACTGAGGTGACAATGCCAAGACTGTCACTGAACGTTCACCAAGCACATCAAGCATTTGCTAGAGAACCAGCGAGGACATATACTTCCACCTGCAGATAACCTGTGAAAGTTTCTAACTATTTGTGTATTTAGAAAAATGCATTCGTATGTCACATTTATGGGTTATAATAGATATGATATACTTTACACATTTTACATACACACATACGTTGTCTCTAACCTGTCTCTTTCTGATAAGCATTTATTAATGTTTTTGGGTAATTGGTTGATTATTACAATCTATCTTTAATTTCTCAAATGGCACATTGAATACTGTGAGCAGACGCTGTTTTAAGTGCTGGACACAGAGGGAAACCTAGTGGCATGGGCCCTGTAGGGGCCCTTGGAGGTGGGGTGTGCCTTTGGGCAGCGTTGTCAGGAAAGGCCACACTCAGGAGGTTCATCTTAGAACCGCACTTTGCCAGGTGTCTTCTTTAGAGAATCAGTAGCAAGGCCATTAATAATCATCAAACACAATAAACCCAGAAGGTGCTGGACTGGATAATCACAGAAGTCTCCCTTCCAGCCCAAACTTGCCAGGACCTCGGCAATTCCCGAGCACATTAGAGATGGCCCCTATCACACAGGCCTGGGTCCACAGGGCAGTCCTGGGCCCCAACCGTGGAGAGGCCTGTCTTTAACCCAGAAGTCCTGAATGTGCTGTGGCTATAGACCAGCTCCAGCATGACATGCGCAACTGACCTGGCATTGGCGTGAACTTCAGTTGGATGATTGTTGCCTCCCGTTCCTCCCTGGCCTGTGTTCTAATCTCATCCAAGCCCTGCATCGTCGGCAGTCCAGGTCCACCCTCTGGCGGGCAGCCCCTCTGCACACGGATCTCTAGGAGGAGGGGATGTCCGGGGGGAGGAGTCACACAGACCTGGGCTCAAGGCTTGGCCCTGCCCTTGCTAACTGCACCACCTGAGCAGTTAATTACTTCCCTATGCTTGACTTGTCTCATTAGCAAAATGGCTGTTAGAGTACCTGTCCCACAGGGGTTTGCAGAGGCTTACTAAACAAGATAATGCACATAGAAGCTTTGTCTGGTGCCTGGTACATTCTAAATGTTCACAAACACATTAAGCATTAGCTGTTGCCCCTCACAAATCCTCACGCCCACCCCAGTACTCCAGCAATCACTGCTCTCACTGCCCTCAACTGTCACACCTATATTTAACCTTGACTCTGAGTCTCTGATTCCTTTTCACCAAACTTGTCTGTTCTTGCAAAACCTAATCCAAACTCCCCTCTGGAATCTCTCTGGTAATGGCTCCTAGTGACTGACAGCCCCCCTCTATATAAATCCCTTTGCCACGCATGCCCATGCATCCCTGGATATGAAACTCAAAAGACCAGGATGTAAATAAGCAAACTGCTTTTGAGATCTCAGCCAGTGAGAGCTAATGTTCGGAGCGGAGCCTCTGGGCCCACTGCAGGATCCTGCAGTGCCCTCTGCGTCACCAGACAGGGCGAAGTCAAGTCCACTCTAGTTCACGGCGAAGTGCATTTTGTCATATTTCTGTCTGGCCTTTTAATCATAATCATGTATCTGATTGATTCTGTCTGCAACTCTTCCTTATAAAGGAGAGGTTGGCAGCGGGAGCCGAGGCCCCCCTTCTCTCCCGTGACCTTCCTAGAAGCAGCGCCCTGGCAGAAAACACTGAAAAAGGAACAAGTTCAGCCTCGGTTGACTAAGTTTCACCTACACATACCCCTTGTTCACTGGCCTTGGCCTTTGGGCACAGATAAGGCAAAATGCTGACTCCATTGTGTTCATGAAACAGCAGATGGGGATGCAGCTTTTGGCGGGCATGGCCCCAGCTGACAGGCAGATGAGCAGATTGACACAAAAGAAGGAAGTGAAGGGTAAGGTTTTGCTTATTGCCAACCAAGCAGTTTGACAGAATTTGGAATTAGGAAAAGAACAAACCTGGTAAGACACTTATACAATATCGATTTACATGATTTATCTCCTTCAGAAAGAACATTCATAATGTAAACCTTTTCCACAAACCTGTTGTCTGCTGGAGAGAAATACATGACTGGAGGGGCCGTGGAGCCCGTGGTTGTGAAAAAGGACCGGGTTTGAATGCCTTTCTCATCACCTATTAGTTGTGGCAGTGGGGAAGTCACCTCCCTCTCTGAGACTCTGTTTGCCACCTTCAGAATGGGGAGTGTGGCGCCACCTCCCCGAGGTGAGTGAGGCAGGATGGGCAGAACATATGAGGATCACTTAGCACACGCTTGGCACAAGGTTTGCCCTCAAAATGGCCCCTTTTACTACACGACAGAAACTGAGTCTTCTACAGGTTTATCCTCAGAGTCTTGGGTACAAGGGTCAGCCCAGGAGTCGCTCTCTGATGACAACTCTCCCTTTGCCAGCTTCCCTGAGGTCTCTTAAAGGGACCCTTGTGAGAGGCATGCATTGAGAATAAGATTTTTCTCACATTAAGTTCAAAATCTTTTTCTGCTTCTGAACAATTTATACAGATGCCCTTCTGATCAATCACCTCACACATTCAACCCTTTATTCACTTATTCATTTCGCTAACAAATATTTATTGAGAACCTGCAATGTAGAAGGTGTTGTCAGGTAGTATATAGAATACAAATATGACCACCACATATTTGTTCAACTATTTTTTTTAATATATTTTTTATTGATTAAGATATTACATATGTCCTTGTCCCCACGTTACCCTCTACCCGCCCCCCGCTCATGCCCTCACCCCCCCCCCCCCCGTTGTCCATGTCCATTGATTAGGCCTATATGCTTGCATATAAGTCCTTTGGTTGATCTTTCCCCCTTACCCCCACCCTCCCCTACCTTCCCTCCAAGTCCCGACAGTCCAATCAATGCCTCTCCGTCTCTGGATCAGTCCTTGTTCATCAGCTTATGTTGTTCATTATATTCCACAAATGAGTGAGATCATGTGGTATTTATCCGCTCTCCAGTTCCATCCATGCTATGGCAAATGGTAAGAGTTCCTTTTTCTTCTTCCTCTTCTTAAAGAATACCTTTCAGCATTTCATATAATTCTGGTTTGGTGGTGATGAACTCCTTTAGCTTTTTCTTATCCGTGAAGCTCTTTATCTGACCTTCTATTCTGAATGATAGCTTTGCTGGATAAAGTAATCTTGGTTGCAGGTTCTTGCTATTCATCACTTTGAATATTTCTTGCCACTCTCTTCTGGCCTGCATGGTTTCTGTTGAGAAATCAGCTGACAGTCGTATGGGTACTCCCTTGTAGGTAACTGACTGTCTTTCTCTTGCTGCTTTTAAGATTCTCTCTTTATCTTTTGCTCTTGGCATTTTAATTATGATGTGTCTTGGTGTGGTCCTCTTTGGATTCCTTTTGTTTGGGGTTCTCTGCGCTTCCTGGACTTGTAAGTCCATTTCTTTCACCAGGTAGGGGAAGTTTTCTGTCATTATTTCTTCAAAAAGGTTTTCAATATCTTGCCCTCTCTCTCCTTCTGGAACGCCTATAATTCTGATGTTGGTACGCTTGAAGTTGTCCCAGAGATTCCTTACACTATCTTCATATTTTTGGAATCTCTTTTCTTTTTTCTTTTTTGGTTGGGTATTTTTTGTTTCTTTGTATTTCAAATCTTTGACTTGATTCTTGGGATCCTCTTGTCTGCTGCTGGATCTCTGTAAATTATTCTTTATTTCAGTCAGTGTATGCTTAATTTCTAGTTGGTCCTTTTTCATGTCCTCCATGGTCTCACTATACTTATTGAGGGATTCATTAAATTTATCGGCGGTTTCCATAAAATTCTTGAAAAACCTTATAAACGTGGCCTTGAACTCTATATCCAATCATTTGCTTTCCTCCATTTCTGCCATTTGTGACCTGTTTCTTTGTCTCCGCATTTTGGCAGCTTCCCTGTGTTGATAGAGTGGCCCTGCGCGCCAGGTGTCCTGTAGGGCCCAGTAGCTCAGCCTCCCCAGTTACCTGGGGTGGACACTCTTGGTGCACTCTTGGTGCCTTGGTTGTTGTAGAATCACTGGGAGGAATTGACCTCCAGGCCAATTGGCTATGAGAATCAGCTGTGTCTAAAGTGGGAGAACTTCTGTGCTGAAGACACCCTTCTGGGGCAAGACTTGCTTCAGTGGGGCTTTGGTGCTCACTGAGTCTGCTCCCTGAGTGTGTCCCTTATGGATCTGAGGAGTTGCAGTCTGGATGGTCCCCCTCTGACCACTGGGTACAGTGGCTCCTGGATCTAAGGAGGTGCTAATTCAGCCTCTGCCTGAGGCCACACAGCAGGAGCCACGAAGAGGCTCAGCTGTGAAGCAATGCAAGCCGCTGCGGGGCCTTGGGCCTTCTCTTGGAAGTTCCGGGTCTGCCTGGCTGGGCTGCAGTTAGGTACATTCACATGCAAAAGCCTCTGCGCAGCCTGGGTGGGGCGGGGTCTCAGGGAATCCAAGGGCGGATCAAGGAGCTATGGCTGATTCTCCGCCCGGAGTCGCGGGTCTCAGTGACCCACTAATTGCTGCAAGCACCTCTGAGGGAAAGCCGCCTTCAAGTTCGTGCGCTGCCGGACAGACCAGCTTCTCCCCGTATGAGTCCTGGGTCCCCAGAGACTTCCCGGAACCGGAGTTCAGAGCAGTCGGGAGCTTGTGATTCAAAAAGACAGCCGCGTCCCCAGGTGCCACCCCCTTTCCTCGCGCGCGCGAGCCGCCGTACCTCTGCACTTCACCTCCGCAGCGCCTCTGGCTCTCAGCGTGCTTTTCTTTCCTTCTAGTTGTAGAATTTACACTCAGCCAGAATTTCTGTTGTTCTGGATGATGTTTGCTCAGTCCTTTGCGGTAATTTTCAATTGTTGTGTGAGGCGACAATTTCCCGGTGTTTACCTATGCCACCATCTTACTTTCTCCCCTGTTCAACTATTGCTGTATTTATTTACCAGACATTTTCCGAGCACCAGCTATGTACAAGTAATTCTTTTAGATACCATGTAGAATACATAATTATTTAGGAAAAATTACCCCTGATTTTAAAATTTAACCAAATTAACTTTTATTAGTACAAGAAGTATGAATGGAGCTCCTAATACATGCCAGATTGTGAAGAGCTTTGAGTATCAGCCTGAGGAGGTTTAACTTAATCTTGACAATGGAGAGCATTGGAAGACTGGTGAGCAAGGCAATGTCATAGTCAAGGTCATGCCTACAGGATGCATTTTGTGGTGGTTCTAACAAGGATAAGGGGAAGGGAGCCTGCAGTTGGGCGTGGCCAGGAGGTTGCTGCAATATTCTACATGGAAATGTTTTTGTTCTTTTTTAATAGGGTTTGTGTTTAGGGTTTAGATACCTGAAGTCATGTTCTGTAACAGGAAACATCTTTCCTTATCTTCAGGTGAGGATCTAAACTCACTCGATATGGCTGGATCCTTGGAAAGAGTTTCTTTACCTGGAAGAGATCAAATGAAAGATCATTGTGAAAGTGTAAGCAAGGTATAAACAAGGACTGAGAGCTTTTTCTCCAGGGCTGGTGGCATGGAAGACTTCTATCACCATTGCCTTATAATTATTTATGATCAACTATGATCCAAAAAAACTATCACACATGTCATCTCAATCATGCAACAGTCACAGTTTCCCCGTTTTATTAAAATAGAAACAGATTTCCACCCACAGGCCAGACTGAGTCCCTTGGCATGATGCACTGAAAGTGTGGAATATATGTTGGGTCAACAAGGTCATCATAGATCTGACTACAGCGTTGTTTAAGGACAACAGAAGTGCTGGAGCAGAACAAGGGAGAGAGGCATTGTTGGGGAGATGGCTGGGGCATGGCTGTAATAATCCTGAGACATATGAATGTCCCCAGACTGTCCTTCTGTCTGCCCACTAAATAGAGTCCTGTATGGGAGGTCTCTTGTCCCCAGCTCTCCAGATGTTTCTGTCTTTGCAGCTATAGAACTGGAGTGAAAGGATAAAAAAGAAGATTGTGACACAGGCCAGGGTTAGAGAGAAAGCTATTTTGATGGCAGAGAGTTGAAAAGAGAAGAGAGTGTGGCTAAACAGCATGAGGCAGTAGATATATATACAGGGTGTGCCAAAAAAAATGTATATACGTTTTGAATAATTATTAATTCCAATGGGTTAAATTTGAAAAGAAAGAAACATCAATTGAGCTATCAGCTGTTAAAGTGTGTGTACATTTTTGGAGATATCCTGTATATGTAAAAAAAAAAAAAAAAAGAATAGAGGGTAATTTCACAAGAATGGCTATGGAAAGTGGGTCTCCTTTATGGCATCCTCCAAATACAAGAGGATACATTACTTTTGGTTACTCTGTTCTTTTGACCATGACATTGCTCAAGGACTATAACATGGGGTCTGAATCATATATTACCTGGCCCTGAAAAGAGGGGTTAGCAATCTTGGCAATCACTGTTCGAGTCACTCTTTTAATCCCCCCACCCCCATTTCTTCACTTGCACAATGGTGGTGGGTCAAAGTCAAGCAGGCTACCAGGTGTTCACTCTAGACCAGGGGTGGGCAACCCCTGGCATGCGTGCCAAACATGGCACTCCAGTAACTTTTGCTGGCACGCGAAACCCTCTCTTATAATCTTCCGTTTATAATTTTTTTCTTAATATTGACTTTTTTATTTTTCAGATAAATTCAGTGTAGGTGTATCTTAGATAAATAAATAATTTTACATAACATGTATACATTAAAACATAAATGTATTTTTCATCATCATATACTGTGTTTTTGTCGCTCGAATGAATTTTATTATTTCTTCAAGATTCTTCACATACGTACACCTTAAGAGATATCAAGTAGGCGTAACATGTTCTCAAAAAATTAGGGTTGGCACGCAGAAGAATTTTGAGTCAGAGATTTTGCTGGTTTTGGCACGCACTCACAAAAAGGTTGCCCGCCCCTGCTCTAGACCTTTGCTGCTGGTGATGCAGCCCAAGCATGACAAATGATAGTGCAACCATGCTCCATATGGTCACAACCGGTTCAGGCCGAACCCAAATCCTCATCTTGCTGCCTGGAGTCTGTGCCCCCTCCTGTGCCTGTGCAGCGGGTTTTGAGATCCAAGTGGAGGACTTCCATTTCTTCGTATAGAAAACAGTCCATCCTCTTTTGGTGGTGAACAGGGAGAATGACATGGATTTTGGCTTAAACTGGCAGAAGGAGGGGCCCATCAGCTCACAGCCCTTCATCCGGTAAATCTCGGGTATGGTTCAGCGCCAAAAGCTAAGCAGCTTAGCTGGAAAGCTGGCGATAATGAGCTCTAGTTGAACAGGATCATTTCATAGTTCTGCCCCCAGGAGCCAAAAGTAACTGTAGCAAAAGGACACTGGCTTGGGAATCATGAGACACGAGGTCGGGCACCATCAGATCCTCCCCATACATCAGTTAGGTGACCTTGGGCAAGACATTCCATGTGTCCGTTTTTTGAGATTTCACTTTTCCCGCCATATATAAGGGACTGAACTAAAGCAGTGCTTCTCAACACTAGCTGCCTATGTGACGCACCCAGTTTGATTTTTTTAAATACCAGTGCCTACCCTCATCTCCATAAATGCTGATTTCTGTGGACTGCAGTTAGCCCAGCCACAGGTATTTTCTTACGTTCCCCAAATGCTTCTAATTTGAGTCAGTGTGAAGAACCACATGTCTGCATCGGAGGTCCTCAAACTTTCACGTGCATGTGAGTCACCTGGGGACATTGATAAAAGGCAGATGCTGCTTCCAGAGCTGAAAGCCTGAGGATCTGCATTTCTCCCACGGTCCCCGGTGATGCTCCTGCTGGTCCCAGGGTCACACCCGGAGTGGCGGCCCGCTTCGCTACGCTAGGACACAGTTTGGAGGCTGGTAGACCAGAAGCACAGGCCACAGAAAACCCACAAATATTTCTTCTTTTTCTATTTTTTCCCCCACAGAGTGAATTTTAAAGTTTGAATTGCTTGGCATCATTTAGAAATTGGGATATTTCGCATAACTCGGATGCTTGGCTTTGCTTTGAGAACTGGAAGATCTACAGCCCAAGGCCCCCACTCTCAGTGGCAACAGTCAGCCGAGGCTGTGGTTGCTGCCGCTTGACAGGGCATTTGTTCTCCGGCCACACATCCCCCACACTGACAGCTCACTCATTTACCCTCAGCCTCAGCAAGCCCTGAGAGTGTATCCCTGTTATAGGACAATGAGGACCCATGAATGAGTCCACCTTGAAGAAGGAAGGCCAGGATGGTGGCCCTGGTTGGGGAGCGTGGGTGGAGGGTGGGTGCCCAGCTCTTAAAGATGTGTGAGGTTTAGAGAAGAAAATTGCAGAATTTCACACAACACACTTGTTTTGTAAAAGATACCTGTACAGAAAACTTGTAGAAAAATATACTCCCTCTGTCCCATAATAATAGTAGCAAGTGAATATTTAAGCGGGAATTATTGGCGAATGCAGCTGTAAGTTATGTTGTAGCACAAAATTGCAAAGCCTTCAATCAAAATCAATGTTTCATGACATCTGTCATTTGTTTTGTCACATCTTTCAATTTTTAGGTTAATCTAATTATTACGAATTATAACTATTTTTCTAATTTCATCCACTGATTGAAATCAATTGTTTTATTTCAGTTGAATATCAACCCATTGTAAAAGATGAAAAAAAGAGAGTTTTCAAGCAAAGATTGAGTTGCAAGTGTCCAGTTCTTGATGCACCAAAAGAAAAAGGAAAAGTTGCAGAAAGGTGCAATTACGTTAGCTGCAAAACAATTTAAGTGCAACAGAATGACCATATCAAGAATTTGGAAATGTGCTTCCAAAAATAATTGTCAAGGAGAATCTTATGCTAATGTTGATTCTTTGAAAAAACAAAACTGTGGACGTAAATGCAAAGATTATGGAGAAAAACTTGAAAAACTTAGACATATTCCTCTTAGCAGAAGAGGCACCATATTAGCCTTTGATAATATTTCTCCTGAAATACTGGATAATACGTTTCTGTCACTTCAACAAATTATGCTGGAAGCAATGTAGAATGATGGCTCCAATAACTTTAAGCTCACGCATATAGGGAAAGCAAAGCTTCGCAGCCAATGGATCCTGCCTACAAGTTTAAAATGCAGTAACAAAATTATTGAAAAATCCAGAAACTATCTGAACACTCAAAATAAAAATTAGGAGTACTATTTTTAATTTATTGTTTAATTTAATCTACTTTTTTAATAATAAATGTTGCGTTCTATATTTATTTTCTTTTGCTACTATCATTATGGGACAAGTTACATTCATCAACTGCTACTATTATTATGGGACAGAGGGAGTAGAAGAATATCTGCATTGGAGTGGCCATTGATTTTCTAAATAGGATGGAAAAGCACTATTCACAAAAGAAATAATGGATAGCCTGGCCAGCATGGCTCAGTGGTTGAGCATCGACCTATGAACTAGGAGGTCATGGGTTGATTCCCAGTCAGGGTACATGCCCAGGTTGTGAGCTCCATCCCCAGTGTGGGGCATGCAGGAAGCAGTCAATCAATGATTCTCTCTCATCATTGATGTTTCCATCTCTCTCTCCCTCTCCCTTCCTCTCTGAAATCAATAAAAATATATTTTAAAAAAAGAAATAATGAATAAATTGGAATACATTTAAATTAGAAACTTCTGTTAATCAAGAGATGCAATTAAGAGAGTAATAGGTAAGTGACAGAGTAGAAGAAAATATAGGCAATATGTATAGTCATCAAAGAGCTAGAATCCAGAATATACAAAGAATGCTAATACATCTTTATTAGGTAGGCAACCTTCTAGAAAAATGGGCAATAAGCTTGGATAGGCATTTTATCAAAAACAGTATCTGAATGGCCAATATATTTATAAAAACCTTTTCAAGCTCATCAGGGAAATGAAAACTAAAATCACAATGAAGCACCTTTACATAGGCCAGCTAAAATGAAAAAGACAGATAAAGCCAAGTGTTTGTAAGGATACTCATAAACTAGAACCACATTTATGGCAAGTGAGTAAGAATAAGTTTTGAAAATTTTCATTTTGGAAAACTGAGAGTTTCAATTCAAGCTGAGCATATCCATTTATACACATGCATAAGATTCAGCAATTCCAATTTTGAGTAGATATATACTCAAAATAGTACACACATATGTTCACCAAAATACCTCTACTAAAATATTCAGAGCAGCAGTATCAATAAGAACCAAACCCTGGCAACAATACAGATGTCCATTTACACTAGAATGGATAAGTGAATGGTAGCATGTACAATTAAATACCATGCAGCAATGGGAATAAATGAGTTACTGCCACAGAAAGCAGCACAGATGGATATATTCACCTTGTGGAAATTCAACAAGATGTACACATCTAACTTTATGCACAATTTTGTATAAATGGTAAATTTTAATAAAAGGACAAATTTTAAAATATTCCTGGCACCCTTCTCTACCTACTCTACCTCAGAATATCTAGGGGTAGACTGGAATGTGTGTTTTTAATTAGATGTCGGGGATTTCCGATGTCCCCTAGAGCAGCGGTCGCCAACCTTGCGGACCTCATGGACCACCAGTGTGCATAGAGGCAGCCAGCTCAACAGATGCTTAGGGACGCGTGAGCCAGGGGCCAGCTCCTTGAGAAACAATAAGGAATCTGGGACATGAAAGTGAGTTTTATAATAGGAAGAGCAGTTAATAGTTGCACAGGATTTATAGTTATAAAGCCTTTTCATATATGGAATTACATAAAATTCAACATGAAGGAATTTCAAGATCTGAGCTGGGCCTTGTAAAAGAACCGGACACTATTGAAGGCAACAAAAAACTATTATGTAGAATAAAGTACTTTAGGGAAAATATATGGTACTTTAATGACTGAAAGGAAATAACCCAAAAGGTCCATGGTGGCTATTGCTGAGTTATTTTAAAGTGTCTTTCCTATGCTTCTGCCTACTTTCCAAATATTCTGCATTGTCTTCCAACACTAGAGGCAGGTGAGGCAGTGTCTGGGAACAAAGACTCTGCAATCAGACAGTCCTGGACTCAAAGCCTGGCTTCTTCATTAGCTTAGCCATGTGACCTAGGAGAACCCAGTCTCTGTGGCTCAGATGAGCCTGCCTCCCTTCATCCCTATCTCCAAACGTGGACACAGGACTCAGCATAAGTGAATCGAGTATGCTCTGCCGTAGCCATGCAGCCAAAGTTAAGCCCATGAAAACTGGTCGTACGACACTCACCAGCACTCTTACGGACGAGAAGATTTCTTTCCACTGAACTTGACGCTGCAAATGTGACAGCATGGAGCTGTAGGTCCCACCACAGGGAGAAAGCCTGCCTGAGGATGAGACCAACCTAGTACAAATAGAGCTGAGGAAAGAGAACTTCCTGATAACATTTTTGGACATCTTGATGAAGCCATACCTGAAACAAATAACCTCCGGACTTTTCATGTATGAATCAATAAATTACTTTCTGGAAGCTAGTGTCTTTATTATTAATGCTGGCTAGATAAAGTTACTAACACTTAATTCAGAAAACTCTGGGATTTATTTAAACACTATCAAGCTGCTCTCCAAAGTGGCTGTAGCATTTTGCTTCCCCTTAGCAATGTGTGAGAGTTCCAGTTGCTCCACATCCTCACCAATACTTGACTGTGTTGCTCATTTTCATTTTAGCCATTCTATAGATGCCCAATTTTATCTCATTATTTCAGTTTGCATTTCCCTAATAACTAATGATGCTGAGCACTTTTTTCGTGTGTTCATCTGCCATCCATATAGTCTCTGAATGACAGGGAACTGTGGCAGAGTCGGGCGCCACACAGATCACTGGGTGCAGACCTTGCTGTTTCCACTACATGAACCTGACCTCAGAAATCTGAGGTTTAAAGTCTCTAATCCGGGAAACATCTAACTCACAGAAACTTGCTGGAAATGAGAATCCACTTTCTCCTATCTTATCTTGGCATTCTCTTTCAATCTCCTATTATTACACTGATAATTAGTATTTACCAAAAAGGTTGAAAGGGAAGTTACAAACAGGATCAATGTAGGCAAATATATCTCTCCCACAGCAACTGTTTAAGGGTGTAAGTCTGCCAAATTTCTTCAAGAATGTGTTGAAAATAAGGAGAAAGTGCTAGGAACTTTTAAACAGACAAACTTCGATGTGGCTTTCTCTGTACTCCTACGTGAGCAACTGTAGTTTATTAAACAATGACAAGAACATTTAAGGGTCCCGGAAGTCAGCAATGATGGCAATTGACCAGTAATTCACCCTCTCACCACCTGCAGTCAGGAGATTTATGTGAGCAAATGAGAGACATCACAGGGAACTAATGCTGCAGGCAGCACGCACGTGTGAGAACGCAACATGCCTGGGGTTGTCAGAACCAACATCAGTCGTTGTGTCACACAGCAGCAAGCCAGCTGGGCAGCCAGCCAGGGCTCAGTTCTATCAAGAACCTTCTCCTTTGCTGCCTCCCTTACCCCTGAGGACTGTTGATCCTCACTGTTTACTCCCACTTACACAGACACAATGGCAGGAGCAGCCAAAGAATTATGAGCACAGACTCCTAGTCCTATGGAGTCAGGAATTAGGAAGAAGGAACGCTGGAGTGGTCCCTACTTGCTAACAATAAAACAGCCCATAATTACTGAGGGGTTTTCAGAAGCCAGACCCTGTGCTAAATCCATGAGATGAATAATCTGATTTAACCCTCACAAATGCTCCATGAACTAGATACTACCATTAGATTCAGTTTACAGACAGGAAAACTAAGGTTTGACGAATAGAAAGCAGAAATAAAATGAAGTCACTAGAGTCAAGTTGCAAAATAACTAAAAGCAAGTAGGTTGAGGTATGAGGAAACAGTTCTATTCTTGTTTTAATGAGCCTGGGAACCTACACCTTTGAACTTTCCAGTCTTGGGTCAATACATGATATCCATCAAACCTCCAGATAACCCTCTGATTACCCCTTAAAGGGCAAGGAAAGAGTGTTCATACCACCTGAGATCCATTATCCAGACCACCAGTCCTCTAGAGGATTAGCATCTTGGACCCATACAGAGTCTAAGAATGTAGGACTGATTCTTCTCAAGAATGTACTCCTGACTGTAAGAATCCTTGGTTTTTCTTGCTTCTGCACACCACTCTGGGTATTGCTTGGTTGTGTTTTCAATTTGCAAACCTCAAGACCCTTGAATAAATGTTTATCTTTTATTTCTACCCAAAGCCTCCTATTGTATACGATCATTTGACAGGTTCAAAGAATATAAGAGACTTGCCCAAAGTCACACAATTACAGTGGGGCCTTGACTTACGAGTGTCCCGACTAACGAGTTTTTTGAGATACAAGCTGTCTCTCGGCCGATTTTTTGCTTTGAAGTTGCGAGCTAAAATTCGGGTTACGAGTCAGCTTCAGATACCCCACCACTAGTTGGTGCAGCGAACGTCACAGTGATTTGACATACGAGTAATTTGAGTTATAAGCTCCGTCACGGAACGAATTAAACTCGTAAGTCAAGACCCCACTGTATTAAGTTGTTCCAGGATGTGTCTCATATTTTGTTCCATTTTTCTAGGATAAATAGGTGCACCTAGAAGGGGATGTTTATGTCAACTGGCCTCAGACCTATAGCACTTCTATCAACACCCTAAGAAAGGACCCTGAGAAGTATGGAGAACAATATGGGAGGGTGTCATGAAAAGCCTCAATAGAAATAAATGGCAAGCTGACTCTTGGTGAAAAAGTGAATCTAGAATGCCAACCAATTGTTAATAGCAAAGTCAGGTAAACCAATAAAATAACTGAATGAGAGTGTTGAAGAAGTTTGAGGTTGTTTTTCTCAATAGTGGTTCGTTGGTGGGTTTGACCTGTAGAATTCTCTTACATGAAATCTTGGGCTGAAGGACAGGACAGCAAACAGAAGCAGAGTTGCTACATCAGAAGCTGAGGTCAGGGAGCAGGAACAGAGGTCCTGAGACACCGCCCAGGGCGAGTTCACAACCGCCTCATTTTACAGATGAGCAAACAGAGGCCTAGAGGGAGAGTGTGATGTGCCGGGGCCATAGACATGTAATTGATGTGGCTGACATTTATTGTGCTTAATCAACTGTGTACCAGGTTGTTTCACATGTAGTCTTAATCCTCATATGAGGAAGACAGTCATATCATAAAATCTACACGAGGAAATTGAAACACAGAGAGGTTAAGTAAATTGCTCAACACAAGTCAAGGAACAGAGATGAAACCCAGGCATTCTGGCCTCAAAGGCCAGGTGATTAACCGTGGTGATGCCTGCCTCAGTGGCATTGTTTAGAGGTTTGTTTACTTATAATTTATAGATCTGGGGTGGCCTTAGTCTGGGAGCCTCTCCCTGCCGGAGATGCCAAGGTGCTCAGGCTCCAGAATACGGCTACTTCCCATTCACTTTGGCATTGGCCAGCCCAAGTAACGGGACCCCCGGGGGAGTCATCTGTCAGAGAGTAGAAAGCTTTGTCTAGGGGTTCTTCTGGGCTCCTGCTCCAAGGAACCATGGTAGTGCTCCAGGAAGAGATGATATGCCAGCTAGTTTTAGGAATGGTTCCTTGTGTGATGTTCTTCTATCTCCTCCCTAGCTCTCCCCCAATCCAATCACCCCCACCCCAAAGCTACCACTCATCCCGATAAATGCCATTTGCGAGACCACGGGCCTCACCTTGGTCCTGCTCTGAAGACAAGCAAGGAACTTGCATTAGCGTGACCAACCATGCCGGTGTGCCTGGGAGTGTCCCAATTTTAGCCTTGACTAGAGCCTGGGGGGACCCCTCCGTCCCAGGCAGACCTGGGATGTTGGTCAGACAATGACAAGTCTCAATGGCTTGACACTCGCTTAGAGCAATAATTCTCTGTGGCTTCAACTTGACATACCAAAAAAGTATATCACCCTGCAACAGGTAGGAGGCAGGAAACGCCTGTTTTTCTTAGTAATAGCAACCCTGACGAAAATAGGGTTTGAGGGACGGAGGCCAAGTTTATGACCACCCATGGACCCCAGAGGAACTCGCAGCCGGAGCTTTCTTCCTGACCTAGGGAAACTTGGGAAGAAAGGAAGGAAGGGCTTAGTCACACCCTGGGAGTGGCAGCCAAGAGCAATACTGCTCCTCACAGAGCCAGCTCCCGGCCTCTCTCTTCAGGAAAAGTAGATGTTTCCCGAGCTTTACGCCCTTTTACAAAGCCAGAGTGACAAACACTGATGGAGGGAGGAGGGAGCCAGAAAGCACAACCATCTCCCCAACTTTGGAAGAGCAACTTCCCCACCCCAGCAGACCCCTGAGCTTTCACTGAACCAACCACCTCAGCCAAGACACAGGCCAGGGCCCCACAGGAAACTCACCTGGGCCCCAGGACAGACTCCGCTCCCTGGGGATGCAGAAGCAGCCACCCATGTGTTCACCATCCTCCACGGGCCGAGGACCCTGGGAACACCAGCCAGAAGAGCACTGCCAGGGCACAGCCTCCCCACGGTGTTCCTCCTCCCGCCTACTCCCTGGCACACGAGGGACCAAGGCCCCGGCTCAATGCACAATGCAGCCTTTGAAATCCCGGCTGCAGCAGGAGGCCCAGGGAGGATGGGAGGGGCTGCACAGCCCTCAGGCCCCGCAGTCCTTGCACTGCCAGGCCTCTGCCTGGAAGCAGAGCTCCTCCCTGCCTCTCTGCAGACTGCTTCATGCCTATCAGGCTGTGGCACATTCCTGGCATTCTAAGACTCAGATACACAGTTTGGTTCTTGTGGGGGTAGCCAGGGCGGAGGAGGAGGGCAGAGAGCATCCCAGGAACCAGGCTGCTGTTCTTGCTCCCTCTCTGACTGACTTGGCCTCACAGACTGGCCTGCCACGGGGAAAGGGATTCCCCACCCAGCCTCTCTCTGCAATCACCTCCGTGGTATCTGCATGAAGCTGAAGCAGGGGCTGCGGGTGCAGCATCTCACCTCAACCCCAGCAGCATCAGTGAGCCAACTGCCTGCTGGTGAAGGTGCAACGCCCCAGCCCGGGCTCCCAAGGTCCTGGTGAGAAGGAATCCGAGAAATCGCCAGATGTAGCCCAGCGTCTTACAGGTGAGAGGGTGGAGGACAAGGTATGTTAAGGCTACAGTATGCACAAAAATACTGGTCACACGGACCAACCTCTTTTCCATTTTGGATAGTCAGCAGAGCAGGGGAATGCAATTGACACAGTGTGGCTGAATCTCAGAAAACCTCTCGTGACAGCTCCCGAAGGGGATGGAGGAAATATGGCTGGATGCCAACAAGGTTAGACATAGGCACAGGTGATCGAACAACCACGCTCAAGGACCACTCATTACTTGATGTTTCTTTAATGCCAAGAGCAAAGGTCAGTGGTGAGTGGTCCAAGAGTGAGGAGGTATGGGCCGAGAGAAAGCAGGGTCCTGACAGCCGGCCTTGCGGGCTACTTGGAGGATGGACTTGAGGTCCCTCTCGCAAGCATTTTAAGCAGGAAGGTGGCCTGGTCAAGTTAAATTCTGGAAGGAGTGCTGGGGCGACAATGGGAAGGATGGCCCAGGGGTCCGTCTCACTGGAGTGGTCGGGAGAGTCCACCGCACACACCAGCTCAACCACAGGTGACAGCGTGTCGACTGTGTCTCTGAAGTCTGGCTTCCGTTTCAAACCTGACACATCTTGACTCCCAGTTTACTACAGACCAGGCGCTCATTATACATCACTGCACTTAAATCCCATAATGTAGGCATTATCACCTCTATTCGTGAGTGAGAAACTAATGGAGAAGGGTGTGCAACTTGCCTAAGGCCCTGCCATGTATGGTGTCAGATTCAGGACTTGAGCCAGGTCTCCTTGCTTCCACAGCCCAGGGCTTCACTCTTCTGGTTATGGGCTCTTTTCATGACTCCACCGAGGAAGGATTATTGGGCAGGTGGGGGGCAAGGGGGCAGGGGCAGGGAACACAGGATCTCTCTGATCACAGCACCACATGCAGGATGTTTAAAGCATCCACTTCCCATAAGGTGCCCCACGCCTCTCCCCTCACCAAGGAATGGTGTTTAAGTGTGAATTAGGATGTTTTCTTGGGCCCAAGATAAAAGGGCAAGGGGCTCTTTAGAAAGCAGCCACTGGAAGTGTGGGGAGGTATGTGAGAATCAGACAGTGAGGAGAAACCATGGTCTCTCTTGCACATGGCAGCAAATGCTCAGACTTGTCCTTCTCCTTGACTTGCCTGCACACCATTCTCATACAGGCACAGTGATAGAGAACAGAAATGGCAAATGGTTCAGATCAGTCAAGGGAAGGCCATCTGTCATAGATGACAGACACCTTGAAGCAGTGGACTGAGACACACATTTTGGCAAATCTGAAATGAATGGTCCATTCTGGATAATGTCATTGCTTCTCTTGAGATACAAGAAACTAGTGCTATTCTGCTCTGGGTAGCTCAGATGAATCAACCAGAACAAAGAGTTTTCCAGACGGAGAGAGTAGCAAGCGTAAAGGCGCTGAGGCTGGACCCTGGGTGGCATGTTAGAGGGAAAGCATGTGTGATTGGAGTCCAGTGAGGCAGGGCAGGGCACAGAGATGAGGTCAGAGAAAGCAGCAGGAGGTCAGAATGTGTAGGACCTAGAAGGCCATCTAAGGACTTTAGCTTTTACTCTGGGTGAGATGGGAGCCAACGGAGGACACTAAATAGAGGAGTCCTATGATTGACTTAGTGCTTTAAAGGGTCACCCTGGCTGCTCCTTGGAAAATAGGCTCAGCTGGCATGCTGGGTATGCAGCAATTATAACGTCTGGGGGAGAGACGGTGATGGCTTGAACAAGAGTGAAGTTAGTGGAAGTGGTGAGAGGGTCTTAGGTGTTTGACATGTTTTTCAAAGAAAAGTATATTAGTCAAGGTTCTCCAGAGAAACAGAACCAGTAGAATATATAGTACCTGTGGTACCAGGAGGGCACTGCCCAGTCTGAGGAGAAGCCCCTGAGAGGCTTCAGGCAGTGAGGGACATGGTGCAATGCTCCCTGGTGTGTGGCTAGACATTCTGGTTTGCCATGGAAACCAGACATCCAGACTTTCAGACTAATTCAGAATCTCTTCCCAAGCACTGTGTTGGGCCAATACTTCAGGGCAGACAAACATGTCTGCCAAACAAATCCAGCCCAAGCGCAGCCTGTTTGCCCCTTCAGAAGTAAAACTGAATGGTTTTCCTTGGAAAATTTCACCATCTAGTTCAGATAATAAGATATGCTCTTAAGTGCTGTAGTTCAAGAGAAAAACTAAAAGACCGTGTGGTGGGTGAAACTGTGCCCCCCAAAATAATATATTGAAGACTTAACACCCAGTACCTTAGAATATGACTTTATTTAGAATGGGATTGTTGTAGATGTAATTATTTAAGTTAAAATGAATTCATACTGGAGTAGAGTAGGCCCCTAATCCAATACGACTTGTGTCCTTAATAAACAAACACCCTGTGAAGAGATAGAGACACACAGGAGAAGCCCAGCTGACCATGAAGGGAGGGAGATTAGAGCAATATGGCTGCGAGCCAAGGACTGCCAGCAAACCACCAGAAACCAGGAAGAGGCAAAGGAGGCTTCTCCCTAGGTGTCATAGGGAGCACAGCCATGCAGATGCACCTTGATTTTGGACTTCTAGCCTCCGGAATCATGACACAATAAATGTCTGCTCTCTTAAGCCACCGAGTTTGTGGTAGTTCGTAAGGGCAGCCCTAGGAAACCATTACAGACCACACGAGCGATAAGCACACCATGTCACCTATTCACCCTCTACTGGAAACATGAACCTGGGAATCATTAGTATTCAGAGATAATACTGGTGACATGAGCAGAAAGTTAGCATGTCCCAAAGGGAAAAGCAAAGAGATCTTCCTGGAGGAGGTGGCATGTGACTGGGGGCTTTGAAGCAAGGAATTTTGACAGGAGGTGGGAAGAGCATCCCAGATTGAGGAAAACCCATTCGCAAATGTGCTATGATTGCATTGGAGACAAGTTAAGGGGAAAGCCATTCCATGTGAATGAATGCGGAATGATGTTGCATCTTCTCATTCATTCATCATTTGTCTATTTTTCCTCAAGCATTAATAATAAAATAATCTATATATATAAAAGCCCAGCAACCGAAAGGCGGAATGACCAGAACGATAAGTCGACCAGTCCCTATGACGCACACTGACCACCAGGGGGAAGACACTCAATGCAGGAGCTGCCCCTGGTGGTCACTGCCTCCCACAGTGGGAGCGCCACTCAACTGACTGGGATGAGCAGTGGGAACAGCCGCTAGCAGGCCAGGGTGAGGCCGAGTCTCTGTACCTATCAAATACCTGAGACAACCCAGACTCTGGCCTGACCCCACCAGCTGATGCACGCCCTCTAAGGTGTGTTCTAGAAAGAGCACAGGGAGCTGGCATAGGCAGATGGCAAGAGGGGACATGACTGTGGACACCCCGGGGAGGCTGCCCTGATGGCTGAGGACCCTGGATCACGGCTGCCCTGAACATCCCTGATGGTGTCATCGACCTGGCATCACACATCAAGGACATTCACCGAGTGGCTTTGGGGTGCAAAGCTCTCCGTCAGGTCCCTCCAGAACATAGAACATGCCTTTACCCAAGACATTACCCTGAAATACCATCCCAGACTAATTTCATCATTCAGCAGCTGCTCAAAGGGCAGGTCCACAGCCGCTCGGCTGACTGGGATGAGCGGTGCTCCCACAGTGGGCCAATCCCTGCAGGCCACGCCCCCACCAGTGCACAAATCTGTGCACTGGGCTTCTAGTAACAATAATAAATGCTTACTGAGCTTTTATTATATGCTCATGTGAAAAGTCCACCTTTAATCTTCACCCACCTACCTAAGTCTGAGTGACTTGCCCAGCTCATTCAGCTGACAGGCACAGCAGAGCCAGGGTTCAGGGCCAGCCCTGTGACTGCAGGGCCATGGCCCTCACTGCTCTAGTTAGTGCCTGACGCTGTAGGGAGACCCATGCAGGCCTGTGGTGGAGGGGCCCGGCAGCCATCAGAAGGCACAGGTGACCAGGCTGCGGGCGAGGTGCTCCCCAGACTTTCCTCTGTGAAGGAGGAGAAATGTGCCCTCACCAAAGGTCAGCTAAGGAACAGGTCCTGCAGCTCCAGGGCGGAGGTGGGGCTGCTGACCTGCTGAACCAGGAACAGGTCACCAAGCTGCTGGCTCTGACCTCGCCCAGAACAGCTGACTGCTCTTTCCCAAAAGGCAGTTTCCTGTTTCGTGGCTCCCACAGCAAACCCGGGGGCTTTTCCAAAGCCTCAGCCTGGAAAATTTGCAGTGAAAGTGTCCACTTCTCTAAGCATTGTTCTCATTCCCAACCCATTATTTTCTATCAGAAAGTTTAATGTCAGGAATTAGATTACTATTCCTGTCATACCAGCCCATTTTAAAGGTAAAGAAACTGAGTCTCATAAATATGAAATGATTCATTCAATACTTTCAGGTAATTTTGTGGCAAACCCTATATTAGAACTCAGACCCCAGGACTCAGTTTTGCCTGTTTCCACAAAACATGCCAACACTAATCAGTTCATGTTCTAAAATTAAGTTCTGTGGGGAGAGGCTAGGACAGGGTGTGTGTGTGTATCAAGTACAAAATACAAGCCAGGACTGACTCTCCCCACCACTCCCAGGGAAAGGAATTTCTCTCAGCCCAGCTTATCTTTCTGGGAAATTCAGGTTTTCAGGCATCCGACCCAGTGAGTGGGGTAGGAAGGAGGAGCCCTTCTACCCACCCAGTGAGTCCACCTCAGCTGTCTTTCCTCTCATCTGGGCAACCAGAGGCCTGGGCAGGCTGCACGGCAGGAAATCCTGAGAAATGGAAGGAACTTAAAACGCCCATCAATATGGGAGGAGCCAAGTAATGATGGTGTGTTTAGTCAGCAGTGAAAAAGAATGAAGCCAGTCTACATGTGGAGTCTAGGAAGGATCTTTAATACACATTACAAAGCAAAAACTGAAGAGGCCTGTACACAGCATGGTCACATTGATGTACAAAATCACACCACGTATGTGACTTTGGATGTGTAGGGAAAGGACCACATCAGCCTGACGATGGGGGTCCATCTATTCACTCCACAATCGGGCTGCGGGCCTTGGGCTGGGGGAGGGGATCCACAGAGAGCAGAGCAGACAACAGACCAGAGTTTCTGTAGCCGGTGAGGGAGGGATGGAGGATAGGGAAGGGGGAAGGGACACGATGTCCTTATAGTTTATGTACTTCTGTGTTATGGCAAGTTTTCCAGCTAGACTGTTGCACGATGATGTCATAATAAATACAAAACTGTATGATCAAAGAGAAGTAGGTATTAGTAGGAGGAGGAGGAATGCACATGTAGGCACAGTGTGCCAGGGGTGCTCATGGGAGGGCTCCTGGGTTGTCTTTAAAGCTGTTACTCTTGACCTTACTGGAGGGATGGTCTCTAGGACCGGGCATCCCAGAAGGATGATACCAAGTAGAGAGGGTCAGGCACAGTGTCCACAGCATCACAGATGGAAGAAAGCATATTCCAGTAACAAAGGCCCCACACCCCCCGCAGTTTCCTGATGGCCCTCAGAGAGCACTGCCTGGGCCGCTACCGTTCCGGAGGAGGCAACATTTGAATAGAAGGGTCATCTTCTGGAGCCGAAGCCATGAATATAGCAAGCTGTCTTCTGTGAAAGTGGCCTTCTAGACATGACCTTTGCACCCTCCTGCCCTGGTCGAGTGCCTCTGTCTGACCAGCAGCCTGTTCTGAGGGCCCTTGCTCTAGCTGGGAACCTGGATGGTAACAGAGGACGCCTCTTTTCTTCTTGAAGGTGCCACCTCTCTGCCCAGGCAGTCTAGCCCCGAGCAGACGGCACAGTGACGTGGATTGCACGAAAGGACACACCCTTCCCCACCCTGCCACCTCCCAGTCTTTGGGTTCGTCTTCTGTCTTCTCTGGACAAAAATATCAGCCAGACAAGCTATTGGCCAGTGGGGTAACAGAAACCTTACCAGCACTCTGATGTGCTTCTGCCTCTTGGTGTCCGTTTGGGCAGAGATTTGTGACCGGAAGACCAGAGTTCAAATCCCGGTTCTGCCATTTTCCACTGGTATGCTCTTCCACATACTTCCTCCTTCAAAAATAACAATGATAATAATTAAGTGAAGGTAACAAAAAAAAGTTCTACTTCACAAAATGGTTGTGAGGATTTTCAAAGTTTTTTATATTTTTTATTGAATTTATTGGGCGGCCATTGGTTAATAAAATTATATAGATTTCCATTTAAAAGTTTTTATAGGTGTCTGTCTTTCACTTGTGCAAACCTTGTAAGTGTGTGTGTGTGTGTGTGTGTGTGTGTGTGCATGCACACGTGCACAATCACTGCTCTACTCATCTTCTAGATGGGCCTGGAGCTGACAGGATTTTGAGGGGACAGGGCATCCAGGCAAACAGCATGTGCCTGTCAGCTGTGACAGAGACCAAATCTCAGTCCCAAACAGAAAGCCTACAAGGAAATGCATCCAAGTAAAACCAGATCCACCTGTCCTTGGAGATAATCAGAAAGATTCCTTTAGGTTACTTGGGGCGAAGGCATGCAGTCTAGACCACCCTAACGGCATTTCTGTCCTCACTCCTCACCTGGCGAACAGTTTCGAAGACATGAGTTTTACAAGCTGTTTACTTAAGAAAGATGAAATCTCATGTTCAACTATTTTCACTGTTATAGCATTTGACTTTGTGATCTAATAAAGCTGTTTAAAGCAAAAGGACATGTGTCTCTCTTCTTTTCGAGGTGTTTTCATTGATACACTTCACGGGGTGACCTTGGGCAAGCCAGCCATTTCCCCTTCAGTGCTTTCCCCTCTTCCTTTGAGTCCCCACACCACCCGGGTCTTGCTCCTATGAAGATTCTGTCCCAGTCCCTCTCCCTCTGGAAGTGGGGTACCCAGATCTCCATCCAGCCATCCAATACAGCTCTGTAATTTGTTCACAGCTCTGAAACACTGTCCCCTCCTTTGTTCCATTTTCTGTACTTCTATTAATAGACCCCAAGCTTACTTCACAGCCTGCTGGGTCAGGAGATAGCTCATATTCCATTTACTTGGAGAGATTCATCAAAATTCAGATGCCTCGATCTTGTTCAGCCCCAACAAATCAGAATCTCTGGAGGCAGAATCCTTAGAGGTTTTCTTTAAGAGCCATTTCGGGTGAGTCTAATATTCATACAGATTTTGGCAAATAATGTCCCAGTCAGGCCCAGGTGTAGATTTCAGGGGTCTATATGCCCAGCACATCTTTCTTAATATTCTGATCCATGCAAAGGTAATTAAAAACCTTAACCACAGTGGGGGTGAGGGGGGGTGGGGGGGTGAGGGGGGCAGCACATTCAGGTACAGTCCACTCCTCAGTAAAAAGAATCTGAGAGGTTCCCTTTCACCCCTCAAAGTTCAGTGTCCACAAATAATGAAATGACAACTTATACAGGAAGTTCCCTATTGATGAAACCCTTCAACTCACTACATCTTCACACCATACCCATGACATAGGAGTTGAACCTGCCATGTAGGAAGTGATGAAAGGGTTGTCTGAGAGAAGTCAGGTGACTTCTCTAAGGCCTAGTTTGTAGTTATTGGTAGAGATGGATTTTCTTGAACATCCAAGCCTGCGCCAGCACATACAGGAGCTTTCACCACTTGAGACATCCAGGAGCACATGAACCAGACACAAACACACAGCGCCCCAACCCCCAGCTCCTTCCTCAAGCAGCATTTGTCTAATAACAAAAACAAGAATTATTTAAAATGACACGTGACCACATATGTGAAGGAGTCAAGCAAATAAGCAAAACAAGGCACTTAAGAGGTTTCAGCAATGCGTGAGCACCTGGGGAAAGTAGGAAAGAAAAGCCACTTAAATACAGGGTGCCAGGGCTTTCAGCCTGTGATATGGATCTGAGTTACCTGGCGTGGTAGGCAGAATATGCCCCCCTCCCCAAGCATGCCCCAATCCTCAGAATCTATGAACATGTTACTTTACGTGGCTAAGGGGACTTTGTTGATATAATTAAAAAATTTGAGGAGAGATTTGGGGGATTACCCAGATATAATCACTAGGGTCCTTGTAAATGGGAGGTAGGAGGGTTAGAGTCAGAAGATGGATGGCAAAACGAGAAGGGGGCAGAATCAGAGAAAGAGATCTGAAGACGCTACTGCAATGTTGGCTCTAGATGGAAAAAGGGGCCATGAGCCCAGGAACGTGGGAAGCCTCTAAAGTTAGAAAAAGGAAGGAATCGATTCTCCCCTGGAACTTCCAAAAGGCTATGGCCCTGCCAATACCTTGGCCTCGGCCCAGTGAGAATCACTTCAGACCCTGACATCCAGAACTATAAAATACTGCATCTGTGTTGTTCCAAGCCAGGAAGTGTGTGGTGTGTCACAGCAGCCACAGAAACAGATACACCAGGAACCAGTAAGACACAGACCCTCATCTGGGCCCAGGATTAGTGGTGAGAGGCTCTGAGGGGAGCTTGCCGGTGTTGCCTGTGTGCTGTCTTGGAACCACACTGAGCATGGAGGCCATCAGCAACTCCCTGCAGCCTCAACGTCTGGAGGCCTCCAGTTAGCATGGGGGTTAGCATGGGGTGGGTGGATGACCTGCAGACCTCTGAGTTCCCTCCCTCTGATCCGTTCCATTAATAATGGTGCCGATCTCTCATCAGTCTTCCTCTCAAATCACCTATTCTGAAAGGTACCCCTTCTATTCCCTATTTCTTCCCCCTGTTTATTTACTTCACAGATTACAATCCTAAGTCTGGGTGTTAGTTTATCACCCTTCTCTTCCTGTTTCTGCTGCCCCACCCCTGGCGCAGAATGGCACTCCTATGTGAATGAATGAATGAACTCAAAAAGTAAGGAATCCTTTAGTTCTTTTTCAAAAAATGTCTGCCAAAGTCTCTCACATCTTATATTTGTAAAATTGAATTTCTTTAAAGCTACATAATCCAAAAGTTTACACCGATCCAGGGAGCTTTGTTCTCTCAGACTGGGTCTACATTCCAAGCAGATAAAATCAGCCTGAATATTGATCGTCCCCATCCATGTTCTAGATCTCTCCCCAAATCTGAAAAGCCTGCTGAAGCAGGTGGGTTCCCAAGAAGGAGACTCTGAGTCGAAGATTTGCCGGCAGGAAGCGTATGGAGACATGCTCACAGGGTCCACTCAGGTGGGGAGTGAGGGAAACAGGAGTGGGCAGAGGGAGGAGTGGGCTGCAATGCAGACCCAACAGAGTTCTCAGCTGGTTCCTGCAGGGAGCTCAGGAGTAGGCATGGCCCTTCAGAGTTGTCCTGGCCCCAGGGCACAGATAACCAGTTACTGGACTGGTTATAGCTCTGTCATGGCCAGTCCTTGAGGGCAGACTGGCCCACAAGGGAGCATGACATGGGGACAGCAGTTCTCGGCAAGTCCCTGAAAAGGATTCAGCTGAGAGCTGCCAACCTTGAAAGCTTCCAGCCGCTGGGAGAAGGACTGGGCTAGTCGTGGTAGGTGGGAATCGAGGCAGGCTCCAAGCATGCCTTTGGTTTCCTCAGTCACTGGGGGGAAAAAATCTATTAAATCAGACTAAGCCCAGGATGGAGCTCTGTGTCACACCCATATGAAGTGGGGTAGAACAGACTAAGGATGCAAGAGAGAAAAATGCTGCCCAGCCGGCGTGACTCAGTGGTTGAGCATTGACCTATGAACCAGGAGGTCATGGCTCAATTCCAAGTTAGGGCCTAGGTTGCAGGCTCGATCCCCAGTAGGGCGTGCAGGAGGCAGCCCATCAATGATATCTCTGTCTTTCTCTCCCTCTCCCTTCATCTCTGAAATCAATAAAAATGTATTTTTTTAAGAGAGAGAGAAAAGGATGCTGATGTCGAAGAGTCCAGAGAGAGAAAAACTGAGATGGATTGAGGGTACACAGACAGCCTGACTTGGAAATAAGGTTCTTCTGAGGTGGGGCCTCAGGAGAATGTGATGCGTGGAAGTGTTGACAGTATGGAGGAATGAGGTGTGCATCTGCGTCAGTTCACGGGTGAAGGCTACAATATAAAGAAGGAGAAGGGGGAAAGAGTACACAGGGCAGCATGATAAGAAGCCAATTAAAAAGAATTAAGAACATTGCTGGGCACAGTGAAGGGCAGGCTGGGCTGGCATTGGGAGTCGGCCAGGGCCCAGTCACAGGAGTCTATGTCTTTCCCCAGGAGGCTGGAATGGAGCAGGGACAGCTCAGAGCTGACAAAGCAAGTGTGACAGGGGACACGGAATGAGAGAATCGGGGGCTGGTGAGAGAGTCACTGAAATGGGTGACCTCGGACTCAAGCTGGATGAGGAGGCCAAGGGGGTGGGAAAGGACATGAGAAGAGAGACAGATCTTGACATGAGGTCATGAGAAGAATGTCCAGCAGATTCGGGAGGGTTTGGGGAGTGAGAGAGCAGGTGGAGGGTACCGAGGGGAATTTCAGGGATCGTGTTTATATGATGGAGGATGAAGAGGAGGGTGGAGAGGGCAGTACTATCCTCCAGGAAAGCAGGTGTTCTGTTTAAAGCTGTGACATTACAGTAGTGATAAATGCATGAAGGAGTTCTAACCACATATTGAATAAAAATGCAAGCTGACTTTCAAACCACTTCATCTCTAACCAAAGCTCGGTCCCCTCTCCAAAGGCAACCACAGGCAACCTGGAGTATTATTCTAGAACGCTGACTGCATTCCAGACAACCTATTTGGGTCCCCATTTCTGTACCAAAAAAATTTACGTATATACATATATATGTGTATGTGTTAAATACATGCATTATATATACATATAAACAGGGGTGGGAAAAGTAGCTTTACAGTTGTGAGTACACAAAACACAGAGTCTATTCTTGTATTATTATTTATTAATTGTTGTATTATTTTCTATACAAACAACTGCAAACCTACTTTGCCCACCCTGTATATATTCCTAAATAGGATAATATTCTATACAGTAACTCTCTCACTGCCTCACTCTTGGCACCAGAATTGCCCACAGTGTGAGACTGACAGCTCTAACTTGGATGGTTTCACTGGACTTGCGGCTCCATCTCCAAGTGAGAAAGGCGGGGCCCTTGAGGAGAAGGGAGCCTCCGTGAGGGCAGCCCAGGCCCCGGCCTGTGAGGGTGAGGCCACCGCCATGGGCGATGCTGGCACAGAAGCCTCTCCTCCTTCCCCTGGACAAAGGCAGAGCAGTGTGGCCCGAAGGCTTTGCCACATGGTTTTCCAACATCTAGAAATGTTTTCCTGTTTCTGGGTGAGAGTTGTTAATCTTCCTTCCTGGAGTCTAAATAAAGTTCAAAACAAACTTCTAAACAAAGGGGCCCTCTGCTCCTAGGTCTCGACTCCACTCCCTGGAGAGGAGCGGGCCAAGATGCTAGGATCCTGACGACTTTTGCAGCCGAGCCCCGCAGAATCCCACCCCAGGCTTCCTCTTGCACCTTCCTGGTGGCCACCAATTGTTATGGACATCCTCCTGTGGGTAGCGTTTTATTTCTACTGGCCCCTTTCTTCATGTCCTCATAATTGTGCAGGGAAAAGAAAACAGTTTTCCCAACAGAAGTTACTTGGGGCTTTCAAATGGCCCAAGGTCCCATGTCTCTCCTAAGAGCCTAATTTATCAGCATGCAGCTGGACAGGTGACAAGGATCCTAGACAAAGAGAGGTGAGGGGCCCCCATTGGAGCCCGATGCTGCCCCTGCCTCAATGTGAGGCCAAGTGGCTGAGCGGCTGGTCCAAGAGCAGGGCTCTTCAGCATCACATGGGAATGCAGCCCCTGCCTGTAGGCTTCCCAGAGTGGCTGTGTGTGTGGGGGGGGGGGGGGGGGGGGGTTTAAAATATCCCTGGAAGAACGTTGCTGGGAGGCACTGGGTGTATTTCATTAAACTGAGTCCACACAAATGGGGAAAATGTTTGGTCTTAGAAAGGAAAATTGATCTCAACCAGAAATCAAGGGAAGGGATTCAAGATCCTGTCACCTTCGCATATGAATTTATGCTGCTTCGGAAGCACGTTCACTCAGATCCTTCAGAATATACTAGTACTGGTAATAAACAGTGCCAGACCTCCGACCTGCCGCCTTCTGCACTGCACCCTGGGATGTGGTAGGAGACCATAGACCCTGGTTGCTCATGGCCGAATCCTGACTCATCATCTCATTGGTTCATCATGTAGCCTGCTCCAAAGTAAGAAGAGCTGTCACCAGCTCATCCGCACAGAACTAGGCTGAACAAAGTGGGAGTAAAAATGCCCCTCCCCGTAGCACCTTCTCTCATGAGAAGCAAAGCCCTTCCCTTAACCCCATCCTTTCCTTGAGACAACATGGTCCCCAGTTTCATGGGAAATGAAGAAGAGGTTACCATAGTGTAAGAGTTAGAGGGGAACCATTAAATAAAATTTCTTTATGGTTAGGAGATTTTAGCAAAAACACGTAGGGAGAGGTGACAACATTGAGAAATCATGAAGCAAGGCTGAGTCTAGTCAGGAGGCTGCTTGTCCAACTGTGACAACAAGTCCCTTGTGAATCACTAAGAAAAGAATGGAATTGCTAAGGGATGGGACGTGGGGTTGAAGGAATGTCAGGGGCTGGAGGAAAAGAAGCATAAACAATAGAGATCTTTATGCCTATCCTGCTAGGGGTAAGCCAAGCTTGGCTAAAGCTAACTTTCCTACTGCAGACTTGATATGGAAGCAAAGAATTTTCTAACCAGAAGTTCTTTTAGAAAGCATATAGTCTAGACCAGTGGTTCTCAACCTTCTGGCCCTTTAAATACAGTTCCTCATGTTGTGACCCAACCATAAAATTATTTTCGTTGCTACTTCATAACTGTAATGTTGCTACTGTTATGAATCATAATGTAAGTATCTGATATGCAGGATGGTCTTAGGCGACCCCTGTGAAAGGGTCATTCAACTACCAAAGGGGTCGTGACTCACAGATTGAGAACCACTGGTCTAGACTGATCTAGATAAAGCCCCCATTCTGAACCATTTTAAAAAAATAAATATTAGATAAATTAAATTACATTAAAATATAAGTATAACTTGGAGTTCAATAATTAACAAGGATCACTTCCTGTGTATTCTGAACAAGGCACTGACCTGAGTGCTTCATGTACACTATCTCATTTAATTGCAAAAAGGTGGTGTGAGGCAGCACTATTATTATTCCCTTTTTACAGGTGGAGATACAGGCACAAGAAGATGAAGCACTTGCTGCTACAGAGCAGCCAAAGTGCTCCCCCGTCCCCCATTTAAAGCCAGGTGGAGGGGAGGGTGTAGCGTGGAGAAGGGTCAGGAGCCCTGTCACTTGTCCTTCTCCCCGACATCTCAGATGACCCATTTGAAAACCTCATAAGAAAACCAGAAGATAAACTGAATCACTCAAGGCCAAGGTAAGCAAAGATAAAGACTGTAATACATATTTAGCTTTAAAGAAAGAACAGGATATGCCTGGGTCCAGATACAAGTGTGGAAATCAAAGTCCTATGGGCACGTGGGAGCAGATGCCATGGAGAACCTGGAGGGTCAGCCAGGACATGGTCCTTGGATCTGGGGCTGGCTCTCAAATGCCCACCCCCTTACTAGACATGACCTTGGGCCTCTGGGAAGCAGGGGAGCGGGAACGTTGCTCCCTGCATAAAGCCTGAAGTCTCTAAGTGCTGCTTATTCTATCAAAAAAGAATTAGAAAACTTCCTCCCACCTCCCAAGGACACCCTGAAGAAGCCACGCATCTGTCTGAAGCCTTATATGCAAAAATCCAGCACCCAGGCCTGCTCCTTGAGAAGGTACAGGATCTGAATTTACTATGCACTCTCCAGTCAGCGGAGTTAGTGATGTCAATTATCTAGGCAAACAACAGAAACAACTGCAGAAATTACTCTATAAAGGTTCCCTTCACAATGTGATGCCATGAGAAGCCCATTTTTTAACTGTTAAAGAACAGTTCTGAGTAGTTTATAGTTAAAGAGATACAAATCACACAACAAATTTAATTCTGAGAGAGAAAACTGGCAGATGCCACCAGCCAGTGAATTACCATGGTGAGGATGGGAAATAAAAATAAACTGAAAATGAAAGAGGACTAAAATAAGCAAGGGAATCCTATATAATAAAAGCCTAATATGCTAAGTGTCCAACCTTTTGTTCAACCGTTCAACCAGTCACTATGAAGTGCACTGACCACCAGGGGGCAGATGCTCCAACTGGTATGTTAGCTTGCTGCTGGGATCTGGCTGATTGGGACAGGGCAAGACAGGCCAGACATGCTCTGAAGCCCTCCCGTGGTCCCTCCCAGACCTAATCAGTGGGGTCCCTTGGCCTAGCCTGAGCCCTCTCACAATCCAGGACCCCTTGGGGGATGTTGGAGAGCCAGTTTCAACCCGATCCCCCCAGGCCAGGCCAAGGGACCCCACCAGTACACGAATCTGTGCACCGGGCCTCTAGTGTGATATAAAAGAATTTAAAAATGGGGAACCATAACGAAGGAATAGAGTATTGTGAAAAAAAGGAACAGACAAATTTGATAAATAGCCAAATAAAACTCCATAAAAAAAACACACACACAAAGGCATTGTAGTTAAGGACTCACTGGTGTGTTCAGGTTAACACACTGGGTAAGGATTCAATAGAGCAGAGGGGAAAAATAGGGAACCTGAACACAGATCTGCAGGAATCACACAAAAGGCAGCATAGAAAAAAAAGGTAGAAACTATGAAAGAATTACCCAAGATGCGAGATAGAATGAGATGCCCCACATAATCTAATAGAGCTTCCAGAAGGAGAAACTGAGTCACTAGTCACAGGGAAATGACTAAGACTATTCCAGAATTGAAGACATGTATATTCAGATTTAAAAAGCACACCAAGTTCTGAAGAAAAGGAATAAAAATAATAGATTTTTAAAAATATATGGTTTGTATTTCTTTAATGGTTTTATCTGTTCAGGTTTTTCTCCTAATCCTTTCTGAGTTTAATTTCTATTTCATCTAAATGTTTAGTTTTGTGGAATGAAAGAATTAAATAAAAATTAAGAACATAAATTAAAAAAATAGAAAACAAAGACTATAGAAAGAAGGAAATAATGCTGAATGGAAAAATTAATGAAACATCTCTATGTTTTAAGAGCTTGTTTTTGAGCCGCTGCTGTAGAATCAGTTACTAATGCTGGCCTCTGCTTGCTTCCATGACAAATAGGCCACTTTCCGTGTGCAGGTCAGAAGTCTGCTCCTGGGTGATTTCATGCTAGCACATTTCCTATGTATGTGGTCAGTAGAGCCTTCCAAGGGAGATATCCCAGACAGGGAGTGGGAAAAGGATGGAGACTTCAGCAAATGATGGACCAGCTTCAGAAACCTGACACCAAGCAAACATGGGCTAAGAGTGACACCCAGTGGCCAACCACCAGCACAGCCCACAGCACAGCCCACAGGAATGATTCCCAGGACTTCCACCCCTGGCTGCTGCTTGTGTCCAGGATGTTTGTGGGGTCCCCCTGACTGCTGCTTCAGGGAGGTCTGTAATCCAGAGAGTGCCTTGTGGGGATGCAATGAGCCAGTTCCCCTCTCCTCCCCTCCTTGCACCCCCCCCCCACCCCCCCCCACCCCCCCCCACCCCCCCCCCCCCCCCCCCCCCCCCCCGTCTCCTGGCTCATTTTCCCTTTCCCTACCACGTGTGCAGTCTCTGCAGCACTGGGTCTCACAACCTGACAGGTGTAGGACAACAGAGGACACTGTGGAAATAAGGAGAAGGTCTCATGCCACCACTGCGGTACAGGGGCTGATGTTCTCCAGGGTGAGAGTGTATCCCCGACAACTGAGCAGCTAAAACGGGAAAATTAATTTAGTTAATTTAGGTAATTGATACGTTGTCCTCCCTGGAGAAGGTAGGCAAACCATCTCCCACCAGAGTGGTCCTGTGCTGTGGACACAGCGCATGCCCCGACAACCCTATGTATGGATAAACCCAGCAGCCTGAGCCTGCTGTACGCAGATCATTCCCCCATCTCTTTCCCAAAGCTATGGCCTAGGGCAGTGATGGCGAACCTATGACACGCGTGTCCGAGGTGACACGCAAACTCATTTTTTTTGGTTGATTTTTCTTTGTTAAATGGCATTTAAATATATAAAATAAATATCAAAAATATAAGTCTTTGTTTTACTATGGTTGCAAATATCAAAAAATTTCTTTATGTGACAAGGCACCAGAGTTAAGTTAGGGTTTTTCAAAATGCTGACACGCCGAGCTCAAAAGGTTCGCCATCACTGGCCTAGGGCATCTGGAACTTTTCTATTTTGAACTGCTTCTTTGCTCTTTTTCTGGACTAGTTTCTTAATTTTAAAAATCTATCAATTATACATCTACTTCAGTACCTTGCATTTGGTAGGTAATCAATAACTGTTTGCCAGTTTTGCTTGTTTTTCTAATAAAGAAGGCTCTCCTTGGAGATGAAGAAGCCAAATTTTTCACATGGCATTTCAGAGGAATGGTTAACATTTGCTTTAGATTTATTTACAGGTAATTTGATATATTTCAAAAGCCATCCATCCACATCCTCTTTGGGGATTTACTTCTTGCAATTTTTAGAGTCAGATTAAATCCTTCATGTCAAGTGTTACAGATTACCTGAGCTGGGAAGCGGCTGTCTCTTTGCCTGTTCCATGCTTTTCCAAACTTCTGCTTTTGACTGTAACTAGCCATGGTCCAGTTGTCTTTTCTCCTCGAGGACAGATCATTCCATCAAGAATCAGCTAACAGAATCATTATGAGACCAGTGACATGGGAGCATAGTCAGTGGAGCTTGAGAGAGAGAGAGAGAGAGAGAGAGAGAGAGAGAGAGAGAGAGAGAGAGAGAGACCGACCATAAAGGGAAAGAACTGAGGTGAACCATGGAGGATGCAGAAGATCTTGAGTGAAGATTGGATGGAGGGCATAAAAGTAATGGGAAAGATATGGATGAAGACTTGGCAGTTGGACATGCAATGTATGTTTGGCAGATAATACAAAGTCCATATCCACTATGCACCCCCCCCACCCCCGCCATTATATGGAATGGAGTACTGTGAGTCATGATGATGGGGGGTGGGGTGAAAATGGCAGCCAAATTCTGAAGCATGTTTATGTCAGTCTGAAGGGATTTAAATTAACCTTGCAGGAAATGGAGAGTGATAGAAGACTTGTCAGCAAGTAAATGTCATAGATAAAGTGAATACCCTTGCAATGTATTTGGCTGTGGTGTCTAGATGATCTGCAGATGACATATGAGTTTGAGCATGGGTCATATTCTTCCATAAATTAGACTATCTTGGAAAATGTGCTACGTGCATAGAAAAAAAAAACTGTCTACTCTATAATTATAGGACACAGTGTTCTATAAATAGCAATTACATCAAGCTGGTTCAGTGTTTTCAGATCATCTTTATTTTTACTGACTTTTTGTGTTCTTTCAATTGTGTGTGATTTTTTGTTCTTTTAATTATTGAGAGAGAGTGTTAAAATCCCCAGCTGTGAATTTATTTCTCCCTTTAATTGTTTCAAGTGGTTCTTTGTATATTCTAAAGATCTATTATTCAGCGCACCCATTAATGATTGTACGTCTTTTTGTGTCCTACTACAGCCACCCCAGCCTTCTTGGGCAATATCTTCCACAATATCTTTCTCAACTCATTTTCTTTAAACCTATCTTTAAAGTATATATCTGATGAATAGCATATAACGGGGCCTCATTATTTTAAAAAATCAATTCTGACAATCTCTCTCTTTTAATTAAAGTGTGGTTTTACAGTCTTCTGGTCCCCATGGTTTGTGATGAGAAGTCAAAGGTATTTGAAATTGATATTTTTTTAAAGAAAAATTACTCATGACACTTATGATGATGAGGCTTTATTCAAGTAGACACTCCTGCTATGGAGTTTTTAATAGGGGAGAGGGATCAGGCTCAACTCCAAACACAAGGACAAGTGGCGATTTCCAGCCAAGGAGCAGGGTGGGGTCTGTAAATGGAAAATTACTCAGAGGAAACTTCAGGGCTAGTAGGATTCTTGTAAGACCTACTTAAGAGGGTTCTTGCTGAAGGCAAGCAAGGATGATCAGATATTTTTTAAAAAATATATTTTTATTGATTTCAGAGACGAAGGGAGAGGGAGAGAAAGCTAGAAACATCAATGATGAGAGAGAATCATTGATCAGCTGCCTCCCGCATGTCCCCTACTGGGGACTGAATCTGCAACCTGGGACCTTCAGTCTGCAGGCCAACGCTCTATCCACTGAGCAAACCAGCTAGGGCGAGGATGATCAGATATTAAGGGTAGGGGATGAGGAGTTTGATCAGATGTTGAGATGATCAGATGCTGAATGGAGAATGTTTGCTAAGCTGACTCATCAGTATTCTTGCTAAAACTGGACTGAGGACACCATGGACAGAGACCACGGTCAGGGCCTCGTCAGAAAGAGGACTCACAGGAGTATGAGTCACATTTGGTCTCACAGGTGAGAGGACGGAGGACCGGGTCTGCTGAGGCTACAAGTATCCACCAAACACTGGTCACACAGACCAACCTCTCTTTCGTTTTGGATAGTCAGCAGAGCAGGGGAGTACAGTCAACACAGTGAGCTAACCTTTAGGAAAGCCTCCCTCTGTGAGATTTCCCGAAGGAGATGGAGCAAACACTGGCTGAATGTGTAAGGTTAGACAGAGTGAAGACTGCAGTTGACTGCCAATATGCTACTTAACGCTTCCTTGGGTGCTATTTTCTGAGCAGGTCCTTAGTCTCGGCTCTCGTTCCAATTCAGGCCAAAATTGATTAAAGTCTTGGATGAAGTCACCAATTCACTCCTTTAAGTAATACTGAATGAGCACCTACTCTTAGTGAGCACTAGTAACACTATAAATGAAATCAGAGCCCCTGCCATCACAGAACCCACAATCCACTGGGAAGTTAGGTGCAAGCAAATGACTGTGCAGTAAGGGCTACGACAGGGAGGAAAGTGAGTACTATTAGAGCATGTAAAAGAGGAGTTTCCTCCAGGCGAGGAAATCAGGAAAGGCTTCCCTACAGAAGTAACTCCTACGCTAATCTCTGAAAGATGAGTAAGAGTTACATAGACAAAGATGGGAGGGACAAGCATCCCAGAGACCAGCATGTCCCTGAGAGGCCCTGCGCCAGGCGGGACTGTGCCTAGTGACACAGTGAGAGCAAATAAAGGGCCAATGAGCAGAGGGTACAGGAAGCAGTTAGGAGCTGTATTTATCTGCCAAAATGTAAGCTCCATGAGGACAGAGAATTTTTATTACTTTGCTCACAGCTGTATCCCCAGTTGCTAGAACTGTGCCTAACACATAGTAGATATTCAGAAATATTGAATGAATGAATGAATGAATGAACGAACGAACGCTGGTGTGTGAAGCTAATAGAGTACATAGGGGATATGAACAACAGAAATTTTGAAGAGTTTTAGGCAATGGGATGCTGCTACCAGACCTCTCTGTTTTGCAGAGATTAGCTTGGCTCCTGTGTAGTGACAACACTGGAGGGGGCAGGAGTAGATACAGGGGACCAGCTAAGATGAGCATTCCTTTTTTTGGATGAAGGAAGCTCAATCTAGGTTGTGGCACTGCAGAGAGAGCAAAGTGAAGAGTATCAAGGGATGTTCAGGGGACTGGGTAAGGGACTCCCGGACACAAATTGGTCAAAGGCATTGGTGAGGGAGGAGAGAGGGTGCACGGGAAAATGGAATCTGAATTCACCATCATCTCAAAACGTTTGGAGGAAATGTCACAAGCAAATTAAATAAATGGCAAAACTCTTAACTCAAAATACACTCAAAAATACAATGACACAAGTACAAGTGGGGGAAATGGCTAAAAATAAAACTGTAAGAAACACTTCAGAGTACTTTCAAGCTCTAAGTGTGAAGGACACGTAAATGAGGGTACCACACGCTGATGCTGATGCAGGGTAGGCCCCGGAGGAGAATCCTGTAAAAGTAAACAAAGTGGCAAATGGAAAATCCTGTCCTGGGGCCAGCTGCTGAGGCCACACATTCAGCTCTAGGTGGCAGGTATTAAAGCAGACATTCATTGAACAGAACTCACTGAGAAAAGGGCAACTAATAAAACAGGAAAGAAAGTTAGTACATGAAGAAATACCTACGTTAACAGGAGATATTTAGCAAGCAGGTGAGAAAACTCAGAAGGAATAGTCACATTTAAGTGTTTAAAGGCTCTTAGGAAGGTGAGAGATTGCACTTCTGTGGCCTATGGGAGCCTCATCCACGGTGGGTGTTACAGGAACAAAAATTTCCACTCGGTGACAGAAAGCATTTTCTAAATGAATGTGTCCCAAAATAGAAGTCTCAGCCAGCCCGGGGCCTCCCTTGGGGAGAATAAGCAGATGAAAGCCAAGAGAAGTCAGGGCCAGGTCATGAAATCCAGGGCCTGTGTTTCCGGCGGCTTGGAGACTGGACTTGATCCTCAGAGCTAAGGGGAAGCCTGTGAGCGTTGTAAGGAGGACGCAGCCTGGTCTGGTTTACATCCCGGGGGGACCTCTCCAGTGATGAGGACGGACTGACGCTGGCCTCATCAGAGTGGTCGGAGTGCCCACAGCAGTCGCCAGCTCACATCCAGGTGCTGGTACTTTGATGAGGATTTCATTGAATCTATAGTTTATTTTGGAGAGAACTGATATCTTGACAACATTGAGCCTCCCAATCCATGAACAGTGTGTCTCTCCATATATTTAGGTCTAGTTTGATTGCTCTTGTCAATGTTTTATGTATGTGAGCACAGGATTCCGGAATGGATTTTGTTAGACGTATCTCTGTGTTTTGGGTGCTACTGTAATGTATTGTTTGTAGATTCTTTAGGATTTCCTATGTAGGTAATCGTGTCATCTGCAAATAAAGTCAATTTTTTTTTCCTTTCCAATCTGTACACCATGTATTTCCTGTTCTTTCTTCGACATAATTTTGAACAATGGGTATCCTTGTCTTGTTTCTAATCTTAGGGAGAAAGCAGTCTTTCAACATTAAGTATTTTCATACTTGACCTTTACGAGGGTGAAGAAGCTCCCTGTTGTTTCAAGTTTCTTGAGAGATTTTATTATTAACAGATACTGAATTTTGCTAAAATGCTTTTTCTACATATATTGGGATAATCATGAAGGGTTTTTTCTTATCTTTTCTGTTTATATAATTAATTACATTGATTTTTCAAATACTGAACTAATTTTGCATTCCCAGGATAAACCCACTTGTTCATGATGTGTTATTCTTTTTATATATTGCTGGATTCTATTTGACATGGTCCTCACCACGGTGGTTAGTGCCTGATATCGTCAGGGAGACCCATGCAGGTCTGTGGTGGAGGGGCCCGGCAGCCATCAGAAGGCACAGGTGACCAGGCTGCGGGCGAGGTGCTCCCCACTTTCCTCTGTTAGGAAGGGGAAACTGCCCTCACCAAAGGTCAGCTGAGGAACAGGTCCTGCAGCTTCAGGGCGGAGGTGGGGCTGCTGACCTGCTGAACCAGGAAAAGGTCACCAAGCTGCTGGCTCTGCCCTCGCCCAGAACAGCTGACTGCTCTTTCCCAAAAGGCAGTTTCCTGTTTCGTGGCTCCCACAGCAAACCCGGGGTCAAGAGCAGGCAACCAAAGCCTCAACCTGAAAGGTTAGCAGGGAATGTGTCCTTAGACAGTGATCTCTCCACTCCTCTATGCATTGTTCTTGTCTCAACCCATTTTAAAGGTAAAGAAACTGAGTCTCATAAAGACGACATCATTCATTCAATACTTTCAGGCAATTTTGTGGCAAAGCCTATATTAGAACTCAGGACTCTCAGTTCCCTGTGCTTCCACAAAACATGCCAACACTAATCAGTCATGTTCTACAATTAAGTTCCATGGGGAGAGGCTGGGGCAGGGTGTGTGTGTGTCAAGTGCAAAATACAAGCCAGGACTGACTCTCCCCACCACTCCCAGGGAAAGGAATTTCTCTCAGCCCAGCTTATCTTTCTGGGAAATTCAGGTTTTCAGGCATCCGACCTGGTGAGTGGGGTAGGAAGGAAGAGCCCTTCTACCCACCCAGCCAGTTCACCTCAGCTGTCTTTCCTCTCGCCTGGGCAACCAGAGGCCTGGGCAGGCTGCACAGCAGGAAGTCCTGAGAAATGGAAGGAACTTAAATGACCATCAATATGGAAAAGGTCAAGTAATGATGGTGTGTTTAGTCATCAATGAAAAAGAATGAAACCGGTCTACATGTGGAGTCTAGGAAGGATCTTTAATACACATTACAAAGCAAAAACTGAAGAGACCTGCACACAGCCTGGTCACATTGATGTACAAAATCACACCACGTATGTGACTTTGGATGTGTAGGAAAAGGACCACCTCAGCCTGATGATGGGGATCCATTCATTCATCTACAAGGTGTGGGGACTCAGCTATGATTTTTGTCTTCATAGTCTAATGCAGCGGTTCTCAACCTGTGGGTCATGACCCCTTTGGCAGTCAAACGACCCTTTCACAGGGGTCGCCTAAGACCATCCTGTGTATCAGATATTTACATTACGATTCATAACAGTAGCAACATTGCAGTTATGAAGTAGCAACGAAAATAATTTTACGGTTGGGTCACAACATGAGGAACTGTATTTAAAGGGCCAGAAGGTTGAGAACCACTGGTCTAATGGATCTATTTTAGTGATGAGGGAAATATAAGTGGCTCTGTCTCAATCTTTTCCTGCGTGACCTTGAACAAGTCAAACATGTCTTCTTTCTGTCCCTTCCCCTCTTCCCTATATGACATGGCTGAGTCCCCACACTGTGCCAATCTTGCTCCTTGGGACTTTGGCCAAGTTCATGTGGAAAGGGCATGCCCAAATCAGTCCCCAGGCATCCTGTCCAATGTACAGCGTGGAGGCACTGGCCCCTCCCTCATTTCACTCACTATCCTTCGATTGTAGCCCACATTTACTCAGGATACGGTTCTAGAATCACACCTTGAGAAACATGCCACAGACCAGTGCTCCTGAAACAGGTTGCACACCTGTCTGCACTTCGGACTTGGACAGATTCATCAAAATGCAGGTTCCCAGACCTTGTCCTGTCCGGTGAATCACTGAAGCCCCTGAAAGAGGGACCCTGGAAATGTTTTATATACCTTCTCAGTGATTCTGATTAGCTGAAATGTTGGTCAATGCTGCCCCAGGGGTTCCTTTCACTGGGCGGAGGGGCAGGTGTATAGACTTCAAGGATCCTCAAGGCTGGGCTCTCCTTTCTTAATTTGATCCACACCAATATTAATTTAAAGCTTTCACCAGCAGGGGGCAGCACGGGCGGGGCATTTGAGCTGCAGAGAAAATAATCTGCATACAGTGATCACAAATAACAACCTATAATTGTACAGGAGGCCACCATTCATGAAGCTCCTCCAAAGTCATCGACTCCTTAAACCCTAGTTCCATGCCTGTGAAGCAGCAGGCCTTTGTGTGAGAAGTCAGGTGACTTCTCTAAGATCATATTTCTAACAAGTGGTAGGGGTAGGTTTTTCCACACATTCGTTGGAGGAAAGGGGGATGAGAGGGAAGGAATCATATACAGTAGGTTCACCCTTTAAAACTTATAAGAGGCCCTGGCCTGGTAGCTCAGTTGGTTAGCACATAGTCCCGGTTCTCCATGGTTGCAGGTTTGATCTCCACTCAGGACACATAAAAGAATCAACCAACGAGTGCATAAGTAAATGGAACAACAAATCAATCTCTCTCTCTCTCTCTCTCTCTCTCTCTCTCTCTCTCTCTCCCCCCCCCTCCCTCTCTCTCTTTCTTATTAAATAATTTTTTAAAGTTTAACTTTTAAGAGAACATGTACCAGAAACACAGACACACACACACACACACACACACAACCCCACAACATTCATTCCCAAACCTCAGCTCCACTTCACCAATTCTGCCTAATAATAAAGTCCAGATGCTTCTCACCTACACAAACCACATTCCTATAGCAGTTAAACAAACAAGAGGAACAAACTGATCCACATACTTATGTATGCACAGTCAACAAAAGTAAGAGTGAATAAGAGAAAACCATTTAAATCATAGGCTGGTTCTAAATTCTTAAAGTGTATTTGAATACCATAGATTACTACTTCAGAGAGGAAGGGAGAGGGAGGGAGGGAGGAAGGGAGGGAGGGAGGGAGAGAGAGAGAGAGAGAAACATCAATGATGAGAGAGAACCATCAATTGGCTGCTGCCTCCTGCACGCCCCACACTAGGGATCAAGCCTATAATCTGGGCATGTGCCCTGACTGGGAATCGAACTGTGAGCTCCTGGTTCATAAGTTGATGCTCAACCACTGAGTCACACCAGCTGGGCCCATCTGGCAATGTTATCAAAATGCAGATTCTGATTCTGTAGAACCGAGGCAGGGACTGACTTTTGCATTTTCCAGCAAGCTCCCAGGCGATGCAGTGGCTGCTGGTCCACAGGCCACACTTTAAGAAGTAGTAGCCTATGTCACCCACTGCCACTCCCTTCCATGGAGAGACCGTAATTAGCACAAGATGGGAGCAAGGAACTGCTACCTGCTTCAATCCTTGCCTTTCACTGTGTGAGCATCTCTCCCCACTGAGAGCCACTCTAGTGTTTATAGACACATATTGATCATACATGCCCCCTAAACTAAGCCCATCAATTAACTTCAAACTCACCTGAGGAAACTATGATCTCATCCCTTAGCTCCCGGCTTCCAAGTCATTCCAAGAATGATTTTAACTGAGTGAGATTTTGAGGTGCTAACCTCCAACATGACATAAGTCCCATGTATGCAAAACTATATTGGCTTAGAGCAAAGGAAAATTTTGTATGAGTGTTTCATTTTGATTTTTTCATTACTCAAGTCCCTTTGTTTAAATTATCCAGCCCAAATTTCAGTGGTGCTACTGTCAAGAAAACCTGCTCAGGGAAAAGACCAATAATATAGGCAGCCACTCAAATTAGACACTTTCCCATTGGGCAGGGAAGTTTAGTGGCTGAAGGGTCCAGTGGTTGAGTTTGAATGCCAGTTCTGCTGATGGCAAGCTGGACACAATTGGACAGGTTATACAAATTTCTCAACCTTAATTTCTCAGACATGAAATGGTCATAAGCCCCATGAGGACAGGAACTATCTCTACTTGTGGCAGCAAAGTATATACATTCTCCTGGCACACAGTAAGTGGTTATATGTTTATGGAAGAAATAAATGGGACCTTACTTCCACTTCCTTATAACAATCATTTATTCATTCTGATGTTGGTTGCTATTTTAAATTCTTGATTAGAAACTTGAATGTTAGGGGTTACTATTATTAGCTGTACCTTGTCCTGGCAGAGCCAACTAGCACTCCGGCATATGTGTAATGTCCTTTGCTATGTGGTGTACAGTATTGGTTGTGGGAAAACTGTAGGTTCTGGCATCAGACCACCGGGCTTCAAATCTCAGCTCCACCACTACACGAGCTTTGATGTTCTACTTACTCTCTCTCTAAGCCTCAGCTTCTTCAATTGAAAAACAGAGATAATAACAATTCCTATCTCACAGGGCTCTTGGAAAAATTCAAGCTAAATGAGATAATGGATGCAAAGTCCTCAGCACCGTGCCTGCTGCACAGCACACAGCGAGCTCCCAAGAAAGAGGCTTTGTTGTGCTTTTGGCCTCAGGCCTCCAAATCAAGGGCACCTGCTCTGTTACCTCTGCAAAAAGACGAGGAGGCGCAGCGCTGAAATCAGAACCTGGCCCCAGAGACCACGCTGAGCGGGCTCCCTCCTGCTGGGTGGCAAATCAGGAGCCCGCCCCTCTCTCCCCGCTCCATGTGCCTGAAGGAGCAGCGCTGGGACGAGCATTCCATCCTGTTCCACGTGCCCACTTAGTCACACTCCGAACACAGCCCCAGTGACTAGATACACGGCATTTGCATCCTGCTAAAGGGCCCAAAGACACCAATAAAGATGTCAACGCTGAAAATTGTTTGGAGAGCAAAGAAACAAATGAGGAGAGAAAAGTGCAGCCTTTGATTCAATAATGAATTTTGCATAAAGGCCTGTATCACAGAGCGCCAGAGAACAAACTGCCACACGCGCTGTATTCCATTTTTTATGAGTCAGAGGAAAAGGTGGGGGAAGGACTGACATTAGGAGCATAGTAAAGAAAGTGTATTCAAGCATATATCTTGACTGAGCACATGGACCAAAGCCATTTATATTTTATCGCTGGTGAGAGCCTGGAGCTGAAGAGGAGCATCTAGTCCAGGGGTGGGCAAACTTTTTGGCTCGAGGGCCACAATGGGTTCTTAAACTGGACCGGAGGGCCAGAACAAAAGCATGGATGGAGTGTTTGTGTGAACTAATATAAATTCAAAGTAAACATCATTACATAAAAGGGTACGGTCTTTTTTTTTTTTAGTTTTATTCATTTCAAACGGGCCGAATCCGGCCCGCGGGCCGTAGTTTGCCCACGGCTGATCTAGTCCAATCCGTTCACCTTTGAGATGAGCCAACTGGAGCCCCTGGGCATCAAGCAACAGGCCCCACACCTTCAGCCTCATGGCGCCCAACTTGGGAAGAGGAGCCAGGGGTTTGTTTCCTGGTTCAACCCTGCCTGACTCGGGGATTTGACCCCTGACTGTAAGGACTGGCAGGAAGCGTGGAGGCCTTCTCCAAGTGCACTTCACATTCATCTAAGCGATCTTTCCTGAGCACGGACTGTGGGCCAGATGCCATGCTTGGTCCTTGGACAGACCAGGTGTCCGCTCCTAATGCACATACCTTCCAGTGGACAACACAGCCCATAAAAGTGCACAAATGAATTGTACAACATCACTTCTGGGGGGTTCCATGCTCTGGGGGAAATAAACAATACACCGTGGCAGAGAGGGACTGATGGGGGAAGGACAGCTTAGCAGGATTCACTAGGAAACAACATTCACTGGAGATGAGCTCTGAACCATGAGAAGGAGCCAGTCACATGGAAGTCAGAGGAAAGGGGGTTCAAGTCAGAAGGAACAGCCACCCCAGGCAAGTGTGGGAGGCAGAGCGAACAGAAAGGAAGCCTGTGTTGCTGGAAGAGAGTGGGCAAGGGGAGATGCCAGGAGGGGAGGTGGTAGCCGTGGGCAAGGCACAGGCTGGGGCTACAGGCACCTACCTGCCCAAGGCCCCTCTGGAAGGTGGAAACAGGACTGAGAGTCCAACTGGGGCCTCCAGGCTCCCTGCTTTTATGGTTCTGTGTCACCGGTGCTGTGCAGGCCCCTCCAGCATGCTGACTCGCCAGGGTGGTTACAGGAGGACCCTGCCACACTGGACCGTGGCCACACTGTGCTCCCACACAGGACCTAGCCCGGGACAGGCCTCCAAAGGCCAAAGGAGCCCCGAGGAGCAGGGTGGCTGGACGGCATCAAAATGGAAAGTGGACTTCCCTTCCCTTTGGTCACCGTGACACATAGAAGGGTCATGAAGCAGCCCTGCCAGCACCGAGGAAGGGTTCAATAGAGGCGAAGGCAGATTCTTTAAATTATTATTAATTTAATTATTATTAAATAATTAATTATTATTATTAATTTTTAATTACACAAGAGCTGATGGATACATTATCCTTATTTAAAAAAAAAATAAAAGGAAAGAGATGAAATGAAAAAAACATGGTCCCTAAGGCTTAGACCAGCCGTGGGCAAACTACGGCCCGCGGGCCGGATTCGGCCCGTTTGAAATGAATAAAACTAAAAAAAAAAAAAGACCGTACCCTTTTATGTAATGATGTTTACTTTGAATTTATATTAGTTCACACAAACACTCCATCCATGCTTTTGTTCTGGCCCTCCAGTCCACTTTAAGAACCCATTGTGGCCCTCGAGTCAAAAAGTTTGCCCACCCCTGGCTTAGACTCATCTCCTCCAATCCTGACATCTCGTCAGTCCCTGCACCTCTATCCCATCTAGAGCTAAAAACTATTATCAATTAAGTGAATAGTGTTCCCGACTGTTTCTTATGCCTTAAAATGCATATGTATGTACGCCCAAAAGGAGACGGTGCGGTTTTTATGGGTTTGTTTCCACAAACTGTAGTGTACTGCCTGTAATGGCTGCAACTTCTCTTTACCCCGATCAGACAGTGGGTCTTAAGGAGCTTTCCAGGTCACAACATGAACACTCACCTCATTTTGCTAATTGCTGTGTAATGTTCTTTGGTAAGATAGGCCCCAGTTTATCTCCCCATGAATTGCAATTTCAAGTGTTTCCAATCCTCTCTGCATTACTAAACAACACTCGATTGAAAGCTCTTCTCTGTCCACTTTGTGAATGTTCCCCTAAGGCAGACAGGGGACGTGACTCTCAAATGCAGTTCCCAAAAGGGAATCAGCCATGGGAATTCCTAAGCACCTAGTGGCCATCTAGACCCCAGAGACCCTTCCTTTTCATCACTGCCCTCACCGTGAACTCACTGCATGGAGTTACTCAATTCCCAATGCCTCTGGGACTTGATAGAGGGAGGGGCGCATTTGATGAACTCTCCCAGTGATGGCGACCTAGAACTCTGTGCTCCCAGGGAGTGGAGCTGTGGGGTTCCCCCACAAGCAGGGGTTCAATTCCCTCTCAGACGTTAAAAGGCACTTGCAGGGGGGCCCGTGGACTGCAGTGCATCACTCCGAGCATGGAACGCGCTTCCCTAGTGTTCCTGAGGAAATGACTAGCGCCACATACATACTGCTGCCTTCTGGTTGCCCTTTGCCATGGCCTTCCTGGCTATCAGGGGATATGACGTCACCTTCTGCACATTCTGTGAAAATGCCTGCGTTTAAATCTCTAATTTATAGTGAGATGAGGACAAAAATAATCACCACCTCCTTTGCATAGACTTTAGTTTTACAATGCACACAGTTTCTCGTTTTGTTCCTAGAATCACCCCAAGACACACACAGGAAAGGGATCACTGCAGTACCTATCACGCTGATGTTTAACAGATACTGTTACACATTACATCAGAGTAGACTGACACGCAAGAATTCATTGGTCGCCTAAGGTCGCGTAGCTAGGAAGTGAGATTAAACCCAGGAACCGGGTCTTCTGACTCCGTCCTTTCCTCTTACGCAAGGCAACACTGGACGCCCCAGCTGCGGGGCTTCATAACTAAGCGAGACAAGAGTTCTCAGCAGATTCTAAAGGATTTGGTGGGAGACCATGTGCAGAGATAAAATTTAGGTCTTCAAAAGCCACGTGAATGAAGAGGGAAGAGAGCCAAGTTTGGGGGAAGAGGACATGGGAGTTAATGTAACTGAACTCTGAGAAGAGATGAATAAGTCCATGGTGTCTGAAAGGCGTTTACTCCACCCATTAGTTAAATATACTCTCTGGGACACTTGAGTTAGCTGGTCACGGGAGAACTCTCTAGGGAGCTGGCCATTAAGCTAAGACCTGGAGGAGAGGGGATTCCAACTTTGCAAAGGAGCAGGGGAAGAGAAACCAGGTGTGGAGAACAGTGTGTAAAGTTCCCAAGATGAGCAAACTCACTGGGAAGCCATGGAATCCCTCTGTGCAGGGAGCCAAAGGGAGAAGGAGCATGAGGTCAGGTGGGCCCCAATGGCTGACCTGGGCAGGTGCTAGAGGAGCGCAGAGGACAGCTGCCAGGAGACGACGGGACTTGGGGAATCTTGAGAAGTTGACTGGAAATGATGGCTTTACTCAAGGGAAGCACAGCAGAGGAGGGCACGGCCCACAGAACTGTAGGCAGAAGGGAAATTATTGGTGAATAATGAGTAAGACTCCCTCTCTTAATCTGCAAAATGGAAGACCAGGACAGAAGGCTCACTGAGGTCCCTTTTAGATATGAATTTGGAAAGTGAGCCAAGAGCAGCTTGGCCAAGGGAATGGCAGGGCTGAGTCCAGCTCTCAGATCTCCAGATTCCCATCCGGAGCTGGCTCCGCCCCAGCTTCTTGCTTCTGTCAGGAAGGAGGCTGGGACTGTGGTAGGATGTGAATTTAAAGCCCCAGCAGAACCCCGCGGTGGGACCTTCTGCCTGGAGCTCCCTTGCAGCCCCCAACACTCTGATCTCAAAGCCAGTTCCTCTGTTCCCCCCAGAAGCTTCCCAAAGACAGGAACCCCTTTGATTTTTTTTAAATCTTTATTGTTGAAAGTATTACATACGTCCCCTTTTTTTTCCATTGACACCTCCTAACCTGCCCCGCCCCCGCCCCAGGCCTTCACCACACTATTGTCTACATCCATGGGTTATACATATATGCATACCCCTTTGATTTTTTTAAAATATATTTTATTGGTTTTTTACAGAGAGGAAGGAGAGGGATAGAGAGTTAGAAACATCGATGAGAGAGAAACATTGATCAGCTGCCTCCTGCACACCCCCTACTGGGGATATGCCCGCAACCAAGGTACATGCCCTTGATCGGACGGAATCGAACCTGGGACCCTTCAGTCCGCAGGCCGACGCTCTATCCACTGAGCCAAACCGGTTAGGGCTACCCCGTTGATTTTTTTAAGAAACATTTCTCCATGCAACAATGTGAGGAACAAGAGGAAAAGCATGGCCCCAGCACAAAGCTGTTAGTTAGAAAAACAGGCCTGTGTCCTGCTAACTCCGTCTAGGCTTCAGGGTTTTCCAGGGAGGACAGGGGCGCAGGTGTGGAGGGAGCACCATGTGAGGCTCCCTCTCCTGGGGGAAGTCCACGTTTTGCTCAGGACCTGGATCTCAGCACAAACCAGTGGTGCCCTTGGGGGACCAAAGGACCCTGCAGCGGCCTAGCACGCAGTGAGGCCTTCTGCCAAGCTCCGACCGCAGGACACTGAGAACCGAGAACGTTACAGTGAAAGGATCCTCGAGAGTCATCTAGCCGAACCCTCTGTTATCAATGTGGAACCTCAGGCCCAGAGGAGGTCACCTGGCAAGTCAGTCAGGTTGTTCCAAGGCACATCATAGCTATGTATGAGCACTTCCCAGGTTCCTGATACTGCGCTAAGGTGTTTACTGACACATACAGTGAGGTAGGTACTGCTATGATCTCTGCTTTACATGAGAAATCTATGGCCCAGAGAGGTTATGTCACTTGCCCAAGGTCACACAGTTATGAAGAGTAGAGCCAGGTCTCTAATCCAGACCATTTTTTCCCACTGCTCCAGGCCTTCTTCACATCCTGCCGCATCAGGACTATGAGCAGGACCTCTGACCTCTCAGCCCAGTGAGCTACTTCCATCCTGGGCCCATTAAGCCCGAACATGATCTTGGTCATCACCCCACTGAGCTCTTCCATGAGAACTATCACCAGCAGACGGTCTCGCCTGCCCTCACACCTGTGATTCCCTCTTTTGCTGCTTAGTTCCATACCCCCCTCTTCCCTTCATCCCCACCTCTCCCAACTCAGACTGGCTGTTCCTTCTTCAGCCTTAGCTCAAATGTCACCTGTTGAATGAGACATCCTTCTTTTAGTGTCTATTACTGCCCTCTCTTCGCTAACTTTACAGCTTGCAATCATACATCTATGTGTTTATTTCTGTATCGTCTCCTCCCCCATGTTTCTGCCAGGCACTGCGGTTGGCACAGAATAAACACTCCATTAGAAGTCATTCAATAAATGGGTCAATGAAAGAATGAACTAAAAAGCCTTAATTCTTTTTCAAATAAAATGTCTGCCAAAATCTCTCACGTCTTGTACTTGTCTAAGTGATTTTGTTAAACCCACATAATCCAAAAGTTTACCTTGAGCAAGGTAACTAGGAGTGTGTTTTTCCAGGTCTTTTGCTAAACACTATAGTTATATGTATATATAGTACCTATATATGGGGTCCCATTTGTAAAAAAAAAAGAAAAGAAAAGAAAAGATTTAACTTTTATATAATACTAGAGGCCCAGTGCATGAAATTCGTACACGAGTAGGGTCTCTAGGCCTGGCTGGCGATCAGGGCCAATCAGGTTCCCTACCTCCCTGCCTCCCCGCCTCCTCCTTCCCTGGCTACCTCAGTGCTCCCCCCCACCCCCACCCCCAGCTGCTGCTGGTTGCCTGCCATGTTCCATGCCACCCCCTGGTGGTCAGTGCACATCATAGCAAGCGATCAAATTCCTGGTCTCCTAGTTGAACTCCCGAGGGGACACTTAGCATATTAGCCTTTTATATATATATAGATATTACATTGTGTGCATTCTATATGTTCTATAAATTATATATTATATGGATTGTGTTGTATAAATAAATATGCCCATAAGTATACATGATCCTTAAGAAGAACATACTGTTATATTTTTCTGGAATTTTCTTTTCTTATTTAATCGCACACCAGTAGTGATGTGAACAACAAACTGTAGAAAGGAGCTGGATGGGAACAAGAGAAAGGCAAGAAGAAAGGAAAGTTGGGGACCTAGGCCTGTGTTAGTAAATCATAGCAATGAGGGGACAGAATGTGGGGAGGGGAATAGAGACAACCCCAATTAGGGACAGGAAGTCAGGAAAGATGGGTCAATGAAAGAATGAACTAAAAAACCTGAATTCTTCTTCAAATAAAATGCCAAAATCTCTCACATGTTGTCCTTGCCCAAGTGATATTGTTAAACCCACATAACAAAATGAGAGAAGCATCAGGCGTCAGCCCAGGAGCAGCCAGGCTGACGCTGGCCCCGAAGTTTCCTCTTTCCCCTTGAAAACGGTGGCAGATTTGCCTCCCAATGGCTTTGCCACCTGGTTTTCTAACGTCCAGGAGCATTTGCCTGTTTCCGAGTGAGACTTGTTTATCTCCATTCTGGAGTCTCAAAGTTCAAAACAAACCCAAACAAAGGGCCCCTCCACTTTGTGCTTGTCCACCCCCATTCTCCTGCAAGGGCAGAGCCAAGATTCTGCTTTCCTGATGACTTTCACAGCCCACTCCACCGAGAATCCCACCCTTGCTTCCTCCTGCGTCTTTCCCGCCTCTCCGATTGTTGTGGACATCCTCACGGGTGTCGCTTTTTTAGCTTCTTTTAACCCTTTTCTTCCTAGCCTTATAATTTTTCAGATTGTTTCCCCAACAGAAGCAATTCGGGGCTTTTAGAGTGGTCCAAAGCTCAATGGTCTCTCCAAAGAGCTGAATTCATCCGCAGCCAGCTGATTTTATTATTTTAAAAGAACCCTAGACAAGAAGAACTAGTCAATTAAGCCCCCTGTAGTTGGAAAATTCTAAGGCATATTTTCATGGCCACCACTCACTCTATGGAAAGGCCTATATAAGTGAAAAATGACAGGACCATCTCTGAGGGTAGGTATAAGAGAGGGATGATACTAATGATTACAGTCATCACTATACCCAACAACTTTAATACACCCAGCATTTCATGAGGAAGGTATCATATTATCCCCATTTTACAAATGAAGAATTTGAGGTTCACTGAGGCCGAGTATCTTGTCCAAGGTCACACAGCTAGTAAGTGATGAAACTGGGACTGAAAATCAGCCGGGCTGGAAGCAGTTCTGACCTAGCCTCTGAACCAGGCCATCATTGGATTTACCTAATATTCAGCTTTACTTAGTTAATTACTGTCTATCCCCTGCCCCCTCCCAAATAAAACTTATGCTCCAGGAGGGTTTGGTCCTTGTCCCTCCCATGCACCACTATACCCCCAGGAGCTAGAATAGGGCTTAGCACAAAGTAAGTATTCAATAAATGACTGCTGGATGAATGAATGAATGAATGAATGAATGAATACTAAACTTTTATTTGACTATGTCTTATAATCAGAAAATTTCTGAACACTAAAACTTTGGATGAGAACTACATATGTTCACTGAACAGTCTTGTTCATTTTACATATTTATATTTAACTTACCTAAACTTTCTCCAAGAAAAAAAAAAATACCTTTTTCCCAGCTTTAGCACCTAGCAAGTTGCACACAACAGTAGAAGCAAATAAGGAAGCGCAATCTTTTGGAATGATTTAAATATTTATTAATCACTTACTATATCTTCACAGCAATTCTAGGCCTCTGCCCTTTTCAGTAGCAAACAGTGGTCTGGGAATCATCTGGGACACTTGTTTAAAATGCAGAGCAAGTACTCAGAAGCCCGAGAACCTGCATTTTCACAGATATCTCGTGTAGTTGTTGCACTAACAAAACTTTGAGAACCGTTGTGAGTAGGTTTAGGGTTATCCCCCACCCCCATTGGAAACAAATCCTGTTAAGCTACCAAAATGTGTTTCAATCCACTGGCCCTTCAATTTCTCTGAAGATTCTTTCATCGCTATCACATCTTGGTGTTATGGCCATATCAATTTCTTTTTCACCATGTGGAAGGCAGAAATATTGCATTTACCTAAAAGGTGTTCTTTCCAAGTTTTAAGAGGGTGGCTACCTACCCCTACCCTGTCATCCCAGACTCCGGTGCTCTGACTCATTCTCACATGGGACCAGGCTAAAACGAGAAGACCCGGTCCAGTTCTGCCACCAGTCGCTGTGTGTCCTCGGGCAGGTAGCTCAGCCTTTCTGACACGCTGTTTCCTTGTCTATAAGTTGGGGTTGAGTGCTCACAGCTTTTTGATTCAACACATGCTCTAACCGGAGTCATTCCATAGACAGGGATCATGTGTCTTCTCAGTCTTGTTTTTCTACACTCAAAAGTCATGCTTCTGTGGTCATGAATTCCATCCAGGAAATGACAAGGTAAATAGGCGACTGTAAAGAACCCCACCCCACTGAATTACTCATGACCCCAAAAAATTAGAATATAGGTTTCTCTAATACACACCCAGGTGAACTAATTACAAAAATTAAATTAAACAAAAACACTTTGGATAAGAGCTAGTTGGCCATACAAAAACTGGGTGGACCTGTGAGATTGAGTCATGAGGCCACATACCAGCTGTTTGCCTCAGACAGGGAAGTGTTTCAAGGTGGGGGTTCCTAGACCTTCCACTCTGAGGGCTGCACAATATTAGCTCTAGAAGAGACCTGGAGTGTCTGTCAACAAATACTTATTGATACCTACTGTGTGCCAGGCACTGTTCTAGGTATTGGGGATCCCATAGGAAACCCCACTGACAAGACCCATACTTTCATGGTGCTAACATTTTAGTGGGGAAGAAAGAGGATAAACAATTGTCACAAATGAACCAGAGATACGGAGCATTCAGAGGGAGATAGTAACATAAGTTAGGAGGCTGGGAGAATCCCCCAATGTCTCATTTGCTTGTCCAGCTGCTCCCTTCTACACACGAGGAGGGCCAGCCAGAGACAGCAGTGACCCGGTCAAGACCACGCTGGACAGAAGCAGAGTTGGAAGTGAAACCGGTCTTCCTACAAAGCCTTCTTCACAGCCTCTCCCAGTATTACTTTATTTCCCGGTCATTGTCTAGCTAGCCCTTAGACTCTAAGACCGAGGGAGGGAGACAAGAGCTCAAGCACTCCCTTGCTGGCCCCAAGGCACAAGGGTCCCCTTAGTCATCCCATTACACCCCAGGACCCAGAGAGAAGCCCAGGTGGGGCGGGGCCTGAATACGGTCGGCGTGTCCAGCAGGTGGCAGCAGCGAGCGGCCGCGCCCCCTGCACTGCCACCCCGCGAGCCCGCATCATGGATGTCGAGCTCTCCTATTTCGCTTTGCTCGCCTTGGAATTCGAGACCCCAGACGAGAAACAGGATTCATGAACCGGTCGCAGGGGCCCGGGCAGGGGCCTCTGGCTCCCGACGCTGGCCGAAAGGTGGGTCCGGGGGCGGGTCACTGCTCTCCGAAGCCGGGCGGGGACTGCGCTGCCCCGAGGAGCCGGCTCCCCGCGCGCTGCCCCCGCCCTGCCTCCCTGTGGTCCACACCCCCTTTGGGCTCCCGAGCGGCTGGGCTGGAGTAGTTGGGGGTGCGTGCGGTCAGGCGCCGCCAGCCCTGCTTCTGCCTCTGATTTGGGTCCGAGGGCAGCAAGACCCGCGCACCAAGACCCGGGCACCGGTGTTCTGCCCGCCTCCTCTTCCTCCCTGCTCTCACCTGCGCCTCTTAGTCCACTCGCCTTCAAGGCCAGTGGTTACAGCCCAGACTGAGAGGGGACAGCAGAGGGAGAGAGGGCACCTGAGGATACAGAGCTGGCACTGGACTGCCTTTTCGCCCCCCAGGTGATGAGTGAGGCCGGAAGATCGGAAGATTTGAAAAGCAACCAGGGCCTCCGTATTGAATGAAAGACCCAGTGCAAAGGCATCACCATGAACACGAGCAGTAAGTGGGTCCTCCTCTCCTTCGCCATGGGAACAGGGTGGGGGCGGGAGGTGCAGGAGCCTGCGCCAGGGCTGCCTGGAAGGAGGAAGGAACGCTGGCATCTGGGTGGACACATGGCCCCCAGCCTCCTTCATGGTCCCCTCTGTGCTCTCCCGCGGAGAAACAGGGGTCTGGCTTTCCATGATCATTTTGCTCATTTTTATCGGCTGGCAGAGCTACTTGCCTCTGCAAGGAAGGCTGCCTGTCTCCTTCTAGCAATGCCTGGGAAGGCCTCCGAAGCAGTCGTGTGGCCATTGTCTGACTGTGGGGGCTCCGAGGAGACCTCTCTCCACACAGCTGGAAAGCCACGGAGATCGGCTGGTCCTGGAGCTGGGAGGAGCAGGGAGGCTGGCCCTCAGGGGGTGGGTCTGGGGATTGTAATAGATCCCTCTCCCGAGTGCCTGCAGCCCCATGGGCCAGGAGCTGCTTTCTCCACATCGCTGTAGGCTGCTTAGCCATGCCCAGAAGGAGAGAGAGACAAGCCCTTTGGCCAAGGCCTCTAACATGCCAGAGGCAACAACTGCTTTGCAGAGCCGGGGCCAGACATTTTGCTACGAGGCTGGGCCCCAGTTGTTGAGAAATGGAGCCAGAAATACAAAGAGGCCCAGTCCATTTCTTATCACTGGAGTCCCTCAGACCGTGGGCACCCGCTGTGGCACCACCCTGAAGGGGAGGTCTGGGTCAAGTCCTCCCTCCTGCTCCCTCATCAGCTGAGCTTGCTGGGTCATTCCAGCAGCAGGTGGGGATATTGAACCGGGGGACCCCTAGGAACATTCACTTCCTTGGGTCTCTGACTTTCCCATCAGTCTCCTTTCTGCATCCCAGATGGTCTGTAAAATGAGAGGGGTTGAATTAGAGACCCTTCAAATATAAGAACCTACAAGTTTCTTCTAAAAAAGCTAGAGCTGAGCAACAATACCAGGGAAATCAGAACCTTCTGAGACTGTGTCCAGACCAAACCCACTATTTCCTCACCTTCCCTCCATTTCCAGGCTGTTGGCAAGGAGGAACGGAAAAGAGCGAAAACCACTGTGATGGAAATGAAATATTTCTTTACTATGTATTTGTATGACTTCTCTCTGCTGCCTCCCATTGTGTATTACATGGCTGCACTAAGCGAGCGAGCGAGGCTGGACTCGCTTTGCCTCTTTCAGCCAAAGAATGTGCCTCCTGGTTTTGCCAGCCTGGAACGGTGCTTTGGCTCCACACCAGGCTCGGGGAAAGGGCAGAATTCCGTAGACCCGGTCACTTAGGGGCCACATGTGTGCATCTGGTGCTTTCAGGCAAATAAAGATGTGAACAGCCTGTCACTTCTCACTGTCTCCAGCAAAAACTGTATCTATCAGAGTCCTTTCTCACTAAATGACAGAACAGAAAGATGGCTCACCTTTTTTTCGAGGAGCTAAGAAATAAGGTAAAATAAGCCACTGACCCTGCCCTTTTCTCTCTCTGGAATTGTAAGGAATTCTTGTCCTGTTAGCAACACTGAGTATTCTTGAAGGAATGAAACAGAGATTTTACTTAAAAAAAGAAAAGAAGGAATGACCATAGAGTTGAATACTGCAGAAGATGAGGACTGACAGAAATGTCATTCCAGACACTTTTTCTAAGTCAGGAGATTAGTGGGAAATAAACAGAGCAGAGTGACTTGGGCGACCTGAAGTCCCCATAAGAGGAAGTGCTCTCTGGGCAGCACTGTAGAGAGACTGGCTCCGGGCTCAGGGGCTGGGCTCCATCATCACGGAGGCTCCTCCCAGCCCTGAGCCTGCAGGTGGAGAGAGCAGAAATCAGACCTCTCTGGAGTGAAGGAGTGGCAGGGTCCTGAGGACATAGGAACAGGGTGTTGACAGGACATCTCTGGGGCGGCCTGATCTAAGCAAAAATGCTCTCCCCTTTGCGATGTGACATTCTTAACCTAATCCTCATGCCTGAAATGAAGCCTCAGGGAAACTCAGCTTCTCTTTCCCTTCCGTTTCCTGGGTCCTCACTCTCCCCCAGCCACTGTGCTAAGCATTTCACCTGCATGAGCGCCCCAAACTCTCACACCCACCCTGTGGAACTGCATTATTACCCCCGTCTTATAGGTGAAATCTTCTAAAGGTTTGCAATATCTTCTTCAAGTCATGGAACTAATAGTTGGATTATGAACGGTTCTTGGATGCATGATAGTTTGACAGTGCATACCGTTCCTAATCCATGGTTCAAGGTCACCACTGAAGGGGGGCAAAGCATGAGCTTATTATTGAGTCCTAATTCACTTCATCTGGGGAGGTGGAGGGGCTGCACTCTCGGGACAGTGTGTGAGAGCTGACAGAGCTTGGTCCCTGGAATCAGGTGGTCCTGGGTTCCAGTTCTCCTTTTCCATTTATTAGCTGTGGTCCACAGCATGGTGGTCCCATCCACAAAACGGGAATGACAGGCTCTCCCTCGGTGTGGAATGGAGATACACGTGACTGTGTTGTGTATAATTCAGAATGTGGTGCCTTGGGCATGGCTGGCATCATGTCAGCGATGGTGGTCAGACTGTCGTTGTCGCTGTGGTGGCTGTTTTGGCAGTTGCCACTGTTGGCTTCATGACAGTAGCAAGCATTATGACAATATGATCGCTCAACCTCTCGGACGTTACACCGTCGTCATAAATTGAGAGGAGTCCCAGAAGTGTGATTTTCAGGATTACACTGGATTATGAGAAAAAATGCTTTGCAAACATATGTATATTGTTTTTATCAATAAGAAACACATGCCTTAGATGGCAAAAACAGGGGAGTGCTCACTCAGCGACACCTTAGTGTGCGTTCTTGTTTCATTTTTGTGCATTTTCCTTTCTTCTGAAATCCAGCTAAGCTTCAGACCAGGAATTTGAGAGAAGGGGGTAATTTTGGAGATGATGGGGTGGGTGGTGGTTCAGACCTGCAGAATGTAACAGGTGGGGTTTGGCCCTCAGAGCCAATAGGGAGGGAAAGGAGAACTCCCTGCAGGGAGAAGACACCAAAGGCATGAGCAGGACACGCAGGGCTCAGGAGCCCTGGGCTAACACTGAGACAGCACCTCAGAGAGCTTCAGCGGAAGGAAAGGGAAAACAGCAATTGCCTCTACGTTGGCCTCTGCTGGGTCTACTACCAGCCTTTCCTTGCCCTGGCCTGTGCCCACCTTAATTCCAAGGACCTGTCATTTGTCTCCTGACCAGCCCACCAACTGGTTTCCCGTCATCCACTCCAGCCCCTTCCATTCTCCCCATCCACCCTCTACATCACACTCTGCTTAAAATTTGGATCCTGCCCTGGCTGGTGTGGCTCAGTTGGTTGGAGCTTCAATCTGTGCACCAAGAGGCCTCAGGTTAGATTCCTGGTTAGGGCACATAACTAGGTTTTGGGTTTAGGGCGCGAATTGGAGGCAACTAATCAATGTGTCTCTCTCACATCGATGTTTCTCTCTCTCTTCCTCTTCCATCTCTAAAATTATTTTTTTACAAATGCTCATTGCTCATTGCTCTTAAGATGTGGGAGGAAACCCCTCAGTGAGACCTGCAGGTCCCAAGTGGCCTGGCCTGGCCTTGCTCACAGCCTGTCTCATCCACACTGCACCACTCTCCATGTTCCCATCCCATATACCTTCTTCCGTTCCCTCTAGTGCCTGCTCCTCTGTCCACTCCCCCCTAACCCCAGCTGGTCTCCTCACCCTCCAGAGCTGCGGGAGCCCTCCCAGCTCCCCAGCCCAGGTAGCATCCCCCTAATGTGCACTCTCCATGCACCTTGGTCCTGTTCCTTCAGAGCCTCGAGTCTGTCATCACACACCATCCAGGTCATTTTTCTGAACCACACAGCAAGGAGGGAGCTGACCCCAGATCCCTTGCTCTCACAAAACCCTAGAGCAATGGTTCTCAACTTTCTGGCCCTTTAAATACAGTTCCTCATGTTGTGACCCAACCATAAAATTATTTTCGTTGCTACTTCATAACTGTAATGTTGCTACTGTTATGAATCGTAATGTAAATATCTGATATGCAGGATGGTCTTAGGCGACCCCTGTGAAAGGGTCGTTCGACCTCCAAAGGGGTCGCGAGAACCGCTGCCCTACAGCCATGTGGGCACCACCATCTGAAGTGCATATTCTTAGGCAACAATAAGTTTTTGGTTATCCCTTGTCAGTGTCTCCCATTCCCACATTGGCCCAGGATTTCCAAAGCCTCTAGGTCCAAAGCGAAGGGAGACCGTTGACCCCAGAATGCTAGAGCCCCTGAGCACCAGAGTCATTTCTGTGTCCCATAAAATGCTGTTCTTTACTTGGGTCGGAACTCGCAGAGCTCCTGAAAGCTATGGCTTTCCTTGGTACAAAACCCAGCGCTAGCTCATCCTTGAGGTTGAAGCACCATGCATACCGTGTACAAGGGTGCCTAGAGCCATCATCACCTTCCTCCTGCCCTCTGACCTCTTCCTGGGTCTCTATCATGGACTGGCATGTCAACAAGTTTTGTTGAAGAGAGTATTGAGGGGTCATACAACCCCCACAAAGATGTCATGGGATAAGCAACACCATCCTGGGGTGGTAAGAACCTGAGCTCTGAATTATATATTCCCAAGTTCAAATGCAAGACCTTTGGTGTACTCTCTCTGTGATCTTGGGCAGGATAGATCTTGTCTCTGAGCCTGAATTTTATCGTATGTAAAATGTGAGCAGTAATGCCAATGTACAGGGGTTGTTGTGAGGATTAAGTGAAATAACATGAGAAACTCGCTGGCACTGAATCTCAGGGAAGGAACTGAACCTGAAATTGAGTTGGCTGCTGAGTAGAGCAAAGTTCTGCAATGATGGTATCATCAGAGCCAACCCCTCTGGTTGAAAATTAGCCTGTTTTGCTGCGGGTATTGTAGCCACCACCAGGTTCTGTCCATAGGAAAGCCACAGCTTTCGGGAGATTATTAACCTGCTGTTGTATATGGCCTGGGTTGAAAAGGGCAATGCAGGAAGTTAGGATCCTGGGTGAGAGATAATTACACTAGTTCAGGAAAAGCCTGAGGGCCAGGATTTTGATGGTTGTAAGAATAGAAATAAGGGGAAAGATCCTTTAGAAAATCACCTGATTGAGTTAATAGGAAGTAGGAGAAGAGGAGTATATCTGTTAGGGTCCTGGCAGGGAACAGATGGGCAATTTGAAGGGTGCTAAATAGAAGGAGTCTTTGCAAGTGTTTAAGAAGAGAAATAAACGAGGAGAAGCGAGGATGGTCCAGTACCAGGAGGATAGTAACAGCAGCTCATTACCACTCATATCCCAACTGTCCCCAGGCCTGATGGGCAAAAAATAAAAAATAAAGGAACCCAGAGACCCAGCATGCTATAGGGTAAGGACTGCCTGGCAGGAGCTGTGGCCCCTGGCTCCCGAAAGGCAGCCAGCCCCTGCATGGCAACCCCACGGATCTCCTACAGTGCTCCCCATTGGCTCAATCCAACCAAGAGCCAGAGAGCAAGGAAGGCACATCATGGTCAGCCTCCCAGGGTACACTGCAGGGTGAGAAGGGAGCAGAGTGGATCTGGAGCGCCAGGGAGTTCAGAACTAAAGACATGCAGCACAGGGAGCATGATGACTTTCCTCTGCTGATGTCGCTGACCATGTCAGGAACTCTAAGAATTCCTTGGGAAAAGGTGCTTTTACAAATACAAGCACATAGGATGCCCTCTAAAAACATTCTATATTTGCAAAATAGATAAAATAGAGATGGCTGTATACTTTATAAGGACAGAGCTTTAAAAAACACAAGAACGGTGCTTCCCAAATGAAACCATAGTTGACGAACGATTACTTGAGGCTAAGGGGGGTCAGAGGAATAATGTAAGGAAGAACTGAAAAACCATGAACAATATGATGACTATAACACATCTCTGCAAATCACAATGTGATTTCAAGAGGAGTTGTATTGCATAAAGGAAGTGATATCAATTCTGAACTCCAGCTTTCCTATCTGGCAAAAGCTTTATCTTGCTGAGATAACATCTGCCGTGGTGAATGGTCAACAACTGGCTGATACCCAACATTAGCCAGAGAACATTGTAAAAGAACAGAAAACAGCCAGAAGTATATAAGCACCTTTGCCAATTAAATTGTTCTCCTGTAGCTCTTAAGGGCACAGAATGGAACTAAATAGCTGGATTCAAATTCCAGTTCTGCCCTCACACTTGCTGTGTGACCTTGGGCAAGTCACTTACCCCCTCTGTACCTCAGCTCTTCACCTCTAGTGATAATCACAGGGAATATAATAACAGTACCTCTCTCATAGAGTTTTTGTAAAGAATGAATAAGTTAATAGTTGTGAATTGCTTAAAACAGTGCCTGGGCATAGAACAAGTGTCTATAAAACAAATAAAAATAGTGTATATTAATTTGCTAGAGCTGCCATAACAAAGTACTGCAAACTGGGAAGCTTAAAAAACAGAAATGTATTATCTCACAGTTCTGGAAGCTAAAAGTCCAAAAGCAAGGTTTCAGCAGGGTTGGTCCCCTCTGAGGGCCAAGAGAAAAATTCTGTTCCAGGCCTCTCTCCTTGGTCTACAGGAGATGCAGTTGACCCCAGAGTGCCAGAGGCCCTGAGCACCAAAGTCAATTCTGTATCCCATAAATGCTGTGCTCCTCACATAGTCGGAACTACCAGAGCTCCTGAAAGGTATGGCTTTCCTAGGCACAAAACCCAGGGCTGGCTCATCCTTGAGGTTGAAACATCACGCATACCATGTACAATGGCCAAGATCCATCCTTTCTCATTTCATCTGCTTCCTCCTGTCCTCAGGCCCCTTCTTTGGTCTTGTTCCTTTCTCTCCTCACATTATGTTCCCATTATGTGTGTTTCTGTGTCCATATCCTCCCCCCCTTTTTTAAATATATTTTATTGATTTTTTTACAGAGAGGAAGGGAGAGGGATAGAGAGTTAGAAACATCAATGAGAGAGAAACATTGATCAGCTGCCTCCTGCACACCCCCTACTGGGGATGTGCCCACAACCAAGGTACATGCCCTTGACCGGGATCAAACCTAGGACCTTTCAGTCTGCAGGCCGACGCTCTATCCACTGAGCCAAACCGGCCAGGGCCATATTTCCCCTTTTGATAAGGATACCAGTGGTATTGGATTAGGGCCCACCCTAATCACTTTGTTTTAACTTGCTTACCTCTGTAAAGACCCTATTTCCAAATAAGGTCACATTTCCTAGGACCCCAAAATATAAATTTGGGGTACACAATTCTAGCCATAACATAGTATTTGTTAAGTAAATGACCCCCCAGGAGAAGATTTTGTTGTGGATTGGTTTCCCCTGAATATCGGTTATTCCCCTGGCCTAGTGATAGTTTATTATTAAAACACGTGTCACAAAGGTTATCTGCCTACTCTTGATGTTTAAACCCTAATTTCACCACCTCTGGGAACCTGAAGGGGAGAGTTCACATGTAGGAGGACCCCAGTGGCTTGGTAGCCCCCAGTTGGTCTTTCTGCAGAAAACACACACTCCCTACCTGACCCTCCGTTCAGGTCATTATGCACAACTGTCACATCTCAGAGTGTAACGGAATGAACAGTCATGGTACTGGTTTTCAATCTGCCTAGTCTCTGGGAATGTCCAATACGGGGAATAAGAATTGGTTTACTCATCTGTTCACTCAACAAATACTTACTGGCCAACCTCGCACTGGGCCTGATGCTGGGCACACAGCAGTAAACATAACAGACATGGCCCTTGCCTTCACAGATCAAACAGGGCCAGCTGGTGACCAGCATGACAGGACATGTTGTAATTGCCCTACACCAGGTTTTCAATGAATTTGAATCATCTACCAACACTGAGAAATCAGAAAATCAAAATTAGGATTTACAGCTTCTCTGAAAGAAACAGCTAGAAGGTCTTGTATCCCTGGCTCCATTTTCCTGTGTGACAACAGTCAGTCAGTCGGATTGCTATTTTCAGTGGTGCGGGTACTGGCCTCCAGTGTGCCACTATCGCCACCACTTCCTATTAACTTGCACAAGAGCAGCTGAGTGTTTTTATGTTCCCTTGCTGCTGTAAGCATCTGAATTGTTAAACCCTGTCTAGTAGATGATCCATGTAACATCAAACACGGAGAAGTGTGTCTTCACACAGAGATGTGGAAACTGCAGCATATCTGTTAATTATTACGAAAGAAAGTCCTGTCTGGAGTTAGCAGTTGATTAACACTGCCATGCTACTGAGGTCCTCTTGAAGTGAGCAAAACCCTACTGCATGTCCTTATTTCCCCAGCTGAGCTATTCCCAGGAGGGAGATATCATATCCTGTTGGATACAGTTGGGCAAACAACGTCCCGCCCCATCTCCCAGAGGTCAGTTTTGTTTCCAGGGGAACCTAGGAGTAGGGGTTGAGGCACAGACCGAAGGAAGGAAATTCTGGATAATTGGTTCCAGCTCTGGGCACCTTTTCCAGCCCAAAGGAAGGTGCCCTGGGAGGCTGAACTGTTCCCGCGGCTGTTCTGGCACAGGGGACATGCCTGGTGCAGTTGAGGACATCAAGTCAACAGCTGCAGCTCCGTAACAGTAAGGGCAGTTTACACACCCACCCAGCTAAGGCGTGGTTACTGGAAGGCCACACATTGACCCCCATACGACTACTCAAAACCTCTCCTCTGTCAAATTGGAGTTCTCCTGCTTGAGAAAGAAAGGTGAGAAAGTAGATAATGCCAACCTCATTTCTTCAGTTGAGGGCCGATTTTCTTCAGGGTCGCAAATCATTCATAGAAAGCAAAGCACCGTGCCTGGCACATAGTCGGTGCTCAAAAGATAGTTGATGAATTAATTTATTCATGCAAAGCTTGCTCTCTTTTTCTTTACAATGAAGACCCCTCTAGCTCTAGACTCATTCTCCTGACTATCTGCTAAGTTGCTCACCTGGGTATTCCAATGTATTTCAGCCTAAATCTTAATAAACTTACATAAACCTACAGTTTAATAAACTTATTCTTTAAAGAGAATAAAGGGGAAAAACTGCTTCAGCATCTTAGTTCCAGTTGATTGCTAGAACCTCCATCCGCCCACTCACCTAAATTAGTAATTAGAAAGTAGGCCTTGTGCATTCCCTTTTCTCTCACTCTCCCACGTTCAGTCTGTGTCCACATCTGGTCATTCAGACCTCTCCAAAATGACCTGAAGGCGTCCCCTCCTCAGCTGCCACGACTTCCCAGTGTTGTTGACGACAGGCACAGCCACTGGAGTGAGAGTTGGGTGGGGGAGGGGTGGGTGGATCTCAAGTTTGGCAGGAAGGAATGGAGCCATGTGGGCTGCTGGACAATGTGATTCCCGGCTGCATGGGCAGGAAGAGGTTGCAGCACTGCTCCGCAGAACCCTGATTAGACAGTGTCTGAACCTTGTGTTCAAGGGGGGACAGGGATCACGGGTAGCATGGATGGGAAAGAGCCGCCAGAACAGTGGAAGGACTCGAACATGCCAGGGACAGGGCACTGAAGGGGCAGTAGGCAGATGTCAGAGCCAGCCCCTCACCTTGGTTTTGCGTTCGCCTCAGAGTATGGGTGGTCCCTTGGCAATTTCACACAACGCTATTGGATTGACTCCTGGAACACAGAAGTCTCTAGCCTCTTTCCTAAGTGTGTCACCAAGCAGACAAGAGGGTCCAGACAGGCTCCACTTTGCCGCCCTGTTGCTCCCAGTGCTGTGGTTGCTGCTATGTTCTCCTGCAACAGCCCCACCCCCTCTCCTGGCAGAATTCCACGCTCTACTGCCTGTATCATTTCCAAAGCTTCTTCCTGGCATCTGCTTAATTTTGTCCAAAGCACAGGTCTTTCTCCATGGGCTGTCATCTCTTGCCCTCAGCAGCACCATCAAGGCCAATGAAACAACTGCATTGCAATAGTCAAATGGCACAATTGATCTATTTTAAGCACCTGAAGTACCCTCCACCAAGTGTCAAATCTTCCCACAACAGGCTGCTCTCGGCGTGCAGGAGTGGGGCAGCTGGAGGTCTGTCCCTGCTTTGTGAAATCCCGGGAAACAGCCCAGAGATCTGGACCCTACCTGTCCAGGGATGATATAAGGCAACCATAAAATTAGATATTTTCAGTCAGCGTGTGTTGTTCTGGAAGGAGAATTGCCTATCATGCCAGAATTATATGGTACAGGAACCTCAAGTGACCATAAATCCCGCTTTCAAAGGAGAGAGACAAGAGCCTGGGCCCATGACATGTAGGGAGAAGGGACGTGAGAGGGAGCGTTTTTGGAACAAAGGGAAGCCCAACCTACATCTGAGATGCCTGAGCCTCAGATCAATTTTTTTCCTCCTCCTAATCAAGAGACATTCTTTCCAACTATAGCCTACCTGAGTGTAAATGTTGTATATGTATTACATTTTAATCCTTGCAACAATCCTACCTGGGCGTTGCCTGCACTCTGCATCAAAGGAAGGTCCCCCTGTTATGTTGGTTCACACCATCCTTCAAAGAACTTGCCACCACGGGTAACTGTTGTACCCAATCGCTTGTTTTCTTCATTTCTGTCTATTATCCTCTTCTGACAATAAGCCACGGGACGGCTCTGTGACAGACCTGTCTTTTTTGTTTACCGCTGAGTCCTCCAAACGCATTCCCGTGCTTCACACAGAGTGATGATTGCTAATAACAGTTTACATTTGTTGAACATTTACTGTGTACCTGGCACTGCGCTACGCTTTTCGCAGACATAAACTCACTTGACCCTCACAAAGTCCTAGGAGGTAGACACTAATATCCTCATTTTTACAAAGGGAGGAAACTGAGGCTCAGAGAAGTCATTAATCCCAAATCTCACATTTAATAGGTAACAAAGCCTCATAAATATATGAATAGATGAATTTAAGGAGGAACATTATATTCCATTTTGCATAAAAGGGAAATGAGCTTCAAAGGCAAAGTCACCTGGCCATGTTCACACGAGCTAGGAAGTGGTGGTGGGGCAGGTGTTTGCAATCATGTCGATCCTGCTCTGAGGCCTCCCTTCACCCCTTCCTTCTTCCTCCTTTTCACTGTCTCTCCCCATTTTACTCTGATGAAGGTCATGGGCTGCTTGCTCTTAGGGTCTCCTGCTGGATGTCCCAGCCCTGCTCTCCCATTCACTGGGGAAATGACACAAATCCCCGCGCTGCTGTGCATGGCGAGGTGCCAGGCACTGTGAAGTAGGAGATGCACAAGACAGGGAGCATGAACTCCGACTGCCTCCCTCCAGCATCACAGAGGGACAGAGGGAGCCATCATGGGTGTTGAGCAGGAAAAGTGAAGAGGGGAAGACAGGCCAGTGCCTTTGGAAAACCTGGGAATACTGCATGGAGAAGACCTTGAGGAATGAATAAACTTCTGTTAAGCGGAGCAGAAGGGCAGGAAGGGGCATTCCAGATGGGCTTATTCACTCTTCTCCCAGGCACGCATTCCACAAACCCTATTGCACAACGTCTGCATCCTGGGCTCTTGGGTGGGGTGGAGGGCGAAATAAACAGATACAGAGTGTTTGGGGACATGTCAGGAAGTCCAGCTTGCCTACACTCTGTAGCGTCTGAGGAGGTGGGAAGTGAGGAAATAAGGCTGGGGAGTTGCTGAGGATCAGATCGTTGAGAGTTTTAAATGCCAGGCTGGAGAGTATTTGTTACAGTCTATGGCCAATGGGGAGCCATGAGAGGTTTTGAGCTGAGCAATGACCCGACCAGAGCTGTGCATTATTTAGGACCATCTCCCCGGCAACACATACCTGCTGGATCAGAGAGCCCAGAGACAGGGAAGGGCAGGCTAAGTGCAGTGGTGCCCGTATGAGTGGGAGAGGGGAGGCGTGGGCTGCCGGAAGGATGGCAGTGGTTCCATAGCCCGCTGTGCATTCATGTCGGCATTGCCACCCTTATGCCCACAGGTGGACCTGTTATCTGATTCTGATTTCTGGGGCTGTGAGAACTGATACTTCGAAAACTAGGTTACCGACCAAATCGAGATGCCTCGATAGTGTATTAGATAAGCACTGGGGCTGTGGAGTCAGACTGCCTGGGTTCAAATTCCAGCTCAGCCACTTACTAGCTGTGCAGCCTCCAGAGACTCACTTTATCCCCAAACCTCCCGTTTCCTCTCAGGATGGGAATATTTGGGGGGCACTGAGTGAGGGGTTGGACATAAAATGCTTAGCACAATGCTTGGCACATAGAAAACAATAATGTTTAATCGTGGTGAAGTAATGATACATGTGTGTTGTACAAATTAATCAACACCTGGTACTGTTAGGATAGAGTCACCTCTTGATCTTTCATTGGAGAGGGGACTATGTATTAATAGCCCAGGATTATTTTTAGCTAGCATTTAAGGAATACTCCTTATACATCAGACTGTATTCTACACTTTCCATGAATTGTTTCGTTTGATCATAGGCATGCATCAGGGGTGAAATTAATTTTGTAGAGGACATTCTTAATTGAGTAGGAAGCATATCAGACTAGACCAGGGTTGACACACCACTTTTTCTGTAAAGGGCCAGATAGTAAATATTTTGAGCTTTGTAGCCCATACAGTCTCCATAGCAATGAAAGCAGCCCCAGATGATGTGTCCTCAAATGGACAGGGCTGTGGTCTAATCCGAATTTACTTACAAAAAGAAAGAAGAAGAGTGATTTGGTCCATGTTGTGGACCCCTATACTAAATGATCTCCAAGATATCTTCCAATTTTGACATTCCAATGCAAAATGATGGCACAGAAATGCCTAATCCTTACTTAGTTCATCTTTGTAACTAAGGGGAGTTTGCCTCAAATATAATAGAGAAGATACACTGGAAGTACAGACACAGGAAGGACTGTACAAAGCTGTCTCTTTTCTGTTTGCTGCCTTCATATTCGGCACACCCCGTAAGTCACACTCTGGTGCTGTATGACTTTTCTCAAGTGGCCAACCAAATGCCAGCTGCGCAGGCTGCCCTGGAATCTGTTCAGTAGCCAGCTCCTGGGCTGCAGAGAATGACCCTCAGGCCAGAGACTCTCCCGACTGGGCAAATACAGACATTCCAGGCTAGTGCTTCAATGCCCAAAGCAAAGCCTCCTCCTGCGTTGCTCCCTATTCACATTTCCTACTCGAGGCCCACATTCCCATGTAATGCAATACAGTGCTGTGTTGTCTGTCCAGTATGTTTTATCATCCCTCCTTCTGATTCTTTGCAAGAACTCCTCTCGATTCCTTGTAGTACTAATGGGCTGTCCATTGTGATGTTCTGCACCTCCCCCGGGGATGGCATAGGACCTAGACTAGCCAACCAGAGTTGCCTATCTCCCTTAGCCACAAGGATTTGTTCATCAGTAAACATTAACCCAAGAGAAGCCTGCCAGAGTATTTCCTGAAATTGGATAAGAAGATACTGGGAAGAAGAAGTACTCATTCGATTGAGGTTGCTGAGCTGAGGAGATGAGGGTTGGGGGATACGTGGCCACACTTGTCTAATATGTGAGAAGAAGCTATCTGAGAATAGAGAATGTCAGCTCTCTGACCATATAGTGAAGCCCCTGCGACCAGACAGACTTGAAGCCAGAAGCTACCTACCACCCCCACCCCAGACCTTCTGGTTGTAACAACAACAACAAAAATTCCCTTTTTGCTTACACTGGTTTCAGCTGGATTCTAACTAAGGTGCATTTTTTAGCTGTTCATGCCATTGGCAATTACCTCCTACAACCATCCCCATCTATCAGAATCCTAGCTATCTTTAGGCTAAAAGACTCTTCCACTCCAGCTTTCTCATATCCACCCCTGAAGTGATTGTATTCCCTCTTCTGAAGTCCCTGGCCCTTGTTTAAAACATTCTTAGGCTTCCGCTCATTTGCTATAAGTCAACATGGTTTATTCATGTGCATTTCCTAGCACTCCTCTTGTAGAGTATAGTGTATTTGCTCCCAACTGCAAGCCACAAACCACTGGGGAGCCAGAGGATTATTGCTGGAGCTTACAAATCCATGTGTGCACCAAGCTTCAAATGAATAACATTCTGTCAAATGCATGGGTTTGAGAAAAATCAATATGGCAAGAAGCTACCATAACTATTACTTAAATGCAATACCGATAGAGAGAGGTTAACAAATATACTCGACATTAAAAAGGAGTCTTCAAATGATCTGAATGTGGCTACATGAATGTTTACATATATAAAGTATTTGAGCTTTACCCTTAAGATTTGTGTACCTGACTCTATGCAAGTTATGCCACAATAAAAAGTAAAATCTAAAATAAAAATAAAGGAGTCCTCATACTTGACAAGTCCATTCATCACTAATCAACACACAGAAATTAATTTTAGATAGATCATAGACCTAATAAACTAAAGGTTCTAGAAGAAAATACAGGAGAATGTCTTATGACCTTGAGAGAAGTGATGACTTCTTAGAACACTCAAAGCAGCAAAAATGGGCAAGAATTTCTAACAGATACTTCACAAAAGAACATATGCAAATGGTCAATAAGCACACAAAAAGTGTTCAATGTCATTTGTCATGAGGGAAATGCAAATCAAAACCACCGTTTTACACCCACCAAAATGGCTAAAATTCCTCGTACATTGTGGTGGGAATGTAAAATGGTACAACAACTTTGGAAAACTGTGAGTTTCTTAACAACTCATCAATCACCTACCTAGGATCTAGCAACTCTTCTAGGTATTTACACTTGAGAGATGAAAACGTATATCTTGCAAAAAGATTGGTGCAAGAATGTTCCTGGCAGCATAATTCATAACATCCCAAAGCTGGAAATAACCAGATGTTCATCTATAGACAAATGGATAAACAAAGTGTGGTACATTTACACAATGGAATACTACTGAGCAAACAAGCAAACCAACTGTTGGTACATGCCACAGCATGAATGAATCTCAAAAGCATGCTAGGTGAAAGAAGCCAGACAAACAAGAGCACATACTGTATGATTCCATTATACAAAGTTCAAGAACAGACAAAACCAATCTATGTGGATGGAAACCATAACAGAGTTTGCCTCTGGTTGTGGGGAGCAGTGACTGATTGCAAAAGGTGGCAGCAAATTATCTGGAGTGATGGAAATGTATCCTATCTTTATTGAGATGTTGTTTACATGGATTCATGTATCTGTCTAAACTCATTGTAATTATAATCTATACTAGTGGCCCGGTGCACAAAATTCGTGCACATTAGAAGGGAATTAATTAGAGGAAATATTTTAATATTGCAATTTGCCCTTTCTCTATAATAGAAGTGTCAGAGATTAAAGAAAATCAGTAAAATGTATATGAAACTCTCCCTCCTGTCAGAGTCTGGGGCATGCCACGGGACCCAGAGTTAAGTCCCCGCCCACCCATGTGCATCTCGAAATCACACAAGACCCAGACCCGGCCGGCCCCACCCCTGTCAAGCCCCGAAGGGTGGGAGGCGTAGCTTCAGGTCCCCCGGCCAGGCGCCAGGCGGGGGGCGCAGCCTCAGGTCACCCGGCCTGGCCTCAGGTCTCTCGGCCCCAGCACGAGGGCGCAAGGGCATGAGGACGCCAGGGCATGATGACCATTCGCATATTAGCTCTTTATTATATAGGGTATTTCATTACTCATTAGAAAGAGGGAGAGAGAGAGACCCTTTAAAAGATTCCTAGGCTTAGAAACGGAAGATTGACTCCAATCTCAGCTCTCCTACGAACTCTGTGACATCTGCGAGTATCCTTATCAATTCAATGGGTGCATCCTGTCAGCCTTGCTTACCTCAAAGGGCTGTTTCAACTATAACAACACCTGGGAACGTGCTTGGTAAACATTTGAGCTTTGTACATTTCAAGAGCCTCCTCTCCAACTTATTTTGTTCAGGTTTCTCCTGGCCCTCATATTGCAGCTGCACTAGCCTCCTTGAGCTCACCATGGGCTTTCTAGCCTCAGGGCCCTGGCACATGCTATTTCTCCACCTATACTGCTCTTGCCCCTGGTCTTCCATGACGGGCTTCCTTGCCTTTTTGTAGTTTCGGATGAAATGTTTTACTTTCAGATTGCCTGTCCCCACCCCTTATTCTGTTCCTTCATTCTACTTGTCACAGTTTTATTATCTGTTTATGTTTTTATTTACTTACTACGTATCTTTCCTGAAGATTGTAAACTCCCAAAGGAGAGGAAAATGGGTTTTTTTTTACTTACCAATGTACCCCCAGTCCTTAGCACATAGAAATCAGCCAGTAAACATTGCCGAATAGATAACTGCGCCAACGAACATGAGCTTCAGTACATGGACTTTATCTGTTTGTGTTGACTTGGCACTTTCTGCTTGGAGCCAGGTCTTCCCTGGGGTTTGCTGGGTGCTAGAAAAGTAACACCAGATAATGCTGGTGTCACTGTAGCGTGCTCACTCAGGAAAAGCTTTCTGTGTCAAGGGACTCAGGGCAGCTTTAGGATATCCTGTCCTTAGGAAGGCTGGGATGCCTTCCATGTGTAGCTATGCTTTGTGGTCCCTCTGTTGGGATGTAGCCTGGGGGTTCTGCATCTTTCTCTAGGTCAGGGGTGGGCAAACTTTTTGTGAGTGCGTGCCAAAACCAGCAAAATCTCAGACTCAAAATTCTTCTGCGTGCCAACCCTGATTTTTTGAGAACATGTTACGCCTACTTGATATCTCTTAAGGGTACGTATGTGAAGAACCTTGAAGAAATAATAAAATTCATTTGAGCGACAAAAACACAGTATATGATGATGAAAAATACACTTATTTTTTAATGTATACATGTTATGTAAAATTATTTATTTACCTAAGATGCACCTACACTGAATTTATCTGAAGAATACAAAAGGCGATATTAAGAAAAAAACTGTAATTGTAAGATTATAAGAGAGGGTTTCACGTGCCAGCAAAAGTTACTGGCGTGCCATGTTTGGCACGTGTGCCAGGGGTTGCCCACCCCTGCTCTAGGTCAAGAAGAAGCTGAAACACAAACAATCTAATTACCTAACACACAGGAGTTGTCCTCCACCTCTAGGGCCCTCCACGTCATGCCCAGCACAGGGCCCAAGAGCAAGTGGAATGAATGCCTGTGTCCACACCCATCATCTTGTTCGGCACTTTTCAGACCTCTGACCCATCTTGGGGAGCTTTTTGGCCTAATCCCCTCCCTCTCTCTCCCTCTAATAATCAAACCACCTTTTTGGTGGGGAGGGGTTCTGGATCTGAACCACTGAGGCCATTTCTCTCCATGGAGTCAGCTCCAGGCCAAGCAGCCACTCCTGAGCCCAGGGCACCTGGCATCACCCACAGCTAATCCTGCCTGCAAGAACTCTGAAACCTCCTGTTTTAGAACTGGAATGTGTTGGCTGACCTGGATTATTTTGGCTTCGTGACGTCAGTGCTATGGGGAAATGCTCTTTGGCAGTAGCAAAGTCCACGGAGGGCATGAACTTAGGGAATGCTCTGGTGAAAATGTAAGGGGCTTTGAAACAGGGGAGATGTGTGCCCCTCCCCCCACCTACATCCTCCAAAGCCAAAATTATGCTTTCTCTCTACCTTGCTGTCTCCCTTGAAATCTGTATTCCTTTCAGCAGATAATGGCAATAAGCCCTTTATGTGAGTAGGATTTGGGGCTACTGTTTCTCATCCGAGAATCTGTCCTGTGCCAATGAGTTTGGGCCTCTGGCCCACATGTTAATTATTGTACCAGGGTTCCCAGAGTCGACTGGGGACAGAATGCCTCTTTGGCTAGGAGAGAGGTATTCTGGTAGGATTTTTTTTAGAAGCATTAATCTAGTTTAGAGAGGCTGTGAGAGTGAAAATGCTTGTATGCTTCAGTGATGTTTGCTCCCTCTTGTCTGAGCTCTTAACTGGGGCTTGAAAATCAAATGGTAATGAATCTCTTGGGATATTGTGAACTCATATCAGCAATAATCATTTTTTTGCTGACATTAGTCCCAGGAAATAATAATAATATTTTAGGATGCAAAATGGTGGCAAGGAAGTCTAGTGGTGTGTGTTAGTGTAGAAAAGAAAGTTCCCTGAACTAGGTGTGAGAAGGGGTGTGTTGGAGTCTGGGCACCTCTTCAGTTCCCTAACCCTCAGTTTTCTCATCTGTAAAACAGGAAGAATGTCCTCTGGCCTGACTCAGATGTTTAATGTCAATTAAATGAGGCAATGAATGAAAAAGCCTTTGAATTGGCCTCTGTTTTTGCCAGTTATTAAGTACATGCCTTCTTTTCTTGGCTATTCTTTGAGAGAGAAGCATATGTTTGAATTGTGTGTTGTTTACTACTTTTGGTTGCTAGCTATGTTTCTACATTAAAATTTAATATAATTCTACACAGAAATTGAGCACAAGGCAAATCCAGCTTTATTTGGGTTATAGGTAAATGGGGCAAGGTAGAAAGAGTCGGTTCATTATGAATCTAGTATCCTTTGGTTAAGTTGTCCTGATTTCAGGTACTAGGATCCATTGTTAGGTCATGCGTCCAACCATGCATTTCAGTATCTCATTCAGAAAGTGTGCTCTCTGTAATTAAATGGTGATAAAAAGCTATCAGAACAGTGAGCATAGGACAGAGGCTTTGCTCCTCTCTTTGTGTCTGGAAAGACAGTGAGCAACCCAGACCAAAAAGAAAGAATCCTTTCATCATGCCCATCAGAGCAGGTGACGTGTTTTGGCCGACAGGCCCAGAATTTCACCCTTCAGCTCCTTTTACAATTCCCAGGTGAATGGTGCCTGTCACCAGGATCCGCCAGGTCTAGTTTTGGGAAGAACATCCTGCAGACAGCTCGGTCAAGGCTCTGACACTTTTCAGCTGCTCCTTAGACAGTTTCTACCAGTGACTAATGTGAGGAAGGCAGTGGGGCCTAAACAGTCGGGAATTCTTCCTGCCGAAAGCCGTCAGCCTCAGCATGCATTTTTCAGGACGGGTAACACATCTGAACGTGGAAGGGCCTCTGGCATGTCTGTTGTGAAAGGGAATCTCCCAGTGTTGAGAGGGAGCACGATGTGTTTGGGGGAAAAGAAAGAAAGCCAGTGTGGCTGTCATCTACTGCTGGTAGGGAGGTGGGTCTGAGATGAGTTGGGGGGTGGGGCTGGCAGGGAGAAGCCAGTCAGGGCCTCAGAGACCATGACAAGGAGTCTGGCTTTGTCCCAAAAGCAAAGTGAAACCACTGAATGGTGTTAAATGCCGCTGGAGGAGGTGGGATCAGGATCAAGCATCATCGGATTTGCATCATCAGATTTGCATTTTGGAAGCAACACTCTGGCTACTGTGTGGAGAATGAGAGGGAAAAGGAGGCCAGTTAGGACCTGTTGGGATCCCCCAGGCATAAGATGATAAGACTGAGACAAGGGGTAGGTGGTACAGGACATCTTCTGCTTGAGGGGTATTGCATGGTCTTGATTCCCTGCAGCTCTTATACCCTTTGTACTACTTAAAATAATGATCTGGCATCTATATTAGTTTGCTAGGACTGCCATAACAAAATGCCATTCATGGATGGCCTAAACAACAGAAATTTATTTTATGATAGTTCTCGAAGCTAAAAGTCTGAGATCAAGGGGTCAGCAGGGCTGGTTTTTTCTGAGGCCTCTTTCCTTGGCTTGTAGATGATCATCTTCTCTCTGTGTCTTCACGTGGCCTTCCTTCTGTGCATGTCTGTGTCCTGATCCCCTCTTCTTATAATGACAGCCGTCTTATTGGACAGCAGCTCACCTTAACGTCCTCATTTTAACTTAGTCATCTCTTTAAAAACCCTGTCTCCAAATACAGTCACATTCTGATTCCCAACATACTTTTTTTTCTTGGATTCCCTATAAAGCAGAGGTTCTCAACCTGTGGGTCACGACCCCTTTGGGGGTCGAACGACCCTTTCACAGGGGTCGCCTAAATACATCCTGCATATCAGATATTTTCATTACGAATCATAGCAGTAGCAAAATTACAGTTATGAAGTAGCAACGAAAATAATTTTATGGTTGGGGGGTCACCACAACATGAGGAACTGTATTAAAGGGTCGCGGCATTAGGAAGGTTGAGAACCACTGCTATAAAGGGTATTTAGATAACCTTCAGCATTTTTTTTCTTTTATTTTTTTTAATCCTTTCCTGAAGATATGCTTTTATTTGAGAGAGAGAGAGAGAGAGAGAGAGAGAGAGAGAGAGAGAGAGAGAGAAACACTGATTGGTTGCCTCCCATATGCGCCCCGTTCAAGGAACAAACCTGCAGCCTAGGCACATGCCCACAACCTTTTGGTGTATGGGACAATGCTCCAACCACAATTTGTTACTGTCCACCCCCACCCTCCCCACACATACACCTAGTAACCACATTATGTATAGGAAAGGTTGCATAACCATTTGATGAATTTCACTTTGGTTTTGGTCTTCCACCAGATGTTGAACTTGAAACTTGACTGTGTTGTGATTTCTATTACAGTGTGGTTTCGCCACAGAAATTTCCTGTACTGATTACTTCTTGGGAACAAGTCTGTTTCATTTGCCTTCCTTGTGGGTGCAAGCAATACCTGTTGTAGGAAACAGCTGTCAAGTTATCCTGACCAAAAACTTATCCTGATGAAACTCCTCATTTCATCCCATGGGTGTGTCTAAATGTTTGTTTAATGCCCACAAGAATACTCCAGGGTATGTAAACATGAGTAGCATCCCTCCTCAAGTAATTTACAATCTGCTAGGGAAATAAAGCAAGCACAAAAGTGACGATATTATGACACTATGCTCCAGGTCAGTGTGGCTTTCAAAATGTGGTATCCAGACCAACTGCATTAGTATCACCTGGAAACTCAGCCCCACTCTGACCTACTGAATCAGGAAGGGGAGGCGGGGAGCCTAGCAATCTGTGTTTTGATATCCTGGGATTCTGATGCATGCTCAAGTTTGGGAGCCACTGCTTAGTCATACGAAGTACGCATCCTGACGTTGTAAAAACAAAGAGAGCTCATATGTGGAGGGGAGTGAGGGGGGAGACCTGGATATATTTCTAGAAGTATGTTTCATACGAGATAGGCCTTGAGGAGTGGGTTGGATTTTGATGTTTATATATAGATGATCATATTTACTACAGTTGCCATCTGCATGTTTATGTATTGCTTTTGCAAAAGTAATTAACAGCCTGGACTCTAACTTGAAAGATATGCTAGCTGTCCTTCCTTGCATTTTAACTGGCTCAGTATGAGTTGAGGCTTCCACCAACATATGCTCAGTTATAGAACTGGTATTTATGGTTGGAGGCATTTTGTTGGAGGATACTTTCCCTCAAAACATTGCTTGAATTGGAGGATTGAGATTCTGCCTCTGTATCCTGAGACAAATCAGGCCAAAGCATCCTTGAATGTCATAGTGGGTAGGGATATCTAGTCTAATAACCCAGCCACATGACGCCTGAGCTGGCCTTGAAAGCTGGGTGGCATCAGGACAGTCAGCACAGACACATACTTCTTCTGCTCCCCAGTGAAAAATTCTATAGCATGTGTGGGCAAATTAGGTCTCAAAGGCCAATTCTGGCCCACTGCCTATCTTTGTAAATAAAGTTATATTGGAACACAATCATGCCCATTCATTTACATACTAGTGTCCTGGTGCACGAAATTCATGCACATTAAAAAGGGATTAATTAGAGGAAATATTTTAATATTGCTATTTGCCCTTTCTCTATAATAGAAGTGTCAGAGATGAAAGAAAATTAGTAAAATGTATATGAAAATCTTCCCCCTGTCAGAGTCTGGGGCGCGCTGCAGGACCCAGAGTCAAGTCCCCACCCACCCACAGCACCTCAAAATCGTGCGAGAACCAGACCCAGCCAGCCCCACCCCTATTGGGCGAGATCCAGACCCAGCTGGCCCCACCCTTGTCAAGCCTCGCCAGGCAGGGGGGTGTAGCCTCAGGGCCCCCGTCAAGCCCCGCAGGTTGGGGGGCATGGCCTGAGGTCCCCTGTCAAGCCACACTGGGCAGGGGGTGCAGCCTCAGGTGCCCTGTACCGGCCCAACACCACATAGCCTCAGGTCCCTGCTAATTGCTCGTTAAGGTTCCTTACAGAAACCCCACTTCCACTGTGGGCACAGCCATCTTTGTGACAGCATGACAGTCCATTTGCATATTCTCTCTTTATTAGATAGTATTGTCTCTGGCTGTGTTTGTACTACCATAGAACAACATTTTAATCCCCGCCTTAAGACTTTGTAGAAACTCTTAAATTGCAAGTGACCAAAACTCAGTTCAAATTACTCAAATTAAACAAGAATCTATTGGCTTCTGGACCTTTGAAGTCAAGGAAAGTCTGGGTGGAGCAGCTCCTCTTGAGACCCAGATGGACTGTCTTCTCTATGTGTGCTGCTCTAGTCAGTAATGTCTACCCACCACCTGTTACTGACTCTCCTCCTACTCACTCAATCTGATGAACTCTCTGCCTTCACTGCCCATCTCCATTTATTGCATCCCGTCCACTCTGCTAAGTTCAAATCTTTTTTTCTGGTATGGTGGATCCTGCAACCATAACATGAACACTAGACTTGGCATAGGAAGTCCTGTTCTAGTCCTCAGTCTGCTATTAAATACAAAAACATGAGATAAGATGTCAAGACACTGAAAATCCAAAAGCCCTCAATAAACATAAGGGATTGCTTTTATTTTAGAATCAAGGCATATTTAAGCTAGAAAAGGCACAAAAGTTCACCTTATCCTGGTTGTCTGGGTGACAAAATGATGTATTAATGTGTTTTATTTGACTCGCATAATGTTCTTTTTATTTGTTTAATATTCGAGCCATCCTATAAAAACTGGGAGATTTTACTTTAAAATCCAGATGTCTGCTTTCACTGAGCTCATGTCCCCAGATGGCAGGAAACCAATGAACCAAGTAGGGGCCACCTATGCCTGTTTGGCCACATCTTTCACTCCTTTCATCTTACCCCAGCCCACTCATTCATTAGCATGACCTACCTACCCCCTTAAGCACTGAGTTTGTGCTCCCTAATTTAGTACAGTTATACATCTGATTTCCAAAGACCTGATTCCTGTCTGTTGAGCCTGGTGATCATGCAGCCCCAACCAACTTCCCACATGTGAGAAGCTCGCAATCTAGAAAGGCAGCCCATTTAATCTCTGGACAGCTGGTAAAGTTTTCCCTGTCTAATCCATCCTCCTTAGCATCCCAAAATGGGTAAGTGACCTGCCCCAAATCTTCCACTGTGTTGGAAGACTAGAAATCAAAGGTGTCAGTATGACTGACCAAGCTAATAGTCTTTTAACCCCACCTGATGGAGGTATTTCTGTCCCATGTTTTTACCCACTCACTAACCTCAATTCCAGTGTAGGGGTGGAGAGGTGGATTTTTTTTAAAAAGTCATTCAACATCAAGTTTATTTATATATTTACATTTATAAATATTCTAAAGAATGGGGGTTGGCAAAATGTTTATGGAAAGGGCCAGATGGAGGCTTTGCAGGTCAACTACTCAACTCTGCTATTTTAGCATGAAAGTAGTCATAGACAACACGTAAATGAGTGGGCATGGCTATTTTCCAATAAAGCTTTATTTACAAAGACAAACAGTGAACCAGAATTGCTTCTCCATCCACAGTTTGCCTACTCTTGATATAGAACCATGTAGTGGGCCAGCAGAAGAGGTGTCTATGTCTATGTGGGGTGTCTGGATGCCACCCATCTTGCAAGGGTCAGCTCAGGTGTGGCATTTCCAAGCAGCTTGCCCTGATTCCTCTGCAGGAAGTTATCTCTATGGCATTAGTATTCCTTTAGTACAAAGTTTTCAAAGTTGTTCCAGGGACCCTGAAAATGCCTGAGACCCTTTGCATGGTCCACAGGATCAACCCTGTTTTTGTGACAACCCTACAAAGTGTTTTGCTTTTTTCACTCTCATTCTCTCATGAGGACAGAGTGGGGTCTTCCAGAGGTGAAGTACGATGAAGGCATCACTCTGACCGCTAAAGGAATGCATGCATCTGGGTTATTTTGTGTGTGTTTTTAATTCTCAGATATGATTTCTATTTCTATTTCTACTACAGTAAATACCAATAGATGCAACTCACCAAACCAAAAACTCTTTGAGGTTCACAATAAATTTTGAATATGTAGAGAAGTCCTGAGACCAGACAGTTTCAGAACTGCTACCGCTGTGCTTTTTTTTTTTTACTACAAAATGCTTATGTTGTAATATGGATTTTCAGATAGTCTCTGCAGGAATGTCATTTTCTTGTAGATAGGAGCTATGCTAACTAGTGTGTTTTATGATTGCACAGGAATTTGCACAATGTAGTTTTATTTATTTTAAAAATGTTTGTAGTAAATGTCCAGAGGGCAGATCTTGTGCTTGGCATTAGGACTAGAGAAGTGAGCTCAATAGATACTGTCCCTGCCTTCGTCAACCTTAGAGTTTAATGAAGGAAAAAGAGATTCAGCAGATAATCATGACTGATGATATCGCTATATAACTGAAAATGTAATCAAGGGACAGTACCCAGGACTGTGAGAACCAAAAACAGTACAGGAATTCTGTGAGGGGCCTTTGACCTAAGATCTGTGGGATATCGAGGATCTATCTAAAGCAGAATTTCTCACCCTTGACACTACTGATGTCTTGGACCAGATCATTCTTTGCTGGGAGTGGAGAGAAGCTATTTTGTGCATTTTAGGATGTTTAGTAGCATCCCTGGCCTCTATTCACTAGTGCCAATAACACATACACACACTTATCACACACACCTGGGTTATGACAACCAGATGTCTCCAGGCATTGTCAAATGACCCCTGGTGGGAAGGGTCAGGCGGGTTGGGAAATTGCCCTCAGCTGAGAACCACTGATCTAGGAAAGATGTGTGGTAGAACGGCCATGGTGGTGTGAGAGATGCTTGTGGCTGGGACAGAGCTGGTGGAGATGGAGAAAGGCTAAATTTTTAAAAACAAAAACCATCTGCCAGGATTGAGTGAATTAAATGTGTGTTTAATCTACCTTATTAGAACATCATTTCATTGCCAGTCAATTTTTTTAAACATATGTGAAGGTTGGCAAACACATCAGTGAAAATATACTGTGTAATACCCAAAGGATATTTGGCATGTTTTCTAACAGCCCTTTAATATGCATTAGTATCAGATACCAAGATTTCTAAAATTCTCATCTCAGTGCCAAAGACTGTGTGAGTTTCCTGGTCACTAAACCAAGGGTTCCCAGCCTTCAGTGAAGAAAAGACCTTCCATAGGAGCTTGTTTGAAATTTAAAGTCTGATTCGGTAGATCTGGGGTAGGGCCCAGGAACCTGCCCTTTGACAATCCACACCTCCTCCCAGGTGATTCTGAAACAGGTAGTTAGCTGATGACTTTGACGAACACTCATGCAGCACAAAGCATCTCCATGGAGAAATTTATTCCTGTTTCACTTCCACCACTGACTTCTGCTGATCAGCCATTGCTCTCACCTACCTCTGGGTGTCTTTGTTCGTCTCCAGAGTGGCTGTAAGAAACTTTCCCTGACTGGTTGGATGCTCCCATAGCATAGCATCCTTGGTTCCACAGAGTGCCTGCAGCAACAAGTGACTAAGAGTGGCTTAAACATCTGCACATCCAGTTTACAGAACAGGAAGTCCAAAGAGGGGCAGATCCAAGGCAGGTTAATTCAGAGGCTCAGCATCACTCGCAAGCACTGGGTTCTTTCCCGTGTAAGTGGCTCCCCTCAGAGTTCATCATGGGCAGTAAGGCTGCATTCCAGTGCCCCAGATGAACACCCACCTCCAGGAGCCAAAAAGAGCTAAGAAAGCCTCTCATTTCACCTGACCTCCCCTGGGTCTCACTGGCCAGAGGTATATCACATGCCTTTGCCTAAGTCAATCAGTTGTCAAAGAATGAGATTATCAGAATCAGTTTCACCAACCAAGATTCCCTCCCCAAGACTGGGAGGGGTCACAACCTTTCCTGAAAGATATGGCTACTCAGGGAAGGATAAACAAGAATGAGTTCCCCCCCAGGAGAGAGAGGTTAGCAGATGGGGAGATGAATGTCTGGTGGGAAAGAAACAATAGTGCCCCCTTCCATTCTCCTCTTCCTCTCTCCTAGCACTTTTCCCACCATTTCCACAGCTGGAGTGTGAGTCACATGAAGGCAGGGACCTGTTCATCTCATCCATCATTGTGTCCTCAGCTAGAAGCTGTGGGTCATTTTAGATATATGAGGTCCAGCATGAAGTGGTCCAGGAATATTTGTTTAATTTAATTTATAGATTGTGACTTAGATAGAAAACTATGATTAATTAGGATATAAGTACTTGGTTGCAAGTGACAAAACCCCAATTCAAACTAACTCATTATTTTAGAAAGTGACTATACAATATTGGTTAGTATAATTGGGTTTCAGGCCCATCTGGATCCACAGAGTAAAGTGTTGCATTTGGGGACCTGTTCATTCTTTCCATCTCTAGTAGGCTCTCTCACCATTGGGGCAAGATGGCAGCAGGCCCCCAGACTACCTCCTTCTGGCTTAGCAACCCAGATGGCTTCTACAAGAGCTCCTGTAGAAAAATCCCAGAGAAGGATAAGTCATGTGTCTGCCAATCACGTGGAAAGAAGATTGGGGTTCTCTGATTGGCTAGGCTTGGGCTACTTTCCAGTCCTGTGTAGGAATAGGGTCAGCCCACCTAAACCCCATGGAATGGGTTCCCCTGGGGAAACAGAGGTTCTTTTGCCAGAAGATGCAGAGAGCAGATGCTGAACAAGCAAAACAACAGATGTTCACTACATTTTATGTATGAAAAAAAGCTGTTTGCAGGGCTTTATACATAGGCCAAACAAGAGAGTAAACATTTTTCCCTACTCCCCCAGACTATACAAATTAAATGTGAAACTGAATGATGCTTTGTTTCCTAAAGATGAAAAAGCAACTTTTGTCCTTTGATTTTTTGGGGAGGACCTTTGTTTTTATAAAATCTTTTATTTCAAAAGCAAGTATTCTTCATCTTTCCTCCTATTATCTTTTAGTCTTTTTATTCTTTTTCTTGGTTACTTATCATGTTCTTGACTTTTTCGTCCCACATATCATGTATCAACAGCCTACTGAAAAATATTAAAATGCCATCTCTCCATGGTGCCTTCCCAATTTTTATTTCTTTCTCTCTATTCCCATACCCAATCAGAAATAATTCATAAAAATCTTAGGACTCCATGTTTGGACTTCTTTGATTCCTTTACCAAACTCTACCTTAGACTGTAGCATTTAGGGATATATATATATATATATATATATATATATATATATATATATATATATATATTCATCATTCATTTATTTGGAAAGTATGAATTGATTGCCTGCTAGTACCAGGTACTGGGTTCAGCATTAGATAAACAATAAAAAATAATCTCCCCTACTCCATCCTGGAATTTCTTTGAAGTAGAAGCTGTGTTTACTTTATCTTTATATCTCCACAATATTTAGCTTTATTTTATTATTGTTATCATTATCATTATTATAGCAAGCTTTGGCACAGCACTTGAAACATACCAGACAATGTGGTAGGTGCTTTATGTACATTACTTCCGATCCTTTCAAAAGTTCTGAAAGGTAAATATTATTAACACCATTTTACATATGAGGAAGGTAAGGCTTGGTGACACAGCACCTTGCTCAAACTTATAAAGCCTGTGAGAGGAAGAGACTGGATTTGAGCCCAGATCTAACAGGTTCCATAGCCTGTTCTCTCTCCAGACCACAGAAACTACTCCATAACTACCCTGTAGAGCAATTAAAATTTGCTTCTGTTTTTCTGTGAAGGTTGATCCACCACCTTGCATCTGGAGTGCAGGATGTAGACTTTGACTAGTGAATCCTGTAGTGAGGATACATCTGAAAGGGCCCGTATTTATCTTTATTCCTCTTGTGACCACTGGCAGACATCTTTGAGGCTACATCCATCCATCCCCAACCCATACAGTCACAATTTCAAATACATCTCTTTTGAGAGGCCTCAGACCTTGGTTTCTTGATTGGCAACACTATAGATCAGGGATACCTAATAGAACTTTTTACAGTGATGAAAATGTTGCATTTCTGTGCAATCCAGTACAGCTGCCACTAGCCACAGGTGCCCATTGAGTACTTGAAATGTGGCTCATATGCCTGAGGAACTGAATTTTAAATTTTATTTAATGTTAATTCATTTTAATTTGAATAGCCAAATATAACTAATGGCTACCATATTGGACAGTGCAAACCTAGAATAATTTTTATCATTCTTTTCACCTCTGATCTTATACATATTACTAGAGGTCCAGTGCACTAAAGTCATGCATGGGTAGGGTCCCTAGCCGCCTTTCTTCCCCAGCTGATGGCTAGGGCCTTCCTTCATTCCATGCTTCCCCCTGGTGGTCAGTGCATATCATAGCAAGCAATCGAACTCCTGGTCGGTCAAACTCCTGAGGGGACACTTTGCATATTAGATAGATAGATAGATAGATAGATAGATAGATAGATAGATATAGATATAGATATAGATATAGATATAGATATAGATATAGATATAGATATAGATATAGACATAGATACACACACACACACACACACACACACACACACACACACACATTGGGTTGTCTACAACATTTTTTAAAGAAATGGCATAAAGCCTAACTGGTTTGGCTCAGTGGATGGAGTGTCAGCCTGCAGACTGAAGGGTCCCAGGTTTGATTCTGGTCAAGGGCATGTACCTTGGTTGTAGGCACATCCTTAGTAGGAGGTGTGCAGGAGGCAGTTGATCAATGTTTCTCTCTCATCGATGTTTCTAACTCTCTATCCCTCTCCCTTCTTCTCTGTAAAAAATCAATAAAATATATTTTTTTAAAAAAAGAAAAAAGAAATGGCATAAAGTATTGCAAGGAAATGGAATAGGAAAACTATCAGGACATATCACGTGTGCTTAGAATAAGTGTTGTTTGTGAAACTTTTGTTGCACATATTTGTGTGCTAGGTCATGTGGCGAAATTGATTTCTTCTAGTGAGTCATGGGCCCCAAAAAAGTTTGAAAACCTCTGCTTGTCCCTGAGTAATGTCACTGAGACCTTGAGAGTGCCCTGCTTATAGGGTGCTCTCTTCTCTAGCCTGGGGTTCTGCACGGCCTCATTTCGGGAGTATTCTGTTCTTCCAGGTCCTACAGGCATGTGGTGAACATGCGACTTCTTGCAGATGGTAATTGGAAGTGACTTTGTGGTCATCTATCTGTCTGGATGCAGCAATCCCAAACTGGTGGCCCATGGGCAGAATCCAGCCCACACACACACACAGCTCTCTTTGTGACCCTGACGTGTATTTGCAGGACAATAATCCTCTGGGACCCAGGAGTTTCTTCTCCTTTAAGTAGGCCAGTCTTACCAGCTTGGTCCCTGTGGGTCGATTTTCCACTGACATTACCTGCCTGGTCCCTGAAAGTATTTTGTATTGCAACTGTGTTCAAAATGCATAGAATGTTGGATTGGAAAGGAAACTGAGAGATCACAGTGACCCCAAACTGGGGAGTGCCTGGCCTGAGACCTCACCAAAAGTTAATGGGAGAGTAAAAAGATGAGAAGAAAAACCAGATATTAATAGAAATCTTAGTAGGACTGAGGAGGAAGGGAAAAAAGAAGGGAGGGAGGGAGGGAGGGAGGGAGGAGGAGGGAGGGAGGGAGAGAGGAGAGAGGGAGGGAGAAGATGGTATGCAGTGGAATGATGGCAAGCTATCCCGTCAGCCCTGGGCCTGGCTATCAGGGCAGATTTCTATGAGGGAGGCCTCTAGTGTGCGGTAGTCACACTGTAGGAACATCTGGTGAGAGGATGACTGCAGAGGCCATCAAAAGCCCTTGTAGAACTTTGAGCAATGGGATAAGCACTTCAGACACCAGAGAGGACGCTTCCAGGAAACCTCTGCCCTCTGAGAACTGAGGCTGCTTAGGATGGCTTTGAGAATTCCCTGACATGTGTGACCTACACCTCACTTAGCCTGTCCTTAGGCACACTATCCCTGATATGAAAAGAAGGTATTTTCCTGCTGGTCCTGGTGTGGCCAGCATGATGGGGACCCTGAGCAAGTGCCTCCCCTCACCGAGCCTCAAGCTTCGGGGCTGCATCTGTAAAGGCAGGAATGTGGATGACAAGGGGCAGAAGGTGCCTTGATCACTATCTGGGGGAGCGAAGGAGTCACAAGTAGGTGACATGCCAGGCCCTACCCACTGCAGTCACAGCTGCTCTTCAGCTCCAGTGCCTGCAAGCACCTGGCAGTGCAGGAGGGAAGCCGGCCAGGGGCGAGGCCAAAGGAAGAGGTAGGAACCATGGTGATCTGGAAGGGTTTAAAAACAAACACCAGGCCGCCCAAATAAAGCATGTCTGGGAGCCACATCCAATGGAAGCAGCCCCAGTCGAGGGGATTTCCCTGGATGAGCACCAGGTCATCGTGTGTTTGCATTCCATGCAGGGTTTACATTGGAATCAATATAACCTAGAGGCCATGTCTTCATTTCAAAAAAGGGTTCATAGCTTTAAAAAAAAAAAGTGGAAACCTCCAGATGAGGTGTTTGCTCTATGCCAGTGGTTCTCAACCTTCTGGCCCTTTAAATACAGTTCCTCCTGTTGTGACCCAACCATAAAATTATTTTTGTTGCTACTTCATAACTGTAATGTTGCTACTGTTATGAATCATAATGTAAATATCTGATATGCAGGATGGTCTTAGGCGACCCCTGTGAAAGGGTCGTTCGACCGCCAAAGGGGTCGCGACCCACAGGTTGAGAACCACTGCTCTATGCCCTCCACTCTGATACTGAAAACCTGTAAGTCCAGGGGAGCCCAGTGGCAGCTGATGATCTTGGATTTCCCACAGTATATCAGGGCTTGACGGCCTGCCAGGGCCTCAGGAAGCAAACATTGTACAAGTATTAAAACCCCTGGCTCAGAGGCCAAGGGCCTGAGTCACTCACAGCACGAAGACAATCACTGGCTTCCTGGAGTTCCTCTATTTCCAACATGGTTTCCAGGACCCCAGACGAAACCCAAATAGTATTTTTCAGATAAGCGCTAGAGATGCTGGGAAGGGTGCCACCAGGCTCCAGGGCCAGGCAGCCCTGGTCTCCCTGCTGGGGGTGCTTGGGCAGGTCCCCCTTTCCCCTCAGCCACACTGGACAGGAGGAGGCTCTCCTGGGAAGGCCCCCGAGGAGAGGAGGGGGAGGAGAGAGAACTGAGCCTCCCCTAGACCCACGGATGCCCGTCTGAACCCTAGCTCTGGCACTTACACGTATGTGACTTTAGGCAAATGAACTAACCTCTCTGTGGCTCAGCTGCTCCACCTTTACAGTAGGGATCATGTAGTCTCTGCCCCGTGGAGCTGTTGTAAGAACTAAATGAGGAGATAGGTACGAAGCACTTAGCACAGGGCCTGGCACGTAGTCACTGCCCAATTCACGTTAGCTGTGTTGAGCTATTTTTACAGCTCCTCGGTGTCCCTGAGTGGGGGCTTGGGGAAGGCAGAGAGGGACAGAGAGTGACAAGAGAATGCCCTGGGGATTTTCCCCTTCTCCACCAAATCTTGTCTGTTCCTCAGCCACTCTTGCACAGTGCTGTATACCATATTTTTAAAACCCTTGACCAAGCGTGGCAAGATGATATTTTTGAAATGCTCACTGGTAACTGGTATTTCCCTTGCCCACCCCTGCTGCCGCCTTCCCTCTGTTCAATCAGCGAGGCCTCGGGGCCGGGATGGGCAGCAGAAGCCAGAGACAAGAGGAGTCGCTTCCTGGCTTTTGAGTTTCAAAAGTCTGTGCCCTCAGAACAGGAAGGATTTATTACAAAGCTAAATATTCTAGAGACAGAGGAGGCAGAAAGGGCTCCTTCTCCCCCAGCTAACAGGATGATTCCTTGGCCCAGCGGTGGGGAGGAGAGCCCTCAGGGAAGAAATGAGACTCGGATCTCTGGAGTCCTTAGAAAGAGGCCCTGTGCCAACACCACCCCAGCGAGCAGCAGAAGGGTGGGGCGGGGGTGGGGGTGGGGGAACTGGCTGAAACTGTGTTTCTGCTTGTCTTGAAATAGAAACCTAGTTGACTTATAAGAAAGAAATGAGGTTTGGGTTTTTTGGTTTAATCTTAAATTCAATCAGACATAAGCTATAGAGATGTTGGGGGTTTTTTTATAATCAGGAGATTAATATAGAAATAAGTGAAAAGTTAACTCTGGGACATTATATCTGGACGGCTTTCTGAATTTGCAAAAGGAATGACAAAATGCAGTTCCCATTTCATCAGGTGACTCCACACAAGTGAGGGTGCGTCACTGCTGTCACAGGAGGCACCTCGGGCTTCCTCGCCTGTGACACCACTATGGAGGGGCCCATTGGGTCTGGCCCAGATCCTTCCTGTAGAGCGGTAGCGTGGCAGCTGGCTGTCAGGCAGGAGCAGCCGGCCTGGCCAAGAGCATGTGGCTCTGACACATGTCCTGACAACACATTTCTGGAGAAGGCAGCGTGAGCCATGTTGCCAACCACACGCCATGACTGTGGAACAGGCTGATGAGCCTGGCACAGAGGCTGTGGAGGAGTTTCTGTTGCAGCAAAGGTTTCACAATATCGTCCTGGGGTGACAGACTGTGTAATGACCTGCTGACACGGGAAACTGTGGCCAGGCCGGGACCATCTGCGCAAGGACCCGGGGATTCCCAGGGTGTTCCCACCTCTGCTTTGCTGCAGCTGCCTGCACCTGCAGAGCCTGCCTCCCAGGGCCCAGGCACGCACACCTGTCGGGCTGTACCTGAGCCAGGGAAGCTGCTCAAGGCGGGGTCTGGGGGCAGCCATCCCTGCTTCTTCATCATCTGCCATAGATGCTGTTTCCTGGCCTGGACGCTAGTACCCTCCACTGTTACTCTTATGTCTTTGTGAAATATATATACACATCTTTGTAATCAGTTGGATAATGGATGGATAATTACTGTGGGCAGAAAAATTAGATGCCCTTTTAGCCTCCCCCAAGCCCACTGCCTCCCCAGAGGTAACTACCACTGTTGGTAATTGTGTGTGGCAGGCAGTAGAGCCTAGTGGGGAGAACACAGGTTCCAGAGTCAGACTGCCTGGGATCAGATCCTACCTCTGCCATTGACTAACTGTGACCTTGGACAAGTGACCGCAGCTTGCCAGGCCTTCTGTAAAAAGAGGATGATAATAACAATATCCCCTCGTGAGTTATGAAAATTCAATGAGATGACATATGTAAATTGCTTAGCACAGTTCCTGACAGAGTAACCACACTCTAAGTACTGTCTTATCCTGCCAGACCTTTCCTTATGCATTTACCCCTCCCATTTCTTCATGCACTGCTCCTTAAACTCTGCTATGCTTCTGAATCCTGAAACACGGACTCCCCCAGCTATTCTATTGCTAAACCTCAGCATGACTCCAGGCCTCTGGTGATGTAGTCTTTTATGGAGTCTCTCTCCACCTTTCCATGACCCTGGGGCTCTGTACCAGCCCAGCTCACCCTCTAGGTTTGCCTTGTCTTTCATCCTGTTGTCCCAGAAAGGGCACCCCCCTGCACTGATGGAGGCAGAAATTGCTGTGTGAGCTCAGATGAATCCCTTCTCCCTTCTGGCCCTCGGCTTTCTCACTGGTGAAGTGAAACCACTGGACTCATTTTATTCATTCTGTTATGTATTCTGTTATGAATTGAACACTTATTCTATCCTGGTACTAAGGGTACAGTAGCAAACATGACAGAAATGGTTCCTGCCCTCATGTGGATCACAATCTAATGTGTAGATTGTTACCAAAAGCAGCTCTCGCAGTCTCCCTATCGGAGTTTTCGGAAAACAGACTGCTCACTTAGTGTAAGTAAGCACGCACAACAAACACTCGAACGTGTCCTCCTGGAAACAGCAGATGTGCCCAAAATACACCGCCCCAGGATAACATAAATCATAGCCTCTCCTTCCCACAACAGGAAACACCCAATTCACACATTCCTCTGCAGGGTACATCAGAAGCATGTCAGCCACCCACCTCTGTGGCCTACAGAAACCCATAAACAGAAAGCACTCAGAGATGGGGAAGAAAGCAGAGGTTACTTAAGGTGGCGAATGGGCTGCAGCCCAGGGTTGTTTTTTCCTTGACAGTCACCAAGGAGGGAAAACCAGAAAAGCTTTGCCCAGGTTGGACTGCTTCAAAACTGGACTTCACAACGTCCGAGCCAAGCTCAGTGGCAAGTGATGGGGGTCATTTTGAAAGAATTCCTATACATACTGGATTACCAGTAGGCATGCACGGCTTCAGAGATCCTTTCCCTTAATTATTGCTAATGTTTAAGCCCAAGTTATGGGCCGAGCAGTGTACTAAGCACTTTTATGTAATCTAAGTAATTTAATACTCACAAGTGACCTGAGTTATTCCCACTCGAGACGTGAGCAAACCGAGATGGGTGCCACACACTTAACTTGCTCAAGGTCACGTGACCAGCAAGGGGCAGGAGGGGAACACAAACCCAGCGCTCCTGACTCCAGCATCCACACCATTAACCTCTGTGCCTGCGCTCCAGCCCCCTTCAGTGCAGGGTCCCACATCTCTGTGGTCTTATCCTGCCGGGAGCCGGTCCATGCTTGCTGTTTCAAGGGACCTGGCATATATGGCATACTGTTCTTAATATGTTTGCTCACCTTCTTGGCACTATGTGTTTTAACCAAGGTCTCTGAGAAAGGTTGTTTCCCCAGGTAGGGATTTTCCCCTGAAGTTAGGGAGGGAATAAAACCTCTTAACTAGTGCCAGGTGGGTAATTAATCACTTTAACTACGAACAATCATGCTTAAGCTACATAATCTTTACTCCCTGGAATGGAGATAAGAAACGCCCTAACCTTTGTAGTAGAGATTGATAGGATTGAATCAACTGGTATAAATACAGATGTAATAAGACAGCAAGACACAGAACTTAGAATACAGAACCAAGAGAGACAGAACCTAGGCACAGAACCTACACAGAACGTTCTCTAGAGACAGAAGAACTTCGCTGGAGAGAACATGGCAAAAGTTCCTGGACAGAAACTGGCCTCAGAACCTAGAGACAGAACCTAGCGAGAGAGCATGGCAAAAGATCCTGGACTGAACCTGACTACAGAAATTGGCAAGAGAACCTGACTAGAACCTGGTGACTGAACCTGGCTGGAGAACCTGGACAGAACCTGGCTGGAGAACCTAGCAAGAGAACATGGACACAGAACCTGGCTGGAGATCCAAACCAGAACTTCACTGGAGATCCTAAGCAGAACTTCGCTGGAGATCCTGGCCAGAACTTGGCTAGAGATCCTGGCTAGGCCGCTGATGAACTGAATGCTGCCTCCATGTCATTCCTTCTTCGCCGACTCCATCCACACCTTTGGGGACCCCTGGACCTGCTGGGGTTGGACCCCAGCATTATCCCAGCGAACAGGACCAGTGTCATGGCCATGATTCAACCCCAAAATCAGACACAAGGTCCCTGTTGGTAACTACCACCTACTCTTATATGCAGACCCGCCCCTAACCTTCAGGCAGACAGCTTTCTACCTGTGAGGTGCCTGGATCCACACTGGGGTCTCCTCCTCCCCTGTGTTTGTCGCATCCCTGTGGACACCCCCAGGGTGCCTGGGCTCAAATGAAGTGGTCGGGAAGCCTACGTGACAGCGGCTGCACCCGCTTGTTTTCCTGGGCCCCGGGGGGCTGCGAGCTCATTGCTGAGTCGGTTCATTCTCTGCTTGATGTTTCACGGTTCAACCAGAAGCCCCACAGTTTTTATTACACTTCCAGCCAATTATTCACAGTTGTTACACTGTCTCCAAGTCAGTTTTGTCACTCTTTTAATTATACCCCAGCACAACGTAGGTGCTTCTACCTTTTAAAGACTATTTTAAAGATGACTCTATTAGAATGTGGGAACACTTGTATCTACAAGGTCAAGTGACCCTCAGGGGAGGAAAAGTATTGTGCAGGCATCGCATCAGTAAAGAGAAGGTAACTTAGGTCATGTTTTTATGAGAGAGGCAGCATGCCATTATCTGCTTTTAAAAGTGACTAATAAATCTGATAACATACAACACAGTTTAAAAGTGAGACCAGTTAGTGGTGAGAAGAGAGTGTGGAGGGAGAGAAAGAAGCACAGAAAAGGACTCACAGAGCCAGAATCAATTTTTTTTGTTTGTACATAGGTATTTATTATTAAAAACACTAGTAAAATTCAGGTAAGATTAACAAATACCTTATGCAGATCAGGAAATACTAGGGGTGTGTTGAGTATGAATTTATAAATGGGTGATGTTATCTTTACTTACCTGTTTTTATTTTATTTTTAATATATTTTGATTGTTGATAGTATTACAGATATCTCCCATTTCCTCCCCTTCCCCCCCCCCTCCACCCAGCCCCTACCTCCCCACCCAGGTCTTCACTACCCTATTACTCATGTCCATGGGTTATGCATATAAATATGTAAGTAGTTTATCTCTTCTTTTCCCCTATTTTTATTTATTTTAATGTTGACATTATTGTAGGAGTCCCCTCTCTCTCCCTCCCCCATTTGCCCAGCTCCAACCTTCCCCACTTCCCCCTTCCTTGGCTTTTACCAAATTATTGTCCGTGTCCATAGGTTATGCATATATGTTCTTTAGCTATTTCCTTTACCTTCTTTATCCAGTCACCCCCACCCTCTCCCCTTGGGCACTAGCCAGTCTGTTCCATGTATTCATGCTTCTGGTTCCACTTTTTTAACTGGAGGGAATTTTATAAATCATTGTGTCCTAGCTCCTCAGTGACTAAAGAGGGAATGGAGGCCAGGAGAAGTTAGATTATTTGCCCACAAGTATAAAGCAAGGTATCAGCAGAGAGGGAATTAGAACCCAGGTTTCCCCAGCGCTGTCTATGAGAGAGAAACACAGGAGATGAAGACCAGGGTGAAGGAGGAAGAGCCAGGTGAGGGAACTGGATGCTGCATTGTTCAACTCAGGCTCCTTCTACCTCACCGGGAGGCCATCGCCCTCCCCTTCCACTCTGTTGTGCTCCAACAACTTTAAATCATCTTTGTAACATTTGGGAAAAGCTGTACTCGCAAATTTAATTATGGAATTAAACTGTATTTGCTTTTAGAACGCTAAAGACTTGGCATGTGTATAAAAGAGGACGTAGTGTTCCAGACCCTTAATTTTTTATCTCGTAGGCATTGACTAGCTAGTTTTCTGTCTTAAAAAATTATACTGACAGCCATCATCAACTGATTTTCTTGCTTCTATTCTTGGAAAGATTAAGATTGTTCACTCCTGCAGTGCCTGGAAATCTGTGATTTTTTTTTTTAAATCAGTATTTATTTCACTGCTCAGAATTTTTTGTTTCCAGATCAAATTCAGGATGGGTGAATGTGTGTGTAATTGGTTCCTACTGCAAATTATTTTTTAAATACATCTTTAAAACTCTTCAGGGATAAAACAAAACAAAACAAATAGCATGATTTAAGCCTGAGGTGGTATTCCTGAATTAATTTGCACATGTATTTTTATATAAATAGAATTCAACCAGGTTTCATGCACTGTCCACCTCTCAATGCCTGGTATACCATTTGTGAAGCTATGAGGCTTCAGTTTCTACTATGGCATCCACTAGCCACCTGTGGCTGTTTAAATGTAAGTTTATATTAATTAAAATTTAATGTAATTTAAAATTAAGTACCTCAGTCACACTGGCGGCTACATAGGGCTAGCGATTATTCTATTAGACAACACAGATATAAAAATTTCATTTCCATAACTCAGGAAGTTCTATTGGCCAGCACTGTTTGAGGACTAGTCACTGGTAATGTCTCTCCCACGTGCCCTTTATTGGCCAAATAACATTAAACAGAAGCCAGAGATTCCCTGCACACAGAAACATCACATGATTTATGTGTCTAAACTTTTTAACTTTGTAGATTATTTCACAGGTAAGAAGAGCTAATGTCCTTTGAGGCCGTGGCTGCTCTCAAACCTTGCTCGTAAGGATAGTTCCTAACACATGAAGCAGTTCAAAAATTCATGTGTAAGTCAATTTAGAATTCAAAAGACATTTGCCATAAGACAAATGTTATAAATCATGTGACTTTCTGAGATGAATCACTTAGTACTGAGATTTTTTTTAAAATCAGTAGAAATAATAACCAGCAGAAAATCAACAATAAAATGTTAGTGTTTCAGGATAGGGGGTTATAGATCTGTGGGAAGAAAGATCATACCTCCACACACACAGAATAAGATTAGGTTGCTAATTTAATTAGCCGAGGATACAAAATCTTATTGGAAATGGGGTGGCTTCCAGGATCAGATGTGGACCAGAGTTCTAGCGGCACTGTCTGGATAAGGAAAGGTCTTCACACATCTTAAAGCTCAAATCTGGCTACACCGCTGCCCTTTTATAATCACAGCTTACACCAGCAATCTGGAAGAACTCACACCAGCGATGCATGCATCGCTGTTCATGGGACTTTGTACAAAATTCAGACATTTGTGAATTTCCAGCCACAGTCAGCATCACCAAAGCAGTACCCTCATCCTGAGAGAAGCAACAAAGTCAAGGCAGGAGGCACCATCAGTAAATGGCCCCAGAAAGCCCATTTTCCCAATCCATTCCCTCACCCTGATTTTTTGCCTTTTTATCTGACTGGTTCAAAGACTGGATTATTACTGAAGACCATGATCACAAATTCATTTCCCCAGAAAATCAAATTAGGAAAAATCTAATTGATCTTGTAAGTTGGTTCTTGAGAAATAAGATAGGTTAAGTTAGAAGAGGCAGATGAAAATTTGTGCAGTGATTCTGGAGGGACTTTTGGTCATTTCTAGAGCTCTGATCATCGGGGATGATTATACTATTTGTTGCTATTTTCAGACTCATACCTTTGTTTCCCCAGCAATAGTAGATCACCACACTGCTCATATAAATAAGGTCATATTTTTTTCACAAACTCGGGGCAGAGGGGAGAATGAAATATTTTCCAACGATATGGAACAGGAAGAGAAGAAAAGGAGATAGGACTAAAGAGAATGTTTATGGACATTCTGGGGAGGAAGGAAGAATTGCACTGAGCTGTGGGGAGAATACGATGGTCACGGTGTACTTTTTGAAAGGCTTTATTGTATTAATCCATTTAATGAGTTAATTTGTGATTTGGTTAATTAGCTAACTCATTTAATTTGTGTCTTAAATTAAAAACAGGAAAAAGAGTTGGCTAAGGGGCTTGGATTCCATGAAAGAAAGACTTGTGAGGGTATTATTCTCTCACCTCAGATAGCAAAGTTGTCAGAAGCAGTGTCATGGCTAAGGAAGTAGCTCTTTGCCCTACAGAACAGGTATGATTCGGGATCCCTTTAAGTAGAAGATAATCAAAAGTCCTGCTTTCCTGTTCTATGTATTTAAAAAGAGGAGGGTGGGTTACGGAGATGATCTTTGAAAATCTGAAGAAAGGTATAGGAAAATGCACATAACACCAGATTTTATATTTAATTAGCAAGAAGTATTAAACCCCGGGTGTATCAGTCAGGATATGCTGCAGCAACAAAAAACATTAGAGGCTATAACCACAAAAATGTTTCCTTGCTCGTGGTAGTTGATGATCATGGGTTAGACAGCTCAATCAGGGATCTAAACTGACATGTCCCCACACACCAACTGGGGTATCATTGGATGCTGGGCTATGGAGAAGGCAACATGGCAGATCACTTTTAATTAGAAGTGGCAGGCAACTACCATTTCATTGCCAAGCAAGTCACCATGTGCAATCCTTCATGTGCCTAGAATAACAGATTCAAATTTCAGTGAACAGACGTAACAACTACCACACTAGGTACAGAGCCCCTGAACTGGGTGATTTCTAAGTTCCTTGGCAGTTCAAGGTTCCTGTGAATCAGAGTAACTTATAATATGCTTATTCAGAGGTTAGCCAGTAAGTCAACATGTCTAAATGATAGACACCAAGAGGGACTGAGAAGTACAAATTTGGTAACTACAAAATAGTCATGGTGATGTAAAGCACAGCATAAGGAATATAGTCAATACTGTCGTAAACTATGTATTGCCAGGTGGGTATTAGAATGATCAGGGTTAAATATAAATGTCATAAATTATATAAATGTCTAACCAGTATTCTGTACATCTGAAACTAATATAATATTGAATGTAAAAAACATCAGTGAAGCACCCAGATCTCATCCCTAATTTTTGTCCCTGCTTCCAACTTGGGACCAACTAGAGAGAGTCAAGTGTGCACCCCTAACTGGGCTGGGCTGCATATCTGGCGCTTTGGCCAGACGAGTCATGCTGTGCTGTCTGTTCCTAAAACACATAGATAGGAAGGTACTGACATCAGGCCAGGCCTTGAGATATGGTCTCATGGCCCCTTCCCAGCATGCAGGCCTTCTTTCTCAGAAGGCCCGGAAGTCTCATTCCAAATTTGGGAGACAACAGACTGGAAAAAGTATAAATAAAGAGAGTTTCCTCCATATTGGGGTGGCCCAGAATTTGAAAGACACATTTTTCTCTGGGCCTCCACAGAATTTAATAATAAAATGTAACTCTTGCAGTCGCTGCTGCAGTTCAGCCTCTGCTTCGGCAGGGTGCTGTAACTGTAGTCACCTGGCCAGCTTAATAAAGGCTCTTAAATTTAAATTCTGAGTCGGTGGTCTATCTCACTGAGTGAACCCATAACACTAACCAGGCACATAGGACACCCTACTTCTACTTGGCCTCCTAGAACTTCCCCAGGCCCACAGCCACCAGTCAGGGAAAACCTGGATCTTTCCCTTTTCCCACCAGAAAGCTTTCCCACTTCTCTGCCTGCCTTTGAGTCTCTACCAAAATGCCAGTGATGGGGGCTGACTCCCTGACTATAGCGACCTTTGAATAAAGAGCCTTTTCTTTTCTATTAATTAATTTTAAAGAGACACCAATTCCCCTTCAATCAGATCATCTTTATAGCCAGGACAAGAGTGAGCCTTCCCCGAATAGAGAATGAGCAGAAGTTTTTGGACTTTTCCACTTTGAGTGAGAATGAAATAACAGTGAGAATGAAGTAATGGTGCCACTGGGGTCTTCCTACAGGAGAGAAAACACGGTTCCTCACTAGCACAGTTATTCCAACAGTTTACACATAATGAGGTTGGAACAGACAGCTGCTAATATCCCTCCCAACCCTGATACTCTGAGTTCTAGGCAGGTGCCTACTGTGATTAAATCCCAGGAGACCAGATTTTAGAATGGTCGAGCAAAGTCTACCTCAGGGAAGGGAGATTTAGAAAAGCACCATGAGAAGGCCAAAGCAAGAGAACAACAGACTCGATAGGCTAGTAGAGCTCTTGAACACCGTTAAGTGCTGCCCACTGAGTCCAACCCCCAGTGACTTCAGCCCCTTCAAATCTCCACCACCTCTTTTTTCTCAATTATGCACTTTTGACATTTTCTCAATGTTATGGAAAGTGCTGTTCAAAGGCATCTTTAAGATGAGTCCCCTTGTCAACCTCCTTCCAACTAGACTGCCTCCCTTTGTGCCTCTTTTATAGAAAGTCTGTGCTACCATTGACCACACCCATTTTCTAGATGTGAAAACCGAGGTACAAGAGGGGATGTAACCTGCTTAACAAAAAGGCCTGTTGTCAGCCACCCTTTTCTTTGTGACCCTTGAGTCAACTGCAAGACCTAAATTCCTTTTGAGAAGTTTGGGTCCTGGCTTTGATCCAGAGATCACCCCCAAAAATGGTATTTCTGGATTATTTACCTTAAAATACTCTACTTCCTCTTTTATTTTTTTTCATTTGTGAATCTGGCCTCTATCATTGCAAGAAAAGTTTATGCTCACTCATATATAGTCTCTGCTTGCCTAAGGAGATTTATGGACTCCCATCTTAATGCCACTTCCCTTCTAATGATGCCTGAGACTGGCATATTCAGCCTGATGATGTATTGAAGGTACTCTGCTCAGCATTTGCACCCTTTCTGCCTTTTCTTCCAAGATTATAATGATGTCTTATGGCAGACTTTGTAAAGAATGAGAGCCTTATGGACGGTGATCACTTTGTTTCTTCCCACAGTTCCTTATCAGCAGAATCCTTACAATCCCCGGGGCAGCTCCAATGCCATCCAGTGCTACCGATGTGGAGACACCTGCAAAGGGGAGGTGGTTCGAGTCCACAATAACCACTTTCACATCAGATGCTTCACCTGTCAAGGTAAGAGGCCCAATTTCCCAGCTTCCTTCTCAGATTCCTGGCTGTGCTCCCATCCCAGGGACAGGGGCATGCCACAGAGGCAGGCAAAACAAACAAGTGAGAGAGAGAGAGAAAGAGAGAGAGACAGGCCTAAAGAGACTTCCCTCAAGCCTGTTATAATAATTCTCTCTTAAGCAGTATGGAGAGAAAAGGGAGGGAAGGGGGTGGGAAGTGTTGGGATATGGGGGCGAGAGAAGGGGCCTGGTGACCCCAGAATGATAGTGCTGACCCAGAAGGAAAAAGGCAATTCTGCATGCTTACCTTACACCTCTTAAAAAAGTCCTGCCCTGTGCCTAAAATCCATTTGAGAGTGAATGAAAAAGCAAGCTGTCCTGGCTAAAATTCAACATGGCTCTGAGGTGAACATTTATTCTATGACAGTGTGAAGAACTGCATTAATGTGACTGATACTTCCTGAGGAGCCACTCCACACCATTGATGTATATTGAATTTACGGCCAATTAAAACCTCCAGATCTTTTCATTTTGGTAACTGCTTCCAACCTCAGCCTCATGTATCTGAGGTTGACTTCCCCTGCCACTGAGGAAAATCCTGGATTTCTTTCCTTGGGATCTAACTGAATTCAGCACTGAGCAAACAAATTAAATATTCCCCAATTTGTTTATAGAAGCATAAATGGGATATATTTTAATTGATGTGATTTAAATTTTATATTGGGAATTTGAAAACCCCTTTAATGCAAGTTGACCTGCAAGAGTACCTTAGTGAGTGACCATTTTTATATCACCAGAAACTGAGGTAGGACAAAGATAACAGAATTGTTATAAGGAGGTTTGAGCTATGACTCTGCAATTACAGTCTTAAGAGAATGTATCTGTTGTCTTTTATTTATGCCAAAATTCAATTGTTTAAAACAATCTTTTAGCTCATGATTCTCTGGGTTAGCTGGGCAGCTCTTCCAGTCTGAGCTGGCTCTGCTTATCTCTACCTGCCTCATCATGATGACGTGGTGGGTCAGCTGACTGTGTTTGGCAGGCTGTTGACCTGAGTGGCTCCATATGGCTCCTCATCTGCCTGGCTTGGACTCATTTGCATGGTGGTCTCAGAATTCAAGTGCAATCAGCAAGACCTTTTCAAGCCTCAGCTTCTATCACACTTTTTAATGTCCCATTGGCTAAAAGCAAGTCAAATGGCCAACCCAGATTCAAGCTTATGGAGACATACTGGGGGGAGGGGAAAAGGGAGGTGGATAAGGGAGAGGCGTAAATGGTAATGAACGGAGAATTGACTTGGGTGGTGAACACACAATACAATGTACAGATGATGTGTTGTAGAATTGTGCACCTGAAACCTGTATAATTTTGTTAACTAGTAGGAAAAATAATAATACATAAATAAGTAAATCTGCAAAAAAAAAAAAAAAAGATCACTAAGAAATAAATGTTGCCTTTTCTGGGTGGATCTGCAGATCAGATTTCTAGGGTGTGGATTCAGAGAAGGGAAGAATTTGGCCATTTTGACATCTATCACAGGGAGGTGGTAGAATCTTTAGGACTTTAAGGAGGAAGAAAAGAGTATTATTTTCAATGTCAACTTGCTTAGAGATGAAATGAGAGGATTTTGTTTCCAGGGATTAGTTATACTAAATAACCTCATTTGAAAAATCTAAAATCTCTATGAACTTCTTCTACAACTCTTTTAATACACACTACTGGGCTGACATGAAAGGAAGAGGTGAAAAGCAAAAATAAAAGCAGAAATCCTGCTGTGACTGCCAGTGCCAGATTTAATCCTGGCGGTTCATGCTAAACCTGGAAGACCTTGAGCTTTTACCTTGATGGCTATGTGGATCATGGAGAGCAGGAGGCGAAGCCTGGAGCCTGGCCAAAGTAGGACTCTAATAGGAGGCCTGAGATTTCCCCTTCCAAAGGTCTTACTCTCAAGGTATAGATGAGTGAGAAATGAACTGGCTGTGGAGGAGACGGTACTGAGACACACCTGTACCCACTTTGGCACTGGGTAGAAAAGAATAAAACTTGTATCAAATGTCTATCCATAATCCACCCTATATTGTTTGTGGATACATCACAGGTGGTAAAACTACAAAGAAAAGCAAAGGAACAACAAACATACAATTTGGGATAATGTGGGAAAGGGATGCTTTAGGGAGAGGCCAATAGGCTCCCAAGGTGCTGGTAATGCTCTATTTCATAAACTTGGCAGCAGATGCCTAGGAGTGAATTTTATTTTTCTTCTTTAAATGATACATACATATTTTATACATTTTCTGCATGCATAATGTATTTCATAATTTAAATATTTTAAGTAATGAGCTAGATCACCCTCAGGGGCCATTCTAATGCTTTGGTTTTGAAATTTCATAAAACTCAGTCTTGTTTGAAAAGTTGAAAATCAACAGAATTATATGCCAGAATCCTGGACTCTCAGATCTGGATGTGTCCTCAGTTACCATCTAACCACCTCATTTGACAAATGAATCAACTGAGCTCCAGAGAGGGGAGGTAGCTTTTTCAAAGTCACATCTGAGTGGTAGAATAGGAACATGGGCAGTGACCTGTAAAACAGTACATTTCCCACTGAAACGTGCCCAGGCGGTGTGCAAGTCCTCCTTCTAGGCTCTGTATTCACAGTGAGCATTCATTCTTGATTTTCTCAAAGCACTTCTAACTTTTCATATTCTGTCCATTGTCAAAGCATTTGAGCTGTTTCTCTTTAAAATTACGATATATATATATATATATATATATATATATATATATATATATATATCCTGGTGCACAAAATTCGTGCATTGAGTGGGGGTGGGGGGGGATGTAGCCCGGCCTGCACCCTCTCCAATCTGGGACCCCTTGGGGGATGTCTCGCAATCTGGGACCACTGGCTCCTAACTGTTCACCTGCCTGCCTGCCTGATCGCCCCTAACCACTCTGCCTGCCAGCCTGCTCACCCCCAACTGCCCTCCCAGCTGGCCTTCTTGCCCCCAACTGCCCCCCCTGCCAGCCTGCTCACCCCCAACTGCCCCTCCCGCCAGCCTGTTCACCTCCAACTGCCCCCCACTGCCGGCCTGCTCACCCCCAACTGCCCCCCGCCATTGGCCTGGTCACCCCTAACTGCCCTCCCCTCCTGGCCTGATTGCCCTAACCACCTCTGCCTTGACCCCGCCACCATGGCTTTGTCCAGAGGGACTTCCGGAAGGTCTCCCAGAAGGTCTCCAGGTCTAATTAGCATATTACCCTTTTATTAATATAGATACACACACACACACACACACACACACACACACACACACACACTCTGAGTGGCCAGATTATTATGACCACCCCATCAGTACTTCATTGACACTTCCAAAAATACTGAATATTGAAAACTTCCTAAGCAAATACTCTCAAGGTTTTATTATTATTATTATTATTATTTCCATAACTAATTCACTTCATTGTACTGATGGGGTGGTCATAATAATAATAATCTGGCCGGTCATAATAATCTGGCCACTCAGTGTGTGTGTGTGTGTGTGTGTGTGTGTGTGTGTGTGTGTGTGTGTATTAATATATTTTTATTGATTTCAGAAAGGAAGGGAGAGGGAGAGAGGGATGAAAGAGAATCATTGATTGGCTGCCTCCACACTGGGGATCGGCCCACAACCCAGGCATGTGCCCTGATTGGAATCGAACCTGGGATTCTATCCACTGAGCCAAATGGGCCAGGGCAAGATTTTATATTTTTGATTCCCGGAATAATAATGACTTTCCTGGGTATGCTGATTCCACATCAGTTCTGCACTGCAGACCCTCTGTGAAGCCTTTCCTATTATTGGAATGTAGGGCTCTGCTCAGCCCCAGAGACACCTGTCATGGGCCAGATCGCCTTCCATACCCATGCTCCCCACTGTACTTCCAGAAGCCCCTGAGATTCTTATCAGCCTTAGCATCCTTTCTACCAAGAACTTCCTCCTGCAGCTCCTTGGGGGAAAAGAAGGAACTGATTGTTCTAAGTTTTCTTGTGGCCTCCTGGTTTTCTCCACTGGGAGAGGTGACTCTGGGGGTGGAGTTGTCAGGGGAAACAAAAGAAAAAAGAAGGGAAAAAACAGGAGCTATTTCCAATGAGGTCGTAAGCCATGACCTAACTAATTCCACAGCCATGAAGTCAATTGATCCGCCACCTGCACACCTCAGAACAGCCTGTACCCTGGCCTTGCCTGCCCTCCAGGCCCGGCATTGTTTGATGTGATGAATTTTCATGAAGCCTGATGGAAAAAGAACCCTTCCCCACCTCTCACCTCTACCACTACTTCCACCCACTCACCCTGCTTCTCCACAGGGGTGGGCTCCAGGGCCTCCAGCTCTACCTCACACCGAGTTTTAAAAGTTTAGGCTCATCGTGAGCCCTGAAGGAAGCTCTCCTTCTCCCTGGACTCACAGGATGGTAGTCAAAAGAAGAGCTCAGGTCATTTTACATATAAGTAAACTGAGGCCCCAGTCAAGAGAGGGCCAAGTTCATTGTCACCCAGAGAGTTAGTGGCAGGGCAAGACCAAAGCCCAGGGGGCCTGTCTCCCAGACCACTATGCCTCCTGCTGTGCTGCCCTGACCCCCTGGTGCTGTGACATCTGGGCTGCCCTCCTCACTCACCCTGGCCCTGCAAGCCTGCCTCTGGCCTGCAAGGTGAACAAACACTTGCAAAATATTTCTGGCATCCACCTGGAACTCGCTCCTATTTTAACCTGGCTGCTTTTGCAGAACTTTCCTTATTCAAGATGGGGTGGTATTTGCTGAGGTGATGTCACCCTGTCCAAGCCAGGTCCTCACACTTACAGGCTTGGAAACTCTGTCTCATTGGTTTCCCCACTATTGGCCACACTTGAGAAAGTTGACTCATGCGAATAAAATCCTCAGGAAACCAATGTAGAAAACCAGAGTGCCTGTTTATTAACGTAAACAAGAGCTGTAACTCCCCATTGTTCTAGTGCACGATATTCTAACCAGCCACTTCTCTCCCAAAGGCAATCTATGTAGAAAGTCAAACGATCAGACAGCTGCTTGGTGAATGCACTCAGAACAAGGGAGCTGGTCTGAGGGTTTGAATGGACTCTCCAGAGGCCTCTGATTGCTGACCAGCCCCTTCCTGGATGTCCCATTCTTGCTTTATTATTTTTTTAAATATATTTTTATTGATCTCAGAGAGGAAGGGAGAGGGAAAGAGAGACAGAAACATTAATGATAAGAGAGAATCACTGATTGGACACCCCTCCCCACCTCCCCACATGCCCCTCACTGGGGACTGAGCTTACAACCTAGGCATGTGCCCTTGACCAGAATGGAACCTGGGACTCTTCAGTCCACAGGCCGATGCTCTATCCACTGAGCCAGACCAGCCAGGGCCCATCCTTGCTTTAGCTGGATCAATACACTCAGCAGTTCTGGCAGCCCTGAGAGCCATTCAATCTCTTGGAAGAAACTTTGCCTCTTTCTGCTCTGGCCATTATGAGTTGATTTCATAACTCCACTCTTGAGGAAATCTCATTTCCCACCTTCCTAAGTCCTTTCAGGGAAGACAGTCACATGTGATTCAGTTGTTCAGACACCTATGATTATATCCACCTGCTCTTCTATTCTCTATTGTATACATCTTCATGTTGTCCACAAGGATATCCCAAAAGACCTGATGAAATGCCTCATAAAATCATGTTGCCTCTCTATTCAAAAGCTACCAAGATAATTGATCATTTTTACAGCTGAGTAATGGAGAATCATTAACATCTTCTCTCTACTTTTGTATTTGTCTATGTTTTTTGAAAAAAAAAAACTGCTTTAAGTTTTTAAAAACTAATGGAAAAACCATTCCTAGCTTCTTAGTATAGCACAAAGCTAGACCTGGGCCCTCCTCCAACTGGAGGAGGTAGTACTACAATATTTCCATGTAGTACGACCCTCCAATCCCTGAAAACACCACTCCTTCCCCAGCCCTATCTCCACACAAATATCACTTGCAACTTCCTGCCTCTATGCCAGTGGTTCTCAACCTTCTGGCCCTTTAAATACAGTTCCTCATGTTGTGACCCAATCATAAAATTATTTTCATTGCTACTTCATAACTGTAATGTTGCTACTGTTATGAATCGTAATGTAAATATCTGATATGCAGGATGGTCTTAGGCGACCCCTGTGAAAGGTTCGTTTGACTGCCAAAGGGGTCGCGACCCATAGGTTGAGAACCGCTGCTCTATGCTTTAGCTTATTCTGTTCTTCAAAGTTCAACTTACGTGCTGCCTCCTCCAAGAAGCCTCCCCTGATCCTTCCCGCACTGGTAGTGTTCCCTTTTCCTCCCCACTCACAGAATGTTCTACCTACACCAGCCGATGGCCTGTCACCATGATTTATGTTCAATACGATCTTCGCTCTACACACATTATTGCTCTTCACAGTGTGGGGATTGTGTTTACCATTCACGCCCGGGAACAGATGCACCCTTTTGGCTATGATGAGGACAGATTATAATCTTCAAAGCATCCATCCCACTGCCACCGTAAATTGAGGCCAGTTTGGGATTCGAGTGCATGGTCCCAATACCTAAAACACCTAGCCCTGAGTCATGCTGGTAAGAAGTGCCCCAGAAATTTATAGCTGAATGATTCTTTATCAAATTCATGATACATCGGCTATGTAGCATAGCGTGAGCCACATGGCCATAAATTTTCATCCATCTTGAGATGATTGTACAACATCAGTGGTCTCAGTTGGCATGCACCAGAATCAGCTGGGGAGTGTGTTAAAAAGCAGATCCCAGGCCCAGGCCTAGGAAGTCTGATTCAGGCCCAGGCATCTGCATTTTAAAAAGCCCAATAGGTGATTCTGATGTGAGTGGTCTTCAGCCCATACTTTAAGGAACACTGGCCCCAAAGATCCATGAGTCTGATGTGCCACCATTCTTGGTCACTCATGACCAAATCAGACACTGGCTTTGTCTCCAACAAGACCCTCATGCTTGCAGACCTTCCCTGGACTCAAACTGCTCTTATTTCCCTCCTCGTTTCCTCAAGTGTGTGGCTGCGGCCTGGCCCAGTCAGGCTTCTTCTTCAAGAACCAGGAGTACATCTGCACCCAGGACTACCAGCAGCTCTATGGCACCCGCTGCGACAGCTGCCGGGACTTCATCACCGGCGAGGTCATCTCCGCCCTGGGCCGCACCTACCACCCCAAGTGCTTCGTGTGCAGCTTGTGCAGGTGAGCGGGTGGCTGGCGGAGGCCGGATCCTCTGCTGAGCCCCCAGGGAAGGAAGAAACGGTCTTTTCCAGACAGTTCTGGGGCTTCCTGGGCTTTAGGCTGGGCACTTGGGTTTCTAGAATCTCAGGGGTGGAAGGATCTGACAGCCCAGTGGTTTTCAAACCTTTTAACAACTGAACCCTTTCTGTCAAATGTGATCTAATGTAAAACACTATTTTGTCCTGCATTGAAGGCATAGTGAGGACCTGGGCCCCCACACTCACCCTCTCATTTCCCATCAAAAGGCTCAAAGGAACTACTGAGTTCCTTAGCCTCAGTACTCAGTTTGGAAGCCGTGCATCTGGCCCACTCCCACACCTCAGCCACCTGTGCTACAGGGATAGCTATGTATAGCCTTCCTCCAGGATCCTGGCAAGTGACCCCACTCCCTAAGCCTCAGCTTCTCCATCAGTAAAATGGGCATCAAAACCATTCCAACCTCGTTGGGTTTTCATGAAGATCAATGAGATGAGGCACCCAAAGACCTTCGCTCAGTGACTGATACATAATTGTGTCCACTTTTATTATTATTTTCATTATCATAATGATAATCATCTAGCCTCAGAATATCTGATAGGTGAAGGAAATCTCACTCCTTCCCACTCCCAACATCCCAATTACTTGTTAACTTAGTAAGCGTACATTAAGGATCCACTGTATGCGAAGTACCACATTAAGGAGACAAAAATAAACAAAAACTCAACCCTGCCCATAAATACATTATAATGAAATGGACTGTTCTGATTAAGTTATAAGTAAAACATGATTTGTTGTGATTAAGTTATAAGTAATCACATATATATATGATTGGTGTATATATATATATACATATATATATATATATATATATATATATATGCATTTTTAAACTGGAAAAGGAGTTTGTAGATTAATTATCCTCCCCATAAAATAACCACTTGTTAGTTACTGATAAGGGTTTTTTATTGAGACCAATGACAGTGTGAAAGAAGTGAAATTCATTCATCCTCTATCTCTTAAAACCTGGGCCCTGGGTTCTGGATTCCCAGACCCATCAGAGGTTAGCACAATAGGGTCCATACAGTATAAAATTTTGTCAAGCGCCATAGAGATGCGGTACCTCCCCAAGGTCATGCCATGTTTCTTTACCACGAGTCAATGCCTGAACTATGCAAATGCTGCTCCCCAACTCTTGCCCCCAAGACATCCTCCATCGTCCCACGCTGCTAACACAAGGGCAGTGGAGCCACTGGGAGCCTATGTCAGGGGCTATGCTCTGAGTCTGTATCAACAAGTGTCCCAAACCAGGCGCAAGAGGAGCTGGTGGTGGGATGGACAGTGCGGGGTTCTGGATGCAGTGTATACTTAATTAGGGAGGACGGCCATGTACGAGCTTGAGAGCTCAGAGCTGTGGGACTCAAGCAGCATAGATTAGAACTCAAGCTGTGGGAGGAAGAGGTGGTTTGTGGACTTCTAAAGGTCCTGGATGGTAAACTCAGCAGCTGAATGAGTTCTCTTAGCCGTGCAGGGATAAATCAGGTTGCAGAGCAAACAGTCCCGGAAAGAAGGAACAAACTTGAGGAGGAGTTACTAACCACTTCATTCACCTGATGAGAAATGTATGCTCAACAAAGTGTCATGACTCTCCCCATGTTGAAATCATGTAACTAGCCCAAGTGGGCCTCCAGTTCTGGCCCTGGCCCTGACCGAGTGCTTTAGTCAGCCTGGCCCTATGAACGGTGCTTGAATTTATCTGGTGGCTCTAGAGGGCAAGCCGTGTGTGTTACCAAAGAGCTCTGAGGACGCGTGTTGTCAGAGCACCAGTGGACACAGAATCCCTCCATAGAAGAGGTATTGACTCCCTCCCTCGCCCCCTTGCAGGAAGCCTTTCCCCATTGGAGACAAAGTGACCTTCAGCGGGAAGGAGTGTGTGTGTCAGACGTGCTCCCAGTCCATGACCAGCAGTAAACCCATCAAGATCCGTGGACCAAGCCGTGAGTCCTCCCCACTGGGCACCTACCTCCCTGTCTCCCAGGGCTCCCCTGTCTCAGCTCCAGTAATGGCTCCTGCAGGCCTGGAGAGACGTGCAGGAGGTTCCCACCCTGGAGGACTTCTGAATCATGACCCAGTTGGCATGTGGCCCAGACCGACAAGCTTCCCTAAGCACAAATGCAGGGACAGCAGCTGCCTGACTATAAACAGTGATGGCCTGTGCCATCGGGTGGGCTTTTCTGGGATGAGCTGGGCTCCTGATCTTATCTCCCCTCTGCATCCACCTCCCAAGGGGACCCCAACGGAGCTGACCAAGTGTTTTGCTGCCAGTGGTTCTCCATTTTCACAAGCCCCACTCAAAAGGAATTCTCAGACATGCCTTACAAAAGAGAACATGTGGGAGTGAACCACAAGGGCTGTGCTAGTGTCTCCTAGCGTGTGTTCCATGCACCACTGCATCAGCGCCACTGCAGAACTGGGAAAAACACAGTTCCAGGCCCACTTTGGACTTATGGGAAGGAACCTAGAAATCTGCATTCTTAATAAGCATCCTGGGTGATTCATTCTCTGTTCAGAAGATTGAGGATCACCATCTAGGGATGAGGAGGACATCTGCCATGCTATAGCAAACGTTATATTTTATCACTAAACCACAGACTGGGGGAGGGGAACTAAGGATCAAGAGTTCCTTGGAACAGTCATTCTAATTTGTGGAATGTCCATTCCACTCAAGTGTGTCTGGCAACTCACTGTTCCCAGACACCCTTGTCAGGCTGCTGACATATACACAGGGGCCCGGCCCCCTGGGTCTCAGTAAACTACGCCAGGCTCCATTATTCCTTCATGCTACATGACACTTGCTGGCCTTGTCGGCAGAATCAATGAAAACCCATTAGCTTCCTGTGCCGCATCACTGTGCTGGTGCGGGGGGCTGTCAGCCATAGCACCAGCAGAGTCAGCATGCTAGGGCTACATCCTACTGAGGTGGGTGAGCACACAACACCCGAGTCAGCAGGGTCGGCTCCCAGGGGTTCCATTAGAGTCCTCCCAAGGTGGTGAGCTGGAGAGAAAGACCATGGGAAGGCTCCCTCCCTCACCCTTCCTTCCTTTCAGTCAAATTGGATCTGTTTGTAGGATGAACAGCTCTTCCCAAGAACAATTTGCTGCTCTGAGCAGGTTTCCATCTCAAGGTGGCTGAGTGCACACAATGTGATCTCTCATAACTCTTTGAAAGCATCATGCAGAAAGACAGCAAGGCCAGGATGCTGGGATGCAGGACCATGGCCCTGCGACTAATGCTGCTGAAGTACCCGGAGGCCAGTGGAACCACTTGTCAGGCGGTAGAGAGAAGGGAGCTGGGAGTCAGGGGCCTGCCAGCCTTCTGCATGATGCAAAGCAGTTATGTAGCCTCCCTGGTGCTCAGTTTACCCAGCTTTGTAGAAAGCAAATGTATTAATGTATAGGAATCGGACTAACATCCATCATAGTACGTAAAGTGCTCCCTAATATAAAGTGAGGTATGTTGTCCACTTGGAGGTTTATTCTAGAAAGCACGTCAAAGGTCAACTGAGAAGATTCCTGAATCGATCGTTATTTCTCTCAGCTTGTGTTGTGTGTTACTGTGTGCATCAGATCTCGGACAGGTGGGAGACTCCTCGCTGAGTGTGGGATTCTTGCATGTGAGTGTATCCTCAAGGAGAGGCTACTCAATGTCTCCACCATAATTCTGCAGATCAGGAGGTAGAGGAAGGTGAGGAAGAATGGATAATGGAAAGCAAGTGAGCATATGGGCAGAACTCTGGGGGGAGTACCCAGGACTATGGCTCATCTCATTACTCACAAAGTAAAGACATCAATCTGTGCATCTACAGAACACATGTGTCATAGAAACGTTTTCTGCCCGAAGGTCGTCCCTGTCACTGCTGCAAATGACTAGAGGGAATGTTGGAAGGTCTGCTGAGTTCCCAAAGGAAAGAGAGAACCAAAACCAAATTCTAAAGAGCACTAAGATGAGGAAGGGATCATGGAAAAAGAAAAAGAAGGAAAAATGTGGTGTATTTTTCATCTAAAGGAATGTGAAGTTTTATCTGGAGGGTGAATAAAGACTTTCTGGAAAAGTAGGAGTTATATCTAATGAAAATAAGTCAAGAAGAATACTCAGGAACTATTAAGAGGGGAAAAATCATGTAACTTTCCATAGGAAGAAGAATGTTTCCTCACAGACTTCACTGACAGGAATCAGCAGCAGCAGTAGCGGCATTACCATCATCACCACATCACCATCACAACCATCACCACCATAACTACCAACATCATCACTACCACCATCACCATCACAGCCATCATTATCCACCACAATCATCACCACCATCACCACTATAACTATCAACACCATCACCACTACCATCACCACTGCTAACATTGATTGTTACTATTGTCCAGAAATACATTAAGTTTTCTCTTTTTAATGTTTTTATTGATTTCAGAGAGAGGAAGGGAGAAGGGAAGAAAGATAGAAACACCAATGATGAGAGAGAATCACTGATCGACTGCTTCCTGCACGTCCCCTACTGGGGATCGGGCCCGCAACCCGGATATGTGCCCTGACCAGGAATCAAACCGTGACCTCCTGGTTCACGATCGATGCTCAACCACTGAACCACACCAGCCAGGCTACACTAAGGTTTCTATATATAATATCTCATTTAATCATTACAACTCTATGAGGGAGATAAGAGTAATTGTTTTATTGATGACAAAAATGAGACTCAAAGAGCATAAATAACTTACCCAAAATCACACAGATAGTAAGTGATGGAACTGGGATATGAGCCCAGAGATGTGGGCTCTTTCCATAGGAAGAAGAAATGTTTCCTCACAGACTTCACTGACAGGAGTCGGCAGCAGTAGCGGCATTACCATGAAGGCTACTCCCTTAGCACCCTCTATCAAACACATGATTTGCCAATTTAGGAAGGGGGTCTGTGCCTGGATTAGTTGCCTAAAACAAGGTGGGAAGCTTGCTATGACTCACAAAACCCGCTCATTTTTGCTGATCTAAGTGAAATGAATGAAGCAGTTAAAAAAAAAAAAAAACTAAAAATGTCTATCTGGGGTCTTTAGAGACCTCAATAAACTGAGGAATCTGAGAGGAACAGGTGGAGGCATCATACCTTCTGCCAGCTGAAGGTTGTAATTTTGGAATAGAGAGGGACATACGAGGAGTGGACAGCTGGCTTACAGAAACCAACTAGGGACAGGGTGTGGTTATGACATGAGACTGGTGGGCTCCTGGATCAGATGCCTGAATGAAAGGAGAAAGGCAAAAACAGTTCTGATAAATATGAAGCCAGAACAATGGATGGCCAGCAGTTTAACATGAAAAGAAAAACCACGTGGAAAAGGTATCCCTGAGTTCTCAGGGTCAGTAGGCCTACCCTACAATAGGGATATTGCTTCTGGCCTCAGATCAGAGGTTAGAGAATGCAGAGAATATAGGATAAAAACATGAGAATGTGAAATAATAATCTGCAATCACATATTGGGCACATATGTGCCAAGCACTGGGCTAAGTCCTCACAGGCCTGATTTCAGTTCATCTTCACACCAAAGTTATAAGGAAAAGATTGAGATGAAGAAGCTGGGGCCTAGCAGTCACACAACTATTAAGTGGGAGAGCTGGGATTCTCCCCTCTGCCAGCCTCTTTCTCCTCACTCTCAACTCTCAGTCCAACCTCTAACCACTATACTACCACCTCCTAAATTTTAACTCAAGGTGCTCAGTTCATCCCAGGTAGGTCACTACAACTTAGAGAGATGGGAGTCATTACTAGAAGGTGTCCATGAAAGAATGCAGCTCTTCAAGTAAGTTTACGAGAGAGGTAGGGAATCGTGTTGTTGGCCAATAACATGCCCGGGTCCATGGACTCCACAAGTGAATTTGACCAGTGGGTGACCATTTCAAGCAAGAAAAAGCAAAGTGTAAGAAATGAAGAATAAGACAGAAATTGTAGTTGCCTTTAAATATTTGAAGTGTCATGTAGGGGAAGAGGTAGATTATTCTTGGTTTCATAAAATAGGGCTGTCACAGGAGTTGGGTCCGGGCTCCATATAAACGAGGCAGTGCTGGTCATCTTGCTTGTCCAAAGGAAAGTCGACTTCCTCAAAGGGGTAAGCTGCCCACCCTTGGAGGTGGTTAAGCAGAGGATGGTGCCCACTGTCAAGAATGCTGTAGGTTCCTGTATTGGGTGAAACTGGGAGCAAATGCTCTATGAATTCTGAGCCCCTCTGGAATTGTCTACCCTGCTGGAGAGGCCCCTAGAGACACAGGTGCAGTCTGTGTGGCCTAGAAAGCTAGACCAGATACCTGGGCCCTCAGGTTCTTCTATGCCAAGCATGGGCAAGTCACTTCAGACTCCTGTCTGTCTATAAACGTGGAGGGGGTGCCTAGCCTCTCTAAACTATTATGTTCTAAAGCCTGTGATTACTGGAATGGGGAGTTGGGGGTAGTTTATCCCAGGAGAACAAGAAGAAAAAAAATAAACTGCAGAATATTTTCCCAGACGCCATCTGAAATTCAGCCTGGGTCTTCAAGCCTCTTGCAATCAGAAATGTCCCTGCCCCTCGCCTGTGCTAAGTGATGTTAGAAAGATGCTGACAGCCAAGAGGCGGGTACTGTGGGAGCCGCCTCCTACAACACTTCATCAGGGCCCCGACCTCCCAAGCCTGCAGGGGCTCACCCACTTCCTGGACATGCAGACTCATCATCTTCTCTCCCAGGACTGGCTCCCAGCTGGATATGAGGGCCTCCAGCCAGGCTCTCCCAACGTGGGTGCAGTGTCTTTCTCCCCACTGCTCCGAGGTGCATTTGTCTTGTGGAGCCAAAAGGGAGGCTTGTCCTCTAGTAAACTTTGCCTCGTGACCCTTTCCTCCTCCAGAGTGGGCCATCCGGTTGGCTAGGCCCCAATTCCCAGAATCTCCCAAGTACCTTGGACGCTGGCTCCATTTCCTGCCCCTCCCCAGACATTGGTTGAGCAACAGGCAGCTGCCGGGCCCCCCACATTCTGTGGCCCCAGTGCATGTTCCGGGGTGACGGGGACAGAGAGTGAGGGTACCTTTCTGGTTTGGGACAGTCTCATTAGACCAGTGGTTCTCAACCTTCCTAATGCCACGACCCTTTAATTCAGTTCCTCATGTTGTGGTGACCCCCAATTTCATTGTTACAAATTGAACATAATTAAAGCATTGTGATTAATCACAAAAACAATATGTAATTATATATATGTTTTCCGATGGTCTTAGGCGACCCTTGTGAAAGGGTCGTTCAATCCCCAAAGGGGTCGCGACCCACAGGTTGAGAACCGCTGCATTAGACGTTTTCATCCTTGCTGCTTGGGGAGGCGAACGTTCGGTATAGGAGCACACTGGGGAGGGGCCAGGCATGGTAAATGCTATCCTTGCCTGGGTGCTGTAAGGCCCACTCATTTATTCTCAGGCTGAGCATGGTGCTAGGCGAGAGAATAGATTTAACCACAAAACACTGCCATTGGGCATAGAGCCTAAGGGTGAGAAAAAATAGGTTCTAAGCTTATCCCCTGGACCAGTGCCTCTCAGACTTTACTGTGAGCCGAGGCCTTGATAAAATGCAGTAGGTCTGGGTGGGCCTTCGCCGCTGCCTGTGCAGCTGCTGGTGGTGCTGATGCTACCGGTCCGGGTCATGGAGAGCAGCATGGGCTTGTTAGCTACCCGAGGGCAGGCCAGAAGCAGCGCAGGGCCCTCTCTGGATAAACAGTGGTCAGGACAGCAAGCAGGAACTTTCCGGAGGAACCCTGGGAAGCCTTTCTTTCTCCCTCACACTGGTGTCCAGAAGCCAGGGCTCCAGTGGCCTTTTCTCTCCCCCAGTGGAGCTCTGGTCGGTGCCAGGACCAGGGTGGGAGCTGCTGTGGGAAAACGTGTTCACAGAGGTGTCCTTGACCTGGGCTGAGATGATGGCAGCGCTCAAGGGGCCCGGGATGCTTTCCTCAGCAACGTCCTCTTGTGCTTGCAGACTGTGCCGGATGCAAGGAGGAGATCAAGCACGGCCAGTCACTCCTGGCACTGGACAAGCAGTGGCACGTCAGCTGTTTCAAGTGCCAGACCTGCAGCGTCATCCTCACCGGGGAGTACATCAGCAAGTGGGTCTCTCCCCTCCCACCGGCTTCCTGGGCCTGGGCATCCTCCCTGGGCCAGGCTGCCCCATCGGCCCTCGCCTGCATCTCTAGCATCATCTCCCTTCATTTCCATCCGGCTACCACATCACAGCCTCAGACAGCATCTCACCCACCTTGAGCCTCCCACTGTGTTTCCTTCGCCTGAGATGCTCTTCTCCCTTCTTCACATGCTCCTTCTCTTCCCTTCCCTCTGGTCACAGGTGCCACCCTGTCCTCACACCATCTCTTACCACCTCTGGTCCCCCACTACTGGCCCTCATAGTGCTCTGTTTCCTTCATCCAGGCTAACACCATTTGCAATTACATACTTATCCATGGTAACTTTTCAGTAATGATAATTATACTTGCTACCATTAACTGAGTTTTTATTATGTACAAGGAACATATTAACTGCTATATATGGACTATTCCATTAAACCCCATAACTAGCATCATGAGGTATTTATCCCCGTTTTAAAAACTATGGAAACTGAGGCTCGGAGGAGTGAGTAACTTGCTCCAGCGGTAATATTTAATGTCTGTCCTCACAAGGGTGGGGACTTTTTTTATCCACTGCTGCCTGCAGCACAGTGCCCAACCCATAATTAATAATCTAGTTGTTGAATGAGTTCAATTGAGATGAGAAGAGATGATTGATGGGCACACAAAGCCGTCAGGAGAGAGGGCCCAGCTCCTGGCGGCCTCACACTGCAGCACTAGACAAGCCACCTACTGACCACATTTATACTCGAGAACCTAAAAGGAATTATGCCACAGACGCTCGCAGCTTTGACACTCTGTGACCTGAACACTTCCGAGGTACCACTCCCTGGCCCAACGCTGGGACCTAGTGAGCATGTAAAGTGCAGCATACACGGTTTCTGCTGTCAGGAAAGTTACAGTCTAACAGGGAGATGAGCTATACACATAGAGAATTATGACCCCGGGGGATATGTGATAGGGAGCTCAGGAGAAGTTTTATTCCTTAAGACCTTTTTAATCATAAGTGACAGAAAACCAAACTCAAGCTCACTTAAAAGCAAAAAAATGGAAGTTCACTGGCTCATAGGAACAGGAAGGCCAGAGGCATACTAGCTCCCAGCGTGGTGAATCCAGGGGCTTACTGAGATGTCGAGCACTTTAGAAGTCTCTCTCTCTCTCTGTCTATCTCTATCTCTATCTCTATCTCTATCTCTATCTCTATCTCTATCTCTATCTCTATCTCTATCTATCTTCCTCCTCCCTCTGCTTTCCTCTGTATTGAATTCATTCTCAAGTATACCCTCCCCAAGTGGTAAGATGAGCATCAGCAACTCTAAGCTTTCTTTCTGTCAGTTTAGCACCGCAGAGAGCAAGGCCTCTTTCCCAAGAACTCCAGCAAAAATCCCACGGCTGCTCTCACTTGGCCCCCCTTGGGTCACATGCCCATTTCTGACCAATCACTGGCCAGGAGGATGTGACCCCTAGAGACAGAGCGCAGCCCTCTGTGGCCCACAGTAACTGCAATGGGGAGGGGTGACGAGGCACTGAGACTGGCAGAAGGATAGATGGATACTGGCCAGGCAGCACTGGTCTGTATCAGAGGCCCAAGCGAGGGCTTGGAATATTCGGGGAGAGGGGAGATCACTTACAGCCAGCAGGAAGTGGAATCTGTGAGAGCTTCATGAAAGATGGTGGTATTTGAGCTGAACCTTAGAAAGGGGATAAAATTTGAAAATACAACGAAGGAAAGCTTCTAGGCAGAATGCCCAGCCTGGGCAAGGTAGGGAGGTGTGGGGCACATCCGTCCTGTTGCCTGGAGCTCCGGCGTGTGCACAGGTGCAGCAGGGTCCTCAGCTGCACAGGTGCACTGAGGTCGCATCACTGAGACCACACTGAGTGCCATGTTAGTAGGACTTCGCATTCTCCTCTGTGCTTGCCAAGTCAGGAGTGCCCTTAGTGAGCCTGGGAGCCTAAGTCAGAATTCTCTGGGGAGTAAGGGTTTGCTCAGAGCTCCGCTCAAGGAGGCCCAGCCTAGGCTGCCCACCACACCTTGGGCCTCTGCAGCCTGGCTCTGGGCTCTTCCTCTGTCCGGCTCAGAGGCACTGGCTCTGGCATCAATGCCTAGGTTAGAAGCCCAGTCCACATGGCCTTGGCAAGACACTTCATTTCTTCGAGTCTCAGTTTCCTTTTATAAAAGTGGGGATAAGAAGATGACCTACCTCATAGGGTTGTGTTGTGTAAAGGCTCAGAGATCTGTGCTTCGTACCTAATAAGTACCTAGTAAGTATTAATTTTACTTTCGCTTCTTTTTTAAAAATATTTTTTTATTGATTTCAGGGAGGCAGGGAGAGGGAGAGAAACTTAGAAATATCAATGATGAGAGAGAATCATTGATCAGCTGCCTCCTGCACGCCCCCTACTGGGGATTGAGTCCGCAACCCGGGCATGTGCCCTTTACCAGAACCAAACCTGGGACCTTTCAGTCCGCAGGCTGACGCTCTATCCACTGAGCCAAACCAGCTAGGGCCCGCTTCTCTTTTTAATCATATATATTTTAAATTCCCCAAGGCCTTATCAACCCACGGGTCCAAATGCAGTGGTGTTGGCATATTTACCCAAACTTTGCTGGCTCGTTGTCCCTACATCCTGACAAATGACTTTATCCCCTGCTGAGTCACCCTCCCACACCCACAGAGTGAGGGAGGATTGTCTCATGGACCCACAAACAGCAGTCTCACCTCCAGACTTTGCTGGGCCTCGGTCCTCACTGCTGCCTCTCCTTCAGGAAAACAGTGACTGCCCTGCTGCCCAGGGTGGGCTCCCAGCAATCCCAGCATGGCAACAACTTGGAGATGGAACAATGACATGCCTGTCCCTTAGTCTTCCTGTGTGTGAGCCAGTTCTGTCACACCCCAAAGTGGGGGAAATGTTCCTCTCTTCTCACAAACAACGTCGGCACTCAGTGAGATATCATCAGATCCAGTCCTTAGAGCTACACAGGGCCCAGAACTGAACTAAACGCTCTGAAGTTCCCAACTATCTCCACATTGATCCTTGGTAGCTGAGCCCCACACGTCCTCCTTGAATACCCTTCTCATCAATCATGGGGGTTCCTCTGCCTGCCACTTGCCAGGTGCTCGCTAGAGGCTGGCACTGTGCTGAGCCCTGGGCCACATCCTTTAATCCTCACGAAAATCTGGGTGAGAAACCAGACTGACTGGGTAAGAATCTAACTCTAGGCCCAACAAGTTGGCTTTTCTCATTCACACAGTTCCGACTACATAGGGCTGCCTTAAGGATTAAATGGAATAATCTATGTAAAACACCATCTGAGGGCCTGCCGCACACCAAGCAACACATGTCAGTGGCTATTAGTAGTAGGGGGTAGTACAAGAATAATTAACAACAATCTTATTTACTGCCTGATAAGTTATAAGCACTGGGCAAGAATGGAGCACAGAGGAGGTGGTCGGGAGAGGTTCCTGGTATCTGGTTATCCAAGAGCGCAGTCAGGAGACTCTTTCACCACAGGTGAAATTTTTAATTAGAAGAGGAGCCCTTAAGGATACACAAAGAATTGATCACATTGATTACCTCCTGGTTTTCCTGGAAGAGAAACTGGGAGGGGCTGGTAGGAGGGTAAATACTTTTCTCTTTATGCCTTTGTAGTGTGCCAAGGGCAAATATTATCTATGCTAAATAAAATAACTCCTAATAAAGTTTAAGTATTTTTTAAAAGAGCCCTTTGGGGTAAAGGGTCTTCAGAGAATGGGTCTGGAGAATGTGTGGGGAGGGGAAAGAAGGAGAGTAAAAAAGGAACACCTGGCCAGCAGCAGACCAGCGGTTCCCAGACATGCTTAGGGAGTTTGTCAAGATACAGATTCCCGGAGCCCCAGGGGTTCTCTGAGTCTGTAGATCTGAGGGGTGTCTGGGGAGTTTGGATTTTTAATGAGCTCCCCCAGTGCTCCTAATCTTAGCCCAGTCCCCATCAACTGCAGGTCCTGGAATTTCCACAGACACCCCCCCCCCCCAGAACCTCCAACTTCCTCTTCCTGTGTGGATTTCCTCTTGCAGGGATGGCGTTCCGTACTGCGAGTCTGACTACCACTCCCAGTTTGGCATTAAGTGCGAGACCTGTGACCGATACATCAGCGGCAGGGTCTTGGAGGTGAGTGGGTACAGGTAACTGTGAAGACGTTTAAGCAGGAAGGCCTGTGACGCCCCAGAGTCATCACTGAAGATAGAGAAGTCACCCTACGCCCTTCTTCCATAGCCTTCCCCTCCCCCACTTCCTCTGCTATGGCTTAGCTTGCTAATTGACCTTGAGCAGATAACCTTGCCTCTCTGGGTACCCTCAAAATGAGAGGCCGAACAAAATTATTCCTGGTTCAAAAATGCTGTGATGGGAATATCAGTAACCTATCAGACCCAGGTAGATTGTGAGCGAGTAACAATTATGATTTCTTTCCCAACCCTGCTAAAGAATGGAAGCTGTTTTTTATTTTTTAAGCGTTTGGTAAATGTGCTGATTTAAGAACCAGCTTGTCTAGCAGCCTGCTCCCTAAGCCCTTCTCTGGCTGGTCCATCACCATGGCAACAGCTTTCCTCCGCCTCCAGTGCACAGCTTGCTCTGCCAGTGAGAGACAACCTGCAGCACCCTTGCTGAGCCCCTGCCTAAGCCCCCATCCACTTGCCTTCCTGGCCTTCCTCCCCACACCTGTGGGCCCAGAAAACCATCATAGCTTTGGGACCACCTACCTTGAAATATTAGAAATAGGAAAGGGTTTGGTGTAAAGGAAAAACAATAGCCTAAGGGCAGGAGCAATTGGGTTCTAATATTCACTCAACTGCTAACTCATGCTCAGGTTGGAGGTGAGTATCTTTGCCTTTCTAGGCCCCTGTTTTCCTATCTGACAGTGGCTGGGGATGGCACCCTGGCTCAGCTGTCTGGAGCAGAATCATTCATTCTAACAAACCTGGCCAGTTGGTTGTGGTTCTCTGAAGTCAGCACTATATTAAGAAGGATTCTGCAGCTACATCTAGGCTCAGCAGGAGAAAGGACCCAGAAAGACTTTTTTTAAAAATTGTAGGGAGTTGGAGAGACTATGCTAAGCAAGTGCAGAATTGATAAATTGTTAAGCATTTCCAGGGAGCATAGGAGTGCAACGTGGAAGATAGGGCCTAAAACAGGAGCACAGGCAGGGAGGGTAGTAGGACCAGGTTTCCAAGGGCCCAATACCAGGGTGAAGAGTTTGCATGTAATTCACTGGGCAGCGAGGGCTTGTGGAAGGACCTAGCAGAAGTGACCTGCTTAGAGCTGCACCTCAGAGAGGATAGCCGGATGTACATGGGCCAGATTTGAAGGAAAGAAACTGGAAGTGGGAGACCAGCAAGGAGGCCATGACCCCACAGGAAGGACTCAGGAAGTACAGTGGCCGTGGGAAGACCAACCACCCTGTCTCGGAGATCATGGAAGTGGAATTCCAATAGCTTTGCAACTGAGAGGCAACTAGTAGACATGAAGACTGAAAGAGAAGAGGCCAATAGTTGAACCAAAGTGTCAAGCCTGGGTGAGAGGAAGTCTGGTGTTGCCCTCTGCAGATCTGGGCAGACGCACAGTGAGTTCATCTGGGACAGGTTGTTACTGAAATTCCAGGGTGGTTTCAAGAGGGCAGTCAAATGTGGATCAGAGCTCAGAGACAACGGTCAGTCCTGGGGGGACCTAAGAAGTGCTAGGATTTGAATAATAGCACCATGGGAGTCGTCGGGATTTGAGAAACTGAGAGGTAGAGAGCGCACACTGAAGGCAACCTTGGGGGTTAGCTGCTTACAGGTGGCAGGTGGAGGCTGAGGAGTTCTCAGAGAAAGAGGCAGAGCAGTCAGGGAGGTGGTGAACAGGGGAGGGGCAGTGAGAGGCCAGACCTTCAGAAAGATGGCGAGGTCAGTCAGAGTGGTGGTCAGATTCTGCAGGGCATTAAGGACCGCATGGGCTGAGAAAAGACTGTGGAGTGTGGAGCAAGTCAGCTGCAGGGGAGCTATTTGTTGGGTTTGCAGGATTGTATGGGAGGAGCATCCAGATTGTAGTGGGATAAAAGGTCAGTGGGATGGGAGATCATAAAAGCATGCTTTTCCTTCAAGAAGGGAAGGAACTTGGATTACACGCAGGCTGCAAATGGGAGCTGCCCCGGCCTTCCCAGGCTGCTCTGAAATTGTCAGTGGGGGCTGACTTTCCTGCCTGTTACTCTCTTTGAGCGTCCTGGGAGCCTCCTATTCTAGGGAAGCTGTTGTGACTGCGTTTCAATTGATTCCATTCATATGAGGCTCCATTAGCATCTTGGACATATTGATTCTTTTCTTAGAGCTGAAGACACTGTCAGCAGTCAACTAGTTCCCCTCCTCACTTTACAGATGAGAGCAGTGAGCCCCAACACATGTGGTGCTTTTCCAAGGTCACACGCAATGTTTCTGGCAGAGAGAGAGAGCAAACTCTAGGATGCCAGGCCCCTTCATCCCACACTGCTGCCCACAGCTCTCAGCCACTCAGGGGTTTTTGAAGTAAGGTTATGTCATGAGAAATACATGGCTGGAGTAAACAGACTTGCATCCCAATTTTACCACATCTAGCCATGAAACCTTAAGCAAGTCACTTTCCCTGCGTCTTAGAGTCTTTATCTTTCAATGGAGAACACTACTATTATTTCACTCCTAATGGAAACATATATTTTTTTCTATTATTTCACATTAATAATAAAGAGCCTGGGAGTAGTTCAGGCACAGCTGGATCAAGTGCTCAAACAAATGCATCTGGAATATCCCGCCATCTTGGTTCCACTGTCTTCCGTTGACTTTATTCTCAGGAAGGCTCTCCTTCATGATGGGGAAGTTGTACCCCAGTGGCTCCAGGCTTATTCTTCCTATCACCCAGCATCCCCAATGGAAGGAGAATTTCTCTTTTCTGATAACTCAACAAATATCCTGGGGCAGCCTCTTACTAGACCAGTGGTCGGCAAACTGCGGCTCTCGAGCCACATGCGGCTCTTTGGCCCCTTGAGGGTGGCTCTTCCACAAAATACCGACTTCTGCGCATGGGCCACGAAGTTTCAATCGCACTGTACATGTGCACCTGCACGTGGTATTTTGTGGAAGAGCTACACTCAAGGGGCCACAGAGCCGCATGTGGCTTGTGAGCCGCAGTTTGCTGACCATTGTACTAGACCATCTCAGGTCATCTCTGAACCAGTATCTGAACCAGAGCTGGACTACGCTTATTGGTGGTGTCAGCCCTACTTCACTTAGCCACATGGACTGACCTGGGGAGTGGGAAGTCCCACCCAGGAAAGGCTTGATGCTATTTCTGGAAGAAGGAGGAAGGATGTTGGCCAGGCAAAAACAACAGTTGCCCACTAAAGAGCTCAGCACATTGCCAGGTACACAATAGGCACTTAATTAGATTCCGTTTCCCCTTCCCATCCCCTCCCCAGGCCACCCCCCAATCCCTTCCTCAGTGACAGAGCTGAGAATGCTGAGCACCAGTCATACTCCTTCCTTCCTCATCTGTGTCCTGGCCAAGGAGAACCACACACCTGGTGCCCATGTGCTTTTCCTACCTTGTGTGTGGTGCTCTCCAATATGCCCCCCCTTTTCAGGTACTAGAGCTTCACCATTATTTCCTCACCATTTTCATGACTTCAGTTTGTTACCAAACAGAATATCTCATCTGATCTCACTGACTTGGTTTCCCTTATGCTGGTGCCAGCTGCTCTGGCAGCCTCCCTCCCTCCCTTATTTCTTCCTTCCCTCAAGTTGTTTTCAACGCCATCCACAGCCAGGGTGCTGAAGTGGGCACGAAGCCTCTTTCGGCCGAGGCTGTGTGGTGGGGATGACATTTAGGAAGATGCCAAGCTTTAGTTTTGCCAACATGCTATTGCCACCCTGGAAAAACAGGTCTATAATTCAAATGAAAAAGAGACACAAAGTGGGAAGAGGCTACTAATTAAACCAATTATCCCTGCCACAGTGTGGGGGCATCAGTGCCACGACATCTCAGCTTGCGGAAACAGCAAGCTCCTTCCAGAGTTTGAACAGTCTGCTTTGATGACAATAAGGACATTTTATCATTGGTGAGAACCACGCAAACCATGCAGAGTAAAACAAGGAATAGTGGCGGGGTTGTTGTTTGTTTGTTTTCCTTTTTTAAAAATCTGTCCTTTTCACATTTTTGCTAAGTTTTTAGACTAAATCAAGTATTTCTGGAATAAGCAAGCCTATGCCCAGACTCCCCCACCCCCAAAAACTGATTTGGAAACAGGCCTTCAGTGTTACACAATGATAATTTTTTAAAAATATATATTTTATTGACTTTTTACAGAGAGGAAGGGAGAGGGATAGAGAGTTAGAAACATCGATGAGAGAGAAACACCGATCAGCTGCCTCCTGCACACTCCCTACTGGGGATGTGCCTGCAACCAAGGTACATGCCCTTGGCCGGAACCAAACCTGGGACCCTTGAGTCCGCAGGCCGATGCTCTATCCACTGAGCCAAACCAGTTAGGGCCACAATGATAATTTTTTTAATTGGAAGGAACTTGTTAGCATCAGACCAAGTGATGGCTTGGGGATTAGGGAGGTGCTTTAACAACCCCTCCCAATATCTATCAATTTCCCCCAGACATATCCCCCCAGAAAACTTCACCCTAACATACAAAATACACCTTCAAAACAAGCCCCACCTTCTAGCCCAACCAGTGCACCAAGCTTCTCCCATGTGGGAATCCCAGAGCTGCCACTGAAGGGCTCCGCATACCAAGTCCTCTTGGCTGGGATTGTAGTGTCAGAGCGGTCAGCGTGGAGGGGAGTGAGGGGCTGGTGACCAGCCCTCAGGAGTCCAGCTCCAGCATTGCTCCCGGCTTCAGTGAGACCTGAGTCAGACCTTCTCTGAAGCTAAAAAAATTTGCAGCTGCAAGTCATTTTCATTTTTCCTTAAAATAATGGTAGGGAAGGAAAGTGGGAGTAGGGAAGGGGGCTCACCAGACTGGGGTGAGCTGGACATAGGGGTGGAGGCACCAAGGTACAACAATCACAGGAGCTGCCTGGGGATCAGAGGCTTGCCAACAGGTTCTGGTTTTGTGGGTCCCTTTGTTTCTCTCCTATGTATAAGAGTCTGTCCTTCCATTGCCACTCTCATAATATTTGCCATGTCTGTGAACCTTGCGTACTCTTTCTTAACTAATACCTTAAATTGTCTTTAAGTTGGCTCACTTACATATAAGGAAATATATATAACTAGAGGCCCAGTGCACGAATTCATGCACAGGTGGGGTCCCTCAGCCTGGCTGGTGCCCGGGGCTGATTGGGGCCATCTTGCCCAGTTGGGGAGGGGGGGAGGGGGGAGGGGAAGGAAGGGCTGTGGGAGGTTGGTCTGCAGTAGGAGGGTAGCTGTGGGAGTGCGCTGACTACCAGGGGGCAGCTCCTGCGTTGAGCGTCTTCCCCCTGGTAGTCAGGGCACGTCATAGCGACTAGTCAACAGGTCATTCGGTCATTTGGTCATAACGCTTGCTTAGGCTTTTCTATATACAGATAACAGGAAAGCCAGGATCACTTGCTCATAACCAAAAAATAAGTATAGTACTAGCTAGATTTTACTGCTTGTAGAGGCTCCTGTTCTCATTCTTATAAAGGTAGGTTAGTAAGTTTGGGATAGATGTTAAAGGCATACTGCACCAAACTGGTACTTTCTCATTGAAAATAAATCAGAAGAACTGATAGAGGATTGAAAAGGAGAACATTTTTCCCCCCCATTGATCCAATGTTATTACCTCCTGGGCCCGCGTACCCTATAAAAGCATCTGCTGCGCCATCAGTGGTGAGGGCCCCATCCTCAGGGACATACTGGGATGTCCTCAAAGCAAGCCTGGTTCCTCATCTGGAAATGAGGTGGGATTGGTGGCCTCCAAATGGCCGTTCTACTACAAGAACAGAAGTGTGGGTATCTGGAGAAATCCCCCGAACTGCCATCAGGGACCCATGCTGTGTAATTACTGAGCTTCCTGGATGGACTTTTAGATAGTTCTGGACTCTCCTGGGTAGACTCCCATCCAACCTCAGGGCCATGAAGATGCCAGCAAAACTAACACGCCTAGGAAGTGTTCAAACCCAACCTTCCCCCCCCCCCCCCCCACAACAGCCCCAGGTCTGATCTCCTATTTCTCCTTTTTATTTCCAAAGGCAGGAGGGAAGCACTACCACCCAACATGTGCCAGATGTGTACGCTGCCACCAGATGTTCACTGAAGGGGAGGAGATGTACCTCACAGGTAAGCAAATCGGACCCCCTGTAAGGCATTCCGATCCACTCAGGACTGGAAAGGAGATACAATCGCCTTTTATTTCAGTGTTATCTTGCTTTGGGCTTATCCTCAGATTTGCAATTAACTCGCCCCTCTCTGGGTGGTTCGGGAAAGTTGCCGGTGTGGCTAATATGAAGTGACATCTAATCTGCCTTCCATCCCTTTGCGCCTCCACCCGCTGCTTGGCTGGCCTGCTTCCCTGGCAGTGCTCTGAGCAGACTCCTCTGGCTCTGCCTGGGGGTGGGAGGTGGAGCTGAACAAGGCCACAGGGTCAGAAAACCTCAGAGGGATGCCTGAGTTGCAGAGTATCTGCAGCATCTCCCCTCCTTTCTCCCCACATCTCAGAGTATCACACCAGGCTGCTGCCCGGGTCTTCCCATGGACTTTCAGGAGGCACAAAGAGGAAGGGGAGGGAACCAGCACTCTCTTAGAAGCAAATCAGGCCTGCTTCCCAGGGTCCGGCAGGTTCAATCCTCCATCCTCTGCCCAGTCCATCGTCCAAGGGCATCACGGTGTTCTTGGCATAGCCCTGTGAAGAGGTCTGCAGGGCCCCTCCTTACCCACCAGTCTGACCTAGCAGTTAGGACCTTCTCAAGAGGTCTCAAACCGCCTATCTAGCCTTGAACCAACCCAACACCTAAGCTGCCAAATTTCAATTGTTTCTTCATTCAACAACTATTTTTTGAGCTCCTACCATGTGCATGCTCTCCACTGGGGTCCATAATGAGTCCCAACCACCGCCCTACACCCATTGCCCTAAAGTCCAATGCGGGAGATGGATCGTAGTCCATAATCACACAAATAACTGTCAACCAGGATAAGTTTTGTGAAGAGGAGACATATGGGACTATGAGAGCACATCACAGGGTGGGGAGAGGCCTCAGGGAAGATTCCCAGAGAAAGAGTATAGGTGGGTGTTAGCTTGGCAAAGAGGGGAGAGATGGGGTGCACCAACCTGAGGGGACAGAATCTACCAGGCTCTGAGGTGAGTAAAGAAATGGCAAATGTTAGGAACCTAGGGGAGCCTGTGTGGCCAAGGTACAGAGGTGGGTTGGCTGGGGTGAGCCAGGCCTGTCCTTGTGGCTAGGATGGTGTTCAGCCCCGCAAATGAACATGCCCCCATGCCTCTGGTTTTGTTTGTATGCCTTATCCTCAACAAAGACACTTGTCTTCCCATGCCCTCCTTCGAAAGTCCTATCATTTTGGGCCCAGTTTAATCACTGCCCACTTCATAAACCCCTCAGATGCCCCTGCCCTCACCCACAATTTAACACACGCCCTCCTCCCTGAGACCCTACATCCCTTTGTCTACACTTGGTCCCCTCCAGCTTGCATTAGAGTCTGGGCCAGCTCCCTGAGAGCCCTTATTACTGACACTGGCCCCACAAGTACTCACTCTACCAGTGATCACTGTTGGCTGAACTGCTGCGATTAGCCATCCCCAGATGTGTGAATATCTCTCAGGGAGGAGTGAGTGTGTTAAGTTGTGGGTTTCCCTACAGTCTCCCTACAGTGCAGATCTAAGGCCAGGGAGGCAGTTACACAGAATGTGACTTCCTGTCAACCTGTCATAGCCACAAACGCCCAGGTCCAGGAGTTCCTGCAAGATCAAATGAGTCTCTGCCTAGAGCAGATTTTCTCAACCGTGGCACTGCTGACATTTGGGGCCAGATAAGTCTTTGGAACAGGAACTGTCCTTTGTATTGCAGGGTATTTATTAACATTCCTGGCCTCCACCGACAAGATGCCAATAACATACCCTCTTCCTACTGTGACAACCAAAAATATCTCAGGCATTGCTAAGTGTCTCTTAGAGGCAAAATCGTCCTTGATGAAGAACTACAGGCCTAGAGCTATTCAACAGAATCTCTTATCATCTGCTCGAATGTTGGAGCAGAAATTCCTGGGTTGGATGCTGTGACTCTACAATGACTTACTTGAATGTGCAGTCACACAGGTGTTAGAGGTCACTGGAGACTTTAAAGTAACAACCCCCATTATATAGATGGTAACAGTGAGGTCCAGAGAGAAGAAGAGACTTTCATGTGAACCAGAGTGAACAGGGGCAGAACAGGACTGGCCTTGTAACTCCCACTCCAGGACTCTCTGCACCTCATCTCCTGGAACCCGGGACCCAGTTCCTGCCTGCTTTCTCAGGTCCCTGCAAGGACTAGCTGCCCCTTCTCATGAAGACACTTGATCCCTCGGTGTCTGAGTCCCTGAGTGGTTCCTGCTGCAGGACCCTGTACTACATGCTAGAAAGCCCACCTGAGTCTCCACACCCTGCACGATGTCTTTATGGACCCTGACCACCTTGGGAATCTGGACTTTGTACTTGGTTTGAAAATTTGTTGCATGGTATTCCTCTCCCCATTCCCTGGTTAACACATTTCCTAGCATTAAAACTGCCCCCACATTCATATCAGTAGAGCAATCAACACCTTTACCTTTCTGCCTGAATTCTCAATCCTAATCTTTCCCCATGTGGTGCTTTCAATCCTGGCTCCACTGCTTCCTAAGATTTTACCTTGAGTGAGTCTCTTAACTCTCTGAACCTCAGTTGCCTACCCTGTCAAATCAGCTTTTAATAGTCCCTATATATAGAAGTATGCTAGGTTCCTGACACATGGTAACCTCTTAGTTCATTCATTTAACAAATATCTATTGAGGATCATCTGAGTGCCTGGGACTGCCCTAACAACTGTAGACGTAGCAGTGAGCAAGTCAGACAAGTTCCCTGCGCTCATGGAGTGCCCGTCCTCGTGTATCACTACCTTCTGAGCTCTGCTTCTGACCAGAACTCCACAGAATGCTGAAAGAGTTAAGTGATGAAGTGAACATCTTTGTGATCATGAGAGAGAATGTACAATCAAACCCAGGGCGCAAGTGCCTCCAGGAGGAAGGAGATATTCTTGGTGGTGAAGAAGGGCCTGTCACCCTCCTCCTTAATTATCCCCTTCCCTACCTTCCTGGCTCCTGGGAGAGTGGGAGTAATTGCAGGGTCTTCAAGGACCTGCCTTGAGAGATGCTGAGTGATCCTGGAATGAGGGGGACCAGGCCATCCAATGCTACAGTCATGCTGACTTGGGCTGTGGGTGTTTGGAGAGGATGTCAGCCATGGGGGCGGGGGGAGGCGGGGGGAGGCAGGGAAGGTAGGGGGAGGGAGGTGGTTCTGCTGCTACTAAGAGCTTGGCCTGTTATTGCCTTGGACATCCTCCCTGGGTGGGATAATATTTCCCCCGAAATAGCAAGAAAACTGTCCTCCCAGGCAGCACAGGAGTAGTGAGAATTGGCTTAGAGCAGGGATTCCTGGGTTCAAAGGTCGCACTTCCATTAATGGGCTATGGCCTGAAGAAATTACTTCTTTCTCTGGGTCTCTTCCTTCACCCATAAAATGAAGATAATTACACTCTCTTTCATTCCGACTGAGGCCATGCTATGCAGCAGGCTCTCTGTGATGTGCTGGCTGCTCAGAGATGAACGAGGCAGGTGTACTTGCTTCCGAGTGGAGTGTACACTATCAGGAAGGGAAGACGGACTTTACTCAAACAGAAGTGCAAATATTCAATGACAAGCTGTGTGATAAGTGCTGTGAAGGGGGGATTTGGGGACAATGGAGTATGTTTTAAGGCTCCTGGTCTAGTCAAGATCTTAAAAGTGAGTAGGAGGTGGGAGGGTGAAGAGGGGAAGGAGGCAGAGAGAACAGCAGGTGCAAAGGCCCACGGTGGGAGGAAGCATTGCATAGTGGAGAAACTGAGGCAAGCCCACATGGCCAATGCTCCGAGAACAAGCATACTCCACAAAGTCCTCATGAATATTCAGGAGATGGAAGTGAGGCTGCCAAGTGCCCACAAAGCAGCATACAGGGGAGACAGTGTTAGGAAGCCTGCAAAGTGCATACACCCAGCCTTGTCGGTTCCATAGCCAGACACAGAACGCACGGTGCTGGCAACTGGGCGGGGAGGTTCTCTTGGTCAGTTTATTTGTGTCATAACTGCTGTGTGATGGCTTTCTGATGGGCTCTAATTGGGGAAAGTCTGACATCTGTCTGGGTGAGAACTTCTGAGGTCCCAGGAGACAAGAGTAAGTTTTCTTTTATTTAAATTCTGCTGTGCATTCAGTCTTGCAACTGTTTTTGTAAAGATGCCAAAATTTCTCATCTGTTTGTTGTCCAAACCCTTCATTTGGGCTTCACCAGAGAATTAGATCACTGATTTTGTGCAGCAAAATAATAGCCAAAATGCTGCAGGGTCAGGGCAAAACTTACACTGAAATCACAAAGGTTACAGTGGCCAGGCCAGTGGGAGTTTTTCTAAACCCAAAATGTGGCTCATGAGATAAATATTGTTCTTGCTCTAAATGTGCATATACCTAGGGAAAAGGAAAGAGAGACTTGTCTCTCTCCTTCTGTCTACACTAAACACCCCTATGTCCTCAGAATAACACTGGAAACAGGAGTTCAGCTGCACATTTTTAAACAGATCTCTGTTATCATTTGTATATTTAATTAAACCTACCAGGCAGGAAGTCATTTATGAAATCCTAGGACAAACTCTGTTCTGCTGAGGAATATATTATAACAAATTGTAGGTCCTAATAATAATAATACTAGTAATAATAGAGAAATAAAATACCTTAATATTTATTGAACGCCTAGTATGTGCCATACACTGAGTTTTAACTGCAATATACCATTTTATCATTACAGCCCTATGGACCAAAAGCCATTAATATCTGCATTTTAGAGAATAAGAAAGTTTAGAGAGGTTATGTCCCTGGGCCAAGGTTAGCCAGCCTATTTTGCTAGGGGGTCAGTCCATCTTCTTTCATTTATTATTAGAATTCTTAACCCGTGGTTCATAGTTGGCCTCCTGAATTCAGCGAATCCCCTGAAATCACTTGCCAAAGTTTGCATGTAGGTGTTTCTTTAAGGAGAGGGTCTGTAGCTTTCATCAAATTGCCAGGTGCCCATGGCCCAAAACAAAGTGAAGAGCCCGGGTCCCGTGGTAATGCAAATCCAAAGCGGTGCCCTGGAAGCCTTCTTTGATAATCACACCATACCCTTCTCTTGTATAACTGAGTCTATTTCAGATCACTTTCTTTCTTTCTTTTTTTTTTTTTTTTTTAGTTCAGATAACACAAGGGCCTGGTACCAGGAAGTGTGTCTGTCTGCACAGCTGGATTGATATTTAGTAGAGGCCTCACTGTCCTCTGACAAGTGCCATAGAAGAGGTTTGCGGAGCAATAGATGTCTAGGAGAGGTATCGTCTGTTGTTATGGCTTATGGAATGCCAGCCCTCAGACACATCTCATCAAACCACACTGTAAAGGGCACTAACGTAATAGCGGTTGCTATAATTTAGTAGTTTAGCATTGTTATTTTGAATGGGATCTCTCTCCTGACAGCTTAGGTTGTAGGAGTTATGCTTAAAAACTTTAAATCTTATGTTTTCCCAATCCTGCTACATAATTTTAGACTCTTCAAACATATCCTGCTACTGTGCTAAACTGATATTTCCTAAAGTCTGACTCTACTAAGCATATTTCATCTTAAACACAGTACATTTTAATTTTTGAGGAGCTGCAATTTTTTTTTTATTTTTAGGGTTACCACACATCTCGAATCCTATAGATATTACAGTGTAGCAACTTTAAGTTTGTATTTTAAAGGTTGCTTCCAACTTGCTCCTCTCAGACTGCCACCGACTCAAGACAACGCGGCCATTTTCTCACCAGTTACATGTCACATCCACTTCACCAGCCAATTTGTCCATGTTGATCGAAATTAGGTCCCCAGTAGCAATTTCCCTGGTTGCTTCCTCTATTTTCTGGGAAACAAAATTGCCTGCAGGGCAAGTCAGGAACTTGTCAGATACTCACATTTTAGCTCAATGAGATGTTTTATTGCTCTGGACTTTTTAGGTGGCAGAAACCCAACTCAAATGACATTAGGCACAAGAGGATTGAACAGCTCACGTAACTGAGGAGCAGCACAGCTGGGGTGAGAGGCCCCCGGTGCCAGCAGGTGGTTCTTCTCCCTGCTGCTTTTTGTGTGTGGCCTCCATGAGAGGTGGGGTGGCATGGCCAGCCCCTGACACCATGGGTGCAGAGGGGCGGAGTTCTCTGCAAGGTTCAACCGAGGAGTTCCTGAGAGACTCCCAGAAGCCTGACTTTGGTCACATGGCCACACCTGGCCAGGGTGGGGAGAGAGTGATTGGCAGGTCGGCAAAACATCTAAGCTCCCTAAACCCTAATTCATCTGAGAACAGGATAACCATAGGCCCCACCTCACCGAGCTGCTGTGAAGATTAAAGGAGTGAATACATGGTAAAGGCTTAGTACAGAGCCCGGCACCACCAGCTCTGCCAGTGTGAGCTCATAATAAACACCCAGTGATGTAGAAATAACCATTCCCCATGATGCCATGCACTGACAATGTTGGCTTTTGTCAATAGATCATCACTGTTAATAACACTTAGCACAGGGCTCAGCATATGTGCTCGTAAATGTTATCATTATTATCTATCTTGATTATTTTTATTATCATTATTAGTTATCATTATTTTTCAGTTGAGTACTATTGTTATACAGTGTATAGCATAAGGGCTGGCACAGACACTCTCTAAATATTATCTATATAATAATAATAAGAAGAAGAATAAAAATACTTAGTGCGTGACACACACTAAGCACTCAACACATTTTAATTACTGTCCTAACTGTTCTTTTCAGCAGTTATTATTTCCTGTGAATTACTCAGTACTGCAGTTCTCCTTTCCTCATCCCACTTCATATCCTCCATGGTAACCAGCTTCATGGTAGCTAAGCAGGTTTGCCCCTCAATCTTTATTAAGCTTCAAGCCCACTTGATCATGTCAGTTCCAGGCAAGCTGGTCTTTTCCACTGCTCCCGAGGTGCCCTCGTCCCTGGGCAGAAGCCCAACCTCCCAGAAGGGCACACTGGCAGCCAAGTTAGGCTTCTGCTTAGAGACTCCACCTGCACCGCCAGTGCTCTGCTTGCTGCAAGCCCCTCGCTCCACCTGCTCACCTGGGAGAGTAAACACCACCCACCCCTGCAGTGTCTCCTTACTGCTTTCCCTTCCCCTAACTGGATCTGGCAGACAGCTTTTATTTGGTAGGAGAGGGAAAATAATAATAATAATAACGAAAACAACTAACGCTTACATAGTGCCTACACCAAGGCAGACGCTGTTCGAAGTGCATATACAGCGGTCCACCCTTATCTGCAGGGGATACGTTCCAAGATGCCCTGTGGATGTCTGAAACCACGGAGAGTACCAAAACCTATATACGCCAAGCTTTTTCCTACACATACCCACCATGTAAAAGTCACATAACATCAAATTAACCACTTTAAAGTGTACAATTCAGTGGCATTTAGTACAATTCACAATGCTATGCAACTAAATGCCCTCGCCCCAAAAGGAAACCGAACCCATTAAGCAGTTGCTCTTCATATCCTTTCCCCTTAGCCCCCGGCAACCACCAATCTGCTTTCTGTTTCTATCGATTTACCTATTCTGGATATTTCGTTTAGATGGAATCATCTAATACGTGGCCTTTTGTGTCTGGCTTCTTTCACTTAGCACAGTGTTTTCTACGTTCATCCATGTTGTAGCATGTGTCAATGCTTCATTCCTATTTATGGCTGAATAATATTCCAGTCTATGGATTCACCACAGTTGTTTATCTGGGCAGGGACTTTAAAGGAGCCATTCCAAGACCCTAGCAAATCTATGTCACAAAGGTAGTGCTGCCAATGTAAAGGCAGAACTCAGAAATTCCACCCTATTGTGGTCAAGAGAAACCCAGACAAGAAACATGCTGAGGAAGAACAGGCTGGCTAGGATCAGGGCTGAAAACTCAATCGCCTGCTTAAATTGCTTAGATGAGTGAGAAGGGCCGGAGGCAGACAGCAGGGAGGGTCACGGGTCACCCTTAGCGCATTCATATTCAAAAATACTTAAGAAAACACTGTGCTGCCTAAATGGAACCTTCCCTGGGCCAGCTCCAGTCACTGCTTTATTTGTAACCCCAGCTGGGCATTCTGGAAAACTGTGGCACCAGTTCCAGTTTTGGCATAAATATCCACTAATACAAAAAAAGTAAACAAGTTGGCAAATTGAATTTCAAGGTCCAACAGAGAGGTGAGTGGGTTCCCAAACATTAAATAAGTCCAAAATGTTACAGGTGCCATAACCAGTCAGATAAGACTGAATGCTGACTCTGCTACAGACTAAAAACAGCCTTAATACCTGGCCCAAGGACAGTCTTAGAGAATTAGATCTCTATCTCTGATTCAGCTGACACAGAAATGGCTAATCCTTCACTTCCATAACCTTTACAGGAGGTTTTAACTGCAGAACTTGGAATTGTGGGTGACAGTCTCAGAGGATGAGAGTGTGACTTGTGGAACCAGGAGTCCTGTAACAAGCAAAACATGTTGAATTTTTACAAGTTAAAAGAGTCCCATCTTGTAAAACTGATTTCTTTGTCCCATGGCATTCCAGGGGAACAAATTTGGAGTGTTAAACGGTATTTAGTCCTGTGGTTCTCCAGTTTAGTCATAAATCACCTTGGGGAGCTTGTTAAAATCCAGATTCCCAGGCCCCAACTCCAGGACACGGACCTCAGGAGCTCTTCTGGGGCGCCAGGAATCTGTGTTTTACTAGGCTGCTGGACACGTGGCCCACAAGTCACACTCCAACAAACCCCAATCTAGGGAATATTCTTGTAGACAATCTGAAATTGTAGCTGTTGAATCAGAGTCTAGATTCTACCTCTTGTCCAAATCTCTGGGCCGGCTTAGAGAATTTTACTGGCCTAAAATAGAATTTCATGTTTATTCATTCATTCAGTGAGTATTAATTAAGGATCTGCTGTCCCTGCAGGTGCATCAGTAGAAAGGACAGAAATGAATCCCGCTTCTTATAGAATTTATATGGGATGGGGTAAATAATTATTTTTCCATACAAAGAAGCCTGTTAAGAGAGAAACATAAAATCTCCACGGTTGGGCGGGATAGTAAATGTTCCTGAGTGTCACTGCCACATGACGTATCTCCTCAACAATATCCCTGCTGAGCATCTGCACACCCAGTGTTTGCTGAAATACTTGCAGGGACGGGAAACTTACTTGCAGAATGAGCCCATTCAAACTTCAGACATGAAATTTTCCTTCCCTGAAACTTTTGCCTTTGGTCCTTGTTCTCCTTTATAAGACATGAGGACGAATGAGGTAATCCCTCTCCCCACAGAGAAGCATTAAAATACTCAAAAAGAAATCCTTTTCACCCTTTTGTTATGGTTACCATCACCCTCGGGATGCGTATCACTGTGTCTTTTTTTAAAATACAAAGATGAAAGCCAACCAGTCATTCATCTGTTTCTTTATTAAACTCACGTGAGCCAGGCACCGTTTAAGGCTCTGGGGATAAAGCTCACAGAAGAGAATGACCTCCCTCTTCACTCTGGATGCTACCTTTCTGTTAATGTCACATTGTAGAGCTATTAACTCACAGCGGAAGCTCAGCAGACCATAATTTCATAGGGGTCCTTCATGAACAAATCATCTTTTCTTACCTTCACTTATCTAAGTTTATTGCTATCTACCAACAAACGCCTTCCCTCTTTAATTGAAATGATCTTCTGCCAACTCCCCAAACTTTTTTTTTCATTTTCAGTTATATTTTCTTTCTCCCTTTGATTCTCACCCCTCACATCTTATAAACCTGCTTTCCTGTGGATGGAGTGCTGAAGCCATTTGTGGCTCAGCTTTATTTCAGAGCAGATATGCCAATGGCATGGAGAGACCATCTCATCTGACCCCCTCCCCTTACACATGATTTCCCCCATGAGACGTCTGCCTGACTTTTTACCTTTCCTATGCCTCTTGTGCTTAATCTCGTGACCTGAGACATCTGTGTCCACCTCATCCATTTCCTACGGTGATCATCCATGTGCTTCCTCCAGAGCCACAGGGTTAAACAACTCCTGGTGGCTTCAGCAGCAACTCACAGAGGACCCGGAAATGCTCTAACTCCCCAAAGCAAGGATCCCCACCCACCGCTTGGCAGTAGACACACCCTGAAGTTTCTGTATGAAGCCGCAGACCCAGAGTCCCTCTACTGGGCTCTGAGAGCCACTGCACTTGACATAGAAGGAATTAAACATGTGTTGAATCATTAGGAACACCCAAGACTGTCAGCAAACAAGAATCTAAGATCACTATCCCACAAATGAAAAAATGGCTCTAGAATTATGGAGATAAAAACAATCTCCAAGACCACCCAGATCTCACCTCCTTGTTATTCAGATGAAGAAATAGGGGCCCCAAAAAGGAGGTGTTAGAGACTGAGCAAACACAAGAACCCAGGCTCCTTATTCCAGGTCCATCCCCTCTTCATCACACTTTCGGGTCTAACTGTTCAACCTTAAATCAACCTCCAGTCACTTAGCCAGTATTCCAGTCCTGGGGTTCCAGGCAACAAACCATAATGGTGAGTATATCCCAAAAACAAAGCCAGACAAACAAATGCCATCTGGGTGCTCAGGAACCCAGCCATTTGCTGGCTCCTTTCCTTTTAGGGCTGGTTACTACAAGGGGAATGGCACCAGTGGGATAATATGTTCCTATTTTTTTCTTCTAATCCAGGACATCTGTCCCTTCTTTGGGGAATGTGTAATATTTGGGGCTCCTCACCATGTGACCAGCCACCTGTTGCTCATGCCTTTCCAAATCGGCCTCTCAGTTTGGGGCTGGCCAACTGGCTTCACACCCACAATGAAATGCAATATTCTAAATTTGAAGAGTCTGGAGTCTTTTAGGAATTAGCAGGTCAAGCCAATGCTCTTAAGCAGAATATACATCATGACACTTCTTCCCCTTAAATGTCATAGCTCTGGTAGACTGTCACGAATCTTTGAAGAGAACAGAAGGCTGGAGTTCACCACAGTCTGCCACCTTCTTTCACCTCCACTGCCATTCATTCATTCAACATACATTTATTGACCACCTGCTATGTGTCACTCACTGCCAGTCGTCCCCTCATCTATTCACCCCCACAAACATGTACGGAGACTCCACTGAGAGCAAAGTCCCATGCTGGATGCTGCGGGAGATCCAGCAATGAATAAAGCCCAGCTCCTGCCCAGAAGGAACTCTTTAATTTAGTTGGGGTGATAAATCCACAAGCTACTATGAGTTAAAGCCATACGTGCTAAGAGAGATACAAAGAACTATGGATCACAGAGGAGCGAGAAGTCACTCTCAGCTGGCAGGTAAGAAAGTTTGCAAGAAGATGTCATGTCAGGCATTAACCCTGAGGAATGGGTAGGATTGGGACAGGCAGAACGAGGGCAGGGCTGGCTGAATCCCTGTAGAGCAGAGAGCCAGGAAAAGCAAGGGCCCTCCTGGCTGCTGTGCAGGGTTCCTATGCTGTTGAGGGAGTAAATGGAGATGGGAGAGGGTGGGGAGAGACTTGAACGCTGGTAGGTGTGAAAGGTCTGAGCCTCTGTTACTTTCCTGGCCCCCTAGGTTCTGAGGTTTGGCACCCAATCTGCAAACAGGCAGCCCGAGCAGAGAAGAAGTTAAAGGTAAGCGAGCCCAGCTACTCTTTGCCACAGGCTGGGAGCACTGGACTTTAATAGAGTGCATATTCCCAAATGTGTGCTGCACACCCACCTCACGGAGCGGGATTAAGACACTGGATGTGAGAGCACTTTGAAAACTGTTCAGCAGTGTCTTAATGTGAGTTTTAAGCGTTTCTGGGGTGAGGCTATACCCTAACCATTGCTTACCAAGATGGCAACCTCTCTCAGATGCCCCGATCTAAGGTCATTTATTAATAATAATAAAAGTTAACATTGTCACAGGGATTGAGAGTTTGCAAAAGATCTTCACAGCCACTGTCTGATTTGATTTATTTGACTATGGGGCAGGTCGGGAAGGAATTTTATCTTTGCTTTGCTTGTGAGAAGACTGAGGTCTAAAGAGGGCGGGGATTTGCCCACAGTGATGCAGCCAGGCAGAAGCACAGCCGGTCTCCAGGCACACGCTGGACCAGTGTCCCTCTGAATTACTGTGACTCTGGGTTCTTGATCCAAGAACTGCAGAGAGGGGCCCTGTTCCTGGTCCTTGATGCTGCGCAGAAGATACCTGGAGTGTGTGGGGGGCACTCGATGATCTCCAAGGTGCCCCTGCACTCTGGCCCTCAGAGCAACTTGGGCCCTTGGGACCGTGTTAAAAGTTACAGAGTTTCGGGTAAAAACACATGCATACAATTTCTGACCAGCTGGTGAAATGTTGTCTCCTTTGCCATCTCATCCATCTAATGTAAGTTTTAGGAAAGAGACGGTTTATGGATGTATAATTTTTTTGATCCAGGAGTGGGGTTTTTTTCCTGTTTCTTCCAAGCCTCTCTCTTTTAAGGTGTAAGAAGACCTAATCATCCTTTTCTTCCTCTATGTCCTCCTCTTTGGTGGCATCTCAAATTTCAGTCACCCTACAACCCTGGTGCTTTTTGCCATAGCTGTGTGCCACCTGTATCACTATATAATTACCATTTTTCTTTTTTCTTTACATCAACTCACTACTTTTTACTTAACTAAACTTATTTTAAAATAAAACTTTATAGCACCATGTGGAAAACCAGTATTACTTGCTATAAATAGAAGGTAACCATAAAATAAATTAGATGAAAATGAAATAATTCTTAAAAATACAATTCTCAAGAATAATTCTTGGACCAGCTGTATCATGTTGCCTGTACTCTTTGTTAAAAAGGCAGAGGAGGGGGTGTTGGGGGATTAGCAATTGTCAAGACAGTTGTTGAAATGTATTAGCACAAAATTAAGACTTGCTCCTTGATCTGCGAGGACTGAAATAGAACTTCACATTTTACTCTCTTACTCTAGGATCCTGTATCACCAACTGTTCCACCTAAATTCATCTCCACTAGAGCCACACTAGTTCACAAAACACTGCTATACAGCCCCACTCAGGATGCTTTAAGTTGTAGGGTGAAAGATCTGAAAGGAGTTTAGCAATCCTGAAAACCAACCCCTTCATTTTATAGATCAGAAATTCAAGATCCCTAAAATCACATAGTTCATTAGTGGTCCTTAATGCTCAATCTGTTTACTTTTTAACCACACCATGCTGCCACTCTCTGATGCACTGAGATTGACACAGTGTTGTTCTGCTAAGGAAGCCCTTAGTCCATCATTGCCATTGTTTAGAGAAAGATTTTTAAGTTTATCATTTAGGTTGATGTCAATTTGCAGTGGATATACTATAAACACTAGGTATATTGTGCAATTACATGAAGTTTAACCTACTTTTATATTTTGTATGAGCAAACTACTAAGGAATAGTACTAACCAATTTTATTCATTTAAAGTAAATACATTATTGGCTGGGATTACCTCAAATAAAAAGTTTTATGAGTAACTTCCTATCTAAACGGCCAATTACAAATATGTAAAAACAAATCCATATTCAGTCCAATAGCCTGAAGTCCCATGCATTTCTGATTTCATTCACACTCAGACATTGATTTAAAAGGCAGTAAAGAGAAAGTATAAAATAGCCAGAGTGCTTTTAATAGTATTGCTAATGTTCCCTGAAGAGCTGGGTTCTTATACCCTGTCTCTCCCCCTTCCCACCAAGTTGGGGTGAGCTCCTCACCCCTTCTATCTTTGTCTCTCCCACAGCACAGGCGAACGTCTGAAACTTCCATCTCACCCCCTGGATCCAGCATTGGGTCACCCAACCGAGTCATCTGCGTATGTATCGCTTCTCAGCACAGAGAGGACTTTCTTATCCCCAAGCCTGGAATCTAAGGAGGTTCTTAGGACAGAGACAGCTGTCAGGTTTTCATCCAGCTGGTGTCCACTGCTGTCCAGTGTGCCAACACATGCTAGGCTCTGTGCTGGGTCCTGAGGATATGGTGGGACAGGGAGGACATAGCCCCTGCCCTTAGGAACACACAGCTTAGTTACAGAGTTACAGGGATAATACCGAGATCAGGAGGAACATGAGAAAGAAAGTGTAGCAACAGCAAGAGCCCTGGATGAGCTCTGAAACAGTGCAATGCCCACCCTTCCCATTACTTAACTGAGACAAAGGGCAAGAGAAAAATTGGGGATTAGAGTCCTATTCAGGGTGGGTACTGAATGGGATGTCAATGTGGAGACAGCGGTGTGAGGTAAAGCAGCAGAAAGGAAGAAGAAGCCATATGAATGTGGAAACACAGCCGTAAAGGATTTGCAAACACATAAAAGAGCTTCCTAATCATGTGAGAGGTCCAGGGATGGAGTAAACCTTGTGCATGTGCCTGAGCTCCCATCCCTAGAGGCATTCAAATACAGATACACTCATCATTGCCAGGGACAAGAGTTGAGTTAGATGACCTTGGGTATGTAATTTATTTATTCATTCAACAAATGCATACTGAGTGTCTACGCCACTACATGCTGTCCTCTGCACTGGGGAGATGGTGATGCCTCACCAACCTGATCCATAATGTTGAGCACATAATTCCATGGATAATCAGTTGCAGCTCTGATAGGTGCTAGGAAGAAAAAGTACAGGGTGCTCTGATGCTGCTGCAGTTTAACCTGACAGTCTAGGACCAATTGGGAGTAGAATCCTAGGAAGAAACATTTAAGCTCAAACCTGAGAGGTAAATAGAAGTAAGATAAAGGAGGTGGGGGAAGCACAGCCTGAGAGGACCATGATGAGCAGAGGAGGGACTGACAGTCAGCAAACCTCAGTCTGGCTAATGCCAGACTACTTCAGCCTTCCTCAAGTCAAAGAAGCCAAGAAGACCAGAAATGGGGGCTGGGGGTAATGTCTAGCGCAGGAAACCCTAATAAGAAGTTCTAGAGACAGTCCTCAAACCCGCCAGCCCCGGGTGGGCCCTGCCCATCATGCCTGATCATTATTTTACTCCAAATCCACATCCAGTTTCCTCCTTGATTGCTGGATTATGCCTATTGATGGGACTATTTCCTTTCCTTTCTTCCTCTGTTTAAATTTTTAAAAGATGTAAGAGTAACCATTGACTGCAACTTCAATATGGGTCAATTCTGCCACGTGGCTCCCACAAAGGACAGGCGGCTTTGATCACAGGCTGTAGGCATTGAAGATTCCTGTCAGAGTAAGACAGGAATCTTCAGTGGTGCTATGAATGGGGCCAGACCACAGCAGGATTAATGAGCTTAGTTCCGGGGCCTATACCGTGAGAAGGTTATTGACCAAAGCGGGCCTGTCTCCAAAAGAGAGTTACCAAGGTGTACGAACTCAGGACATATAGAGCTGCACTGTTAAGCCCTTAATCCCCGGCTGGTCTCTGTGCTTCTGAGGAGCCTTGCTAACCTTTGTGAAATAAGCTAGGCCCTGATGGTGTTCACCCTGGAGGAAGCTCATAGAGTTGCCCCTGTCAGAAGCAGCTCGACTACAGGTGAACAACAGCAACTGGGGACACCTGCCACTGTGCCCTCCAGCGGGGGGCCTATACATTGAGATCAGTAACCCCCACATCCTTGCATAGGCATGTGTGCTCCCTTCTGTATCCTCCTACTCTCCCCTTAATGATGCCTCACTTTCAGCTACTCGGGGGAATGACTGCACAGGTGATGTGAGCCATGTTTTAAGTCAGACTGTTCCAAATATGGCTTCCAAGTCAGGGAAGAATCCATCCAACCACATTTGGGACAGGCAATAACAGGCAGAAGGAAAGAGTATTGGTTTAGTGTTCATAAACACTGAGGTTTGGCATTAAAATGGAATTATTAGAGTACCTGGAGAGGACAGGTTCTTTCAAACTTTGCTCCATCCCCCACTGACTGCTACAGTCATCTCCAGGTGACTTGACTTGGATCAGCTCCTCATGGTCTCTTCCTTCCTTCCTGGCTAATGATGTTAGGATGCCTCTGTCCAATCACTATAAACTTATTTATAACCTGTAACAAGGCAGCTATAGGAAGAAATATAAATTTAGTGTTTCCGAGGTTTGGAGTAAAATGCTGAGATGAATATTGATGGGTTGAAACAAGTTTGCAAGATGCCAAGAGCGCTCAAGGTCAAGATCCAATATCCCAGAATGAAAGGCAGCAGTTACTTCAGCAAGTGGACTCTCCAAATGAGGTTCCCTTTACCCACACACCCCTCCCCACAAATTGGTACAGATGTGGATGTCTGACCCAGGCAGGGTCTGGCAGAAATGAGATGGCATACCTCAAAGGGTTTAAGTGAGTCAGGGTTTGTGAAGGGAGCATTTGCAGAGGTATGGGCAAGGTTAGGGGACCCAATTTAGTGCAGCATCCCAGGACTACAAGAGCGGGAAGTTGTCACCACCCTCAGCCTAAAGGGAAAAGATGGTAAGAGCTGGAGCTGTGGAAGAGCAGTCCCAGGCAGGAGCCATGCCCAACCACAGCCAGGCAAGACAGGTGCAAGGGGGACAAGCACACAGCCTTTTCACTCACCTCCCACTCTGCAGGTGCCCCCCCGCCCCGCTTTGGCCAACCCAACTGAAAGACAGGGAGCCTGAGATAGAGTCCATGGGGCCTTGGAGCCTAGGTCAGCGCAAGAAGAGTGGAGAGTGGGTCTCTAGGAGGAAAGGGGGATGAATAGCACAGTGCCCAAAGAGCACTGGGATGAGACAGGATGGAATAGGGGAAGGGCCTTGGGAAGTGTGTAAAATACCAACACTTTTAGGGTCTTTATGAAAGCTGTTCTCTCTATACTAGTCGTGGCCCTGAGACTTACCTGGCCCCCAAAGCACTGGGAGATGTTATGAGGATAATACAATCTCCGTGGATGCCCTATCTAGTGAGCTCTCTTACTTTGCCTCACCTCAGGACCTCGGGAGCACAGTAGTTATGGGGCGACAGATCCTGTTAACCAGAGCAGAAACCAGGTCACAGAAGGAGGACGCAGACATGGAAAGAACATGGTTTCAGAAACCATGAGACATGGGCTGTCCCCTGCAAGGGGAAGTTCCCTCTTCATCCATGCATTTCTAGAGAACTGGACTCAGGCAAAGTCAGGTAGTAGAGGCTCAGTTCAGTTCGACGTGAGGAGCAGCTTTCTGATGCAGCCCTTTGACAGCTGTAAGCCAGTGAATGCCCCACCCTAGGGAACTAGGAGAGGCCACTGGAGAGGGCAGGCGCTCAGGTTAGGCTGGCTGGGTTTGAATTCTGGTTTTGCTGCTTATTAGCTATGTGGCCTTGGGCAAGTCAATTGATTCCTCTGTGCCTGTTTTCTTACTTAAAAGTGTGGATAATATTAGTACCTACTATTAGAGTTGTGAGTTATGGAGTTAATCCATATAAGAGACTTAGAACAGAGTCTGGCTCATAAGAAGTGCTCACTAAATGTCAGCTAGTAATTTCTACCATAATTATTTGTCTTTGCCATCTTCATCATCCTCAAGAATGCTGTGAGTTGGGTATCTTCACTCTGTGGGGTCAGAAGGCAGTCAACACCCAGACACTTCACAGAGATGTCATGACATGTGGAGGAGATAAATCCTGTAAAGCACAGGGCCTCACACATCATATGTGCACAATCAGTGTTGACCCCATTGGAATGGATGGCCTCAAAGACCTGTCTTATTCTCACATTCTGCGAGTCTTCCATCCTAAAGTTTTGTTTCTTGTGGACACTGGAGAAGCTTGTTCTCCCTGTGCCTCTCTCCTTTCCCTCTTATCTTTCTGCTTCTTTCCTGTCCGTTTCCTTCTTCCCCAGGCTAAAGTGGATAATGAGATCCTTAATTACAAAGACCTGGCAGCTCTCCCCAAGGTTAAGTCCATCTACGAGGTACAACGCCCCGACCTCATTTCCTACGAGCCTCATTCCAGATACACGTCTGATGAGATGCTGGAGAGATGTGGCTATGGAGAGGTATGGCCTCTTGCCCCTCTCTCTGGGGCTGCTGGAGGAGAGGAGGGTCCGTGGGGTCCCCAGTCCCCTCCATCACAGACACTTTGGCCTCCACAGTGTTGACCCAAAGACTCTTTTAAACTGGAATTTACAATTAGCATTTTAAAATCAGGTGATTTCATCCAAAAATCTACTTACTTGAAAAATTAGAGCTGATGACACTACACCAGTATTTCCACCATTTAGAGATGGGGAGCAGTTCTCCTGGGTCCCCACCACTTCCTGAGAACCCCAACATTGAAGCTGAGAACCTGTAACTACTTATCACTCGAAATACTGTTTTTCTTACAGCGGAGAATTTTTATACACAGCCCCATGGCTCTTATCCCCTGCCACAATTAATGGCCATTTGGGTTTATAATACTTAGTTAGTAGGTTCTCCGGTTTTTGCACTTGGCCTTAAATCCCCGAACTCAAAGCAAGAGATGAACTCTTAGTATAAACACTCAGCATCAGATGGCTTTTGAAATAAATGGTCCCTGGACAAGAGAAAGTGTTCTCTGTAGAAGGCAGGGTGGCCACTACCCGGGAGGCCCTGGCCATTGCTATCCCAGGAGATTTCTGACTCCATCCCAGACTCCTGAGCTGAGATCATTTGGAGCAGAAGGATCTGTGGCCAGACTCAGGTTCTTGTCCCTGTTCCACCACTGTCCCCTTCCTCTCCAGAGGGATTGGCTTCTGTTTTGGTTTGAGAGCCTGGTGCTGAGACTCTCTGTGTCTGGCCCCTGAAATGGACCAGGAAAAGGGGACCAAGTGTTTGGTAGAAGCTGATTTTCCTAAGGGCAGCGATGGCCCACTAGGGCCCATAAGCCACACCAGCTCTGAAATTTGTTTTATTTCGCTCACAAAATATCTTTTTAAAATGTAAGTTAGTTGTCAACATTTAAACATTGGGAGATTTCACCTAAGAATTTGCCTTTCTGACTTATCTTGGAAACTTAAGAAGTTGTGTTAACATTGGACAGACAACCCAACCTGGCCCTGATGTTCTAGGGCTGAGCAGCCCTCCGTGGAGGGGACATTCCATCTCCAGCTTCCCACACCACCCACTGGCCAACTCCCGTGTTGATGGCACCAGCCGGGCCCTTGCTTGGACCTACCTTTGGATCCCCTACTCAGGCATTGTCCTCAGGAACCACAGAGGGGTTGTGAACTGGCATAGGGACACGGAACAGTCATGAAATGACTCTGAGCTTGCAGTGGAGAAGCCTGGGTCCAGGTGAAGACCCTGCCACCTCCTCCCTGAGAGGACCCGAGCCTTCCTGTTCTCTCTCTGGGCCTTGGCTTTTCCATTTGCAAAAGGAGAACATAATCTCAAGGTTTTCTACCACCTGTCAGCACTGCTATCCTGGAACTCTAAGTGAGGGTCATCTGGACAGGAAGGCTGAGGGCAGCAGAGGCCCTCTCTTTGCTGAACCATTTAACTGCTCTCTGTCCCTCTCTCTCACCCTCTTCTCTCTCCTTCCATGACTGCCTTCAAACTCTTCGCTTCTAAGTCGCTGGGAACGTTATCTCCCTACTCCCAGGTAATTAATCTGGTTTGGGGAGACCTTTTATATAATTTTGTCCCTTGATGCTGACCAAATAGGCCCCTGATTTCACCCCAAGGGGCCCGAGCCCTTGGCCCAACGAGGGCAGTGATAGGGAGATAGGAGCATGACCTGGAGGAAGGGGTGGTGGCGTAAAGGGTAGAAATGATTGGGGGCAAACCTGATGTACCCTTTCTACCCAGAGAAGACCTCCCCAATGCTTCTGTGATCTTTGGCCAGGATTCCAGGGACCTGACCCTCAGGTTCCATTCAAGGGCCTGTGAGTGATGGGTGAAGGCCCTGGAAATTCTCTGCACCCTGCCTTGGGCTATGCATGTAACCTACGGAGGGGTCTCTATTCAGAAGGGCAGCACCGTGCTTCAGGCCCTAGAATCCCAGATTCTCTGTCACTCCCCCTCCCGCCTACCAGACCCTTAGGCCACAGGCCCGCCTAGTTGCTGGCCTTGCTCACAGTCCCACTTCCTCCCCAGGACATCTACGAGAACCTGGACCTCCGGCAGAGACGGGCCTCCAGCCCGGGATACATCGATTCCCCCACGTACAGCCGGCAGGGCATGTCCCCTACCTTCTCCCGCTCACCTCACCACTACTACCGCTCTGGTAAGGAAGGGGGACGCCCCCAAAGGGACAGGAAGAGCCAGGGGGACAACACAGTGGTTTGATGTTCCCAGCTGTGGAGACAGAACAGGGCTTTCCTGAGATCTCCGTTTTACAGCATGGCCGCTGGAGGCCTGAGGCCACCCAGGGGACCAGCTGGGCCTCACTGAGGCCCTGCAGATGCCCTTGGCAGGGGAGAGGAAGAGCAGCTGTGGGGAATGGGTGGTGAGCTGCTAGGAGAGGAGAGTGGCAGACATCCCAAAGGCCCTAGCTGGACGAAGACACTTCACTCCTCAGCCTTAGGCCTGCCTGGTCCAGAGGATAGAACCAAAGGACCAGAAATGGGGCTGTGGCCTGGCCTTCACCCACAGCCCAGCCCCACCCAGGCCAGTCAGGTCGTGGACAGCCAGCCCTGAGATTAAGGGTGAAGCCAGCAAAGCAATTCAGGGAGGTGGGAGGAGAAGGGGAGGGCGGGGTAAAAATGCCTTCCTGAAGCTTAGTGGAGTGGATTCTTCTAACCCACAAAACCTGACTTTGGGGTGAAGCAAGAAAACAGGGTCAGGTCTGTTTCTGCAGACACAGTGCATGAGCGCACAGCCGCCTCCCCACTGTCCCTGCTCCCCACACTTCACTGCTGCCTTGACTGCCACCGCGTTAATGCCTGTTTTCTCTGCCTCTGTTCTCTCTGGGGACCACTGCCTGCGTGCTCCAGGGCCCGAGAGTGGCCGGAGCTCTCCATACCATAGCCAGTTAGATGTGAGGTCCTCCACTCCAACCTCTTACCAGGCTCCCAAGCACTTTCACATCCCAGGTAGGCTGCCAGCCCGGAACTCCCGGCATGGACGGATGCATGCTTCATGGGGTTGCCGGGCACCCTGCACCGGCACCGAGGAGAAGCCAGTTCCTGGGGACCCTCCATAACCATCACCGGAACTAACCCACCCTCCAGTCCTGATACACCCCCAGTCTTTCACTCTGTTGACAGGATCAACCTTGGTCAGGACCGCCAGGAAGTAGCCCAGGGAAGTGCCTCGAATGCCGAGGGGCCGTGATGGGACACAGCAGTAATCAGGCTGAAAGTCAGGGGCTGTTGCATCAAAACTCGGGATTAAATCTTGATCCTGCTGCTTATATATAAGCTGGTGACCTCAGGCCAGTTACTTAGCTTCTCTGAGCCTCTGTTATTCCTTCTGTACAGCCAGGCACTATTCTGGACGCTGAGGTTGCAACTTAAACCAGCCCAGGTCCTGCCTTCATGGTGTTTATGTTCTAATGTGGGGAGAGAAATCATAAATGAGTAAACAAATAAGTATAAGGATAATTTCGGGTGACAGTAGGTGCTGCAAACATAATACAACAGATAGAGTGACTGGGGGAGGCTGGGCTAGATGAGGTGGTCAGGAAGGGCTTCTTGGAGGTGGTGACAACCTTGAAGCCAAAAGATGAGAAGGAATCATCCTTACGAAGATCCCAGGAGGAAACATCCTGGCAGAGCAAGTAAAAAGGCCCTGAAACAGGCCAGTGTGGCTAGAGGTGGCGAGCCTGGGGGATAGTGATAGGTGAGCTTGTAGGTGTGAACTGGACAAGATCTCGCCCTGAGTTACAGCCTCGACTATTCTCCCAATTCCGAGCGCAGGTTCTCACTCCCCACTCACTTTTCCTGGGAGCTCATCCTGCTGTTTCATCTACACCTTTCTCACCTGCCCCAGAAAGGTCCCAGCCTGTCTGTTTTAAGGAATTGGGAGGAGATGACGCTGAACCCTGGCTGCAGCATTCAGGGCACTTTCTCATGGAATGAGGCGTGGCTGCTGGGTGGAGGCAGTGGGGCCCGTCCTGCATGGGGCCTGCTGAGCACGTGCCCACCTTTTGCCTGCATGCCCACCATTCATGCCCCAAGTCCTTCCTCTGCACCATTTGAATCCATCCATTCCTCTCCCCTCACCTTTCCTGGAACCTGGTGGTACGAGGTTGGAAGTTCAGCTTTGGAAGAAGGCCACCTGGGAAAAGATGGTGGACCCTTGGGAAAACTTATGGACCAGCTCTCTCTTTTGAGATCAACTGACCAACTGCTTTCTCCTTTTCTCCTCTCTCTCTCTCTCTCTCTCTCTCTCTCTCTCTCTCTCTCTCCTCCCTACTGTCCCTTCTGGGTCTGTCTGGCAGCTGGAGAAAGTAACATCTACCGGAAACCCCCGATCTACAAACGGCATGGTACGGTCTGAGGCAGAGCGGGCATGGCCAGGCAAGGGATGTGGGGCAGTTAACACATGTGCAGAAGGCGCTGCACCGGTCACCAGGAAGGGCACCTGCAAGGCTGCACCTCGGTCCTTACTGATTCCAGGGGACATTGGAGAAGAGTGTGCTGACATTTTAAAAGAGCAAGGAAGGCTTCATATCCCCTAAATCCTTTGCCACCATCTCCCCAATCCCCCTTCCCTACTGTCTGGTATCCTAAATTCCATGGTCAGAGTAACCCTTGTCAGCTTACCGCTGGGAGGGGCACTCCCAGGGCACTGACGCTCAGTCATTCATCACTGAGGCCTGGCGGTTCTGCAGGAGCACTTACTGAGCCTCGGTGCAATAAGCACACCTCTTAGCAGAGGCGCGGCTGCTACCCTGTCACCCTCGCGTGCCCACAGGTCTAGGTGGGTAACAGAGTTGGTGGAGCATGGAGCCAGCAGAAGCAGCCCTGAGCCGGGATCTGAACTCACTGAGCTGGTGGAAGGGGCGGCACAAGTATAAATAGTGGCTCTGGGTACTTACAACCTGATCATTTAGACTAGTGGTCGGCAAACTGTGGCCCCTTGAGTGTGGCTCTTCCACAAAATACCATGTGCGGGCGCGCACATACAGTGCGATTAAAACTTCGTGGCAACACTCAAGGGGCCAAAGAGCCGCATGTGGCTCTCGAGCCACAGTTTGCCAACCACTGATTTAGACAAACATCTTCAATTTTGGAAGGGGCCGGGCTGGGGTCCAGGGGGGTCTGTGAGCATGTGCACGTCTGTGTGTGGCTGCAGAGGCCATACCATGTGCCCCAAGTGGCCACAGAAAGTCACCAACCCTGACAAAGTTAGTTTGACTTTACATCTGGAAAAGGCCCCCAGACCCCAAAGCCCTCAGGATTGCAGGATTTGCAGATGGCTCTGGGAGGCAGGGCGTCTGGGGTGGAGGTGGGCTGAGTGGATAAGAGGGCGGATGAAATGGCTAGAGGAGAGTGGCTGGGGACTGACTGAACCACATCAAAGGGAACTGGGAAGCTTTGGGAGCAAGTGCTGCTGGGGGAGGGGGCAAAGCCTAGAGCTGGCTGAGGGCCATCCCAGGACCCTCTGCTGCCCTGGCTGCCAGGAGTGTAGACTTTGTCCCTATAGCTTCTCTTCTGAGGAATTGTCCTAAAGCCAGCCCTCTCTCTGCCCTAGTCAGCCTCTTGCCAGTCTTTGAGACATGCTAAAGTCACTGCCCCAGAAGGTTTTGTGGCTGCGATAGGTTTGATGGTCACTCCATGCTGTGGAATTCATGTGGAAGCTGGAAGCTGGATGGCATCTGAGCCAAAAGACTAATTCTGATGCTCACAGATGAGGAAACTGAGGCAGAGAGGGGAAGGATTTTCCCAGTGTTACAACTGAGTTAAGTGGCAGAGCTGGGCAAAGAACCCAGCGTTGCTGACTCCCTCCCTGTCCAGTGCTCCTTCCTTCGGGTCATATAATCTCCCCAAGAAGGACTTGGCATCTCAGGGTGAGCAGGTTGACCCGACTCAACATGCAGCAGGGCTTGCTTGCCAATTCCCACCCTAAATGTGGCTCGAATCCACAACAAGGCCAACTGCTCGAAGGTAAGGAAGGTAAGGAAGGGCAAGGGCTCACCTGGAACGTGTCCAATCTCACCTGGAGGAGCCACGGCCTTAGTGTTCACTCAGGAGCACACCTGGGAGTCCGTGGAATGTGGTAGAAGGAGCCCTGAGCAAGGTGCGATCCTGTTCTGGTCTAACTAGCTGTGTGGTTCTGAGCAAGCACCTTTCCCTCTCTGGTGTTCAGATTCCCACCTGTTAAATGCAGGCCTTGGCCTCAGGGCTTTCCAGCACCAATGCTCCCTATTGTGGCCTTACTCCCCTGGGCTGGAGCCTGGCTGAGACATGGGAAACAGTGCACAGGAAACTGGTCTAGAATACTCTGCCTCCCTACAGCTCTCTCTTTGGGTCCTTTGCAGGTGATTTATCGACAGCAACCAAGAGCAAAACAAGTGAAGACATCAGCCAGGCCTCCAAGTATAGTCCAGCCTACTCTCCAGACCCCTACTATGCTTCAGAGTCTGAGTACTGGACCTACCATGGCTCCCCCAAAGGTAGTGTGCCCCGCAGGGCAGCCAAGGCCAGAGCCCTGTCACCTACACCAGGGACACAAGGGCCAGGATAGTCACCTGCTCCTTCACATGATCATTCACTTATTCATCTGACAAACATGTATTGAGGACCAGCCATGGACCCTAGGGAAACACTGGGGAGCAAACCAGACCATGTCCTTGGTCTTGTGGAGAAGACACGGGTCCTACCTAGAGCAGGAGGTGATATCCCGGAGGTGAGACACAGGTGGTAAGAGAGCTAATGACAGGGGCATGCTGTCCAGCCTAGGGGATGACAGAGCATCTCAGATGCAGAGACTGTGGCTACAGGAAGGGTGAGGAGGAAGCTTTGTAGAAGCACATCTTGCAAAGCCCAAGATGGGAGGGTGGTTCCATGGGGGGGAAGAAAAGGCCGTCAGCTTAACCGGAGTTCAGAGCAGTGTGGGGAAGGTGATGAGGAGCCAGATCCCACCAGCCTTGTGGGTTTTCGTCTTTATCCTAAACAGTAGGAAGCCATTAAGAGTGACATGATCAGATCTATGCTTGTGAGAGACCACTTTGGCCACAGGGGGAATAATAGTTTGGAGGATGGATGGAAGGCTTTTGTAGGCACCTGGCAAAGAGCCTTAATGGTCCTCAAGGCGAAAACCCCAACCAATCTGGCATCCCAAGTGTTTCCTTTCAGTATGGGGAGGAATTTTCATCAAGTGCCATTTGGATTCAATACACACCTTTGCTAACTGAATGTCCATTCGAAGCAAAGCTTCTGAGGAGCTGAGAGGACCCCTTCCTCGCCCTCAAAGAAGTCTCCATTTAGAAAGGAGCTAAGACACCAGCACAACTATGACCCAAAGTGAACAGCGACCAGGGTCCATAAGAGAGAAGTGTTCAGAGGCTGCACAGCCAGCAGGTGCCGGGGCGAGGGGGATCTTAGATGAAACTGCTTCAATCACAAACAAAAAACCCAACTCCAAATGGCTTAGGCCAAATTAGGGATTTCCTGGATCATGTGACTGAAAGTTTCGTGGCACGGCTGGATCTAGAGGTGAATGAATGTCATCGGGACTTATCCTGTCCCCCGAGTTGGGTGGCTCCATTCTCAGGCTGACTCTGCCCTATTCATAGCAGCGGGAGCTCCGGCAGGTCCAGGCTTACCTCCTACCCTGGGCAGGAAAAGGGCTTCTCTCCCACCAAGCAAAGCCCCAACAGGGTGGCTTACTAGCTCTGTTTGGGCTGTCAGCTTCACGCCCACCTCAGAGCCCAGGAAGGGAAAGGGATGCTGGGCACCTCTGTACAGGAGGCCATGGTGGAGCGGCAGCTCACCAAGTGCACTTGGGCAGGGTCACTTGGCTTGAAAGTGGCAGCACCTAAAGGAAACGCCCACCTGTCTAGGCTCTACTGCCCCTGCACCCTCTCCCCAGAGCAGGCTGAGTGGGCAGCACACGCAGGAGCTGATCCTCGCTGTCTTTTGGCAGTGCCCCGAGCCAGGAGGTTCTCGTCCGGAGGAGAGGAGGACGATTTTGACCGCAGCATGCACAAGGTGAGCCGGCCACCCCGCTGAATGAGGTGCTTAGACGGTATGTTACTGAGGATGTTTTCACTTGCGAGTGACAGAAACCAAATGCAAAGTCAGTTGTTGATGGGGAAAAAGGAATGGCATCACTGAAAAGTCAAACGGTAGGATTAGCTTCAAGTATAACTAGATCCAGCTGCTCAAAACACTGCCCCGGGGAAGCTGTCTCCTCTGCTCCTGTGCCGTTGCCTCGGCATTGGCCTCATGCTCAAGCAGGTTCTTCTCACGCAGTGGCACGTGAGTGCCAGCAACTCTCATGCACCCCGACGGGAGTGGAAAGTGGTGGCACCTACTGCAGAAACTGGTGGTTCCTCAAAAAGTTAAATGTAGAGCTACCATGTGACCTAGCAATTTCACCTCTAGATATATACCCAGAAGAACTGAAAACGGGTACTCAAATATATGTTCACACATGCTCCTCACAGCACTATTCACGTGGCCAAAAGGTGGAAGCAACCCAAATGTCCACCAGCTCACAAAAGGGTTTAAAAAATGTGGTCTATCCATACAATGGGATATTATTCAGCCATAAAAAAGGAATGACGTACTGATACATGCCACAGTGTGGATAAACCTCACAAACATTGTGCTTAGTGAAAGAAGCCAGACACAAAAGCCCACATCTTACACAATCTCATTTACATGAAATATCCAGAATAGGTAAATCCGTGAAGACAGAACATAGATTGGTGATTACCAGGGACTGGGCTGGGAGGAGAAGGAAATAGGGAGTGACTGCCTAATGGGTACAGGGTCCTTTTAAGGGGTGATAACAATGTCTGAAACTAGATAGAGGCTGTGGTTGTACTAAATGCCACTAAATTGTTCATTTTAAAATGGTTAAGTTTATATTATGTGAATTTCACTCCGACCACAAGACCACTTGTGAAGGAGAGATGAAGTCCCAGAAGAAAATACGGGTGCTGCAAGGAGGGAGGGACACTGGGAAGGCAAAAATGACAGAGGTTCACTATAGAGAGTCCAGTCACTCAGCCTCGCCCAACCCTGTTTGCTGGGGTCCCACCCCAGCGGGTCCAGGGGTCCCCAAAGGCGTAGACGGAGTCGGCGAAGAAGGAATGACACGGAGACAGTGTTCAGTTGATCAGCAGCCTAGCCAGGATCTCCAGCCAGGATCTCCAGCCAAGTTCTGGTCTGGATCTCCAGAGAGGTTCTGCTTAGAATCTCCTGCCAGGGTCTGTGTCCATGTTCTCTTGCTAGGTTCTCCAGGTTCTCCAGCCAGTTTCTGTAGCCATGTTCCCTCGCTAGGTTCTCCAGCCAGGTTCTGTCCAGGTTCTCCAGCCAGGTTCAGTCACCAGGTTCTAGTCAGGTTCTCTTGCCAATTTCTGTAGTCAGGTTCAGTCCAGGATCTTTTGCCAGTTCTCTCCAGCGAAGTTCTTCTGTCTCTAGGTTCTGTGTAGGTTCTGTCTTCTTCCTTCTGTCTTCTGAGTTCTGTGTTCTAAGTTCTGTGTCTCTTCTTCTAAGTTCTGTCTCTTGCTGTCTTGTTACATCTGTATTTATACCAGTTGATTCAATCCTATCAATCTCTATTACAAAGGTTAGGGCGTTTCTTATCTCCATTCCAGGGAGTAAAGATTATGTAGCTTAAGCATGATTGTTCGTAGTTAAAGTGATTAATTACCCACCTGGCACTTAGTTAAGAGGTTTTATTCCCTCCCTAACTTCAGGGGAAAATCCCTACCTGGGGAAACAACCTTTCTCAGAGACCTTGGTTAAAACACATAGTGCCAAGAAGGTGAGCAAACATATTAAGAACAGTATGCCATATATGCCAGGTCCCTTGAAACAGCAAGGATGGACCGGCTCCCGGCACCTGTTCCATCTCAGGGCTCTTGGCTTCCTTCTCACTTCATCTTGCTTCTCTCCCACCCCCAGCTCCAGAGCGGAATTGGCCGGCTGATTCTGAAAGAGGAGATGAAGGCCCGGTCCAGCTCCTATGCAGATCCCTGGACCCCACCCAGGAGCTCCACCAGCAGCCGGGAGGCCCTGCACACAGCTGGCTATGACATGTCCCTCAATGGCTGTAAGCATTGCTCTGGAGGCCTGCCTGGTGGGGGCTTTCTCCTCCCCCCTGCTATGGTCTCACCTGGTTCTAGAATACGGACTTGGCAAGGGGCTCTGCAGGGCACTAAGTGAGACCATGTGCTGCGATGAGTCACTCTGCTTCTTGGGGCATCTGAAGCAGTGACTTCCAATCAGGTTCAATGTCAACAAAAACATCTTCTACTCGTCTAAATGGCTCAAAGATATAAGGGGTGCCTCTTGAGGTAGTGAGCCTCCTATCACTGGAGGTATACAAAGCAGTTTGCCCTAAGAGTCACTGTAATCCCATCCCTGTTCCTGGACACACACACATGCTCTGCCTTCTCTCTTTCTTACCCCTGTGGGAGTCAGTCCTGCCAGGAAATCCTATCTCAAGTCAATACTTGATGGGTAATAACCTTGTCAAGAATAATCCTCTTAACATCATATCAATACTTGATGGATACAAGTCAATACTAGATGAGTAGTAACCTAATCAAGGATAATCACCCTGACTTTAGATGAGATGAAAGGATATGGTGGTAATGATGTTAAAAGCCAGTTCATTCAGTGTTTTGCAGGTGTCAGGCACTGTGCTAGTACTTTTCTGTTTTAGGTCATATATTCTTTACAATCACCCTGTAAAGGAGACACTCCCTCCCCATTTAAGAGATGAGAAAATTGAAGCATGATTAAGTAACTTGAAGAAGTTAAGTATCTACTAATGGCAGAGCCAGGATAGTTCCCTGTTTGACCACTGAGAGGCACTAATTTTAACCTCTGCTTCTGGGCCCTGTGCAGTACACCACCCATGCTGCTCAAAATTCAACACATTCAATGGCATCTGTGCAGCAAATAAAACACAGCACCTGCTCTGCCCCAGGTGCTGGTCTAGGAGCTGGGAGGGGCAGGGAGGATGCAGTGCAAGTACAACAATTGGAAACTGACCAGTGGGAAAGGAGGTAGTGAAAGAGGCCCCTTCTCCCCTCCAGCTCCTGTCTGTTTGTCCACCATATCTGTCTGTCCCCATGAACACTGATCTGTGGCTTTTCTCTCTTGCAGCCCCTCGGTCCCACTACCTGGCTGACAGTGGTATGTTCTGCCCGCCCTACCTTCAGCCCATGGTGTTCTGTAGGGCCAGAGCTGAGTCAGCTGCAGGTCCCCCATAGCTGTGATGAGCATATAACATGGATGTCCCAGCACAGTCCTTCTCTCCAATAGTCTACCCCATTGTGTTTGTCAGCTGGAGGGCCTCGATTTTTGGTTTTAGAACAAAGGTTGATGTGTCCAGTAGCTCCCAGAAGGAAAGGAAGAGTATGCATCTCTTCCACCCATGTGAGAGCTTACTTGTCTGGGTTTCGAGCTCACCTCCAATTCCAGGGCCTTTGTCCAGAGCCACCGTGTGGCCAGGACAGGAGTCCATCATAAGAAGGTAGATGTGTGAAGGACAAGGCCAGAAGACTGTATTAGTGGGCGCTTTGGGGGGACCTAGAATTCTGTCAGGCTGAGGCACCCCTAAGATTAGTCAGCTGCAAGCCTGGAGAGCAGTGGGAGGAGCTGGTGGCCTCAGCTATGACCCCTTCGCCCCCGGGGTTGGGGAGTAATATTGGCCATTTGCAGCCAGATGAACTCAGAGAGAGAGGGGACCCTAGCAATTGTTTTGCTCCTTCTTTTCAGATCCCCTCATCTCCAAGTCCGCCTCCCTGCCTGCCTACAGAAGAAATGGGCTGCACAGGGTAAGAGAGGCTATGTGGGGACATTGCCTCTGCGATGTTGGCAATTCCAGCATTAGCTCATTGCTGTGGTGCTTATGGTGATCACTTGGGGGTGGAACCTGGACAAAGGCCTTGGGGTGAGAGGTGGGTCAACTGAAGGAACCCAAAAGCAATGCTTGCTCTCCTCCCTGTGAGCCCTACGTGAAAAGGAGCCCCTGGGAGAGGCTGGCGAATGCCTGGCACTGTGCTAAGCACTTTACAAGCACTAACTCCTTCACCCTGCGAGGTAGTTACTGTGGAGGCACGGAGGGGAGGGGGTGACCTGCTCAGGCTCTCACACCCAGTAAGTGCAGAGCCAGGACTCAAGCCCACAGCCCACACCTGACTGCCTGCTCCACTTGCCTGGCATGGCTTGGAGCCCTCTGAGCTCTTTGATTGGCCTGCAACATAAAACCTTCCCAGAAACGTTAGTTTAAGAACCTACAGAGAATAAAAAATACGTCTTGTCAGCAAGAGGAGAGGCTGTGTGCCTGGACAGGTGACGGGGAAAGCAGCGACACTGAGATAGATGTTTATTAACTGAGCACATACTACGTGCCAGGCACTGTTCTAGGTGCTGGAGGTACCGCGGTGAATAAAGTGGCTGCTCCTGGGAGCTTGAGTTCTATTTGGGAAGACAGACAACCAGCAAGTAAAGGTGGGATCTGCAGTCAGGTGGTCCTAAGTGCTAAGATGGAACTCAAAGCATGGGGGTAAGGAGAGAAGGCGGTCAGAGGGGGATGGATGTAAGCCAGGCCTGAGGGCACAGAGGTTCTTGCTGCTTGAAGACCAGCAAGACCCATTCAGACAGAGGGACACACAGTGTCCAAGGCCCAGGGCGGGGAGGACACAGGGCTGGCATGGAGTGAGCATGAAGCCCGACAGGGTGTCAGTAGGGCCCTGCACGCTGGTAAGGGCTTCTGAGGGTTTCCAGTAACCGTGCTGTGTGACCTGGCTCCCTGCTGTATGAACTGGAGACGACAGAAGGACAGAAGTGGAGGCTGTACACCCGTTAGGCTACTTTAGGGTCGAGCATAAGAAAGGGATCTGAGCTCCACTGGAGCATGGCGGCTGGTGTTAATCCAGCTGTCCTGCTGAAGGACACAGGCCGTGTACTCTGCATGCTCAGAGCCTGGACATTTGCTCGCACAGCAGTTATTTATTTAAAGTATTTTATATGCATCAGGCACAGCTCTGGGTGCCTTGTGTATATCAGGGACCAAGCAAGACAAAAACCCCTGCCCTCAGAGCTTCCATTCTTGTAGGGACAAACAGAAAGAAAGTAGTAAATAGTAAACAAGTCAAATTATATGGAATGTAGAAGGTAGTAAGTGCTATGGGGGCGAGGGGGGAATGTTGAGCAGGAGAAGGGAGATCACAGACTTGGGGAGAGGGCAACAGCATTTTTGAATAGGGTAGATCTCATGAAAGAAAGCATGAGATGTAATTCACCAATAAATGAGTGTTTCCTGAGTGCTTATTATGTGCTGGGCCTGGGCACTAGAGATATGGCAGTGAGTTAAATGACCCCAACTGGAGACTGGGGCTTCTGCGAGGGCCCCACGTCCCACACGCCCTGGTCCATTTTCTGGAGATAGGTGAGTGCTTCAGGGAGGCAAAGTGAGCTCGCCTCAGGCCGGCCCTGGCTCTGTCTCCCCTGCAGACACCCAGCGCGGACCTCTTCCACTACGACAGCATGAATGCCGTCAACTGGGGCATGCGAGGTGAGTCACCGGGACTTCGGATGCACTGCTCATAGCTGTGACATGACCCCCAGTGAATGACTGCTACAGGCTCGGGCCCCACGCTGGGCTCTGTCCAAACCCCAAGTTCCCACTCCCTTTCACTTCCCAGTCCCTCCCTTTCCCACTCTTCACCCTCATCCTCTCAAATCCCTGGCCTTGGGTGACCTCCAGGCCATCTGTCCCATCTGGGTTCCCGGAGCCAATCCAGAGCACTGCTGTCCCGGCACGGCTGAGCCAGAGTTGCTGCCAGCGCTGCGTGCAGGGAAACACTCGGAGCCAAATGCACACTGTTCCCAGCAAAACTTCCGTGAGCTGTGGGCAGTCTGCCAGAGGCTCTCCCGCAGCCTCACCATCGTCAAGCAGGCTCCGGCAGGAGGGCAGCTCCTACAGAAATTTGGAGGGCCCCCAGGCGATGGAGGGAGGGTCTGTCCCTGTGCTTCAGACTCGTCTTATTTCTCCTCTAAATCTCTCAAAAGTCATTTTTTCCCCTAAAACCCTATCTCTGGATCAGCCCAACCCCTATCGCCAGCCAGCCATGGTACTCCTACTGGCCTTGATGTGAGATGAATTCAGCAAGGACAGGGTCTCTAAGACAGCGGCCAGTATAGTCTGCACAGCAAAGACCAATGTGTTTCCATTTTGTGTGTCTTTTCTCTCTACAGAGTACAAGGTAAAGGAGATGCACAGACCCGGGAGGTCCCTGAGACACTAGGACCTGCTACACTGGGGACCAGCAGGAGGATGACAGTGCTATCTACGCAGAAAATGGGGGCATTGATAAACAACCCCGATGGTCCTCTTAAGACCAGCATTTCCAGTTCCTTGGCCCACTTTCCCTAAATCCTTCCCTACGACTCTTGCCTCCTGAAATCAGACCATTCCCCATGGGCCTCAGAGACTGTCTGGAAGCTTCCAAATCACCAGATATGAGCCATTTACATTCAGGAGGCCTTGTGCCCACATTAATGTCGAACGCCACCACGCTTATCCCTTAGAAGATCAGGGGACGCTGGACCCTTGCCTTTTGGGAAAGGGTGGCTTAAGGCTACCAGGCAACCCCAGGGAAGGCAGACCCAGGCCTCTCTCCAGACTTGAACTTCTGGCTCTTTCTGGGTAGAGGAGGAGCCCAGACACAAAATGTGGCTGAAGGGACAAGCCCACCACCCTCACCCAATCTGCAAACTCCTACCCCCATCCTGTCTCCTTAGATCTACCCTTACGAGCTGCTGCTGGTGACCACAAGAGGAAGAAACCGACTGCCCAAGGACGTGGACCGGACACGTTTAGAGGTAAGTGTGGAAAACTGAGCAGGAGCCTTTGGGTTCAAAGGGATTCTAGCAGTTGCCTGGTCTCACCCAGCTCAGGAGGGGCCCAGGGAAATGAATGGCTTCAAGGTCACACAGCCTGTTGAAAAAGTAGAGGCTCTGTTCCCTGATGTTCTGTGCTGCCTCCTCAATTCACTCGGCCTCTGTGTGACACAGGCACAGCGTGTCCCACCTGCAGATGATGATGCTGCAGATGAAAGAAGCAGCTAGATTTGGCCCCTGCTCTCAGAGTCTGGTAGATAAGAAGAAAGTCAGCCCTGGTTTTGTGCAGGATTGTAGAGAAAACCAGTGTTGTAACAGGGGGGGACAGGGAGGCAGCACTGCAGAATTAAAAGCATAAGGAGGCCTCAAGTCAGACTCCCTAGGTTCCAACCCTGATCCTGCCATCCCTCAGTGGGCAGCTTGGCCAGGTGACCACGACTCTAAACCGTAGTTCTCTCCTCTGTGAGGTAGGGTGATTGCCATGCTTCCCTCCAGTTGCCAAGTGACACAATGAAACAAAGCCTTTAGTGTTGAGTCAGGCAGTGTCCTGCAAAGCAAGCACTTTGCCAGTGTGGGATTGCTCTTACTCAGAGACCACTAAGGCTCAGCTGGAGGAGCAGGCTTCCACCAAGAGGAAGGATTTGGCTGGCCTTTGAAAGTGGGCAGGTTTGGATGGGCAGAGAGAGGGAGGAGAACATCATGCAATAGAAACAGCATAGAAACAGGCACGGATGTGACCTGAGCATGGCGTTGGGCTTTCGAGCCATTCAGTACATTTGGCTTGGAGACTTATGCAGGAGCACCTTCTGCCCTTTCCAACCCAGGGCCTCTTCCTGCCTCTCCCTGGACTGCCCCTCCCTTCCCACTAGCCTTCTCACTCCTCAAGGCTGCATTCTAGTGATGCCTGTGCCCCAAATCTCCCCAAGCCTCCCCCAGAATGTGTCACTTACCTCTTCCTCCAGTCTCCACACCCCCCCCCCCCCGCCCTGTATCTAACGTATAGATCCATTTCCTCTGCCTGCCAAGACCGTGTGTCGTCTACCACATGGTCTAGAGTGGGAGGAGAAGCATATCAACCGCCTTGACCTGACAAAGAGGAATTCACCTAGAGTAGAGAGAGGGTTGGGGCAGTCGGAGGGGAATGCGAGTGAGTCCTTCCAGCCCTAGCATGTTGGGGTAGCAACGAAGAAACAGGTGATTCAGCCAACGGCCTCCTTTCACTGTCTGGCAGTGAGAGTGTCTTCCAGTGCTGAAGGGGACAGCTCCCAGGGCAGCTCCGTGACCAGCATTAAGGGATGGAAATGTTCATCCTGAAAACCAATTGCTCTCCTACACCCTCCAGGACGCACAGCCTTCCCTAAGCATCAGAACCACCCAGGGAGCTTTTTAAAAAACACCAATAGAGGGTCCGCCAGTCAAACTGCAGTCGGGGGAGGAACTCCGGCATCAGCGTTCAGAGACGCACGGGCACATCTAACGTGTTGCCTGAGCTGAGACCCCTGGGCCCTAGCCCCCTGTGCCAGTTCAGGAAGTGGACTGAACTAAGTCAATGAACCACTATAATTGCTACCAACAGGTCATCTCAATGACTCCAGTAAGTGTCCAGGCAGGATATATGCCATATATTTCTCTCTTTACACACAATTTTAAATTTTATTTTGAAAAATTTCAGAACTCCAAAAAGTTGCAAGAATAGCAAAATGAACATCTATCTACCCTTCACTTAAATGCCCCAATCATTGATATTTTGCCACATTTTAAGTGCCATATATTTCTAAATCTTAAAAGCTTTTGACAGTGTATCAAGTTTCAAGACTCTTTGTAAGGGAGGGAGAGCAGGCAGAAGGTGGGAAGCAGGGGTGGGTGGAGGTCCTGCCATGGAGTGCAAAGCAATGTTTTACTTTACAACGTATTGTTTTCATATAAGAAAGAGATGAAAGGACATTTCAGTGGGTGGATGAATATGAACAGTAGTGTTTTTCATTGACTAGCCTGAGGATCAGCCATCTAGATCATTTGTAAAAATATTAATAAGAGGATATACACCCTAATGTCTTGGCTATGCCCTCTTTTCCCCCAAAGGACAGAGGAGTAGCATTAGTCCATACACACTCCTAAACACAGAATGAATGCGTGTAGCAGGGATGTAGAAGGGTGAGGTCAACCTGGATGCATCCAGAGGCACTTAGGTGAAGCATAAGTCCCACCTGAATCCCAAGCCGGGGCAGCCTCTTCAATCAGACCAGCCCCGAGGTCCCTCCGAGGAAACCTTCATTCACACGTTTATCCATTCAACACCTATTCATCACATGCCTTCTGTGTGTCAGACACCATGCCGGGCACAGTGCACCCAGAGGAAACATACAGTGACCGCTCCTGCCTCTACCAGCCCCCAGCCTACACCTCACATCCTCAAGCTGTTTCCTCTCTGTCCCCTCCCACTTCCTTTTAGCGCCACCTGTCCCAGGAGGAGTTCTACCAAGTCTTCGGCATGACCATCTCAGAGTTTGACCGGCTGGCCCTCTGGAAGAGGAACGAACTGAAGAAGCAAGCCCGGCTGTTCTAGACAGAGGCTCTATAAATATATATGCACTTATATAAAGATATATGTAAAATCTCTATACTGGAGCTCAGTATAATCCCCTTGTGTAATGGGGCACGCTGCCTGCCAGGAGACTTGCTTTTCTGTGCTGTCAGGCAAGCCCACGTCATCAAAATATTTTTATGCTCCTTACTTTCTCTTTTCTAAATGTAATGGGGTTTGGGAAGGAATTTGAGGGGACGCCCATCCTTTTACTAGGGATCCTTTTTATACTGAAACATCTGTCCTAACTTGAGTCCCCCAAGGTCCAACCCTCCTTCCTAAAGGAGGTGCCTGAGGTCTCTTCTCTCTGCTTCTTAGCTCTTTTCTCCAGTCTTGAGTGTGGACGCTGACCATGCTGTTTCACATCTTATTGGCCCCAGAGGGGCCTTCCCCTGGGTGGATCCACAGCCACCTCCCAAAGTCACTGAGCACCTTTGAGAGCCCTGGCAGAATTTTCTCATCACCCACAATTAGGAGTTCGGTGCTCTCTAGGGGTGATGCAGTTAGAAGTGTGGGCCTCACGACTACTCCTCACAGCAGTAAACAGAGGTGGCCAGGGCCTTGGCCTCTCCTCAGCTCTTCAGTCCTCCTCCTTCTGTCCTTGATCCTAACCTCTCCCTGGTTCCAATCTATGACTCATGGTAGGAAAGGAAAAGGCGCTTCCTTTTCTTCCACCACTTCCAACTGGCCCCTCTGCCTGGCCCCTACCATGAGAACCAGAGAGAGGGAGTGGGAACTGGGAGCAGGAGTGGGAGACAGAGAAGGGCACCTGTTAGAACTGGAGCTGCAGGACCTCTTGGGGCCTCTCCCTCCACCCTGTCACTGCTCCCAGCACCCACTGACTCCTTCCCCCTTTGGAGGAGAGGCCCATTATTGCAGCCTGTATTCTTCAGCCTTACTACAATCTATGTGCCTGACAACTCAACACACCCAGGGCTAAGGTTCCCACCATAGCTCTAACCGACCAACTAGATAGACAACCTCTATCACCCCTCTCAAGGTAACAAAGGCCATGTTCCCAAGAAAGGTTCCTGGTCTAGGCCTGCTGGTCCCGGGGCTGGTAGGGCAACCCAACCAGGACCTGAATCCCACTACAAAGTGGGCCAGGTATCATAGGGGAAACCTTCTGAAGAATGGCTGCTCATGAGATTCCAGAATGAAGCACTGGCCCATCCCACTCACGAGCCTCCTGGATTTCCCCAGTGGCTGCTTTTCCTGCCTCCTTGCCTTCTGGAACGGGGTGAATGCTTAGCCTTCTCTCCTCCCCTTTCCAGACCTTCTATCCTGAGCTGGTAATGTTTGGTGGGGCCTGTTCCTTCCTGGAGATGCCTTGAGTCAGGCAATTTTGAGGTCATGGAAGGAAGGACGAATGCATGGAAATGACAATTACGACTCTCAAGAGGCTGGAGATGTGACATGGCAACTGTAGGACTGACTTCAATTCAACACACCCTCACTGAGCACTCACTATATACTGAGCACTGAACGGGGGAGGGAGGTGGGACGCTGGGACGATCAGCATGGGCCTGTCTGGGGGACGAGCCTACTAACAAGGCATGGACTCAACTGTGATGGATGTAAGGCGGAAAGTGATGGGAGATGGCATGAGAAAGTGTTTGTGACATTACTGAAAAGGCAGATGGCGGTGGGTGCAGACGAAGGAGAGTGTTCTAGAGGAGATTGCATTAGAGCAAAGTTCAGGAAGCATCTTTGTAAACTGGGAGGAGACGGTAACTTGAAAGGGTGAAAGGATGAGGGACCGGAAGGGAGGTCTATTAAGCTCTCATTTAAAACATCAACCCTCTCGGTTACTTCTCTTTATGGCCAATGTCTTTCAACTGTCCTGACCCCTCAGAAATGTCCCCAGCCAGACGCAATCATCGAAACTGCCTCATTGTCACTGGTTGAGAACTTGGCAAGATTTGAAGGGCTTTTGTTATTGTTGTTGGATATTTTTGTTTCCCATAAAGGCACATGATTTCAACCCAGACCTGTGTCCTGCTGTCGTTCGTAGTGGGAGTGGAAATGAGTGACATGGGAAGAGACTGAACCACACACACTTTTTTCAAAATAAGAGTCTCTTAGAGAGCAGCTCTCCCGTGGCCTTAGTTTCTCCTTCTGTAAAATAGGAAAATTTGATGAGGTCAGCATCACCCAGGTTGGGTCCTGCAGCACACGGGTCCTGCAAGATGGAAGAGGGTGTGCCAAGGACAAATAAGATTCTGTGATCAAACAGTTATAATAGTAACAGTTCCTCATTATTAAGTCCCAACAATGAGCCAAGGTCTGTGCTGAGGAATTTACATCTACCACCTCATTTAAGCCTCTGTCACAACCCAAGAGGTGGCCATTGTTCTTATCTCTGTCTCACAGATGAGGAAACAGTTTTGAGGATACATAACTACCCTGGTAGAGCCAGGGACCAATTCCAAGCTGCCTGCCTGGAGAGACCGGCTTATCTATCCACTCATCTCCGTCAGGATGTGTTCAGCTCCAGGAGAAGAGTGCCTTCTTAGAAACGGCTTGAACAATGAGAACACACATTGTCTTGCACAACCGGAAGTCCAAGGTGCACAGCTAGTCAATTAGGCAGCTCAGTGATTCCATCAGGAGCCGGGGTGTCGTTGCATCTCTTCACCATCCGCACACTGGCTGTGTCCTCAGGTGTGACCCCCTCATGTTTACGAAGGGCAGCTGTGACTCCAGCCATCATGTCCTCACAGAACCACATCAAAAAGCAGGAAAGAAGCTTCCCTTCGTGTGTCTCTTTTAATCAAAAACGGCAAGCAGGGACAGAAACAGGTTTGGCTCAGTGGACAGAGCGTCGGCCTGCGGACTGAAAGGTCCCGGGTTCGATTCCGGTCAAGGGCATGTACCTGGGTTGCGGGCACATCCCCAGTAGGAGATGTGCAGGAGGCAGCTGATCGATGTTTCTCTCTCATCGATGTTTCTAACTCTCTATCCCTCTCCCTTCCTCTCTGTAAAAAATCAATAAAATATTAAAAAAAAAAAAAAAAAAAAAAGGCAAGCAGGGGCCAGAACGTGCATTGGGTCTAGAACAGTGATGGCAAACCTATGACACGCATGTCAGAGGTGACACGCGAACTCATTTTTTGGGTTGATTTTTCTTTGTTAAATATATAAAAATATATAAATAAATATCATTTAAATATATAAAATAAATATCAAAAATAAGTCTTTGTTTTACTACGGCTGCAAATATCAAACAATTTCTATACGTGACACGGTACCAGAGTTAAGTTAGGGTTTTTCAAAATGCTGACACGCCGAGCTCAAAAGGTTCGCCATCACTGGTCTAGAAGGACACCTCTTATTCATTCAAACTTTGTGGAGATTGTCTGGCTTGCATGGTGGTTGCTGATATATCGGATGCAGGGAGGATCACTCTAAGCCAGCGGTTCTCAACCTGTGGGTCGCGACCCCTTTGGGTGTTGAACGACCCTTTCACAGGGGTCACCTAAGACCATCGGAAAACACATATATAATTACATATTGTTTTTGTGATTAATCACTATGCTTTAATTATGTTCAATTTGTAACAATGAAATTGGGGGTCACCACAACATGAGGAACTATATTAAAGGGTCGCGGCATCAGGAAGGTTGAGAACCCCTGCAGCCTAAGCCTTGCTACTGAAGTGTGCTCCCCAACCAGCAGCATTGGGGTCACCTGGGAGTTTGTAAGAAATGCTGTATCTTGTGTCCCTAGTGTTTTAATGAGGTAATAATCATTAATAATTCACATACATAGTGCAGTTTGAGAAGCACTACTCTCAACCACCATCCTTTTAGGGACAAGCGCAACACCATTTCGTGTCTAGGCTTAATGAAGTCCTAGAAAGGAGCCCGTTCCCCATGCATATAACCTTTTTGGACACTGGGGGGCAATCTTACATTAATAAATCAGAACACAAGGCGGGGGTGGGCGGGAAGAGCACAGAAGTCACAGGAGGTTAGAGTGTGAGGTCCACATTTGGCAGCCACGGAAACAGGCCCACTGAGTGAGCAGATCAGGACTACGCAGCGACACTGCCTCCGGCGCCGGTCGTCCTCACCGGGCACCGGGCACCGGGCACAGAAACGTGGGGACCGGCTGTGGAGCGTGTCAGCAGCAGCACTCGCCACCGAGCAGAGCCAAACGTGAAGCAGACGGGCTTAAAATTTAAAGAGAACAAAGCACCGCTAGAGTTCATAGCAATTAGCATGGCAGAATGGTGCCAGCTCTGTTAATGCCCCTGGGGAACTAACTTTTACATGCTTCATTCCTCATCAGACTTTGAGCTGCTAAAAACCTTGACTACACAGTGATAAACACCTGCTTTTATATCCACAGCTCGGAGCCGCTGCCAAGCCGTTCGGAGCAAGGCTCTTTTAAATCAATGAAACCCGGAAGCCCTGAGGATGACGGCCAGCCGCTCTTTACCACCCAAGGGCCCACTGGCTTCTTCACTGAGCCTGGTCCAGTCGGCACAGGGAGGGACACAGGCAGGGGAGCCCAGGCCTGCAGTCAGCCCCAGGGCTCGTCCTCTCGGCAAATGAGGGCCAGGTGTGCAGATGAATCAGGTCACCAAAGTCAAGCGACAACTATGCCCGTGACAGCAAGCGTTTCCTTCTCAGGGGGAAAGTGTCCCAGTGTTTCCCAAACTGCAGTCACTCAGACATCACCTTCACAATGTTCATAAGGTTATTTATTTAGTCGGTGCTGCTTATGTAATATTTTTATTTCAATTAATTCATACCCGACATGTCTATTTTAAGCTGATATTGAAATCATAGGTTTGTAAGGACTGGTTATATGTTTTAAATACAAATTTAGACAACTTCATCAAATCTTTAAACATGTTGGCCTGTGTAACATCTGGGTTTATCTCACATCCTCACCAGTAGTCTGAATTCCACCCTTTGGGAGGAGAGGACGTAGATTCCCTCAATTCTTCATGACGACTGGTCTTTGGAGAACCAAAGGGAAAACTAGCAGAAGGAGCCACAGAGAGAAGAAAACACAAGCTACTCTGACAATCGAACAGGGCCTGGGTTAACCCCGCCCACCTCAGGGAGCCAAGACCATCATGTACCACCGGTTGGTCCGGGGCATCATGCCAACAGAAGTCCCTGGCCCTTGCTAAGGTTTTTCTCTGGAGACACTGCCCATTCCTCTCCCCCCCCCCCCCCCCCACCCGCTGCTCTGGGGGTAAAGCCTTTGCCTCCACAGGCATCTTCCTGAGCTTCAGCAGGGACATTATAGCACGGCAACTGGACTCAGCCTCACAACCAGGCACTGGTTATATAGGCTGAATTGTGCCCGCTCCCAAAAATAACCCATATGTTGAAGACCAATCCCTTCTCCCCGCTCCCCCCACCTCAGAATGTGGCTGTATTTGAAAATAGGGCCTTTAAAGATGTGATTAAGTAAAAATGAGGCTGTCAGGGTGGGCCTTAATCCAATCTGACTGGGATCCTTATGAAAGCAGAATAGGGCACAGGGAGAGACACCAGGGTTGCATGCACAGAGGAAAGGCCACGTGAAGAAGCACCAGAGGGCAGCCATCTGCAAGCCAGGGAGAGAGTCCTCGGAGGAAACCAACCCTGCTAACACCTGCTCTTGTACTTCCAGCCTCCAGAACTGCCGGAAGATAATTTTCAATTGTTTAAGCCACCCAGTCTGTGGTAGTTTGTTATGACAACCCTAGCAAATCAATACAACACATGCAATTAGACTTGCAAAATAGGAATCAGAGCACTTATTTCATAGGGTGGTAAGGACAGAATGATGTGCTTCAGGGACAGTACCTGGCTGCAGGAGAGAGGTGCCTCTGACCCACAGCATCTCCCTCGTTCTTAGATCAAGTGGTTTAGCCAGACTGTCAGAGCCCCCTCTGGGCCGGTGCTGGACTACAGGGAGAGAGGCATGCCTTTGTGCCCTGGAACCTCTGCTACCAAGGCGTGCAGGCCTGCAGAGGTGAGGCCTTAGCCAGGTTGGAAGGGACCATGTAAAGATGAAGACTGAACAGAGGAAGGTGGGAGAGTGAGAGAAAGTAGCAACTACTCTGTTTGCATTCCTAGGGATCTGAGCTTGCCTTCAAGCCAACTTCACCCCTTCCACTCCCCCGTTACCCTCGGAGCAAGTAAATTCCCTTTTTTTTTAAGCTGCTTGGAGCTGTGATTCCATCACTTGCCACCAAAGGAGTCATGAAAGACACACTGGCTTCCAGAGCGAATTAGCACTGACAGTGGAGTCTGGCATGCATGCCTTTACTGTCCGTGTGAGGGAGAGTGATGACAATTTAAATAGTGCAGGCAGCTGCCCCGAGGGATCATGGGATGGGAGGGAAGACTTGCCAGGGCAGCCAAGTGAATACATATGAAGGGGTCAAAATCTGCCTCGGTCGGTCACTGAACGATGCATGTAGGACCTGGACCCAAGGGCCCTTTTGTTCCCAAAGCCCTCGTGTGGATACAAAAGAAGTGTGGCTGCCTCTCTAGCACACAGCCTTGCCCACCTGGATCAGGAGAAATTGTCCCAAGCAATGTGTCCTTCTGACAAAATGACAGCTCTATCAGGTGTTCCTGCAGAGAAGGGGGAATCTAGCAGAACCTAATGGTGTGATTTACAAAAAGTACCCTGCAGGGGGCAGCCTGGGTGTGTGGCGGGGACTTCAGTCGCCCTTACTATTTCCAGAATCATCGTCAGAGGAAACCCACCTTGATTACAGTAATAACTCACACTTCCACCAGTGGGCCAGGCCCTGCACTGAGTGCTTACGATGTCTCATTTAATCCTCCGGGCACTACTTTTATCCTCATTTTACAGATAAGGAAATTGAGCCTTTGAGTTTCAGAGCTGTAGGTGGCACAGCCTGAACTTGAACTCAGGGATGTCTCACTCTAAAGCCCATGCACGTGGCCACTGCACAACTCCTCCCTAAACAGAGGGATTTGGAGAGCGCTTCCTCTGTGCCAGGCGAGGCACCAAGCACTTTACTAGGCGTACCAGTTAATAATGCGGATTTTTTTCAATAGATGGAGTTACACATATGTTGATATATATGCGATTTGATATGTATGCTATTTTGTTGTATTGACAACAAGCTCAAAACTTCATATGTCAAATTTTCTGAAGGTGTTAACATCATAGATATTTTTACATTTAAAAATGTCGAATTTCGTGCCCAAAAAAAGAGCATTTGTGGGAAGTTTTAATTCATTACTTTATTTTGAAGAAAAGTGCTGCTGAAAGTTATCGTATACTTCGGGAAGCTTATGGTGAACATGAACATCGCTTTAAGAGTGATGATTTCTATGTGAAAGATAAAGAATGTCCAGGTCAATTTGAACCACGCTTTGATCATAAAACAACCAGAATGGGCCAGAAGACACGGCAAAGTAATTTTGCTTCATGATGGCACACCATCACACACTTCAAAACCAGCTAAAGACACGTTAAAAGATCTTGCCTGGGAAGTATTATCCCACCCACTGTACTCACCAGACCTTGCTTCTTCAGATTACCACTTGTTCCGATCGATGGCACACGCACTTTCTGAGCAGCACTTCAAAACATACGAAATGGAAAATTGGGTCTCTGAATGGTTTGCCTCAAAACAAGAAAAGTTCTATTGGGACGGTATCCACAAATTACCTGAAAGATGGGGAAATGTGTAGCTAGCGATGGACATTACTTTGAATAAAGCACTTTTGATGTTTCTCTTAAAATTATCGTGTTTCCTTTGATTACAAAATCTGCATTATTAACGGGTACAGCTGGTACATACATACATAGGTGGTCGAATTTAAGCCTCATAACCACCCTGTGAGGGAGGTGTCATTAGCCCCAATTTTTAGCTGAGGCATCTGGGGTTCCGAGAGGTTGAAGATCATGCTCTTAACTGGGTATCAAACTCAGATCTGCCTCGTTGCAAAGTCAAGCTCTTTGTGTCCCACAAACTGAAGAGAGTGATACTGTGGGGGCAGGAGGAGTGTGGTTCTGGTGTCATTGAGTCTGGAGCCCTGGGTACCACTCCTGGTTCTGCCCCTGAGATCTCATGTGATCTCAGGCAAGACGTCTTCCTCTCTTGCCTCAATTTCCTCATCTGACAAAGGAAGGCTCCAGACTGGCTAATCTCTCACGCTCCTCTTGGCTTGAAAGTTTTTCTAGTTTCAGGTTTAAGAAATTCACTTTGGACCTGCAGCCTGGCGTCAGCCCGATGCCTAGAGGTGAAGATGGGCATGCAGCCCAGCCTTTCAGAGGAGAGCCAGCCTGTGCTGTATTGTTGGGCATCATCTTGTCCCTCAGGGTGGAGGCACCCAGCTGGAAAGACTCCCCAGAAGTCTTCCTGGGTCCACAATTTTCCTCAGAGTTCCATATGGCGGCGGGGGGGGGGGGGGGGGGCTATAGGCCAGATTAAGCCACAGGGGTGTTTTAACTGGCTTTTTCAATGTCTTAAATCAATTGGTATTACTTACCAACATTTTTACATCAAAAGAGATTTTACACTAAAATCTGGATTTATGGATTCTCCTGACAAGTCTGAACATCTGGCCACTTCAGGCCCATGTTCCCACTGGCCACACTGGCCCAGGTTGCTGGCTACCGGCCTTTTGCTGAAACAAGAGTGTCCTGCTTTGCCACTGCCCCATTGGCCAGGTCAGCTCACACACGCCTCCCCCGCCTGGCCCTGTCGGTGCTTCAGTCTGTGAGACTCACTTATGGAGCCAAGGGTGCTCTTTTCTGGAGGAAGGGCCCAAAAGGAGGGGGCGGGCTTCGTGCAGCATGTGGACATGAAAACAAAAGTTCCTTTTCCTCCAGATACAACCAGTGCACGAGCCACTGCTGACTTCCGAGACGAAGCCCTGAAGCCCGGGTGCAGGTAGGAGCCCCTGCCCTGCAACAGACACTGCAGGTCTGACAAAAGAAGGAGTTTCCATCCATCCGTGAAACTCTTTCTCCCAGAAGCTGCCACTCAGATCTCTATCTGCTTTCCGGGGCCCAGAGTGGACCAGCGGGCATGTGTCATTTTCCTGGATAGGGGCTATAATGGCAACATTGTGCTGAGGGGAACAAGAGAGGTTTTCATCCAATGACCAGCATTGAGCAGACATTCGAGTAAGGGGTTTGGGGGCGTGCCCTGCACAAAGGAGCTTGGGAGAGGGGCCCTGAGGCGAGGAGAAGCCCCTTGGGCTGGGCTGCATGTCTACAGCAGCACCCACTGAGGGAGGAAAGCACAGAAGCATTGCTCCCAGAACACCTCAATGCAATGTCATTTCCCTCTGCAAATAAATAAGCAAACACACAATCCCAGAGGGTAAATGACACCACCCGCCCCCCCGCCCCAAAGACACATGAATTCACAGACGCCTCCTGAATACTTGAGCATTTACACACTGACTTACTCCACAAGACATTACCACTTCCTAAGTGCCAGGCACTATGCTAAGGATCGAGCAGTAAGACACAGCACCCACCCCTGCAGTGCTTGCAATCCGAGGGCCAGAGAGAGGCACGAAGAGAAGAAGGAAATTCTACACTGATGACCCAATGGAAGCACTGAGACTCACACAGCGACAGAGTCAGCTCAGGAATCCAGATTCGAACCCCCAACCTGTGGTCTTCCAAGGTCTCCTGAGATCAATGTTTGTCTACTCTGAGGCTGGGGCTCAGTGAAGAACGTACCCTAAATACCTAATAAGGAATGTGGACTCTACAGTGAGGGCAAGAGGGAGCCATTGCATATTTTAGGGGGAATCTAACTGGGATCATGGAATGGTCACTCTGGTGGCCAGCGTGGAAGCAGACTTGGGGACAAGGTGGCAAGTTAGAAGGCTAGAGTATGTTTCTCTCACTGGGACAAAGAACCTTTAGCCTCCAAATATTCCTTCCCCATGGCTTCCCAGTTCTACCTGATAAGCTAAGAATGAGGCTGGAGAGTATCATTTGTTTTCACAAGACTGGCAGCATGAGGGAGTTGAAAACTTTCTTCCTGGTATTGTTCCCAGGACTGAATTTTTTTTTTTTTAATATATTTCATTGATTTTTTACAGAGAGGAAGGGAGAGGGACAGAGAGTCAGAAACATCGATGAGAGAGAAACATCGATCAGCTGCCTCCTGCACATCCCCCAATGGGGAAGTGCCCGCAACCCAGGTACAAGCCCTTGACCGGAATCGAACCCGAGACCCTTCAGTCCGCAGGCCGACGCTCTATCCACTGAGCCAAACCAGCTTCGGCCCAGGACTGAATTTAATATCGTTTTCTACAGAGCTGAAGCTCTTCACCCAGAATTCTTTAGAACAGTGATGGCGAACCTTTTGAGCTCGGCGTGTCAGCATTTTGAAAAACCCTAACTTAACTCTGGTGCCGTGTCACATATAGACATTTTTTGGTATTTGCAACCATAGCAAAACAAAGACTTATATTTTTGATATTTATTTTATATATTTAAATGCCATTTAACAAAGAAAAATCAACCAAAAAAAATGAGTTCGCGTGTCACCTCTGACACGCATGTCATAGGTCTGCCATCACTGCTTTAGACAGCACCGGGCAAACCTGGAAGACTTGATACTGAGCAAGAACGAAAGGGAAGACATGAGGCAGATCCTAAAAACCCTTTCCAGGTAGTTGTACTCTTAATAGGGAAACGTGAAGGGGAGGAGAAAACCAGGCACCCACGGCCCCCCTCTCCACTCTCCCCAGTGCTTCCCACCTGACACCCCACAGTCCAGCCAAACCAAATGGTTTTGCAGATATATCCTGCAGTCTTCTATCTCTGTGTCTTTGCTCTTATGTTTTCTCTGCTTGTAATGTTATCTCCTCAATGTAGACTCACCCAAATGTCTGTCTTCCAGTACTGTCACCATGATCAGTAAGAAATTCTTGCTTTGTTTTAATTAACTAAAAAACACTTTATCTCTGCCCAGCCTGTGTGGCTAAGTGGTTAAGCATCGACCCATGAACCAGGAGGTCACAGTTCAATTCCAAGTCAAGGCACATGCCCTGGTGGTGGACTCGGTCCCCAGTGTGGGGTGTGCAGGAGGCAGCCAATCAAAGATCCTCATCATTGTCTCCTTTCCCCCCCCCCCCCCGCCCTTGACAATCCCCTGGCCTCCCCTACCCCCCAGTGTCTTATGTCCATTGGTTATGCTTATATGCATGCATACAACTCCTTTGGTTGAACTCTTACCCACCCCCCTCCTGGGGATTGTCAAGGGTGGGGGGGGGGGGGAGGAGACATATGTAATACTCTTTGTAATACTTTAAGCAATAAAAAAAATTAAAAAAAAATTAAAAAAAAAAAAGATTCTCATCATTGATGTTTCTATCTCCCTCTCCCTTCCTCTCTCTGAAAATCAATTATAAGAACATCATTTTTAAAAAGCACTCTATGCTACTCAGGCAATTTTCACATAATAATTTGTAATTAAATTGTTTTGTACATATTTATTTCCTAGATTGTAGATTACTTGAGATTATTCCTACTTAGTGTTAGTTCTCCCAATAGAAACTTACACAGAGTGCAATAAACATTCTTAAGTGAACTGACGATAAGTGGGTATAGCTTTTAGGGTAACTATAAACTTCATTAAAGGAAAAGTACAGAAAATATATATATATATATATAATTATTCCTTGCCAAAACCCACAAGCAGCCTCCTCACCCATCTCATTCCATTTTCCTGACCACAACCAAGCTGTAGTCAATTTAGTCAACAGTGCCACCAAGTGGACATTATGGGTAATTATCTAAACCAGACTACACCTTCTTTTTAATCCTTAGAACTGTGCGCAGACCATGTTCTCCCGTTTTTTTACATCTTTTCCAGACCAGAGTTCAGTTAATCCATCATATAGATTCTTCTACAGATACATATAAATCCTTCTTAGCCCTCTGACTTTTCTTTCCAATTCTCTGATAAACCTCCAAAGTCTCTGAAAGTTTCTGAGAATTAATCTACCCAAGCCTCCATCTGTTTTTGCAATAGTTATGGTCTCTATTATAAAATTATTTCAAGTGAAATAAATATTATGTTTTTAAAGTATTAACGGGCTAGCCTTGGAACTTAACTACAATTTATAACCTTAATTCCAAGTGTTTCAGAGTTCAAGCAGGGAACTTTTGGAACTTCATCCACTTGTAAATTGTTGGTTGTCTGCTTTAGAATTTAAACTGACCTTTTCAAATTGGAAAAGTGGGCAGGAACAAAGAGGAAGTTGGAAACTAATAATGTTCACATTTTTATAGCTATTTATGGTTTAGAAAGTGGGTTTATATCATCATTTCATTTGCCCTGCGAACAGTCTTGTGAGGCCAGTATGAGGTTTCCCGCAGCACAGACGAGCAAGCAAGCCTCAAAGGCTGAATACTACACATTTAAAAAGCAGCAGAGTAAGACCTCACACACAAGTTTCAGACTTGAATTCCGTTGTTGTTTTTCACTGCACCACATTTCCTCCAAGTGCTCGCTAAACAAACTGCCCAGGCAATTTTGCAAAGCCAACATTCATTTCAACCTACCCATGAAAGCAATGAAGAAAAAAATCCCCAGTCCAGGAAAGGGCAGGATGCTCTTTCTCAGGCCCTTCCTCATCTCTCTGCCTTTGCACAAGGTATTGTTTTTCATTATTATTACTTCACTCCTCTTTCTCACCCTTATTGACACTGGCATAGCACCTGCTCCACTGTCTGGCACTAGAAGCTGCTCAGGAAAGACTTGTCCACTGAAGATGATAACCCCAAAGCCAGGAACTGGGTGGCAGCTGCAGAGAGAGAGGTTTTGATTCCATGGTGGGGGGGAGGGGGCGGGGGAGGCATGCTAACGCCTCGGCAATCTGAAGATGGCCTGGGTGGGAGGTACCATAGCGAGCCCCCCATCACTAATGGAGAACAAGCACCACCTTGGTCCGGGACAGCGGCGCGGAAGAAAGCGCGGCAACCGGAAAATGAGTCCTGCGGCCGAGCGGGAGGGGCGTGCGGAAGGGAGGGCGTGGCACGGGCGTGTGCGGGACAGGGGACACTGCCGGCGGCCCAGGGGGAGGCGAGCTCCGGGTCTATTCCGGAGCGGCGTGGAGGGGCGGGCGGGGGTGCCAGCGGGCATCCTGTCTGGGGGAGGGGACGCACGGAGGGCGCTCCCCGCGGGCGGACTGGAGAGTGCAGCCCGCCCCCCGCCGCCAGCCCCGCCGGAGCCACCGCAACCCGCGCCGACCGCCCCGGCTGCGATCATCGGCGCCATGGACCGAGGCCGGGGTAAGAGGAGCCGCAAAGGCCGCCCTTGCTGCACGGGGCGGGGAAGGGAGAACCGGGCGAACAGGAGGCGAGAGAGGAGGGGGGGGAGGCACCGTGGGGCGGCGGGGCGGGGAGTGGAAGGTCCGGTGCTGCTTGTGCAGGTGCCTCCTGCTGCCCCAGGCAGCCCGGCGTCTGTCGGTCCTGGAGCTGAAGGGTCTCCTGTGTGTAAAACCAGCGTTTCATACACTCAGTCTTAACTTCATAAAAGAATCCCCCCAAGATCCCCGAGTCCGGCAGGCTTTTTCCCTCCGAAGGGTACACTAAGGTTGACAGGTTACAGTCCAGACACACCCCACTGTGCGCCTGGGGGTCGGCCCGGGGAGACGGGAGCCCGCAGCTGCCCAGGGCACTGGGAGGAGAGAGGGCAGGCGCTGGGGGGGCTGAGCCCTGGCTCTGTTCCTGACACGCTGTGTGGCCTTAGCCCGGTCCCTTCTGCTCTCTGGGCTAGTGCCGTAGTCTCCCAGACCCCTTCCTGCTTGAACTCTCGGGGGATGAGTGTATTTGATAGAATTTTCGCAGAAGTGGTGGGGGCTCGCAGAAATTAGACCGGACTTGAGAAAAGAGAGGAGGGGGCTGTGCTTAAGAAAAGGCCTGGACATCTCGAGGAGCATGCGGCTGTAAAGAGGGGGCCTGCTTGGACATGGGGACTGTGTCCAAGGCTGGGACACCAAGGTCCTAAACCCCCACCTCTGGGATCCAAAGAGACCACCGGTGTGAATACACTTGATAAACTAGTGAGTGTGGGGCATTATTATTATTATTATTATTATTATGGTGAAATGGAAAATTCTTCCCCCTCCCTACAATCATCTTACACACTTCCTCCTCTGCCTGTGCGCTGTGCTGAGGCGAGGGGGGGTGGGGGGGGGGAGCGACCAGGAGTGTGGAAGCAATTAGGAGGGCACTGGGGGCAGGGACCTGTGCATGAGCAAGCGTCCGGGCAGCCTCCCCTGCACTCGCAGATAAAGCCAGAGTTCAGAGGGCTGCAGAGGACCCCTGGCTCCCAGTGCAAGATTTATAAAGCAGTTCTCACCAGTCGGTCTGCAAAGAGTATCCACACTTGCCGGGGAGGAAAACGAGAAAGAGAAAAGACGCACCTCTGATGTCCCTCATTCCTCTGTCCCCACCTCCCACCGCCCACATCTAAAGCAGAGCACCGCTCCCCCACCCAGTTACCCCCACAAATGGTCAAATTCCACCCTGTCAGGCCCCAGTACAAAAATCCAGAATTATGGAAAGCAGACTATGTCTTCCTCAGACACCCCAAGGGTGACAATAATTCACTTATTTTTAATGCTTAATAAACAATCGCTTCTCGGCCTTTGGGCTGAGATCAAGTGTAAGTACTTAATAAGCCTCGCTTCACTTCAGAAGGCTCCGGAGCACTCTCCCCAGGAGCTGGACTTCCTGGGAATCTGTTAGGACTCGGAATGTTCCAGGGCTCTGACCCTCTCCCCCACTGCAGGCTTTCCAAGGCCACGTTCCTTCTCCTTCCCCGTTCTCATCACAGTGGGCCATAACTAAGTTATCCAACGACCTGTTAGCATCTGCCTGCCCTGCCCCACTGTGAGCTTCTGGAAGGCTAGAAGTGGATGAGACAATGCCTGGCACACAGTAGGAGCTCACTAACAGCGGTTCAGTTATATGAAACATACTTTTTACAGTGCACCTCAGGTTAACCGTAATGCTGATTTTTTTTTTAAAAAGAGGATGTTACTAAGTCCTCACATCAGAACAGTTCTTTGTGACTTGTAAAGGCTTTCTCAAAATGCCAGCAAAGTAGATGGGGCACACAGGACCAGTTATCTGTCTAGATCAGCCGTGGGCAAACTACGGCCCGCGGGCCGCCGTTTGAAATGAATAAAACTATTGAAAAAAAAAGACCGTACCCTTTTATGTAATGATGTTTACTTTGAATTTATATTAGTTCACACCAACACTCCATCCATGCTTTTGTTCCGGCCCTCTCGTCCAGTTTAAGAACCCATTGTGGCCCTCGAGTCAAAAAGTTTGCCCACCCCTGGTCTAGATCCTTGCTTGTAATTGTCTACCATGGTAAATTATTGCACTTTATTAGCAAAACATGACTAAGTATTAATTAGAATGCAAAATCTGTATGTGCTTTTAAGATAAAACATGAGACTTGAAAAATCATTCCAGCAGACATTCCTTGTGCCTCTGTCCCCAAGAGGGTGTGTGCATACTCTTCCATTGTCAATAAAGGTTTCAGAAGTGCAGGTCGAGTTTCAACCCCATACCTACCATGTGGGGAGGTGGACTGTCATGGCCAGGATATTGTGGAGGAAACCACACTTCTGCATTAATAGCAATATCAACTGAAATCATCAAGCTCTTACTATGCACCAGGCACCACGCTCAGCTTTTTACATGGCTACTCTTGGAACAAGTGGTGGGACAGGGGGTTTGATCAGGCACTAATCACTATTCCCCACGTCATAGGAAAGCAGGCTTGGCAGGTATATTGGACAGCTAGGGTTGCCATAACAAAATGCCACAGGTTGGCTGGCTTAGACAGCAAAAAAGTATTTTCTCACAGTTCAGGAGGCTAGAAGTCCAAGATCAGGATACTACCAGGGTTGATTTCTGGTGAGACCTTTTTTCTGAGCTTGTAGACAATCTGCCTTCTCACTGTGTCCTCACATGGCCTCTTCTCTGCACACACCAGGGGTGGGGAACCTTTTTTCTGCCAAGTGCCATTTGGATATTTATAACATCATTCGAGGGCCATACAAAATTATCAACTTAAAATTCTGCCTGCTATATTTGATCAAACATTTAATTAACTCAACTCTAATGCGTTGGTAGGGCCAGACCAAATGATTTCTTGGGCCTTAGGGGTCCGCAGGCTGGACGGTCCCCACCCCTGCTATAGACTAATACACCACCTTCTATGGGACAAGTAATTCACTTATCCTTATATGAGAATAAAATATGATTACTGATAATACCTATATCTTGGGGTTGTTGTAGATATTAAGTGCATGGGAAATACTTCAAACAATGCCTAGAAAGAACATGGGACCCACTCAATAAATGCTGGCTATTATGATAATTACAATCTTTTAAAATCAAATTTAACATAATAAAATTGTTTTACTTGGATCCTCCATACACTGGTCTGACTCTGATGACACTTTCTGAGTTCTTACTTTGGTCAGCTTTTGTACAACTCAGAGACAGGGTTCAAGTCATGATCTTCTCTGTATCCTGGAGCCCCTGGGTGCTTGTCTCTTGGAAATCCGAGTTCAATAACTGGACCACTATCCAACTGACATTTCTCAGTGTCCATTTTCTCTTATTTATTCTACACATTCATGCCTACTGACTGTGGTTGTTTCTTCACAATTTTGCTTTTGTGAACTTTCCAGTCTTCTCAAGCCATCTTCTCTTTAAGTTCTTTGTTCTAAATTTTCTTGGATTTTCCTTCTTAATGTCCAAGATTATTTCTGATCTGCCTGGCTCATATGAAGTCATTAATTTCCCCAATATTCTTTTCCTTTTCACTTCCCACCTAGTTATATTTCAATTAATCAAATTCAACCCAAGATGGGAGGTTTTTTTGCTGCATTCTATATTCTTTTGGACATCATGGTGTCTACTGAGCAATTCAAGAAATAATTTGAAGCTCTGCTTTTCACTAAGTGAAATTGTTATTGTTCAAGAGATGATAGAGGAACCCATTCTGTGTCTTGCCCTCTGTTGGATCAGCTTTGAGGTGATTAGGAAAGCCACACCTTCCCTATCCATAGCTTCCACTGACCAACTAGCCTGTAGCTACTGTATGATGAGCCTGCCCCCATGGCTATGAATCCCCATACCTCTTCCCTGACATCCGAGTTCATTCTCTCCACCACTTCTATCAGTTACTGTCCTTCTGAAAGGCATACTCATCCATACTTATCTTTTCCATCCAAACATCTGTGAGGTCACCTTTAACAGCCTGGCAACTCAGAACTGAGTGGGTCAGAGAATGGACAAAGTGGGGTTTGAGTGTGACTGCAACTTTTGACCGTGTGATCTTGTATGAATTGGGTAAATTACTTAATTTCTATGAACTCCAGTTCCCTTGCATTTGGAGTGTCATGGGGAAAGCTAGCACTTGTGAAATATTCAATAAATGATAGATGTTATATTTATCAAATATAATTACTTGGATTTTAGCCACACTGTGCAATGGATGCATGTGGTCATATGGTATTTAAGCTCACTCTCTTCCCTGTAGAGGCTTCTGCTGGTCACTGGGCACCACTTCCATTTCCTTGTCCCAGTCATTCTTCCTAGTGTTTGACTTCTCCATTTTAGTCAGGATTTTTTTTCTGCCTCTCCCTCAAATATCAGTTTCAAGCCCCCCTTCTCACGTGGGTGAGCACCCTGCCAAATAAGTTCTTCCCTCCCCACTCTCTGCCAAAAGCATATCATTATTCCATTCTGATCTTTGGTTTGGAAAAACAATCTTGTTTTTGGATACCATCAGCTTCTCATACCCTTCTTACCCTTAAAAAAAAAACAAAACAAACTTGCAACTACACAAAAAATCAATCCCACACACACACATACCCCCGCCACCCCTAAGCATTTTCCTGCTTCCTTTCCTGGCCAAATTTCTCAAATAAATGATCACTCATGGCTTCCTGTTCCTTCCCACACTCCCTTTCATTCCCTACAGTCTCATAGCTAATCACACCTTCTGCTGAAAGCCCACTCTTAAGGGCTACAAATGATTTCTATTTTGTCTAACCTTCACCTATTCGAAGTCTTCTCTCCTGGATTTCTCTGTAGCTCCGTTGACCCTCTACTTTTCTCTAAATGTATTCTCCAACTTTAAAGAGATGGGAAAAGCATGGATTTGGGAATCAAATAAGTCTAGGTTAAATAACTACTGCTGCATCCCTCCAGGAAGCCTTTTCTGCCTCTCCCATCCCCCAATCCCAGGGTTATACGTGCTCATGGCCTCTGCCTCTCCTGCCCTAAGGCAAGTGAAGTGACCCAACTAAGTCTTGTTCCTTAGTCTGTAAAGCAGCAAGAATGACACCCAGCACTAAGAGACTGAGATGTGGTAATATTTGCCCAGCACCTGGCCCATGCTGGGTGCTTACTAATTGTTATGTCCCATATTTCCCTCTGGCTCACTTGCTTTTTCTTCTTTGATGACTCTTGCCCCTCTCTCTCCTCTTATCCCCCCACCACCTCAGCCCACTCTCTACCTGTAGAAAACCAAGCCCTCTAAGAGGGGACTCTCAATGTCCACCTTCAGCCATGAGTTACTCCTGCATTACCTCCTGCTTGTGGTACATTTCCATTCGGAGGTCCCAACTCAACCTCCCAGTGACCCAATTTTGAACTCATTTTATTCACCACCAAATCAGATGACCCTTCCTGTTTCTCTTTTTCTGCTAACAACACCACCACGTGAGCAGCTACTGAAGGAAATGGAGTTGTTTGTGAATGAGACTAAAATTGAAGGGGGGATCTGGGATCAGTCCTGTAGAGAGGTAATAGACTTCAGAAAGCTATTCAAGAAGTAAAACAGAGGCTTAATTTGGGCTAAATCTAGGAGAAGCAGGCAAATGAAGAGTTATCAATAACAGAACTGGAGTTGTTCAGGGACATCATGAAGCAGAGGTTGAATGGCCACAAATCAGAGAAGCCATAGAATGGCTCCTGTGGGACCACAGTAATATATAGGTCAAGAATACCTGTCACTTAATGTTCACAGTGTTTCCATAGAGATGGCCCTTTTGCAAATTATAGAGAATAGGATTTCGAGGAGTGTATACTTCAACCTAAAGCATTTATCTTTTATTTAAATACTAGAAGCCGGTGCACGACATTCGTGCACTGGGGTGGAGGTGGGGCGCAGGGTCCCTCAGCCCCGCCTGAGCCCTTTCTCAGTCCCGGAGCCCTCAGTTGGACACCCTTATTACTGCCACGGAGGCAGGAGAAGCTCCCGCCACCCCACTGCGCTCGCCAGCCCTCAGCCTGGCTTGTGGCTGAGCGGTGCTACCCCTGTGGGAGCACACTGACCACCATGGGGCAGCTCCTGAGTTAAGCATCTGCGCCTGGTGGTCAGTGCACGTCATAGGGGCCAGTCATTCTGCTGTTTGATCAATTTGCATATTACCCTTTTATTATATAGGATACCTTATAACAGAGATTTTAATGGATTTAGGAATTATCTCTGCTTGTGGATGGAATTTGGGAAGAGGGACTGATGCAATTAAAGACAGTTATTTAAAACTATAGATCTGATCATGCTTAAACCCTTCATTAGTTTCCCAATGTTCTTAGGAAATAGGTTACAATCCTTGTGGTGGCCCTCAAGGTCCTTTCCTGGCTGTCACAAACTTATTTTGGGCCCCTGTCCATCTCTTACTGCGGGCTCTCCTCACACTGGCCTTTGTACCTTCACCTGGTTAGCTCCCATTTATCCTTAGCAATCTGCTCAAACATTACTTCCTCAAGGCAATCTTTCCCAGTCTCCAAAGCTACATTTCCCTTTTAAGGTACTCTTAGAACCCTATTTTTCTCATTGGTTGCCATTTTCACAATCACAATTAATTGTGGGATTGAGTTAGCTGTTAATGTGAGCTCTGTGAGAGCAGGGCCCTTCTGACCTGTCCACAGCTCTCTCCAGCACCTAGTTTAGTGCTTGGCACATAGTAGGTACCCAAAAAATGTCTGATGAGATGATGAATAAATGAAACAAGGGGAGAAACAAAATTCACCGAATGGAATTGGATATGGCCCCTTTAAGCTCCAGGATTCTCCATTTCAATGATTCTCATTTTAGGGACAGACACATAAACTTAATCATTATTCATCATTTCCTTTGCCTTCATCCTTTCTACAATAAGACTCTGAGTCCTACTGACTTCTATTGAAAAACACCTTGGATGGTGTCTTCTCCTATATACTGTCATCTCCTATAGGAGCTTCCTCTTTCTACTCTCGCCTTCTCCAGCCTGCCTTCGGGACTACTACTAATTTGTCTACAGCAGCGGTTCTCAAATCCAGCTGGGCTCAGAGCCTACTGAAAATATATCCCACAATGGGTCTGACCAATGGAGCGAGGTTTGGGAATGTGCACTTTTTGCAAAGCTCCTGGGTGAGTCTGATGTCCTTACTGTTCTAATGCGCTGCTTGTACCGTGACCCTTGAACCTGCTCCTACACCTACTGCTCACTCCAGCACTGCCTTTCACCCTTTTCTACCACGTGGGACTCTGGGGTCTGGGTCTGCTACCCAAAGTAGCCTTCTGAAATGTCTCACTTTATCTTTAAAAAGCCAAGCGAATTTTCTACTGTAGTTCATAATATAGGGTGTCCCCAAAAGATGAATGTGCACATTTTGAATAATTATAAAGGCAGTGTTTATTAAAATACATTTCATCTTCAAAATTGAGCCATCAGCTGCTAAAGTGTGTATACATTTTGGGGGATACCCTGTATATCTGAACACACTCCCACCCCAAAAATCTTTGTGCAGTGTTCCTCCAGAGATGCACTGTGTTCCTCCAGAGGCTTCTGCTTCCCTACCCGCCCTGCCTCTGCCATGGCTTATATGAACTCTAGCCCGAGAAGACAAACCCCCCAACAAATGTCCCAGCACACAGTGCCAGAAATGGATCAGGACATGGAAGCAGAAATCCCACATCTTAGTCCTGGCTCATCCATGCACGTCTGCAATATGAGAACATACATTTTCATGAAGCTTTTAACTTTTAGAAGCATTTTCACATTTGCCAGTTCTTCCCATTTCAGCTAGTGTCAGGGGCGCTGAGCATCATAGCATGCTTCGTTCAGAGCCTGGCAGCCTCTGGAGATCACACATGCTCTCACTCAGCAGTCATTCACTGAGGGGGCGGGGGGTGCTATGAGTAAGAAGGAACCTGGGCGATAAGAGGAATTCACACAGAACTGACCACTAAAACCCTTTCTCTGGGGAACCTTCCAGCCCTGTGCTTCTCTCCTGTGGCTTCTCTCAACTCTGGCAAAAGCCCCGGGGAGTGGACAGCTGAAACATTCTTCCCATTGGACAGGTGTAAAAAACGAGGTTTCAGAAGATGACTCTGCTACCCTCCCTCCCTGAAAGAGACTCCCCTGTGAAAACTCCCTGCCACGTCCCCGCTTTCACCTCCTCTCCGACTTTGGGTTACCTCCACCGTCTTTGTTGTTGTTGTTTTACTATATTTTTATTGATTTCAGAGAGGAAGGGAGAGGGAAAGAGAAACAGAAACATCAATGATGAGAGAGAATCATTGATCAACTGTCTCCTGCACACACCCCACCCGGGACCAAGTCCACAACCCTGGCATGTGCCTAGACCAGGAATCGAACCTTGATCTCCTGGTTCATAGGTCGACACTCAACCACTGAGCCACAACAGCTGGGCACTCCACCCTCTTTTAGAAGATTTCACTGCACTAACTGAAATTCCTCCTCCATGTATATATAAGTCCTATGGTCTTAAACTATCTTTTCATGTCATTTCCAGTGTCTAATACAGAGCAGATGTTTAATAATAATAGCCAATGAGTGTCCACCATGACTCAGGCAGTTTACATGTGTATGTCAAGCCATTTAATCCTCTCAACAAGCATGAAGTCGAGACAGTTTAGCCTTATGTCCATAAAACATGCCATTAATTTTATTGCAGGATAAATTCCATCCAAAAATGCTGTGTACAGCTATGAGTTCTGAGTGTCTGTACAGTGTGTAGCTTCTATTTTCTAAAATGACAGATAGGGCGTGCGTATGAATTATCAATATACTAGAGGCCTGGTGCACAGAATTCATGCATGGGTAGAGTCCCTAGGCCTGGCCGGCAATCATGGCCAATCTGTGGGGTGACTGGCAGGGGGGCCGGGGGGGCCCCCTGCTGGCACCTGCCTTGGCAGGTCTGGCACCGCCCACTTGCCAGCCCTGCCCCCTGCCGCTGCCACAGGTCGCCTCTCTCTGCAGGAGGCAACTGGCAGGGCGATCGGGAGGAGGGGGGGAGGCGCTGGCCTGCTCGCTGGCCAGCCCTGCCTCCTACCACTGCCACCGCCGGTCACCTCCCTCTGCAGGGTGATGGGCGAGACAATCTGGGGGGGTGGCCGCTGGCACCTGCCTTGGCTGGCCTGGGGCCTTGCAGGTTGGAGGCACCTCCTGCATTGAGCATCTGCCCCCTGATGGTCAGTACACATCATAGCGACTGGTCATACACCCATCATTCTGCCATTCAGTCGATTTGCATATTAGGCTTTTATTATCCACTAGAGGACCGATGCACAAAATTCATGCAAGAGTGGACCTTCTTTCCCCGGCTGCCAGCACCAGCTTCCCTCTGGCACCCGGGATCCGAGCTTCCCTCTGGCACCCGGGATCCGAGCTTCCCTCGCAGCCCTGGCTTCATCTGGAAGGTTGTCCAGAAGGAAGTCTGGTCTAATTAGTATATTATACTTTTTGCCGGAGGGAAGCCCAGGTCCTGGGTGCCAGAGGGAAGCTGGTGCATGAGAGCAGCGGCTCTCACAGCGGGCAGGGTAGGGCGTGAGCTACGAGCGGCAATGGGCAGGGCGGCCAGCTGAGGCAAGCGGAAGTGAGCTACTCACGCACAATTTTGTGCGCGCTGGGCCTCTAGTATATATATATTCAGTGTCCCCATTTTACAGATGAAGAAGGTTAGAAAGGTTTATTTACCCACCCTGCCTACCTCCAAACCTAAGTCCTTTACCATTGCTTTCTATTGCTTCCCCATGAATGTTGGAGAGTCATTCCCAGGTCAGTTATATGAAGGGCTTGTTAGAGAAACTGCAAGGACCTATCAGGTAAATATTTCAAAGTAGGGGCAGGGAGGCTGCCAAGAAACAGGGGAGAGAAAAGCGATCTGAACAATAGGGCCAGGCAGCTGCCAGTGAGATCTGATTTCTTAGCCTTCACATTACTGCTCTGGCCGTAGGAGTTCTGGTATTTAGAATTCAAGAAGCTCTGAGCCTCCTGGAATTAACAAAGAGGCTGCCTCCAAAGGGCCCAGGCAGGGTTTGTGCTCCATCTAAAATTCCATTCGGGAATCCCAGCCGCACCCAGGTCAAGGTGGAGGTGCAGAGCCAGCCCGGCAGGACTCTTCTCCCTGACACAGTTGTCAGGCTGTGGTGGGGGCAGAATGTGGCAGCACTGCAGTCATTCCAGCTCTGACAGCAGGTCCCGCAGGAGGCGAGCTCGGGCTTTTTATAGCCCTCTAGGAACCAGGGAAAGCTGATCTCCTGAGAGGGAGAGGTGGGCGCGTGCCTTTTCCAGGCACCATTCCCTCAGCTGTGTAGTCCCAGGGTGGGGGTCACGGCTAAGTGAGCAATGCAGGGGCGAGGGAGTGAACCTGCACTCACTGCCCAGGAGACGGGGATCCCAACCTAACCAGTTCCTTGAATCCCTTCCTTGTGCTTCAGTTTCTTCACCTGTCAGGTCGAAGTATTATAGTGCAGGGATCTGCACACCTCAGGCCATGGACTGACTCCAGCCTGCCACCTCTTTTTGTAAATAAAGTTTTATTGGAACACAGCCATGCCCATTCAGTATGCATTGTCTATGGCTACTTTCTCACTACAATGGCAAAGTTGAATAGTTGTAATAGTGGTCATGTTTGGCCTGCAAAGCCTAAAATATGTGCTGTCTAGCCCTTTAAGGAAAAGTCTGCCAGTCCCTGGATTAGAATGTAGAGTTGGGCGTGTCTGTGTGGAGCACCGTGGTGAGTAGGATTCTGAGGGTGTGTTCAGACTGAGGAATGAAGCATTGTCCTTAGACATTACAAAAGTTTGTATTCAAGAGCAGCGTTGGCAGAAGGCCATTTACCAGTGCTTTTTGAACAACTTTTAGCCCCAGAATCCTTTTGCAAACAAAATCTTAAGCAATAGAGCTGCTTTGGGTGAAGTAGAAATGAGAACTCTGAGTACAGCCCACTGCATCCCTCCTACTCCCAAGGCAGCCCCTAAGGAAGCTACACAGATGCCCTAGCTTCATCAGAACAGCATTTGAAAACCACCTATCTCATCCTAGGCCCCTCATTTTACAACTGGGGAAACGGAGGCCCAATGGGCAGCATGTTGCCTAAGGTCACATGATCAGCTCCCAGTTGGCTTCCCACGGCACCACTAATGTGGTCGGTCATAAGGTATCAGTAGAGCACAGACATATCTCTGTTGTGGAGAAAAAACCTGTCCACTGATTTGCGGGCTCAGAGCTGCCTCTAGTGCAGTGGTTCTCAACCTTCCTAATGCCGCGACCCTTTAATACAGTTCCTCATGTTGTGGTGACCCGCAATTTCATTGTTACAAATTGAACATAATTAAAGCATGGTGATTAATCACAAAAACAATATGTAATTATATATGTGTTTTCCAATGGTCTTAGGCGACCCCTGTGAAAGGGTCGTTCGACCCCCAAAGGGGTCGCGACCCACAGGTCCAGAACTGCTGCTCTAGTGCATGGGTGGCCATGACATGCCCTCACTGACCCAGCAGCCCACAGGGGTTCAGGGCTGGGGCTTGACCAGGACACATTGCCGATACCTGCTCATGCTTCACAGTGGTTTGGTCAAGGTTTGGGAGCCTTTTATCTGAGGACCAACAGAGCCAAAAAAATAAAAATTGAATTGGACCATATTTTTTTAATTTCATTGATACCAAGACATGTTTTTTAAAAATCTGAATATCTCTGGCGCTTTCCCTCTCAGGAGCATGCTGGGGCCTTTCTCTTCCCCCTCTTGTTACCCCCAGGCGCCTCGCCTTTGCCTTCTCCCTCCTAAGCTTCTTTTGCTTCTGTAACTTGTTTCCAGAGCCTGTGCAGCCCAGCTGACTCACCCCTACCACCTCTATAATTTTCTAAATAAACTTTCGCTTATAATTTGAAAAATCAGAACATAGCTTATAAATGATACATTGATTTGTTCCTCTTTCTGTGTGTTTTTTCCCAAAAAGCTGTTTTTCAGTAGATAAAACATCTTAAAACCAGTGGCATCTTAGAATGGAGAAATTATGATAATTTATGCTAAAGCTTTCTTTTGAAGATGGAATCAGATTTATTCATTTGTAGAATAAATATTTATTCTTCCTGCCCATTCTTGTTGAAGGGTTTGCTGAGAGCAGATCCAGCTGATAAGAAACCAAGGGGTTTTTTTTTTTTTAGCTCCACTTGAACCAAGAAGAAAACGGATCTAGGAGTGTGCTGGGAAGCCAGAGGCGGGTCACATTTCCTCACCTCTCACCAGCAACCAGGTGCAGCTCTGAGGGGTTATAGAGGAGAAACTCAGGGTCCCTGTACCCTGGGACCTCCTAGTGAGGCAGAGAAAGTAAGACTTGGTCACTAGTGTCTATGGCATGAACTCATACCTGGTCATTGTCCATCAAAGAGAATATATAAAAATACCAGAGGGCTCAAGGGACACTTTCTAGCCAGGAGCCTCAGAAGCACTGGAGAGGTGGCATTGCAGGTGGAGGAATGGCAGACTGGAAGAAAGTCCCGGAAACGTGCTGAGGGTGCAAGCCGGGTCAGCGTACCTACAGCCCGGGGAAGCAGGGACAGGTTAAATGGAAGCTCTGAAGTCCTTCCCAAGAGAGGGGCCTTATCCTCCAGGTCCTTGACTGGGTGTGCCCCCGGCCCTGAGAGCCTGTGGTCGCTTGGTTTGTAACTAATAATAGAGACAGCATAATGTGGGAGCTGAGTGCTGTGGCTCTGGTGTCAGGTTGCCCGGGTTTGAATCACAGTTCTCCTTCCACTTAATCCTGAGTCTGAGTTTCTTCAACTAAAAATGGAGATGATAATCTCCTGCCTACCGAGGGCGAGTAACTGGATTCATGCAAGGAAAGCGCTCAGCACTAGGAAGCATTAAAAAAAAAAAAAGCTGATGCTTAAAATACAGCTTTGTCAATGATCGCCTTTCTTACGGAATTAGAACGGAATCCAAGTTCTCTCGGTAACACTTTCCCTCGGCTTCTGGCTTCTCCTGGACGGCCCATCCAAAGGATGGGATTACAAAGGAGTTGGGGATAAACCACAGGGATCGCACGCATGGAACTTTCTTCACCTGTGTCAGAGCGGGAAATGATGTCTGGCCCTGGGGAGTTCTTGCTGAGGTGTGAGCAGGTGGGGGTTATGCTGAGTGTTGCCATTTGGGGAAATAATTGAAGCCAGCAGTGAGCTCACCTCAGAGTAGAAAGGGGGAGCTTGGAAAGAGGCGACCAGTTAGGAGCTTCAGTAAATATTGCAGGTGAGCAGCAGACTATACAAGATTAACTGGCCTTCATGTTTCAGTTAAGAACAGGAGAGAGAAAACTTCAAACTGTCCATTTTTAACCGCGTTCACTGTGGAGAATGGTTGGTCTAATGAAGGCATTTGTCTGGGGCTCTTCAAGACTCAAGACATTCATTCCTAGGACCTTCAACCATCATTTTCTTGATCCCCATCCCTAGTCCTGGAGGCAGGATTCGCCCCAGGATGGCTGGGCTCCCTAGGAACTGGATTCCTGGCTTCCTGGCCCAGAACCAAATCCAGGGTTAGCAATGAGAGGCTTTGGCAGGTGAGGGGAGAGGAGGGAGAGAGGGACTTCTTACCTGGGCAGCAGTCAAGGTGGCCATTCTGAATCTGACCTTTAGCCTCCCACCTGGAACATTTAGGCTAACCCTGGGTGATGCTTGAATCCCCTGTGACTGCCAACAACATCAATAGTAACAGCCAAACTTTACAGATGGACTCTTGTGCTCGGCACAATGCCTAACACTCCGTACATTATCTCCCCTTCTGCTCACCTCAGCCTTCTGAGGTCAGTGCTCTCATTATCACAATTCTCATGTTAAAATGAGGTGACATCACCTGCCTGGGGTCACTGGGCTAGGGAGGGCAAGTCCCAGGTTTGATTCTGGGTGTTTTTCACCCAGTCACCCAGTGTTTTAACTACCCACTGTTCTGATTAAACTCTTGGAAGGGACATCTGCTTCTTCTTGGTTCAGATTTCTGCCCTCCAGTGCCCCCGGTGGCCTAGTGCTCCACCCTCCCCCTCCACCCCCTACACACATGAGCCCTTCTGCTCTTGGAGACAGTTGTCATAGGCAGGATTTACAGCCCTCTCCCTAGTCTGCGATCCTTTCTCTGAATTTTGGGTTGTCAATTAATCCCTCCCCAGTCACCTATTATATACTGTGCAGGGCACTGGGTAGCAGTGGCAGATATTAAATCAGGCATCATCTCTGCCCCCATGGGTTCACAGTTTAATGGAGGAGAACAAGTCATCTGCTCTGAAGGGTGTAACAGGATGACCTCACCTGTCCAGGAAAGCAAGATGGACCACCTGGAGCAGTGGTCCCCAATGCCCCACAGAGGGGCAATTTGATTTTTAAGGGGGGCAATTCGAGAATGAGTTATTAACAGTGAATTTTTTGCATTTCTTATGGTTCTAGGGGCCTCATATACAGTATATAAATATATATTGGGACATACTTATGTATTTCAGTCTCTATTACTAGTATATGTTTTGAAACTTTATTTGCTATTTTTTCATATCACTTCATATTATTACTAGAGGCCCGGTGCACAGAAATTTGTGCACTCGGGAGGGTCCCTCAGCCCGGCCTGTGCCCCCTCGCAGTCTGGGACCCCTCAGGGGATGTCCACCTACTGGCTTAGGCCCGCTCTCCGGAGGGATCGGGCCTAAGCGGGAAGTCAGACATCCCTCTGGCAGCCCGGAAGCCCTCAGGGGATTTCCACTTGCCAGCGGGGAGCAGACCTAAGCTGCAGTCAGACATCCTTAGCGCTGCTGAGGAGGCTGGAGAGGCTCCCACCACAACCACTGTACTGGCGTCTGCCCCCTGGTGGTCAGTGTGTGTCATAGTGACCAGTCATTCCCAGTCGTTCTGCTGTTAGGGTCAATTTGCATATTACCCTTTTATTATATAGGATTATTAAGATTTTCTTAGCGATTTCTTCCTCAGTACTTCAACTGTCCTTTTGTTCTTTTATTTTTCTCTTTCATAGATGCCATGTTTTTTGGAAGCTTATTTAGACCAAGTTAATGGCCTTTTAGGCTTCCTCCACATGAATAGGAGTTCACTTTTTGAATAATTATGTCACGGGGGTGGGGAGGAGGCATCAGGATTTTAGAGATGCTTAGGTGGGGCATGGCCAAAAAGTGGTTGGGAATCACTGACCTGGGGGAAGTGGTATCTAAACCAACTCCCAAGGATGAGTTGGGAGTAGGAGAAAATTTAAATAACAATAATCAACTTGGTATGTATCCGAAACTGCTCTAAGCACTCTATATATTACCTTACTGGGTCCACATGACAACTCTATAAAGTGTGTAGTTATTACTAACCCCATTTTGCAGATGAGGAGACACAGAGAAATTAAGTAACTTGCCCAAGCTAGTAGTGGATAGCAGCTGAAAACCATGCAGAGGAAATATTGTGAAAAAGAACAATGGGGTAGGTGGGGTCTCAGATATTGAAAATAGGTAAGAAATTAAAAAGTCATAATTTTTAAAAAGACCCATCAAACATAATGAAGATAAATATATACTATGTTCCCTGAAGTATCTATTGATGATTTTCTGGTTCTTTATAACACTGAGGTTTCTATGGGCTGATCATCAACCTAACTTTTCCTTTCAGAACAGGGATTCTGTTTATTCTCATCTCCTGAATCCTACACAGGTTCTATTGTTTGACTACAGAGAGGGGAGCAGATAGCACAATATACTATTAACCACAATTTACCAATTTACAAAACTTCACGGTACAGTGTGCTCTCACTTTTCACAGATTTGAGTATCACAATAGGCCTGAAAGGTAGGCAGGGCAGCTATCATCACCCACTTTAATGTGAAGGAAACTGAGACACAGAGACATGAAGCCATTTGCCCAAGGCCACACAACCAGTAAGTGTGGAGCTGCTGCTGGAGCCTGGGCTTTTGACTGTAGCTCCTGTGTTCTGTCCTCTACACCAAAACAAGGTGTACAGTGGGAGCCAGAAAGATTCAAACCTGGTCCCTATGACCGCCAGAAAGCTCCTTAGCTCACTAGGCTTCAGTTGCTTGTCAGTAAAACTGAGATGAGAAGAGCTCCTATGGATTGCCACAAAGATTAAATGAAGTAGTAGGCACAGAAGATTAGGCACGGAGCATGTTCCCACCATGGAATGTCACGCAAAACAGTAAGTAAATGCAATGACAGGCAACAACTGGATAACTCTTAGTATAGTAATAGTAAAGAAAAAGGTCACAAAAGGTTACCTACAACATTATGCCCTTTTAAAAAGGGAAGAACAATTAAAAATGTTTACAGATACGTCTGTTGCAATGACACAATAGACAAGGGAAGGCAGGAGTGTGAAGAATACAGCATTTAAGATGGCAGCTAGGTTGGTGGGGAACGCAGAAGTGTGGGATCACAGTGGGATGTAAGATACCGTCCAGATAGTGGCTTTTGCTTTGAATAGTAGGTTCATGGGTGGTTTACCACATTAGCAAAAATAACGAAGTAAATAAATAACCATATGTAAAAAGGAGTAATAATGACAGTGTCTCATAAAGCAAGAATTAGGATTAACCCAATTTTTGTCTACGTGAAATCCTATTTATAAAAAGAAATAAAAGGGTCAGAAACGGTGCCCAGTGTTCAATAAATGTCCTCTGTCGTTCTTGGATATCATTATTATGCGCAGTATCTGCATACCCCTGGCCAGCTGTTCTTGATGTCTGCCCCAGGCTATTGGTCAGATGGGTCCTCAAACTCAAACTTCTCAGAAACAGAAAGCCCAGCCCCAGGTAGGCCTCAGGCCAGGTGCCTGTCCTGTGAGCGGACACCATGGGGAGCGGTCATGAGGTGCTCACTCTTGGGTTCAGCAAGCTGTGGGGGTTGGGAATCCCTGTTAGGAGAAGAAGGCCACAGGGATTATAATGCAACCATAGGAAGCTTAGGCGCTAGAGTTAGGTCTGCGTTTGAATCTTGGTCCTGTTATCTATGTGGCTTTAGATCTCAGAGCCTCACTTGGTTCCTGTGTAAAACAGGGCAAAAGCAGTATCTACTTCACAAGGTCATTACCAGGATTAAATGAGGTAATCAACACAAAATGTTTAGCACAACATCTGGAACATCACTTACGATCTCAAAAGCACTACCTGCTTCATCACTGGGTCTCCCAGGCCACTCCTGGGACTGCTTGTTTCCCAGCTTCGGTGAGGGAGGTGGTGCAGACGCTGAAAGTGGAAACAGCTGCCATGTTGTGTGGGGGGTGAATGTGTGTGTCACAGTTTTCCACTTCCTCCTGGAACCATTTCCTTTGTCAACTAAACAGGGAGGAATCCACAGACAAAGGAACAATTCTGGGAGAGCCCAGTCCCACAGCCTAAAGTTATTTCCTTAGAGGTCAGTGGCTTGCCCCACCCCCTCCTGTCTAAAAATGCTCCTTGAAGAGGGAGCTAGGATTCCTGGTGCCCAGGCCTGAGAAACCAGGTGCCCGGAGTGAGGGCGCTGCTGGTGGATGACAGGAGCGAGGCAGAGCTAGAAAGGCCACTAAGATGCAGGGCTTTCACTGACCCTGTCACCCTGCACCACCACCTGCTGCCCCACTGACCTGTGACCTCCCTGTCTTCCAGTAGGTGAGAGAACTGTACTACTCTACTATCCCTAATTATAATCCCCACGGTTGACAAACTCTTTCCTAGCCATTCCCAATGCCCCCTGGCACAGACCTACACATGGGGATTCTACACCCCTCATTACAGAAGAGGAAAATGACACTTAGAGGAGCTACTGACGGATCCCAAATTCGACACTAGTAAGTGGCAGGAGTTAGAACCCAAACCAGATCCTTATGCCAAATCCCAAATCTTCCAACTTTTCTTTACCACCTCCCTTCCTTGGGATTTTGTTTCTGTCCCATGGAGTCAAACTTGTACTATTCTCTTCAGCATAAAGGATATTCAGTTTCCTGCCAGGGCTTTAATTAACACACACAAAAGTCTTCCAAGGTGACCTGGCTCCCCCTTGCCCTCCCTCACACCAGCGCTATATTTAACTCCTGGAAAGCAGTCGGCACTGAGGCATTGGCTTTGCAGCTGGGATTTCTTTGCTACTCTTTTTTCATTCTCCTCCAGCCCCATGAACCAGTGTCTCCCCTGTATACTCTGAGACAACAGGAAGTGTTTGTTTTTGTGATCAACAATGCTAGTCCAACCAGTGTGGTCCCCTCCAATGGCCTTCTCTTGGGCTTAGAGAAGTGCTTGTAAATTCAAAGGAAGGAAGTGGGATGTCCCCGTGGCTCCAGATGGGTAGATCTGCAGCAACTTGGAAGAGACCGTGGGCAGGGGAAGGAGAGATTTCTGCACCCCTGAGGTGAAGGGGCAATTCTACTGGCCTCGCCTGTATGGCTGGGGCTTCTCGGCTGCTTTACCCAGAGCTGGACATAGACAAAAGTAGCCTCCTGAAGGAGCATGGGGGGAGGCATCCCTTAATAGCTCCTCAATATTCTTCCCATTCTGCAATCCTCAGTTCCCACACCTACAAAATGGGCTAGCCCACCTTGCCATAAGAATGAAATTATCGCTCTGGCCAGTGTGGCTCAGTTAGCTTGGTGCAGTCCCGTGCACCAGGAGGTTGCCAGTTTGATTCCTGGTCTAGGGCCCATGTCTGGGTTTCAGGCTCGATCCCCAGTTCAGGGTGTGCAGGAGGCAGCCAATTGATTTTGTGCTCTCACATTGATGTTTCTCTCACTCTCTCTAAAAATCAATAAACTATTTTTTTAAAAGAATAAAATTATGTAAATAATACATGTAACTCTCTTAAAGCAGAATATGACCTACATGATAATTATGGAAGAGTAATGTAAATAGCTAACATGTATTGAGTACTTAGTATGTGCCAGACACTGTTCTAGGCACATGCTCATGTATTAGGGCCCACTCACACTGATGAGGTGGTATATTCACAGGTCACCGATGATGTACATGAGGAATGGGGCGGTTTTGTGAGTGTCCCAAAGGTACACAGCTAGGAAATGTGGAAACAGGACTTGAACTCGAGTAGTTTGGGTCGCTCAGTGTATGTTAGTTTTAATTTCCTAATTTATATGTTAAGATTAAAATCCACCAACTACAAAATGGGCATCGCTAAATAATGGGCAGCCATACCCACACGAGGGATACAGGTTCAACCAAAACAGGGTTTGGGGAGCTTAGCCAGTTAGTTGGGCTTCTGGTTCCTTTTGTTACCCAGGGCTCTTGATTCTTCTTTTTTCTTTTTCTGAGCATCTTTTTACTATGCTGAGCCACTGTGAGGACAGGCATGGTTTTCAAATCACATTAACTAGTCATTATACTTTATCAGCTCTGAAGAAAAGTTTGCTTCCAGAATTCATTCATTCCACAAATACTTAAGCACTTCTCCGTGTCAGACACTAGCGAAAGCAGGCACTATTCCTGCCCTCAGGGAGTTCAGGCTCATGTAGGGGAAACGGACATTAATCGAAGAAAGACGTAAGTAAATATAGCATTTCACCATGAAAAGTACCACGGTAGAATGATGCTACGATAGCATAAGTGTAGGGGAGCGGTTGTGGTCCGGAGGACAGGGAAAGTTTCCCTTAGGAAGTCAGAAATTAATTGAGAGCCGAAGGGGGGTAGTACTGGTTTCAGGAGAAGGGAGTTCTGACAGGCAGAGGGAATAGCATATACAAAAGTCCTGGGTTAGGAGGCTGAGGGGCAGAGCATGAAGGCAGCCTTGAGGGAGGTCTCTTTGGAAGGGCTGCAGGGTTGGCAGGCCCAGGAGAGGTTCCTCTGCCTTTCCTTCCCCCACCAAGCATGGAGGTCACACCTGCTGAGTGTGCTGCTTTCCTTTCCAGGGCGACTCGCCCTCCACTGCTGTCATGGGTCATACCTCATTGATGTGCTAGGTCGTTAACACGCAGCACACAGAGGGTCATCTCTAAAGTCATGTTCAAAAATGTCTTAAGTAGTGCACTAGTTCTTTCTCCGGGGCAGGAGCCTTTATGAGATGGAAATTGGGTTATTTTGCTTTGCTGTTTGGAAATGAGAAAGGAAAATTAAATAAACCAAAAGAAAAATTGTAGGCCCTGCATAAAACCACATTCTGACAACTCTTCCTAGTTTCCAGCTTTAAACCATGCTGCTTGCCTTTCCTCTGATTATGAGAACAAAGAAGGATGAGTTATCTTTGTCCTAAAGATGCTTGCCAAGTCGTGAGGTGGGGAAAGGAGAAATTGTGATTCCTCCTACTGCTTTGCAGTGACTGAAATCCTAACTTGAAAGCTTTTCCAAGCATTTCTGTAAATTCCAGGCTAAAAGGTGACCAGGGTGGAATCTGAAGTCAGAGTGCTCTCTGAGCCTACCTAGTAGGAAGCAAAACAAAGGTTGTTATTCTGTGGTTTGCTGACGTTTAATTTATTCACTTCTCTCTTGTCATGCAAATTACACTCATTACCTTTGGGTTCTCTAAATGAATCCGCTTTCCCTGCACTGGATCTGCACTGGCAGTGAGGAGCCTCTGGCTTGAGGGTTTCACTCTCAGGCCGCATCAGGGGTGTGGGCTGGGGATGCGGTCCTGGCAGCAAGGGAGAGTGCTTTCCTGCCTGTGGCTTAATTTCTGCTCTATACCTTTTGATTTCAGTTACGTAGGGAGGGTGAAGAAGCAAAGAGAAAACTGGTGTTAGCCTTGGTTGGGTATTCACCAGGAACAATAAGCACTTTGTGGCCTAATCTTAGATGTATTTTTAAATACGTTTCTAATTTTATTTGGCGAACTTTTTTGCATCCCAGAGAACTATTATCGCCCATCTTGGGTTTCTGTGCTGGCCTGTCCCACATAGTGAAAGACTGAAGACTTATAAACAATGATTAAACCATTTCTTCCTGTGTTTTTTCCTCATTGGGATTCACTGTATCTCCCCAAGGCTCAACTAAACCAAACAAGATCAATGAAATTTATTCGTGGCTCTAAATAAACTTCAGACATAAAAGACAGCCCTGTCCTTGATGCCCCCGCCTGCACTCAGAAAGCAGAAGTGATCTGTGCCAGGAGCGACGGGAGGCGTGGATTAGGGGTTGGTGAAGGAGATCTTTCCTGGCGGGACGGCAGGAACAGATTTCTGGGTTGCGTTACTGTCCCTCCAACTGGAAGATGCAGTCCCCTCACCTGACATGGAGGGGTCCTCAGAAAGTGAGCACTGAGGGAAGTGGATCCACTGCCATAGGCACCCCAAGCTCAGTGTCGGGCCCAGGGCTGGCAGAGTCCCCCGATGTCCTCTTGCCCCAGCTCCCCCCTCCCCGTGCCTACCACTGCACCTGAGGCTGCCGGAGCCACATATGGATGAACAGAGCACCTGCTGGGTGCCCTGAACGCCACAAGCATCGCTTCATCCCGTCCCCACGATGGCCGTGGGAAGCAGCTACTGTTACTGCCCACACTGTTTGCAGGCAAAGAATTGGAACCTTAGTAATGTTAAGGCGTTTCCCCAGAGGCCCACACTGTTCTGGGAAGCGGCAGAGCTGGGAAGGGGCCCAGGTGGTGCCCAGCGTTGCTCCTCTATGACTCTTCTAAGCTTCAAGCTTGGTGCGGAGGTAACACCAGGTACTTTCATTTTCAACTGGTTGTGTGACCATAACTAAGTCAAATAACCTCCTCGACCCTCACTTTCCACCTCGTTAAACTAAGAGTTAGAACCATGTTCACTGAATAAATGCTCCCTGGGCATCTACTATGGCTGAGGCACAGTCCCCGTCCTCGTGGAACTTGTCACAGCAGCTGCAGCGGACCTGTCGCTGAGTACTCTCTGATCAATACTGTGGGGTCTGCGTCACTGTGGGGAGTTTAAGAACAGCAGCAGCAACAGTACCACGGCCCTCGCGAAGCGAGTTGCTGGCTCAGGCACAGCACCATCCTGGGTGCTTGCAAGCACGACCTGGCCTAGTTCTCCCCGCCTAGGCGGTCGGGGTCCTATTATTCTCGTCTTACAGGTGAGAAAAGCTGGGCTCGGAGATCTCTAACATGCCCGATCTGTACAGCTTGGAAATGGCAGCACAGGAATTCCGACTTGCGCAGGTCTGACCCTAGAGCCCACTCACTGTGCTCTTCTAAGCGAGGCTCCACGCCCAGCTAGTTATCCTTTTCTGTAGGGGCTCTTCTTCCCACCTGACTCTCCGTCATTTCAGGACGGGGTGTCTCCTGATACGTGTTTAAGGAATGAGAGAGTTCTTCCCTCGTTCCCTGTGGTCACAGACATTCCCCGTAGTATGTGTTTTGTGGTGGAGTCATTTTCAGAGATTGAACCTTGGGCTGCCTGCATCAGAATCACCTGGGGTGCTCATTCAAGTGCAGATTCCCGGGTCCCCGTACAGGGTCTACTGAATCCAACTCTCCTGATAGGAGGTCTGGGAATCTGCATTTCCAACTAACCTTCTGGGAGAGTCTTAGTCTTGCTAAAATGTGAGCCCTGGGTGTGGATGAGCCCTGGCAGCACCGTCTGTCATATGCATTATATGATTTTTCTCCAAATTCAGTTCCCTGTGGTTTAAATCCCTGCGGCTTGAATTATCTGGCCTTAAAGACAAAGCTGCCCTGAGAGGCACCTCTGTGTTCGCTGCACCTGACAGTCAGCTTGCCGGGGAGTTCCGTGTTGTCCCTGAAAACCCGAGTCCTGGCTGAAAGCTTTCCTGCACGAAGATAAGGTTCTCTCTGGGATGAGATCCCACTGTTAAGTCAGGTGTGTGCTTTGCGTGACTTGTTTTTCTTCTGGGAGATATTCATAGTCAGGGCTCTGAAGTTCAAAGGGCCAGTGGGGAGAGGCTCACTGCGCAGGAATTCCAGACCCACAGTCAGGGGCTCTCACCCACCCACTGAGGGGACCCCCAGGTCAGGGGCCCCAGTGAAGTCATAGCCCAGAGCCCTCAGCGGGAGGGCTTTGAGGGGCTGCCCGCCTGCTCCCCACCCCAGCCTGGCCTCTGCTGCTCCGAGCCAAAGTCTGCTGATGGTGGATTCAGGAGCGGGGGGGCGGGGGGGGGGGCAGGCTTTGAAGTCGGACAGACCTGGGCTTAAGGCCCGGCCTTACTGTTTACTGGCTGGATGATCTCATTCCTCCAAGCCCCTGTTTCCTGCCTTGTAGGGTACAGACGGCAATAAGCATACCTCTTGCGTGGTTTATGAGGATTAAATGAGATGACGCAGGCTAACTCCCAGCACACGATAACGGCTCAGTTCTAGGGAAGGGTTCTTACCCGCTCCCTGCCTGCAAGCGGAAGCCCCCACCCCCACCCCCACCCTCATGCTCCTGGGCAGCTGCGCTTTAGAAATGCTACACGATGCTCCCTCTGCCACCTGCTGCCTGCCAGCGCCTGCCAGGCTGCAGGACCAGCCCTGGGAGCTCCTCACGCCCCCTCTGCTTCGCCCAGGTTCACTCAGTCCCCTCAGTCTCCTTCGCATTATTTGGACTTTTACGGTCACATCTCAGTTAAACGAAAAACACTTAGAAGTCAAGGTTCCATGTTAGGAACCTCATCAAGGACCCGGAGAAAAACAAACAAAAAGTGTTACAAAGCCTGAATACTATAGCTCATGTTTTTAAATGCAGAGAACTCACTCACAACCTAGTTGGCATTGCTTTAGAAACAGTCACGACACACCTTAAGTGAGAGGCAGGAGACCCTGGGCAGCAGGAATGCTGCCACACATAGGCGCTTGCTGAGAGCAGCAAGAAGAAACCCTTGAAAACTCACAGCCAAGAGAAAGAGACGATGGGGAAAAAGGGAGGGAAGGGGGAGAGAAAAGAAGGGACAGAGGGGACAACTGGTTGGAATATTATCATCAATTAAAAGGAATAAAATGCCGAGTCACTTAGACGAACTTTGGAAACTTTATGCTGCCTGCAAGAAACCAGTGGCAGAAGGCCACATAGTGTGTGTTTGTTTCCTTTAACTGATATGCAACGGTCAGAATAGACAAGTCCGTAAGGACAATAAATAGATTAGTGACTCTCAGGGCTGAGGATGTTGGGAGTAATGAAATTATTCTAAAATTGATTGTGGTGATGGTCTCACAACTCTGCGAATATAACGAGAACCAATAAATACATTCTTTTTAAAAAAAAGTAGTCCAAAAAGTTTGATGTCATTCATTGAAGGACAGTAATTCTCTAGAAGGTGTGGTGGGGGCGCATCTAGGAGGTCCCCAAGATGTTTTCAGAGGTCAAAACTATTATTAAGGTCAAAACTATTATTATGCAGTACTAAGGCCTTACATGGCCTTTTCACTCCCATTGTCTCGTGGGTGTGCAGTGGAGTTTTTCCAGAGGTTCCATGACATGTGATGACATGGTAGCTCTGAAGGCTAATGGCATGTGTGCCTCTGTAGTCTTGTGTTTTAAATTTCTCTCGGTCTTAGTTCTTAATACAGCCAATGTTGACAGATATAACGCACATAAAACAAAAGCTCATTGGGGTACTTGATAATTTTTTAAAGTGTAAAGGAATCCTGAGGCCAAAACATTTCAAATCCACGTGTTGAGAGAGAAACTGCTACTGCACCCCATAATCGTAGCATTCCTGCCTGACAGCGGGACAGTGTCGTGGGTTTTCAACTACGAACCCTGCCTGCAGGCCACAGAAAGCTCCCATGGTGCCCCAGAGGGCCTCCCCTGTGGCTCTCAGCATGGCCTCCCTTGTGAGCATTTACTATGTATGGGCACAGCATTTTTCCTGCCTGACATACCCCATCTTCACAGGGACCCTGAGAGGCAGGTGCTGTCATTACCCCCTTTACAGAGGAGGAAACTGAGTCATAGGCTAAGTAACTTGTCAAAGGTCCCACAGCTAATGGATGATGGAGCCTGAACTTGAACCCAGGCAGTCTGGCTCCAGGGTCAGCTCTCTTAAGCAGGATGTTCTACTAGCCCCTCTTAGCCATCCAGACCCTGTAGCTACAGGTCAGTCTCACCACTTCCCCAGGAGGGCCCAGGCTGGGGAGAAGCGCATGGAGTTGAAAGTCAAGAGACTAGAGTTGAAGACCTGGCTCTTCCGCTTGCGTCTGTGTAATTTAAGCAAGTTATTTATCTTCCCTGAGCCTTGATTTCTTCATCCAAAACGTTAGGGTGATCATGGGACCTATCCCCAAACTTGTTGGTGGGATTCTATAAAATACTGCAAAGCAATATGGTGCTATGGGGAACCAGGTCCAGCCAAGGCCGGGCTGGCTGTGACTGGGGAAGTTATTTAACCGCTCCGAGCCTTAGCTTCATCCTCCATATAATGGAGATAATAAAACACTTGATAGGAGATTTAAACAAGACTGCAAGTCTGAAAGGGCTTAGGCAGCTCAGCACAGGTTAGCTGTTGTTATGCACAAGGGACTGGCCAGTTGCAAAGCAGGACAATACTAGTACTGTAATGAGGCTGGTCTTTAGCTCTAAGGCAAACCAAGTTCCTGTTACTATTCGGGACAGGGAGACATCAATGACATCATGGTCTTGGCACGCTCCAGCTTTGAAAGGAGTCTGTGCCCTAGGATTTTGCAACTCCATGTGGTCTCAACCAGCAGCAGCAGCAGCTGGGAGCGTGTCAACAATGCAGACTCTCAGGTCCCAACCAGGCCTCCCGAGTCAGAATCTGCATTTTGACAAGATCCCCAGCTAATTCCTATACACACTCAAGTTTAAAAAACACTGGTGTCGCATGGAAAGAAAGAATGGTAATGGTAGATTTTGGCCTGGGATGGGAAGGGTTAATATTTAGTTTGGCTCCTGCCAAGGCACCGGAAACAGAAGGTTCTAGAGATTGAAGTGTATGGACTGATGGGACAGGAAGGCTCCCTTCCTGCCTGTGTCCTGGACTGCCAGGACTCCAGCCTGGGGCCCGCACTGAGCCTCGGGCTGTGGTGAGGAAGGGCCCCGGGCCTGCAAAGCAGAGGGCATGCTGGGACAAAGGGAGGCCTAAGTGCCTCTTCTCGGGCCACCTGGACTCAGAGTTGCCGAATAAGCCTGGGAGGTTCAGTCCTCAGGCTAAGGCCACATGAGGTCTGAGGCAGAGTGGAGAAGCCCAGAGGAATGTCACAGTTAACTGAGCAGGGCTCTCCCAAGGGTGGCCAGCACTGGGACAGCTGTTTGAAGGCCTCTGAGGTCTCCCTGTTGCACCCAGCCTCGCCCTCTGTCCCCTGTTCCCCTGGCCTCTAGGGGGTGGGAGCAGGGCTGTGACCATGCTTCCTCTGCAGTGCTGGAGCAGCTGCTCCCCGAGCTCACGGGACTGCTCAGCCTCCTGGACCACGAGTATCTCAGCGACACCACTCTGGAGAAGAAGATGGCCGTGGCCTCCATCCTGCAGAGCCTGCAGCCTCTCCCAGGTCAGACGTCAGCACTCTGCCCAGAGCCCCCCAGGACCCTCAGCAGCTCCCCAGGGCTGCTGGCAGGAGGGAGCCCAAGCCTCACAGTATAGCATTCAACACTTTGTGTGGTCTGGCCAATGTCCTCATCCACTTCGGCCCTTCTCCACCACAACCCTGCCTGTACTGTCTGTGCTTCTCCACCCCCACCGCACTACAAATTCACACACACAACGCACATGCCACACACAGATACACACCACAAACCACACTCACATGTACACCACGTTCTCACATACACCTCACATGCACAGCACATCGTAACAAATATACACTACATGTGACACATACCACGCTCTCACCAACACCATACACTCACATTCACAGCACACATGACACATCTCTCACACCCCACATGCTCTCACACACAACAAACACATACACATCACCCACTCCTGTACACAGACGCACACTGACACACACCACCTTTATGCGTTGGCCCCACACTGTTATTCATTCCCCACCCTCTGCTTCCCACAGCTTCTCTGCCTGTCTTCCCGGCAGCAAGGCCTCCTCGCCTGTTCCAGCCTTTTCTCTACACCCATCAGCCCCCAAGATGATATGTGTACATCCAGAGCTCAGTGAGCCCTGATGTGCTGGCCCCGTGTCCCGCACTACTGAAGGCACCTGAGTGACACGCTGGGAGGTCACTGCTCAGTGATTCTCTGAGCCTCACTTCCCCGTGACAAAGCAGGTCGAAGTCACTGGCTGCCTTCACAGGACTGGGTGGAGGAAGAGGGCAATTGTCATTGAGCTGGCTGGAGCCCCTGCCCCCAGCCACTCCAGGGCGGTCCCTGGATTCTGTTTTCTATTCTGGGCTCCAAGCATCTTTCACTTGGAGGAGATCCTCAGTAACAATGTAAAAATGAAAACAAGGTTTGAAAACTAAAGAAATCATTTTGGTTGTGCACATGCTTTGCAAACTGAATCTTGTAGCCTGTGCAGCGGGGAGACCTGGCCCCTCCTCAGAGTCAGCATCCGCGTTTCCCGTCCTCCTCACTGTTGGTGTGTTCTCCTTCCTCCCAGAAAAAGAAGTCTCCTATCTGTATGTGAACACAGCCGACCTCCACTCCGGGCCCAGCTTCGTGGAGTCCCTCTTTGAAGAATTTGGTAAGTGACCTCTCCCGACCTCAGTCTCTGGAAGGGCCCCTAACTGGGCCGGGAGATACCTGCACCTGGGCCTGGCTCCAACATGACAACAATGGTCACTTTAGCCAAGTCCCCAAGCCTCTCTGGGCCCTGCCACATCTGAAAATCTAGTCAATGTCCGGTAATAGGAAATCACCCCCAAATTTTGAGCACAGGAAAGGATGAACGTGCAGGCAAGGAAGGTCTGGCACATGGGGCATTGTCTTGCCTGCTACCTCGCATTCACGAGCAGTGGCCGCTGGGACCCTGGGTTGAACAGTGCAGTGGCACCATGGGCCTGGGAGCAGCCACGCTGGGCTGGTGCCGTGTGTGTGTGTGTGTGTGTGTGTGTGTGTGTGTGTGTGTGTGTGTGTGTGTAATGAGTGTTTTATCTCAAGAGGAGGCTCAACACAGGGAGAAAGCTATGGGTCAAGTGAGAGAGTGTTAGGGGCTGACAGACTTAGGGAAGACATTGCTTTCATGACATAACCCTGACAAATTTGCACAGCACTGTACCAAACGTTATCTCATTCCATCTTCTCCATAACTCTGAGAGATAGACAAGGCCGGTTTACAGATGAGAAGACCGAGTCTCAGAGCGATGAAGTCATCGGTCGTTAGGGTTACTAATGGAGTTGGTATTGGAGGCCTTCTGACCCCAAATCCAGCCCTCTTCCTGCTCTGCCTTGCTCATCCTCGGCTTTCTCTGCCCAACGGCCTGACGCTTCATAGACTGTGACCTGAGTGAACTTCGGGATATGCCGGAGGACGATGGGGAGCCCGGCAAAGGAGCCAGCCCTGAGCCAGCCAAGAGCCCGTCTCTGAAACATGTGAGTCATGGGCTGGCTTCCCACACCCTCAGGCCCTTTGCTCCTCTGGAGGGGGGCAAGGGAAGCGGCCCCCCTGATGTTGGGGACGCTCCTGGATGTGCAGGGCCCTGTTCTCTCTTCCGTGTGGTAGTTAAGGGCAGAAACTGACTCATGCTTACTGTGCCCCTGATGAGCAGGGATAATGTCCCTTTAGGCCCAAAGGATGGCCCAAAGGGTCTGTCATGACTTGTGCTTGCAGTAACACAGATGGAGTGATAGGGAAAGCTCTGGGCCAGAAACTGAGTGGCCTTTACCCTCTTCCCTCCTGCTGTGTGGCCTCTGAGCCTGAGCTTTTCACCTACAAAATGAAGGTTTGGATCATATCTCGGGTTCCCAGCCTTGGGGCCAGAGAGTTAGGTCAAGGGACCCATAATCACATCAAGCATTGTGTCTCAACTGCATAACTCACTATCATCAGCATCAGCCGTTCCAACTGTTGACAACTTACTGTGTCCTCTACATGCGCACAGCAACGGAGAGAGGTTCTCCGCATTTTACAGGAAAGGAAACTGAGGCTCAGAGAGAGTAAGTGACATGCTGATGTCCCACAACTAGAAAGTCACAGAGTGTGGCTGTAAAGCCAGGGTTGCCTGGCCCCCAGAGCCTACACTCTTGGCCACGAGGCGACACTGCCTCACTAAATGACATCTCACATTTACTTGTCCCGCTGCTCCTCATGTATGTGTAGAGGTGCTTATAGGGCACTGCAGAACTCACAGTAGCTTTTGGTAATTCTGCATGTGCTCACTCAAGCGTGTAACTCCTTCTATGTGACAGTCCACAAAACTTTCAGACATTACAGAAGCCCTGCTACTTAAATAACTTGGATAAAAACTTGGATAAAACTTGGATAAATAACTTGGACCAACCAAACACTCTTAAGGTTTCCCAGCTTTGCCCTTCTGAAAGTCTATCAGATATTATAGCTACTCAGTCAGATCTTGCCTTACAGGAGCGCCTGCCTCCCTCTCCCAGCCTCCAGACTGTCATTCTGTTGCTCCCCTCTGCTCTCCTGGCCTTCTTAGTCTCACATGCCTCCTCCTTCTCCCTCCAGGCAGCAGACCTGCCTCCACCGCTCCCAAACAGGCCTCCGCCTGAAGACTACTATGAGGAGGCCCTTCCCCTGGGGCCAGGCAAGTCCCCTGAGTACATCAGCTCTCACAGTAAGTTCTGGTCCCCTTGGGAGTAGAGGGCAAGGAGAATAGGAGGCTCCTCTCCTGAAGCTCCAAGCCTGACACCCACCAGCCATGCCCACCTCCTGAGGAGTAGCTGCCTGAGCACATGGCCTCTTTAATGACGTCCTGGGTACATCAGTGGGTGTGGACCCAGGGGTCAGGAGTTTGGGCTCTAGTCCCAGTTCTGTATGGCCTTAGGCAATCCCCTTCCTCTCTTTGGGCCTCTGTTCCCTTACCCTTAAAATAAGAAAGAGGGGTAGATACATGCATGTAAATGCACTAGGGTGGAGATGCACAGACGACCACTACAACCTTTGCCTAGCACTGAAGCTGGTGCTAACCTCAGTGCTCCTCCTCAGTGGACTGGTGAACTAATGCATGTTTCAGCAGAATCACAGATTACAGGTGGATTAGGTTATGTAGGCTCCGAAGTCAAAGCATATGATAAAAAAGCACATGGTCAAAATCAGAGGTCTTCAGCGGAGAGTGTGGGCACCCAGGGGATTTATGAGATTTTGTGGGAGAAGTATCAGAAGTATCATTTACATTTAGATCAATAGCTCTTTTAAAAATTCCTATGTGAATGTTTTATAGAATTTACTAGAGGCCCAATGCACGAAATTCGTGCAAGGGGCTTGGCCCTCACAGCCCTGGCTTTGTCTGGAAGATCATAAGCACATTATGCTTTTATTATTATAGATTAGCTAATAATAGCATGAAGCTTCTAATTAGTTTAAATATAATTATGTATATATACATATATAATATAGACATACATAATAATTATTTATGCATGTGTAATTTATACATAAATATAATTATAGTTCATGATTATATTTTTACCGGTAGGTGAGCACAATAAAATAATTTAGAGGGCACTAGTACAAATTATCTTTGAAAAATCTCTTAGCCTGGCCATCATAGCTCAGTGGTTGAGCATTGACCTATGAACCAGGAGGTCACGGTTCAATTCCCAGTCAGGGCACATGCCCGGGTTTCGGGCTTGACCCCCAGTGTGGAGCATGCAGGAGGCAGCCAGTCAATGATTCCCTCTTATCATTGATGTTTCCATCTCTCTCTCCCTCTCCCTTCCTCTCTAAAATCAATAAAAATATATTTAAAAACTAAAAAATCTCTTAAGTTGACCACAAAAGGAGAGTGTCTGGTTTTGACTTGTTCTCAATCAGTCTCCTCCAGTGTTACAACAGGTGGCTGTTCCTTTGAGGATCAGATAAGTCACTGGCTTGGGTGTGGGGACTTAGCAATCCATACAAGAAAGTACATGATGTTCAGTTGCCAAGATCACATCTGGTTCTCCTGGTAACTTGGGAGAACAATAGCCTGACATGGATAGTAGGTTGGTGAGATGGAATTCAGGGAAAGGACTGTCATAGGATGTCATTGTAATTACTTTTGTGCTGTCAAGTCATAGATTAAGAAAAGTCATAGTGAGGCCCAGAAGGGGCTTTCATCTCAAGTGCTAAGAAATGATGGAAAGGAACAGCAATTTAGGTGGAGTGCCACAATGTACTATGATGTACATTGAAATAAAATCCTCTACACCAGAAAGAAAGGAAGGAAGGAAGGAAGGAAGGAAGGAAGGAAGGAAGGAAGGAAGAGAGAGAGAGAGAGAAAGAGAGAACATGATGGTTTTTGGATGACCCAGCATAGTATTTGAACATGTATATGAAAATGTTTGTGTGCTGGAATATTTTCCAACCACAAAAAAAGTAAATAGCCCTAACTGATTTGGCTCAGTAGTTAGAGCGTTGGCCCAAGGACCAAAGGGTTGCAGGCTCGATCCTTGGCCCAGGTCAGGGCATGTGTAGGAGGCAATCAATTGATGTGTCTCTCTTGCATCAATGTTTCTCTCTCTCTCTCCCCCATCCTCCCTCCCATTCTCTCTGGAAATCACGGGAACCATATCCTCAGGTGAGGATTTTTTTTTAAGTAAATAAAATAGGTCTCCTGTGCTGATCAGAAAAGAATTCCAAGATACATTCACTGAGAAAAATCAAACACAGCCTGGCTGTGGTGGCTCCGTGGATTGAGCATTGTCCCATAGACCAAGAGGTCCCGGGTTCAATTCCCAGTCAAGGTACATGCCCGGGTTGCAGGCTCAATCCCTAACAGGGGGCAAGCCAGAGGCAGCCGATTAATGATTATCTCACATTGTTGTTTCTATCTCTCCCCCTCTCTCTCCCTTCATCTCAGAAATCAATAAAAAATATATTTTAAAAAAAAATCAAACACATAATACTGCAGATGACATGATTCCACTTATTTTTAACAGTATATATGCACATGCATTCATTTTAACAATTTTTCTAGGATATGCAAGAGACTCAACAATCCTTTCCTATGGGAAATGAATAGAAAACTGGGTGAAGGGAATATATATTCCCCCTCAAATTCTTTGGTACTGATTATGCTTTTCACCATGGGCATATATATTTTTTATTGTAGTAAAACACACATAACAGGAAATTGACCATTTCAACCACTTTAAAGTGTCCAACCAATGGCATTTAATGCATTCACAGTGTTGTGCAGCCATCACCACTATCACAGTGCTGTGCAGCCATCATCACTGCAGAAGGAAACGCCATACCCATTAAGCAATCACTCCCTATTCCCCTCCCCTCCCCTCCCCCAAGCCCCTGCCAATCGCCAATCTGCTTTCTCTATGGATTTGCCTTTTCTGGATACTTCATATAATAGAATCATACAATGTGTGGCCTTTCGATTCTCGCTTATTTCACTTAGCATAACGTTTTCAAGGTCCATCCATGGCATTGCATATATCAGTACTTCCTTCCTTTTTCTGGCCAAATAATATTCCACATTTTGTTTATTCATCCATCAGATGGACATTTGGGTTGTTTCCGCTTTGGGCCACTGTGGCATAGTATTTTTATGATTGCTAACTAGTTCAAACAAAGTGAAACAGTGAGATTGGACAGGTGATCAGTGGCTTTCTCCAGCCTTCATAGCCGTGGGGTCTACTGTCACTGTTAGCAGCTATTTGTCTGTGGAGCAGGTGACTTTTATTTTCTCCACTGGAAAAGAGGGGGGGCCGGGGGAGGGGAATGAAGTGCTCTGTGCCCTGATCCCAGGTTGAGCCCCTCAGATGAGGCTCCTCCACCTCCCCACAGAGTTCACCCCCCTCTCAGCTGGCACGGAGAAGCCGCCTCTGAAAGCAGCAGGCATCCTGGGGCAGTAGGGAAGGGAGGGCCTCAGGAAGGGCCAGGGAGCTTGTCCAGGGAAAGAGTGCCAAGCCCATCAGGGAGTATCCTTCCTTTCACACAGTATCCAGCCCCAGGTGTCTGAGCACTTTGGCCAGGCTGTCCCTCCCTCTTCTCCCTCACACCTCTTCCTCCCCCACCCCCACACCCCTGGTCCTGACCCTCCCAGTCCACCTCACAGGGCATGCCACCAGCACGTGAGGCCTCAGAGTGCCTGCTGGGAAAGGCAGGCTCTGAGCCACACTTGGGAGACAGAACTGGCTGTCCCAGTCGCTGAGAACTCGAGCACGGCCATCCTCCGGAAACAGATGGACAGCAGGGTCTGGGAGCCCAGAGCAGTGCTCGGAAGAACAGTGTGGTGCGAGAGCGAGCTGGACTGGGTGAAGGAAGGCTTTCTGAAGGGGGGATGTGCCGCTGTCCCCTAAGCTGGCAGCCTTGGTCTCATCCAGGCTCTGTCACTAGCAGAATGCGTGTAGCTCAGTTTCCTCGTCTGTAAAATGGGCTGATTCCTACCTCCCTGCAGCCTGGGAACTGGAAGGACCATAAGACCATGTGCCATGCACTGTGCTGAGAGTTTACATGCCTGATATCGCTAATCCGTGGGGGAAACTGTGCGTGTCGCTTTAAGATGAAGAAGGTGAAACGCAGATAAAACCGTTTTCTTTCCAAGGTCACTCAGCAAATGATGGAGGCAGATTTAAACTGAAATCTGATCAATCCCAACACATACGCCCTTAACCCACTGAACTTCCGAGTGTGCTCCAGAGACGGTCTACATCAAAATAACCTTTTATTTTTTCAAATCCAACTCCTTGGAGTTCAATATAGTTTCTATTTTTACATATGTTTTAAAATGTCCTATTAAATAGTTGGGGGATTTTAAAGTGCAGAGTCCTCAGCCCCGTCCACACCAGTGAGTCTGAAGTTCTGGGGATACAACCCAAGGATCGGCAATTTAAAAAGACACCTGGTAATTCTGAATAGAACAAACTGTGAGATAACCCCACCCCTGTACTGTGCTGCACCCCTGAGTGGGATTGTGCTGTGAAAGTCCAGCACAGGCAGCTGCTGTATTCACTCTGACATGCATTAGTATTACCTCGTCTAGTCCATTTCCTCCTTTGTAGTCACAGAGGCTTAGAAGGAGAATTGCTTTGATACAAAGAGGGGGATGTATCAGGAAGTGAGCAGAAGGGCTGAGGTGGCAGAGAATTCGGCAAAGGCGGCACAGGAAGGGGGCTGGGATACCACTCCGTGTAGTACATGGACCAAGACTCACGTCCACACACACCAGTGCTCTGGGGTCAGTGAGGAGGGGCTGACCACGCTCTGCCTGCGAAGGTCAGAGAGAAGAACGTCGCTGGGTCTTGAAGGGTGAGTAGGAGTTCTCCGAGAGAAAATGACAGAGCACAGGAGTAGCATGAACGAGGCCTGGAGGTGTGACAAGGCCCACCAGGACAGTTCCTGGTGACAGGAGCACAGAGGGCATGTGGGGAGCTGCAGTAGATGAGACACATTGGGGAGGCCACACCCTGGCCGGGAGGGCTGCAGGGAGGGCCACTCTCTCCCCTGAGTGGGCAATGGTATCCAGGGTCTTCCCCAGCCCTGGCCCCTGGAGTCTGCCTGCATTTTTCCAAAGTGCGGCTCCTTCTGCCAACCCCACAGATGGCTGCAGCCCAGCCCACTCCATTGTGGATGGCTACTACGAGGACGCAGACAGCAGCTACCCCTCGACCAGGATGAACGGAGAAATGAAGAGCTCCTGTAAGTACCAGGCGGGCCTTCAGGAGGGTTCTGTCCCCTTGACCTGACCCTTGGCATGCATGTGCCCAACCTCCTGACCCCATTAGTGTCCCCACGGAGGCCCCAAAGCCCTTGTCCTCAATGACCTTGGGATTCAGGGGAAAGATCACCAGCACAGGAGTCAGGAGCCCCTGATGGAGCCCTTGCCCTGACTCTTGGTGACCGACCTTAGACAAGTCATTCATTCTCTTTGAGCCTCCAGTTTCGTTATGTATAAAATGGGGAGTTGCTGGAGTGTCGTGAGAATGACTTGAGACAGTGGATGCAATGATGATGGGGTAGTGACAGTCGCTGATGTTTACTGAGCACTCACTCACTGCTAGGCACTCAGCCAAACACTCCACATTCACTGACTCTCGCAACAGCCCAAACGGGCAGACACTATGATACTGTTGTTCACTGTGACGGTTTTACTGATGAGGAAACTGAAGCTCTGAGAAGTGAAGTCGCCAAGGCCACAAAGCTAGTGGCAAAGGTAAAGCACAGCACCCATGCGGTGTTTAGCCATTACCAGAACCACACCTCACAACCACCCCTTCGTGGTCCTGGGGCCCCAGAGCGGGGATGCCTTCGAAGGGGTAGGGAGGTGCCACCCAGCTGATGGCACAGTGGCAGGTCCTTTCCCATGGCACCTGCAGACAACGACTCTGACGCAATGAGCAGCTCCTACGAGTCCTACGATGAGGAGGAGGAAGACGGGAAGGGGCTGCAGCCCACGCACCAGTGGCCCTCCGAGGAGGCCTCCATGCACCTGGTGAGGGACTGCAGGATATGTGCCTTCCTGCTGCGGAAGAAGCGCTTTGGGCAGTGGGCCAAGCAGCTGACCGTCATCAAGGAGGACCAGCTCCTGGTGAGTGGGCACGGACGTGTTCCTCTCGGCCTCTCGTGGACTTGTGCACGCGTGTGTATCTGTGTGTGTGCGGGCATGTCTGCCTCAGTTACCCCGGGCTTTCTTTGTGCACAGAGGCTCAAGGCCTGGTGCTTTGAAGATCAGTGCTCTGCCACTGGAGTAGAATTTAAAACACAGACACACACACACACACACACACACACACACACACACACACACAAAAACACTAGAAGACCTGACAAAGACTTTACCAAGAGTTGGTTTTGCCAAAGACAAACTTTTTTTATCGCTTTAAAACAATGTTTTCATTATGCAAGTAAAGTGTTTATAAAGCTAGAGCAAAACAATGTGGAAAATGATTTTTAAAAACACCATCTATAATCCCATTGACCAAGAGCCACTATTAAATTTTGGGGATTTTTATTTTATTTTAGAGTACGTTTATTAAAGCTGGGACAGTGAAACAAGGAAGGCCTAGGACAGAAGAAGCAACAGGAGAGCCTGGGTGGCTGCTTTCACCTTCCAGAAACGTTAGGGGAAGGAAGTGAGCCCAGGTGGGGCTGCTGTTGGCTCACTGCGGAGTCAGAGAAAAGGGGGCCTTGGAGACAGGTTCAGGGGGGTTGCCCAGGACAAGCTGCCCATTGCAACCCTGGTTGCAAGTCTCATGGGAACCCTTAGAGTTTAGGAGAAAGAAAATTCACTGAAAAAGAAGATTCGAGTGGACATGTCCCAAAGAGGGCAAGCCTGTTAAGTTGCAGGGGTTTTTTATATGTTTTTATTGATTTCAGAGAGGAAGGGAGAGGGAGAGAGGGATAGAAATATCAATGATGAGAGAGAATCATCGATCGGCTGCCTCCTGCACACCCTACACTGGGGATCAAGCTTACAACCCGGGCATGTGCCCTGACCGGGAATCAAACTGTGACTTCCTGGTTCACAGATCGATGCTCAACCACTGAGCCACACCAGCTGGGCCTAAGTTTCAATATACATATTTCCACCCTCATTTTCATACATCATTTTTTTCCAAAACTGAATCCATGCAGCACTTGCTTAGTTTTTTTTAGTTTGCCATCTCTCATCCCTATTATGTCATAATAGAAAATGTGCCCTTAAGTCCAAAGTATAAGATTGGACAGACATAACTTCAGAAAAAAAAAATAGCTTTCTACCCAAGTCTGTTGACAAACCTTGCCTAACATACATTCATCTTAACATGACCTTTTCTCACCCTGGAGCAGTGAAAAGCTAATCCCAGTCCAGAATCAGTCGAGAGTCACGACTTACTCTTTCCTCCCCGCATGCCCTCTATTTGTCTTGACTTACTGCACTAGCTAGGCCTTCTAGCACAATGTGAAAAGAAGTGGTGAGAGTGGGTGTCCTTGTCTCAGTCCACATGTCAAAGGAAAAGTTTCGGTAATTCACCATCAAGGCTCTTTGCTGTGGGTTGTTTGTAGATGTTCCTTATTATCACATTAAGGAAGTTCCCTTCTATTCCTCGTATTGGAGTTGAGTTATAAAAAGGTGCAGAATTTGGTGAAACACTTTTTCTGCTTCTATTGAGATAAGTGGTGGATCTCCTTTTCCCTGTTAGTATGATGAATGATATGGTTGGGTTTTTAATGTTAACCACTCTTGCGTTCCTAGAATAAACCCTACTTGGTCTTGACCCAGTATGCTTTCTATACATGTCTGGATTCTCTTTGCTAATATTTTGCAACTGCTTTGAGAGAGATTAGCCTATAAATTTCCTTTTTTGTAATGTCATTGCCAGGTTCTGCTATCAAGGTTATGCTGGCCTCATAATAAGAACTGGGAAGTGATCATCATTATTGATAAACTATTGACTTCCCAAACCCAACCCTCTATCTCTGCTAGAATTCCCTCCCCCACATTCCTACCATGTAGCCCATTAGTAGCAAGGAGCTAACTTCCTCCCCAGCCAGCCTGTTCCTTCTCTTTAGAGAAGTTCTTTAGACTAGAACGGTCTTCCTAGTATTGTGCTAAAATTCATCTCTTCCTAATAAGTAGTTGTGCCCCCCAGGCCCTTCGGTAGCCCTTGATATCTGAAGATTGCCCAAAGATACCCCCTCTCTTCTCGGGGGTGAACAGCCCCAGCCCCTGTCTTCACGTAGCACCCACAGTTGGGCTGGGTGGGGAGGGGAGATATCTGTGGGGTAGGTAGAGCTCCCCTTTGTGCAAGGGTGTCTCCCTCCTCTACCCTCCACTCCAGGAGACCCCGACCTCTTCTCTCCCTGTCCAGTGTTATAAAAGCTCGAAGGACCGGCAGCCACATCTGAGGCTGGCACTGGATGCCTGCAATGTCATCTACGTGCCCAAGGACAGCCGGCACAAGAGGCATGAGCTGCGCTTCTCTCAGGGAGCTACGGAGATCTTGGTGCTAGCACTGCAGAGCCGGGAGCAGGCCGAGGAGTGGCTGAAGGTACAGGGAGCTGTGCCGCCCTTCCACCTGCCCTACCTGCCCTCCCTTCCTCCCTCTCTTTCCCAGGACCAGCTCTCAGTGGGGTGGGCCCCTGCCCCTGGAAGAGCAGGCTTTGCTCCAGGGAGGGGGCCGATGCCTGTGCATGGCGAGGGCCTCTGTGTGGAAATGGGCCTCGGGCATCTCCAGGAGGCAGACCTCAGGAGGCCTGTGTTTCTTCTCATCATCTGAATCACCACCCTCACGTCCCTACTGAGGGCTTGTCCAGCCTGCACTGATGCACCTCCTGGAATGGGGAGCTTAATATCTATGAAGGAAGCTGATTTGACCACTAGATAAGCTAATCCTTTTTTTCTTTTAAAAAAGGAAAACTCCATCCTTGTCTTAGGTGAAATGTGGATCCTTGAAACGTCCACTGTGGCCCAGCTTCTGCATCTTGCAGCTGCACAGAACCATTAGAGTTAGCATGTCCTGGGCCTACTGTGTGCCATCTATTGTCCTAAGAGCTTTACACACATGACCGCATTTACTCTTTGCAATGGAACTATTATTGTTTCCATTTTACAGATGAGGAAACTGAAGCACAGAGAAATTATGTGACTTGCCAAAGACCACACAGCCAAGTGGTTGGGGCCAGGATTAGAAGCTAACAGGGAAATCTACACCAAAGGCCATCGGTAGGGTGGCATAGTGACGATGAGGGAGGCCTTGGGTGACACACAAACCTGAGTTCAAGTCCCAGGCCTAAGTGGCTGTGTGACCTGCAAATGACTTCGCCTCTGTTTCCTCCTCTGATTAATGGTTCTTGTAAGAATCCTAGAGAGCATCTGACATAGTATCTGCCAGGCATATGTGCTCAGTAATTATCAGTGATTACTGTGCCATGATGATGAAGGCGGCACCCCCAGTCCCTTTCACGGGGCCCTCCAACCCTGCACCCTCCCTCCATTTCACTCTGACACCTTTTTCTCTCCAACTGTGATCTTCCTGTTGGAACAAAGAAACCAAACCCCTCCCTCCCCATTCTCCCTTCCTTCCTGTGATAACCAGCTCTCCCACCCCCCACCCCCCTCCATGTTTAGTGTTTCTCTTTACTGCCTTTGTCTCAGGAAGGAAAGGAGGGGAGAACCTGACTGCTAGTGGAGCCTTTGCCCTCACGGGGCAGGTGGGTCAGAGAAAGAAGCCCTAGACTGGGAGTTCAGAGGCCTGTCTTAACCTCCGGTTTGGGAGGCCATTGGCCCAGAGGTTAAGGGCAGGCAACCATGGCTCCGCCTCTTGGCGCCTCATCATCCTAATCAGTAACTTAGAGACCACAGTGGTCCCTGCCCCACAGGGCTGCTGAGGGGATACAATGGGCTATTCCATGCAAAGTCACCTGACTTTGTAAACCACAAATGGTGACCTGTGTTACATGATCTGGATGCTTATGCTGTGTGACCTTGGATGAGGAGGCAAATGCCTTGGCGTCTGGAGTGTCCGTATCTTTGAAATAGAAGCAATAACCCTGGCTGCCCCCCAGGCTGTTGTAAATGTCCAACACAGTCAACAGAAGTGAGTCTCTCACCCTTGTGCAGGGCAGCCCAGTTCACATGGCCCTTCACACCCGTCATCTTGCTGGTCCTCAGACAACGTAATGAAGTTATAACCCATGTAACAGATGAGGAAACTGGGGCCCAGACAAGTGGCTTTCTCAAGGCCACACACTCATTAGCAATGGAGCAAGGTCTAGAAGCCAAGCCTCTTGGTTCCCAGCCCCATACCTTTTCAACTCGAGGGACAGATACAGGAGAAAGCTTCTTTAAACCCTGATGTGCCCACACATGTGGCAGGAAGCTGCATCAACCTGTCTCTTCTGTCCAGTGGTCCCAACCTCTCTGCTCAGTAGCCCTGGCCACACAGACCTCATTCTTCCTTTTGCTTCCACAGCATCCCTGCCCACCTGCTCACAGCTGTGTGTCCTCCCCACAGGTCATCCGAGAGGTGAGCAAGCCCATCACAGGGGCCGAGGGGGCAGACATGCCCAGATCCCCAGTCCTCCTGTGCAAACTGGACCTGGACAAGGTACAGCTGTCTCCACGAGTCTCCTCTGGGCCAGGCAGTGGGGGCTCAGCACAGGCTCTTCCCCGGGGGGGGGGGGGGGGGAGGGGTCGACACTTGGGCTGGTGGTGAAGCAGGTACCCACAGTGGTGTCACACAAGCCAGGAGTGCCCAGTACAGAGCTGGCCCCACAGTAAGCACTCGATAAATTTCTAACCAATGAGTGAATGCCTCTATCCAAGGTGCAGCACAAGCCAGAGGACGGAGTGACTAACTCTGCCAGGACAGGAGTGGTTACGTTCGAATGGAGGAGCCATGACAAAATTGTATTTGTCTGTCAGAGTGTGCCCCATTGAGACATGAGTGAAGCACTCACTTAGTAGTTGGTCGGACCATTGGAAAAAACGTGCTAGTGTCTACTCTCTGCCCAGTACTCTGGGTGATAAAGGGACTCAGCCCCAAATCCTAGGGGAAGGTTTAAGACCCACATGCAAGGGTCTGGCATGATGTAATACAGGCTAGCAGTTATAGAATGTGACTGTGGGGCCGGCATTGTTCTAAATGCTTTGCATGTATGACCCACTTTAATTTCTACTACCACTCTTCGATGAGTTACACTTTCAGATAGGGAGCCTGTACCCAGTAGGCACTTAATTGACCTGTCATGACTTTTTAAAATGCCAATTCATCTATTTTTCTCCATCCTCACTGTCATCTTGGTTCATCCTGTTACCCAGTCTCACCTTGCCCAGAATGACACTCTCTTAAGTAGCTCTTCAGCTTCCAGTCTTGCTCCCTCTTATCACATCCCCCATGATGCCACTGGAGCCAACTTGCTAATCTGGTTGCATTACCAGTACATGAGTCTCCCACTTAAATATCTTCCCAGATCTTCGTCACCTGGTCCAAACTCCTAGGACATGTATCTCAATGTGTTATAATTAGTTTCCTTGCTCCTCAAATAGACTGTGAGAATCTCAAAGATACAACTATTCTAAGTCATCATGGTCCACCCCCATACCTGGTATGGCATCAAGTACATAATTGTTGCTGACCAATATTTGTTAGCTAATCCTCCTGAGCTGGAGTCTGGGGGAGACTGAACCAACAAGGGGCCCTCTGATGTGGGGCTGTCTGTGTCCTTCTCCAGAGGTTATCCCAAGAGAAGCAGACCTCAGACTCCGACAGCCTGGGCATGAGCGATAACTGTTCCACCCTTGGCCGCAGAGAGGCCTGCGAACATGGTAGGAGCCTGTGGGGGATCGTGTGGGGATGCCAGAGCCGGGAGGGGCAGGGGGCTTGCCACACGCACGCAGTGCAGAGCAGGCCTGACCACTCTGGAGACCTGGGTGAGGTGACCTGGCCTGCCCACATCTGGAGCTGTGGGCGAGGCCTCTGGGAAGGCGAGGGGTGGGTAGACCAGGGACATGGGTCTCCCTCCCCTCCCCTGACCCATCTCTGCAGCAACAGGCAAAGGGAAGAAGAGCAGCCTGGCAGAGCTGAAGGGTTCGATGAGCAGGGCTGCAGGCCGCAAGATCACCCGCATCATCAGCTTCTCCAAGAGGAAGGCGCTGGCCGATGACCTGCCGATGTCCTCCACCGAAGAGGCGGTTCCGTGCTGTGGTGGGTACTGGGCATACTAGGCATTCACTGGGGAATTCAGACCCAGTTGACCAGGCCCCTGGGGCCAAGCCAAGAGACCCTCCAGGCTTCATCCACCTTGCCCCCAGGACAGAGGAGAGAATCCTGCCACTGGATAGCTAACCCCCACCCCATCGGTTTTCCATGTCCTCCCATCTCTACTCTCCCATGAGGACCTGACACTCAGCAGAAGGAAAAGCCAACTGACTCCCATATTTCTGTGACCTTAATTCCAGTTATTATCTGTCTCTAGGTCTCAGACTATGACGAGAGGAGAGTATCTTATCTCCCAGCATATAACATACGAGGTGTATAAAAAATATTTAAGTACTTTTCATTCTAAATGCATTCAATGTGAGTTAAAAGTGGTTTGAGAGGGAAAGCGTATTATTCTGCTCATTTAAATGCAGTGTTCCATGTGCTGGAATTCAATAGAAAAATCGTATATTTTATATATACAATAATACTCTAACCCTGGAAGAACAGTATAAAGGCGCCTGGCTCTACAGAAATATTCTGTAAGCAGAGGGATTTCTAAACCCATGGGTCACAGGACTGTACCGCCCTCCTTTTATAATTCTTTATCTTGGTTAGATGCTTTTACTCCCACATGCTGCCACTAGGGGTCAGCATGATCCATTATTTTAGGGAGAGGAAAGGCAAGAGAGAGAGTTGTGTCTCTTGTTCATTGTATATAGCAGTCCCTGCCCTTTTCGTCAAGCTTGGGGTGGTCCAAAGGCTGTGCGGAGAAGTGCAGATATGATTAGCAGTCCCCATTTCGCAGACAGGAAACTGAAACTCAGAAAGGGAAGAGGATGCCCGAGATCACAGGCCAGGAGAGAGCTGATCGGAAGGCCTTCTTCTAACTAGAGCACAAGGGCTGTCCAGGCGCTGTGGCCCTGGGGCACCCTCCACCACACTGCGCTCTCCCCTCCCAGGCTACCTGAACGTGATGGTGAACCACGGCTGGAAGGAACGCTGGTGCCGCCTGAAGTGCAACACTCTGTATTTCCACAAGGACCGCACAGACCTCCAGACCCACGTGAATGCCATTGCCCTCGGGGGCTGTGAGGTAGCCCCAGGCTTTGGGCCCAGACACCCATTCGCCTTCAGGATCCTGCGCAACCGGCAGGAGGTGGCCATCCTGGAGGTGAGAGAAGAGAGTCCAGAGGCCCCTGGTGGGGGGAGTAAAGGGAGCAATGGCCTGGGTGCTGGCTTTTATCTTGGGCCTCTCTTCTTTGTGTCAATCTTTTGGCTATTTAGATTTTAAAATGTTAACACTGGAGGAAGATGTTAACAACTACCCCCTCACGTTACAGATAAGGAAAATGAGGCCAGGGCAGCCAAGTGCTTTGTCCAAGGCTCCACCGAGGGTCAGTGGCCTCTTGGTCTCATCCTAGAACTAAAACCAGCCCCTTGGTCTTGTTTTCTTTGCCCAGTACCCACTGCCTCTCTTGGTTCTTAAGTTCAAGAAATATTACTTCAGTAACTCACTTTTATTTTTGATAGTTTAAGATGGGTCTCTTATTCCTGTTAAATTATACACAGAGCTCTCTGGCAAAAAAAAAGCGTTCTTTCTTCATTCAAATGTAGCATGTATGGGCTAAGCTGATTTTATAATAATGCTCTTTCAATGAAAACTAACATAAGTATGCATTTAGTTGACCAGCAATTTCTTGCCGTTCTTCCTGTAAATAATTGGCGATTATGATACAAGAAATAATATAATTGGGTTATGTAAGAAATAGCTTCCTCTAGTGAAAAGTAAGTATTTTTTTAAGAAGATTCAGGAAGACTCAAACATTCTCATATCTAAATGGTCAGTAGGGCTCTGAGGATAATGAGCAGAGACCTGAACTGAGGGGAGGGGGGCGGCTATTTGGATTCCTGGATGTGTTCTAACCTTGTTCTTCTCGGATCCCCAAGTTTGGGGTACATAACAGGTACCGTATAAATATGGGGTTGAGTGACGTGAGCAGCAGCCAAAGTGAACTCAGCTTTCCTCCTCTCCTTCAGGCAAGCTGCTCAGAGGACATGGGCCGCTGGCTGGGGCTGCTGCTGGTGGAGATGGGCTCCAAAGTCACTCCCGAGGCCCTGCACTACGACTACGTGGACGTGGAGACCTTGACCAGCATCGTCAGCGCCGGGCGCAACTCCTTCCTGTAAGAGCCGGCACCCCACAGCCCACAGCCGCCCAGGACCTTTCCCGTCTCGGCTCCCTCTCAGAGGCTTGGAGTCCAGCCCTGGGCACTGGGCGGGAGGGCTGAGGAGGGCTCTGTTCCCTTGGGAAGTCAGAGTGGGTGCGTTCCTCTTCCAGCAGCAGGAGTGAGCGGGCTAAAGGAGGCGGCCCAGGGTCGGGGGAGCCTTGGATGGAGTGAGCAAAAGTGGAGAAGTCCTTTTCTATAGTGACATGGGCTCTGCTCGCATGCTGGAACCTCAGGCTCTCACACCCTCAAGCCTCTGGGCGGGCAGGCACGGGGCTGCTACGTGGAGTTCGGTGCTAGAAGAGCTAGGCTCGCATCTCAGCTCTATCACAGTCATCAGCTCGGCTGGTTCCTTGCCGGTCTGGGCCCTCTGTTTTCTCGCTTATATAATGGAGGTGACGCATTACTTATTTCCTGGGTTATGAGAAGCACTGTGGGTCTCTGCCTAGAAAGCCCTGAACACAGCAATGGCCCAGTGCTGCCTGGAATGGTTGTATCACTAACCTTCCATTACCCACTATGAGCTGCTGCCAGAATCAAATGAGAGAGGGGACGGGAAAGCACTGGAAGCTGCAGAGTGCTGTCACCATCAGACCTTGTATCTTCTAGATATGCAAGATCCTGCCAGGATCAGTGGCCTGAGCCCCGTGTCTACGACGATGTCCCTTACGAAAAGATGCAGGTACGATCCCTTGGGGCTGCCCAGCAACATGGCAAAGGCCACTTCTTAGCTCTCCCTCTCTCTTTCCCTCACTGCAGTCGTGCGCCGCTTAGTGTCAGGGATACATCCTGAGAAATGTGTCCTTAGGCAATTTCGACCTTGTGCGAACATCATAGAGTGAACTTATCACAAACCTAGACGGTCCAGCTACACACCTAGGCTACATGGTGTAGCCTACTATTCCTAGGCTACAAGTCTGTACAGCATGTTACTGTACAAAACAACATGAAATCAGTGAAGCACAAGAGAAAATGATGCAATCAAGAGACGGCAAACACAAGATGTATGAGGCTGCTTGCTGCAGGTGTAACACGGTATACCGTTTTACAGCACACTTTTTTATAAGTAGGAAGAGTACACCCTAAAAGAACATTTAAAAGTATAATAAATTTTTTTAAAGTATAGTAAATACATAAACAAGTGCCATAGTTATTTGTTGTCATCAAGTACTATGTACTGTACATAACTGTACATGCTATACTTTTTTTTTTTTTTTTTTTTTGGTTAATCCTCACCCAAGGATATTTTTCCATTGATCCTTTAGAGCAGCGGTTCTCAACCTGTGGGTCGCGACCCCTTTGGGGGTCGAACGACCCATTCACAGGGGTCGCCTAAGACCATCAGAAAACACATATATAATTACATATTGTTTTTGTGATTAATCACTATGCTTTAATTATGTTCAATTTATAACAATGAAATTGGGGGTCACCACAACATGAAGGGTTGCGGCATTAGGAAGGTTGAGAACCACTGCTTTAGAGAGAGTGGAAGAGAGAAGGAAAGATAGAGAGAAACATCGACGTGAGAGAAATGCATTGATTGACTGCCTCCTGCATGTGCCCTGGGGAGGTGCCTACAACCAAGGTAGGTGCCCTTGCCTGAACTTGAACCCAGGACCCTTTGGTCCACAGGCCGACTGCTCTATCCACTGAGCCAGACCGGCTAGGGCTGTGCTATACTTTTACAAGACTGGCAGCACAGGAGGTTTCTTTATACCAGCATCCCCACAAACACTGAGCAGTGCATTGCAATGTTAGGGCGGCTATGATGTCACTGGGCATCAGTCCATTTTCAGCTCCATTATCACCTTATGGGACCACCATTGTATATGCTTCGTCAGAAACATCATCATGCGGCACATGATGGTGCTCCTTTTTTCCTTTGCCTCAGAGAGATTGTTTTCATTTAGCCAGCAGCTGGAAGGGGAGGGATGAGGCGCAGGATGAGGAATCCCTGGAAAGGAGGCCGGGTGGTACAGTGAAAAGCTCCCAGATCAAGACGAGGAAGGGCTCTGGACACTGGAAAGCACGATTCCAGTTTGAGCCAGGTGTTGGGCTCTCCGCCCTTTAACACTCTGTGAACTAAGGCTGCTGATTCAGTGGTGTCTGGAGGCAGAGGCAATAACTGGGTGGCCACACCTGTAGGCCTTCACCTGGTGGCATCCACAGTCCGGGTTTCAGCTCCCAGGACCAAGTCTCCTGTCTCGCTCACTAACCGAGGAGATATCAGCTCACTAATTACAGTGAGGCCTCTGTGGCCATCACACAACCCAGACTGCTCCTTCTATAGAGCAGCCTCCATAGAGAGCCAGAAACCTACATTCTGTCAGATGCTGGTGATGGGTCAGGCCCCACAGCGAGGGGAGAGGGGGGAACCAAGCTGCCAAGGAAAGCAGACGCGCATCGGGACCCCTGCCTTGGGCAGTGCTAGGTCACACTCTGAGGTCACGCCTCTAGGACTCCCTTTGCATGGTCTTTCTGACACAGATGAACCAATGGATGCAGCTTGAGATCTTTCTCAGTTGCAGAGTTTAGGAGCAAGAGCTTAATACTTAAAGGAGCAAACTTTGGACTGAGGGTTCAATCTGAGTTACCTTGGGCTTTACTTCTCTGGGCTTCACTTCTGGGCTTCACACGGATACGATAAAACCTAACTGTCTGGACTATTGCAAGAGCTAATTGAAATATTTTAAGGAAAGAACTTAGCACAGGGCCTGGACAGGAAGTTCTTACACAGAAAAGTAAACCGCACTGTGGTTACTGAAATCGCTATTATATTACACTAGAGGCCCAATGCATGAAATTCGTGCAAGAGTAGGCCTTCGCAGCTGCGGCTCACTCAATCCCACAGCTGCAGCCCCGGCTTCATCCCAGAAGGACATCCAGAAGGACGTCCAGTCTAATTAGCATATTACGCTTTTATTATTATAGATTATTATCATATTCCACTCGTGGTTCCTGAGCTTTGACAGATTCTGAGTGTTCTTAATACTCTTCATGCACAAATGTATAGTCAATCTATGTAACTTCTATCATTGGTGGATGTCATCCATGACTTTTTTTTTAACAATTCAGAAAACCTTAACGATACTTTGAAATAAGAAGAGGACAAAATATCTATGATAAGTCAAATATGTCACAAATATCTATGATAAATCAAAAATATCTATGATAAACCAAATAAATCTTTTCAGACTTAATTTTCCTCTCTGCACATATTCCAATTTAGGGCTATCTTCTGCTGCCCCCACCCCACAGAATGGTAGGAGGATCCAATAATATACTGCTAGTGAAGGTGGTTTATAAAGTGTTGAGTGCCGCACAAGTTTAAAAATGTAAAGCCAAGATCTCAGAGTTCCCATGGCACTCACCCACCGAGCACGGACCAGAATACACCCATATTGATGACTCTGGGCCTACCTGCACTTCATCTTCTTCCTCCATCTCCCTCCCAGGATGAGGAGCCTGAACGTCCCCCTGGTGCCCACGTGAAACGCCACGCCTCCTCCTGCAGTGAGAAGTCCCATCGAGTGGATCCGCAGGTCAAAGTCAAGCGCCATGCCTCCAGTGAGTTCTGTGGGGGAGGGGAAGGGGGGAGGAGCAGCCCATGAGTGGAGGGAGTCTCAAAATCATTTTCCTCCAGGGATCAGGCAGGTAAATAAATGAGTGAATTGAGGTGTAAGAAAATACTCTACCATAAGGAAAACCACATCATAAGTACAGTGATGAAGGGCAGCTAGCATGTGGCCTCAGAGGAGAAACAACAAGGAGTGGGGTAGGAGAGACTGTAGGAAACTGGAGTGTTCAGGAGTGGCCGCTAAGCTCCAGCCAATAGCCCCCACACAGCAGTGCCAATTATTCAAGAGAGACCAGAAATCTAGACTTTATATGAAATCTATGTACGCATAAAGAAAGTACTAAAAAGAGAGGAGAGAAAGAAACATAAATATACACACACACACACATATTAAAAGAAATAATGGCTGAAGACTTGCCAAGTTTATTGAAAAACATTACTGATATATCCAGGGTACCAGTGAAGTCTAAGGAAAATAAAAGCAAAGAGATCCACAAAGGACACATCATGGTCAAAATGCTAAAGCCAAAAGGAGAAAACCTTGAAAGTAGAAGAGAAATCTACTTGTCACTTACAAAGGATCCCCAATAAGATTAGCAGCTGACATATCAGAAACAACAGAGGCTTTCCTCTTTTTTAAAAAAAAAAATATATATTTTATTGCTTTTTTACAGAGAGGAAGGGAGAGGGATAGAGAGTTAGAAACATCGATGAGAGAGAAACATTGGTCAGCTGCCTCCTGCACACCCCCTACTGGGGATGTGCCCGCAACCAAGGTACATGCCCTTGACTGGAATCAAACCTGGGACCCTTCAGTCCGCAGGCCAACGCTCTATCCACTGAGCCAAACCGGTCAGGGCTGAGGCTTTCCTCTTAAGATCACCTGGGCCCAGCCGGGTGTGGCTCAGTGGTTGAGCATCGACCCAGGAACCAGGAGGTCACTGGGTTCAATTCTTGGTCAGGGCACATGCCTGGGTTGCAGATTCAGTCCCCAGTAGGGGCATGCAGAAGGCAGTCAATCGATGATCCTCTCTCATCATTGATGTTTCTATCTCTCTCTCCCTCTCCGTCTCTGAAATCAATAAAAATATATTTAATTTTTTTTTAAAAAATCACCTGGAATACTATTCAGCAATAAAAAGGAAAGAAGCACTGATACATACTACATTAGTGCATTAGTTATACTAGTAACTTGGACATTAAACATTCCTTATTTTCCCCTCCACTATGGAAACCCGGATTTTTCTGGAAGATACTTGGGCAGTTCTGAGGCAAATACTTTATCACCACTACTAGGAGGCCCACAGAATTATAGCTCCTTGCAACAATCTAGTTTGCTTCTTCACCACCATTTGAGTGACTCAAGGATTACAGAGTTGGGCATGAGATAAGCTATTCTCCCTGGAGTCAACATAGTAAGGCAGACCAGGGCAGGACTCCCAAGAGTGAGTCCACTCACTGGTTCAGACCCTAAGGAAGATTTCCCTCATGTGCAATTGAAATGATAAAAATAAGCACAGTGCGGGACGTTTTCCATAAATCTAAATCTATTCCATGTCAATGACTACTTTATTCTGCATTTGTGTTCTCCCAACTCTGGGGATGTTACAATATTATTTATTTCATAAAATGTTTGGAATAATTAGATGGTAGTTGGGATTTTTAAGGGCCTTTTCTGTTATGTCAACAACCCTTTGTTGGTCTGCCCATTTTCTTGATTTTACCAGTCTATAAAATTCAAAAGTCTGGGAGCCAGCTCCCCTGATATGCCATTGTCTATCCGGAAAGTTGGAGGGAGTAGGGGTCCCCTTCTCTGCCCTCCATGCTTTATTTATGATCTGGTTTGACTTGCAGGGTAGTTGTGGCAGGAACTGATTTTTGCATGAGTCATTGGGCAATCACTGCAATCTCTACAAGAACTGGACAGACAAGACCCACACAATTATCAGTAAATCATGGGAATCGCTCCACACCCCACCAACTTACAAAGGACCTTGTGTGGCTGACTGTAGCAACAACATACTAGTAGATAAAACTTCCCTGAGAGGTTTGACTATGGCCTTGCCCCAGCTAGAGCAGTATTACCTGGCATGGACCCTGGAGTTAGGTGTACATGGGTTCAAACCTAGGTTCTGCCATCATTAACAGTAAGATCTAACCTCTCTGTGCCTGTTTCCTCAACAACAAAATAGAGCTAATAATAGTCAGTTGGGAGTTTTGTTTGTTTGTTTGTTTGTTTGTTTGTTTGTTTTTTAAATATATTTTATTGATTTTTCACAGAGAGGAAGGGAGAGGGATAGAGAGTTAGAAACATCGATGAGAGAGGAACATCGATCAGCTGCCTCCTGCACACCTCCTACTGGGGATGTGCCCGCAACCAAGGTACATGCCCTTGACCGGAATCGAACCTGGGACCTTTCAGTCCACAGGCTGACGCTCTATCCACTGAGCCAAACCGGTTAGGGCAATAGTCAGTTTTTATGAGAAGGAAATGGAAATGCATGTAAGTGGCCCAGTACTAAGTAAATTCTCAATAAACTTTGGCTATATTTATTTGTTTTTATATTTTTTAATTTATTTCAGAGAGGAAGGGAGAGGGAGAGAGAGATAGAAACATCAATGATGAAAGAATCACTGATCAGCTGCCTTCTGCACGCCCCCTACTGGGGATCTAGCCCGCAAACTCAGCATGTGCCCTGACAGGGAATTAAACTGTGATCTCCCAGTTCATAGGTCAACGCTCAACCACTGAGCCATGCAACCGAGCTATTTGTTGTCTTTGTCCATCATCATAGTGTAGAGCCCTAGTAGACTACTAGGTCCCTCTCTACCCCCACCCATTTCCTAGTAATAAAATGGGCAATGCCTGACTTTAGCCCCAAGGTCTTGATTCTCTATGGATCAGAGTTATATCTACCAGCCTCCTTGTCTTACACATACCTGAGAGTTGACTATAAAATATGCCCTTTTAAAACCAAAGTGTGTTATACATCACAAAATTTGTTTTACATTATTATTATTATTATTATTATTATTATTATTATTATTATTATTTAACCTTTACTAAGCACTTATTATTTGACAGGTACTACACTAAGTACTTTTCATGAATTATCTCATTTTAAACCTACCACAATGCTAAGAGATAAATTTGATCAATATCCACATTTACAAATGAGGAAACTATAGCTGAGGGAAAGACACAAAAACATCACTATTCTCTTTTGCCTGATGTCACACAATCAATAAAGGGAAAAAGAGAATGCAAACCTTTGTCTGGTTCCAAAGCCCTTGCTCCTTGCCCCTGAGCTCTACTACCTCCCTTTTGCTCCTTGCTTCCTTAGAGCAGCCACATTAATTATATCGAGGGTTATCGCTCTGAATGTCCCCATTTTTATAGATGGAGAAGTGGAGGCTGAAAGAGACGCTAACACCACCCAAATGCCCTCTCAGAGGTCAGAACTGAGGCCCTTTTCCTGCCTCCTAACTCTGCAGGTGCCAATCAATACAAGTACGGTAAGAACCGAGCTGAGGAGGATGCCCGGAGGTACCTGGTAGAAAAAGAGAAGCTGGAGAAAGAAAAAGAGACAATCCGGACAGAGCTGATGGCACTGCGGCAAGAAAAGAGGGCGCTAAAGGATGCCATTCGGAACAATCCAGGTACCTACATGGTGTGGTCCTGAGCGCTCTTGGAGGGCTTGGCCTTTCCCTAGAACAGATCACCTGGTTTCTTACCCAAGACAGGTGAGCTTCTCCCTCCCTCCTTTTCATCATCATCATCATCGCTACCACCACTACCTCCGCCGCCGCCGCCGCCACCACCACCACCACCACCACCACCGTCATCATCATCCTCCTGACTAATGGAAGGCCACCTATTTGATAACTGCTTTAGGGGTAAAGGGATAAAAAAGCATCACAAAAATGTGTACACTTAATGTAAGATGCAATCTGATTTTAGAAACGTTAAAATGTGACAAACACCATGTCCCTTAGAATTAGAGAAATAAAAGATCATTTTGAACCTCACATTAACTCATTCATTCACAGAGGGGTGCTGAGCATGGCTATTTGAGCATAGGTCCAGGTGCTGGGGATGATGGACAGCACCTAGTACATAGCGAGCATGCAATATGTATTTACTGAATGAACAACTGAGTGAATGAAAAGAACCCACCATTACTAGAAAACCCTCCAGTGCAGCCTCCCTCAGGGCAAACATGGACTAATTTTTAAACATAGTAAGGCCCAACATAGACAGCTCTTCGTACCAAGAAGGCTCTAATATAGATATGTTGGGTTAAACTGAATAAGCAGCAAAATCCTAGTAGGAACTGGTTAATGTAAAGCTCTATGACTCTTGGTTACAAGGAACAGAAACCAAAGTTAAACTGGCGTAGTAATGAAAAAAAGAAAAATGCACTTGAAAAACTGAACAATCAGGTATATCAAGGTCAAAGGACTTAAATGATGTCACCAGGAAGTACATTTCTCCAACTCTTGCTTTGGCCTTCCTCTACATTGGTTTCATTCTCTCCAGCCCTCACCTAATCCTCTCAGCCACCCCAGCAGAGAAAACTTCTCTTCCTAGTGGCCCCCACAAACACTTCACTCTGACCAACTTTGATCCCTGATTGAGATAGGATTATGGGCCAGGATTAAGTTATGTGCCAACCCCTTGAACTAGGATTGAGTAACACCCATCCAAACTATCCTATATAATAAAACCTTAATATGAAAATAGGCCGAACGGTGGAACGACGGGTCTGTATTATGTGTACTGACCACCAGGGGGCAGATGCTCAACGCAGGAGCTGTCCTCGATGGTCAGTGTGCTCCCATAGGGGGAGTGCCACTCCACCAGAAGCCGGGCTCATGGCCTCTCCTGCCACCTCCACTGCAGGCAGGCAGTAAGGAGCGAGGGGTCCTGGAGTGCGAGAGCCCCAGACTGTGAGAGGGATATCTGACTGCCAGCTTCGGCTCGGTCCCGGCAGGCGAACATCCCCCGAGGTGTCCCAGACTGTGAGAGGGCATAGGCCAGGCTGAGGGACCCCCCAAGTGCACGAATTTTGTGCACTGGGCCTCTAGTAAATAATAATGGAGGAAATGTGGTTTCCCAGGGGGAAAAGCCGGGTTCTGTATCTAGAAGATGGGGAAATGGGTATTGGGAAGGTAAAAAACACACTACCCCAGGCCCAAAGTCCACCTCTTAACCAGGACTGAGGATAGGAAAGGTCCTCTGGAGGGGCAGACTTGGGCCTGAGGCCCTGCCAAACTGCTTGATGCTTCAGGCCAGGCTCAGCTGTTTCTCATCAATGTCTTTGGAAACAGGAGCAAAGTTAAAGGTTCTGCAGGAGGCCGTGGCCACACTGGAAGCTCAGTGTCGGGCGAAGGAAGAGCACCGGATCGACCTGGAACTGAAGCTGGTGGCTGTGAAGGAGCGCTTACAGAGGTCTCTGGCAGGGGGCCCAGCCCTGGGACTCTCCATAGGCAGCAAGAACAAGAGTGCGGTGAGTCCACTCCCTACTACACCAGGGGTAGCTGCTCCTAATGCCCTCACATGCTACAGATCTTGCTCATCCTTTGGGGCTAAGAGTTATGCTCACTTACAGATAACAAAGGAGGCCCTAAGGGACAAGCCATTGGTGGCACAGCTAGGAAGGGGACTCTTGCAGCAAGTTCTCTGGCCTGTGTTCTCTCCACTGACGCACTGCCATTTATTTGACTTTGTATCCTGAATGCAGTCTTAGAAGTGGCCTTAAGGTTACTGATAATAACTACCGTACGTTGAATAGGAATAACAAACTTGTTTTAACCAATTACCACACCATCTTAACCTGTATTATCTCACGTAGTCTTCACAGCAGTCCTATGAGATAGTACTATGCGTATTCACCCCATTTGACAGACAAGGAAACTGGGATTTTTATTAAGAATTGGACTGTATGGCCCAGCTGGCGTGGCTCAGTGATTGGGCATCGACCTATGAACCAGGTCACAGTTCCATTCCAGGTCAGGCGCATGCTTGGGTTACAGGCTCAAGCCCCAGTAGGGGCATGCAGGAGGCAGCCAATCAATGATTCTCTCTCATCATTGATGTTTCTATCTCTCCCTTCCAATCTGAAGTCAATTTTTAAAAAATATTAAAAATAAAATAAAAAGAATTGAACTGTATTTTTTTATCATAATAGCCCTACCCCTTTACATAGTCTGAAAAATAGTAGGAGTGCAATAAATGTTTCAAATGAATAAATGTTCTACTTGCTTTCAGACAAGGAAATTAAGACTCAGAGAAATGAAGTAATTTGTCTGATAAGTGCAAGTTATCATTGAGAACTTTCATCTTATTATTGTCCAAGATAACAGCTGCCTGGTCAGACCACACCCTATGACTAGGAAGTTAGGGCTGTTTCTCCCACCCTACATTTCCTCTCCATGGGGCATTTCCAACCTTACTTAAAAATTAAGAGCTTAGGAGGATTTCCAGAAGATGACGGCAGAGGTAGACACCTGTACTCACCGCCTCCACAACCACATCAAAATTGCAACTAAAATACAGAACCACCATCATCCAGAATTGCTGGAAAGCTGGCTGAATGGAAGTCCTACAACTAGAGAAGAAGAAAGCACACTGAGACTCGTAAGAGGTGCAGAGGCACGGAACGGGCTGGTCGGGCACCCACGTGTGCTGCTTTTTTAATCAGGAGGGAGATCACCTCGGTGGAGTCTTCCCAGAGGAGCAGGGGTCCCAACCCCACACCAGAACCCTAGCCCAGGGTCCCAGAGCTGGGAAAAGAAGTCCCTACAGGCAGTAAGAAATATAGGCTGTAAAAACCAGTGCAGATTGGGGCTCAGTAACACAGAGGCTGCTGGAGACCCAACTATTCCTCTTGAAAGGCCAGCACCAGGAAATGAACTTACAAGGTCCTGCTTCCTCTGAGCTCCAGTACCAGGGCAAGGCTCCGGGGAACACAGACACATACGAGGAGGAAGTGGATTGTCTGGCATCATGGCAGGAACTCAGGGGTGGCTTTCCCCCAGATGGAGGTGCTCGCAGAGGACCACTGTTCCTATGCTGGGACCTCCCCAGTAGATCCCAGGGCTGACTGGCGCCATGTCTGTTTGCTCCGCCCTGGTGATTCCCTAAGACCCCGCCTCATCCAATTTACAATCCCACCCAATCTGTGTGCAGCAGGTTTTGCATATGAATTGCCTGTCCTTGTTCAGGCTAAATTCTCTCAAACAAGCTAGAGCTGGGTTAGGTAGCACCAAACCTATCAATAAAAGGCCCAAGACCCAGCAACAGGACCAGCCTGACTTGCTTCACAGCTGGGCCTTGTCTGGGCACTTCCAAACCCAATACAAAGAGGAAGAATGTGCAGATCTCTCTGTACCTCCTGCTGGGTGGCCCCAGGCAGTGGCTGACTTTGCACCTCCCTAGAGACTCAAAAGCCAGTGCACCCAGTGGTCACTGTCAGACCATACCACATTACAACTCTACACATCCATAAGCAACACACTCAAGGGGCAGACTCAGTGAGCAACAAAGCCCCACTGAAGCAAGTCCTGCTCCATAGAGTTGTCTCCTGCACAGCAACTCTCCCACTGTGGTTGCAGCTGGTCCTCACAGCCAAATGGCCTGGAGATCAGTTCCTCCCAGTGATACTAACAGCAATCAAGTCTCAAGTACAACAAGACTGTGCTCACAGCCCACAAAGGGGTGCACCTGGAGCTCCCAGCTCAGGTGACTGGGGAGGCTGAGCCACTGGGCCCTATAGAACACCTACTACACAAGGCCACTCTACCAACTCAAGGAGACATAGCAGGTCTCAGCACTCAATTCGTTGCCACCTCTCCCGGCCCCCCTTCTCTCCTCAGTCTCTCCCCAGATTCCACTCCTCCGCACCCTCTTCCTCTCTTCAGCACAGGGGAGTTCTGCTCTTCCCGGCTGCAAACCGTCTCACCAGCTGAGCAATTTCGCCAATTCGGGGTGGATGTTACTAGTTTCAGCTGCTCATTCCATTTGCTCCGGGACACGACCTGGGACGCGTCTGCCTATACCGCCGCCATCTTCCGTCCTTTATTACATTCTTTACCAATAATTTCCTCCAGAATTTGTGGCAAAATCTCTTTCTCCTTTTAAACATCGCAGTGGAATGTCTGGATTCTTGAATGATTAAATTAGAATGAATGGATCTATTTCTTTACCCTCTTCTGAAAAAAAAAAAAAAAAAAAAAAAAAAGGAGACATAGCAGCTCTACCCAACACATAGAAAGGGAAGCAGCCAAAATGCGGAGACAAAGAAACATGTCACAAATGAAAGAAAGGGAAGAAAGCAAAGTACTGGAGTTAGAGTTCAAAACCACAGTCATAAGGTTACTCAAGAATCTTCTAGAAACCTCCAAAAAAAATGGAAAAGGACCAGTCAGAAATAAAGCATACATTGACTGAAATAAAGGATAATATACAACCAAGATTACTCTACCCAGCAAAACTATCATTTAGAATTGAAGATCACATAAAGAACTTCACAAACAAGAAAAAGCTAAAGGAGTTCATCACAACCAAACCAGTATTACATGAAATGTGGAAGGGTATTCTTTAAAAAGAGGAAGAAGAAGAAAAAGATCAAAAATATAAACAACAAAATGGCAACAAATACATACCTATCAACAATTGAATCTAAAAATCAAAATAAATGAGTAAGAAATCTAATGGACACAATAAACTGGTGAGTAAGATAGAATCAGAGGCATGGAAATGGAACAGACGGACGATTCTCAGAGGGAAGGAAGGTGGGGGATGGGAAGAGATTAAACAAAGATCTTATATGCATATATGCATTACCTATGGACACAGACAATAGGGTGACGAAGGCCTGGGGTGGGGCAGGGACCAGGTGGAGTGGGGCAATGGAGGGGGAAAAAGAGCGACATCTGTAATCATCTCAACAATAAAGATTTTTAAAAATTAAGAGCTTAAAGGCCAGGGACAGAGTCACAGAGGGCTGGTGGACAGACAAGAAGTGGTTAACTCATCCCAGCTGCTTCCTCCCACCAGGAGGCCCTGATGTTCACATTCCAAAAAGACTTTCCCTCCACTTTTGACTCTTTCTATGACCTTTAGAGATAGTTTTCTCTAAATTCCCTGCAAGCTAAGCTGTTAATATGTCCCATGTAAGGAACTACATCCAGTAAGGTACTAAGCAATCACCTGAAAAATGTCAGGGTACTGTAGAAAATTAGAAGGAATACAGGAGAGAAAGATATAGGAAGAACAGTAGGGTAGGAAACCTAGCTCTCCCACTCCCCAGACATGTGACCTTGAGCAGTGACTTGACCTTCCTACTTTTCTTATCTTTACAATAAGATGACTAATAGTACCTACTTCCTAGGCTTAAAAAGGCTCAATAAACTAATCCGCACAATGCCTAGTATATAGTGAGGGTTCAGTCATTTCAGCTGTCATTAGCTTATTCCAAGGCCTTCGAGTGCCTTCCTCCCTCATCCTGTTTGATGCTAGTATATGTGTATAGTGCCTTTTATATGCATCCTTTGGAGGGCAGGCTGGGTGAGGTAGACAGCACTAGACTTCACCTATGTAATTATTTCTTGTCATCAACAGGAAACTGCAAATAAACCCCAGAACAATCCTCCAGAGCAGCCTCTCCCTGTCAACTGTGTTTCTGAGCTGAGGAAGAGGAGCCCATCCATCGTAACCTCCAACCAAGGACGGGTGCTGCAGAAAGCCAAGGTACGGCCCTAGGTGGTTTTCCTCAGTGCTAAGAGCGTCGTCGTGGGTTTGATTCTGGTCAAGGGCACATACTGGTACTTCAGTTGCAGGCTCGATCCCCAGCCCCAGTCAGGGTACATGCAAAAGGCAACCAATCGATGTGCAATGAAATGTTTATCCTACAAGTCACACTAGACTAGTCAACAGATTGATCTGTCTTGTCTTTCAGGAATGGGAAATGAAGAAGACCTAGAAAGAGGAGGAGAATTCTATCCAAAGGAAATACCAGCTTGTCCATCTAAGGCGGAAATGCTTTTTTCACAAGGAGCTACCAGAAGACTGAAAGTAGCCCCCACTCTCTGGGGCACCCAAAAGACCAGCCTTTATGTCTGCATGATCAAAAAGGGTATAGGGAGGGAAGAAGTAGAAGGGAAGAGGGAAATGAAGGGCATCCCTATATTACTTTACAGAGGGTGGGAAATGGGGGTGGAGGGAGACAGACATCTGCCCAGTTGTAAAGGTTTTGTTGAATGTCTTTGCCTTCCCTTCTGAAGAAATGAAAGCACGTGTGAATAAGCCATTCCATCCCACTCACAGCATCCCATTCCCAGTCCCTAGGGCAAAGGAAGGCAGTGCTCAAGTATCAGTGATGCAATAGAGAGAGGCGACTTGATCATCCAATCACATTTGTGTTGGGCATTATTGACAACCTTTGGGCAAGATAAATAGGCTGAAAAATCAATAGAACTATCCCTGCCTGCATAAAGGTGCACAAAAGCTATAGAGAACACGCAAATTCTACAATCATTCCTCATCTGCTTTAGGCAGATGCAGTGACCAGAACTCCAGATTTGAGTTGTTTCAAGTCGGAGATCTAAGTAAGCAGCAGGCAAGGAGAGGTTCAGTTGCTGACCTATGTTAAGCTCTGAGTGATGCTCAGCGACAGGAGCATGGATTGCTAATGTCCACAACAAGTATCGAGCTTTGTAGGGTGGGGTCATTTGCTGTCAGTCAAGTCCTTTCCCTATTTTATATGACGCTCTGGCTCCAGGAGTTATGGTTAGAAATGCAGGAGACACTCTTAACATGTTTATCCTCATCTTGCACTCAAGAGGCCCACCTGTCTGCTCTTCCATATCTGCCATCAAGTAAAACTGTCAGGGAGAACCAAGAGGACAGTGGCCCATTTCTGCCACATGAGTGCCTTTTACAAGCACTTGATATTTTTATAGAGGAGCAAGGGCCTCAAGTCCTGTACAGTCTCCTTGCTGTGCCACTAACGACTTTCTCAACACTGTGGGCATTTTATAAGTCTACATTTCCCTCCAATAAAGATAAAACCATTGAGCTGTAGGAGCTCAGAGGTTAGCTCAAGGGGAGAGAAGGGAAATCCCATAATAACCTCTGGACACTCTGCTAGAGGCTTCACATACTTGACCCTGCCTAAGGCTTTACATACTTGAGGCCTCATCCAAACGTTTCCACCCTCTGAGGTAGCTGGAGACCAGAGCAAGAAAAATAACCTGACCCAAAGCACCCAGCTGGCCAGTGATGGAGCCTAAGTTTTAGGGCCTATAGAGCCTGTCTGTATCCAGACAGGGCTGGGTTTGAGCCCTGCCTATGCCACTTAACAGCTTTGACTTCGGGAAAGTCACTTGACCTCTCTCATTCTTGTTTTCCTTGCCTATCAAAACCAGGTTAACAATAGTACGTCCCTCCCAAGACTGTTGGGGGAATTAAGTGAGATAATACATGGGAAGCATCTTACACAGTATCCAAGTAATAGTAAACATCTAGTCAATAGTGGTTCTTATTATTGACTTTTACATGGTAATTACAACCACCAAAAGCTATAAGGCAACAATCTGTAACTGAGTTTTCATCCAGATTCCACCTGAGTATCTTCAATAGCAGGCACTCACATACTCTGGATTGTCAATATGCTTTTTAAAATGTGAATCTGAAATGTCACCTGACAACCCAATTGTGTCATTGTTTCCCATGTAGTTATTTTGAGACTACGTGTCTTTTTCCACCAATAAATCTTAAGACTGAGAGGTGGACCCTAGAAAATTAATAATTAACATTTTGAAAAGAATTTTTATTTATTTATTTAAATATATTTTTATTGATTTCAGAGAGGGAGAGGGTGAGATAGAAACATCAATGATGGGAGAGAATCATTGATTGGCTGCCTCCTGCACGCCCCCTAGTGGGGATAGAAACCTGGGCAGGGAATTGAACTGGTGAGCTCTTGGTTCCTGGGCCAATGCTCAACCACAGAGCCACACCCAGCTGGGCTAATTAACATTGAATACTACCATGCATCAGGCACTATGTTAGCCAGAGCCAGCTTCACAGGCATGCAACCTGTGCGGTCAGGCTTAGCAGGGTTCTGTGCTTGGTTGATTGCTCTGCTGTTGCCCTCTTAATAAGTTCAGAACAAGAGGTTCCACATATTCCTTTTGTCCTTTAAATCAGTGTCACCCACTGGTGGTCCGTGAGGTCCGAAAGGTTGGCGATCACTGCTTTAAATTATGTAGGCAGTCCTGGTGCTAACTAATCACTTTTCTAACTTATCCCTTTAGTCTTCACTAAAAGCCCGTGACATAGATACTGTTATCCAAGTTTTCACAGTTCAGGAAATGGAAACCAGAAAGGTTAGATAATTGGCCAAAGTCCACAGTTAGGAAGTAGTGGAGCTAGCACGTGAATGCAAGATCTGACCCTAGAGGCCTTCTCAGTTCCAAACGGATAAAGGCTCTATTTCATTCATTTCTCCCCCTCCCCTTGCATTGCAGCATTCAGAAGCACAGTAGCATTTAATAAATAGATGAATGAATGTATGCAGCACATTTGGTCTAAGTTGAGCAACTAAGAGAAGTGTAAAGAAAATGGCTAGCCCTAGCCAGGTTGGCTCAGTGAATAGAGTGTCAGCCTGCAGACTGAAGGGTCCCGGGTTTGATTCCCTGCAAGGGCATGTGCCCGGATTTCGGGCTCAGTCCCCAGTAGGGGACGTGCAGGAGGCAGCCGATCAATGATTCTCTCATCATTAATGTTTCTATCTATCTCTCCCTCTCCCTTCCTCTCTGAAATCAATAAAAATACATTTTTTAAAAAAAGAAAATGGCTAAAGCATAGATGCCAGTTCTTGCTTGTTAAATGCTTTGTTTGGTTGTTTTTCAAAGTATAGGCTCATGGATCTGAGGTGGACTTGAAGCTCCAACCTTCCCAACACTCCCAGATGTTGGGACTATCAAACTTCTAGTGTCAGATTCTTAGCGGGGACCTTGGGCAGGTTCACCAACCTCTCTGAGCCTCAATTTTCTTATATGTAAAAGGGGATCATAATCCCTTTTTAAGTCGTGTTGCTCTGCCACTAAGGCCAAAAGAAAACATAAGGTGTTAGCTTCAACACGTCTGAGTTGGGCCTTGGATAGAATATAAACATGCAAAAGACTCCAGTTCTGTCCTCATGGAATTCACAGACAAACAGAGAAAATCTGGCCCAAACAGGTACAAGTAACCCATGTTCTTGTGCATGCACTCAAATAAGGAAGGCACACTTCTCATCCTTTAAAAAATACCTTTTTAAAACCTTAGGGACTATCCAGTAACTAGTCTGGATATGCCCTCAATCCCAACCACCAGTCACATCCTTTCAGCTTTCCATACTAAATCTCTCGAAAATACATCCACTTCTTCCTATCTCTACTCATTCCATCAAATTTCATCAATTCAGTCAACAAATATTTATTGAGCATCTATTGTACTAGACGTCAGAAATCACAGCTCTGAACAAAACAGCTTCATGAAGCTCATACTCATTAGGAGAACAAGCAAAAAGAAAACAAAGCAAATAAAATACTAATATGGAAACAAAAATGTGCTGGACACACCTAAAATAGTAGCTATTTTAGATAATGTCTTTGTTGAGGTGACCCTAGAACCCTTGCATGGACTATTCCAACAGCTTGTCTCCCTACCTGTTTCTCACATCCTGAAATCTCCACCCTACAGCAAAGTGACTCCTTTAAACATGTACAGGCTTTGTAGCATGTTCCCATTGCAATCAAAATAAGACTCATTCAAAAATTTTTGAACTACATCAGGGTACTGTTCACAGACCAAAAAGAAATCTCTACCCTAACGGAACTCACATTTTAGTGGTGTGGGGGCGGGGGGGTGGGGGCGGAGGGGTGAGAAAATTGGAGGAAGAAAAGCAGGGAACAGTGATGGAGGAAGGAGGGGTGTCAGGACCCAATATTTTATTTTATTTTCAACATATATTGTTATTGATTTCAGAGAGGGAGAGGGCGAATCATTAATCAGCTGCCTCCTGCATGCCCCACACTGGGGAATGACCGCACAACCCAGGCATGTGCTCTGACGGGAATCGAACCACTGAGCCACACCTGCCGGGCTGGATCCTGTATATTAAACCCATCGGTCAATGCCTAACCTTACGTCTTACGTTGTCACCACCCCTTCCTCCAGCATTTCAGTCTTTCTCGCAGTACTCTTCCTCTCCACCGGACTATTGCAGAAGCTGCTTACTACTACCTGAACTACTTTCCTGCTCTTTCATCTCACTCCACAGCTTTCAATTCAAATACTATTTCCTTTAGGAAAACTCCCCACATTCGGCCATAATGTATTAGTCTTCCGCAACACCATAACCCTCACCTTTAAACTTCGGTCCTATTTTGACTTTATATCGCGTTTGCATTTGTTTGTTTATAATTTCACATAAGCTCCAAAGGAGCACATCTGGGATCCCCGTGGAACCCGCGGCTAGCACCGCGCCTACGCCGTTGAAACAGAAACACATACAACGTGCAGAACCCACCGAGGACCGGAAGTGTTGCGCCCCCGGCGCGGTAACAGACTGGCGCACCGGAAATGAACGTTTGCTTCCGGCATCCGGGAGAGGGAATCGCCCGCGAAGGCTGCCGGGAAGCGTGGTTTTTGGAGTGAGCGCGTCTCGTCACTTGGAACCAGTGCGCGTGCGCTGCCTCTGTCGGCCTAGGTCGGGAACATGGCCGCGCGGTCCTTGTGGGCGTTCCGGCGGCGGGTGCAGCACCTCTTGGCCTCCACTGCCGCGTCCGATGGCAGGTAAGCCAGCGGAGCAGGCCGTGGGTCGGGGACGTGAGGACAATGCGGGATGAGCGAGTCGCAGGGCCAGTTGTGGACAAAAGGACTCACCAAGCCTCTCGGCCACTCCGATCAGGCGCTCGCCGCCCCATTTTACAGAGCAGCAAACTGAGGCCCACAGCCGCGCTTCACTGCCCGGCGGAGCAGGTGGGAAAACCCGAGGTCACGTCCTCGGAGGCGGGTGATCTCTTCAGCCCCGAACATGGGTTGAACTGGGCAGGTACCTCTCCCGGCCGCTTCCCCGCGGCTGTGGTGTCTGTGGGTAGATGGGACCCTCTTCCCGACTCCTGTGTGACTCCGGCCGCCCCTTCCCCGTGTTCCGGGCTTCGCTTCACCTTCAGGAAAAGGAGGGCCTGGCATTGGTGTCCCCCCCAATCGCCCTTTCCCCTGCCTTTGGGGGGTCTGTGAAGTTCCAGTTGCTGTTTTTATCTATGGGCTGCGGCCGTTTTTATCGATCACTTATGCCGATGGAAGAACTATGGGCAATTTTTTGTATTAGTCCCGGTTTAATTGAGGAAACTGAGGTTTGGAAAAGTTGAGTAACTTCTCGGAATACTATTCCAGACGGGAAACCATCCGGGGCCCCAGAATCGGCGCTTGTAATTAGGAAGCGACGTTAATTATTCTCAGGAACAACTCCCTGTGGGCTACTTCTTCCTCGGAATGAAGGAAATGGCTGAGTATGTGGGTGGGTCAGGTTGGACCTCTGAAATGTAAATTAATCCGCGGGGGAATCCGAAAATTTACTGTCTGCAAAGCTATTTGTCATCTTTTTCATCTTCACACACCTGCCCCGGCAAGCACCCCGCCCTAACACCTGGGTGAGAGGTTGCATTCGGGCCTTTTTCAAAGTCTTTGTGGCAGTTTGTGGTGTGGGGAAGTGACCAGGAGAAAAATGGCTCCTCCTGATCAAATGCACCCCCACTCCAGTTCTGAAGGGATTGCCACACTCCCCTCTCTTCCAGGACTTGAGGTCCGGCCACCTCCTCTCTGTTGAATAAGTATGGTTTATTAGGGGTTTACGAAGAAGAAGCTATTTCATGTGTATAATCTGACACCAGTGGACTCGGGCCTGGCCTGGAAAGTCTGGGAATATGAAAGTCTTGCCGACACTTTATACTGGCTGTTCCCTCTTCCCTTTCTTGAAGCAAAACTCCTTTACCCTCTTTGAACCTTTGCTCGGATGTCACCTCAATGAGCACTCCTCAGTCTAGGCCAGTTTATGTGAGTAAACCATTTTTAAAGAGCTTTTTTGTACTCACAGATTGATTTTCTTGATAATTTTACTTACCATCAAATGACGAGGATCCAGGAGGTGTATTGGAAACCTCATTGAAGAAAAGGTCAGAGGTGCTGCAATCCAAGATCTACAAACTAGCCCCAACTCCACATTTCCTCCTCATAAACTGAACCCGATGGCAAACATTTTCGCTGTATAAAATTGTAGGTTATACGTATAATTAAATACAAAGATCTTCCTTACTCACTTGTTTATAATTCACAGTCCATTACATATAGTGTTTTATGCATATTTAGTTGACTTGATTTTGCATATAGGTGAGTTTCCATCTCAGAATTTTTCTTATTCAGCACAGGTTCTCTTCTCTAAAAGCCTTACAGTTTACAATCAAGAAGATTTAGAATTCTAGATCTAACTTCAGTTTGATAAAGTCCCTGTACTGGGCTTTATTTTCCCCAACTATAAAATCAAGGATTGAACCAGCTTTATGGCTTTGTATTTTGAATTCCCCCAACTGATAAATGCCCCCACTGAATCTAAGTATCAGAACTTGGATTCTTCTTGATAATTTTTGTGTCCCCATTTCTGGCTATTTCTACTGCCTGGTGCCAGTATCCTGGCTCCATAGAATACTAGCTATGTGATCCTGAACAAGTCTTAAGCCTCGCTGAGCCTCAGTTTTCTCATCTGTACAATAGGAATGATCATAGTACTTATCTCACGCATTGTTATGAAATGAAAAGATGATTTAAGTAAAATCTTGAAAACAGTCTGTAGTGCTTAGTAAGCATTTTATAATTGTTCATATTGTTACTGTGACTGAAAACACTTGTCTTGAGTTCAGTCTGGAAACTTCCAGTCTCCGAACTCCGTTGTAACTGTTGACTGTTTATGATGGCATTTCTTCATTATGCGCTGTCTCCCTCCTACTTCAGGGGCTGCCTGCATCCTTTCAGCACTGCCACCCAGAGAACTGCGGGTGAGGACTGCAGCTCTGAGGACCCTCCTGATGAGCTTGGGCCCTCTCTTGCAGAAAGAGCCTTAAAGCTAAAAGCTGTTAGACTGGAGAAGGAAGTCCAGGATTTGACCGTGAGTAGATTTTATATTATGTGCTCTTCACATTCTCTCTCTGGTTAAATATCCAAGTAAAGTTTTTTATGTCAATTATCACTGACTAAGGATAGCAATCTCTTTCAATTCCCTATTTTGTTACAGTATTTAGATATTTTATATTTTGGAAGCTTCAGAGGAGGTACAAGGCCTGGCATGTGATTGACAATAAATATTTGTTGAATGACAGGTTATTTATCATTATACTCTGCTGATCATACTACATTTGGCATACTGCTCCCAGTACTGGGTTGACAAACACACTTTGGTGAAGATAGATATTAGAGTAATTGCAAAGCAAGACCAACATATGGTAAGGAGGTTGGAAGGCATGTTCTATGACAGCATTTAAAGGAACCAGGGATTATAAAAATGAAAGAGACAAAGACTAAAGAGACTAAAGTAACTGCCTTCAAATAGATGACACATTTTTTAAATGTACTTTTGTTTGTCTTAGAGTTCAATTCAGTGAACAAAAGTTGGACAGTGATAATGTTGGCTGAATGTGAAAAAGAAAGCTTTTTCTCAAGATGAGCTTGAAAACTGTTGATATGTTCAAGCTAGCAGGCTAAATGACAGCCTTTCAGGGCTTCTTTTAAGAGTAGGTTCCTGCTTTGACTGGGCATTTGGAGTAACTGATAAAAGATTCCTACAATTTCTTTTCTTTTTTCTTTTTTCTAATTAAAAACCTGTCACAAGGCTAAAATTTGTAAAGTATGCAAAAATATTCTTTCCTACCAAAAAAGCATGTGTTTTCTCATCATATTAACTTTGCTTGTCATGGTCAGGTGAGATACCAGAGAGCTCTAGCTGATGGTGAAAACATAAGAAGGCGAACCCAGAGATGTGTAGAAGATGCCAAGATATTTGGTGAGAGATTTATTCACAATAAAGAGTACCTTTAACTTTAAGGCTACTTACCAACAGTTCTGCAAACTGAACATAGTGAGAACCCATCTGAGTCCTTAACTGATCCCTGCCCTACCCTTCCATTATTACCATAGGCTTTCATGCTGCTTTGGGGGAATGTTGTCAAGTGAACCATTTACTAAAATAACGCTTGTCTTTAGTTTGACCAAACCTTCGTTATTTCCTTTTCAAGCATGACAGTTAACACTCTAGTGCTCATACAAACAATTGTGTTTAACTCATTAACAAGTGAATCATTAAGATGGTCAGAGAAGAATCCATAAAACAGACACATTGGCCATCAGGACTGCTGAAACTTGCTTCATAGCAGCAAAATTGGCCTATACAGTGCAATAATCAATTGTATCTCCACCAAACTATATTTACGAGTGTGGACAAGAATTATTTGCATTATTCTCAGTATTCTACAACTTGCTAAATTATAAAATAACTCAGAGACTAAAGCTTGGACCATATGGAAGCAGAGAACCCTGGGAGCTGTGCTAGATCACATTAATTTCTCTTTGGTCCATTTCAAAGTCTTTCAGAAATTTTTCTCTACATGCATCTTGTTCCAAATGTGTTCATAACAGTGTTAGTTGAGTAACAGGGCTTCAAAGGTAAAGGGCAAATCTGTGACTATTTGCTGTGCTCACAAGTTATTAGGTAACATTATACTTTCACTATACATAGAAGGAAGTGCCTGAAGGGCCCTTGGATCTCTCTGGTCCAGTCTTCTTTTACAGATAAGATGACAAAAGTGAACTTGTGATAGATGTAGACCGAGTTCATTACCTCCTGACCCCTAAGCTATTATTCTTTCCTATTCAATCCTCAAAATAAACCATTCTTTTGACTCACCTTTAGCATGGTCTTTTGTCAACTAATTTTTTATTATTGCCTCCCATGAAATGCTAATGTCTTGTCCCCATTGAGAATGCATGCCTCAACATAACTGAGACAGGCAGAAATTTTCAAAATTTACATAACTCAGTACTAAAAATGAATAGCAACAAAAATACAAGGCATAAAAATGGTTTTAAAGGACCAATTCCTGAGCCCATTATAAATAGTCTTTCCTAGTTCTTGGGTTCTACATCTGCCTACCATCCTAGTAGGCTTCCTAGTCATGTGCCTTCCAAGAGAAACTGGCTTGTCAGTTGGGTTGATGATGATCCCTGAGTCCTGTGTGGCAATCTTCCCACTCCCTGGTGTGGCCAGTACACTAGTCACCTCTCTGGGCCTTCCCCAGACTCCACCCCCAAAGGCAGAGTGGTTTCCTCATAAACATTAAAAGTGTCTGGTTTCTCGGTAGGAATTCAGAGCTTCTGTAAGGACTTGGTAGAGCTGGCAGACATTTTGGAGAAGACTACAGAGAGCATTTCTGAGGAAACAGAGCCTGGGGACCAGAAGCTCAGCTTGCAGAAAATCTTCCGAGGATTGTCGCTTTTAGAAGCAAAGCTGAAAAGTGTGTTTGCCAAGCATGGCCTGGAGAAGATGACCCCCATTGGTGACAAATACGACCCACATGAGCATGAACTCATCTGTCATGTGCCGGCTGGTGTTGGGGTGCAGCCTGGCACGGTGGCATTAGTAAGGCAAGACGGCTACAAGCTTCATGGCCGCACCATTAGACTTGCCCAGGTGGAAGTGGCAGTGGAGTCTCAGAGAAGACTGTGAATGGGCCGTGAGGAACTGAATGTCCTTCAGAGTGCAGCCACTTGTGTTTCCTTTATTTATTAAACTAGGTTTGTATTGTACATGAGCTACTTCATGTGATCTTTTTGGGTTTAGTCATATTGGCTTTCTTTCTAAGACACTCTGTTGATTTACTGTGACCTGTTTGGTCTGTCTCATCAGGAGTCTTGCCATTGGGCATTTGAACAATGTGACAAGTGTTCCTATGGCCTTTATCAAAATATGTTAAAGAAAATTATCTTTACATTTGTACTCTGATGACTTTCAATCCAAAATCTTTGTAAAAGTTGGAAATGAATATATGTTTACGTATTTTCAACTGAATATTCCTTTCTAATAGTCCCCATAACAGGAATTGTATAGGATCTTGTATTTTGTGGGGAAAAGGATTGATTCAGCATTTGGGTACTTAGGTGATAAAGCTTTATAGTTGTATGAATTTAGATCATTTGGGTTAATTTTTATGTACATAGATTTTCAGACTTTACCTTTTTAAATTTTATTTTCCTTTAAGCCATTTTTGTCCTTAAAGTTCCTGCCAGGTAGACATTATATTCACACTCATTGTCTTTTTCTGATTCCCATTTATAAGGGCTAAAGACCTCGGCAAAACTTGGAAGGCAGGGAACATTGAGAAATTAAGATACCCAATTCCCTTTATGTCACATGTATGCAAACGTATCACCCCTTTAATGTATTGACTTCCTAGAGTTAATGAGTCTATATGTTTATTTGTTATTCTTTCAGTCTTACTTCTTATAACTGGTGTTCCATAAAATGTGTTCAATGTATGAGTTAGTGAATGGATGATACATCAGACTTTAGAAAGGAGGTCACTTATGGCTATTTTAATGCTAGAAGAGGCCTTAATTATAAACTAATTTCACCCTTTCCACTTTTTCTGGCATATGAAAACAGTGTTTTTAGAATTGGACAAAAAAAAAAAAATTCTCTAAAACTAGTGAACTAAATTTCACTGAGAACTCAAATAAGGAACAACTAGATAACTTTAACAGCTCTTTAATGAACATGCAAAAATGTTCCCAGCGGACAACTAAGTGTTAGCTGTTCAGATCGCATAGGTTTAGGGTTGTTGTTTTTTCCCTTCATTGTTTTAATTGCGTGGGTTTAGGTTTAAGTTAATTACCCATAAAATAAATCCATTTCTACTGGAACTCTGTGACTGCTTCCAGTGGAGTGGTAAAAGTTATCCTCTTAGACATACATAATTCTAGGACACTACACAGACTTAGATCAATAGAGCCATCTGCCTATGAGCCCTACCATCTCCATCAGACTTAGACACTTTAAAAAAGAATGCATGCTCTTAAAATGCAAACAAAACACTGGTGGTAAGATTTTAAAACCAGAACCTCTTAGCATCTGCTAAGTGCATAGTATAAATTTAATGAGCATTCAGATTTCACAATAGGAATTTGTCTTTGTTTTGGCCTGTGTTCCTTTGAGATTGACAGATGGTGACAATAAGAAAATAAGCCAATTATATTTATTCATGTGCCCTTGGATTACAGGCTATCATTACCAGTGAATTAAAATAACCGTAATTTTCGGTATGGAATGTTCTGATTACTTGAAGAGTTTTCTAATATTCCTTGCAAGCTCCTGTTTTAGTAGTTTGAGAATAATTTTAAATTCTTTTCTTATTTAGTAGTTTTGTGGACTTAAAAGTGTAAATTTAGAAAATGGAGCTAGACAGTACGAATCTCGAGTTGAAGGGCTTTTGAGAGCTAGAGCAGCATAATCAAGCATAGGCTTGGTAGGTGTATACCTGAACATAAATCCCAGCTCAGTCGTCATAACCTTTGGCCCCATTCATCTCACCCTTCTGAGCCTGCTTCCTTATTTGTAAAAATGGTTATAATCTTCTCACAGTATTGTGAGGATTAAATGAAATGTGTAACTTGCCTATTTTAGTAGGCCCTCAAATATTTATTTTTATTGCTTTTTATTATACACATTGTTTTTCCTGTTTTTATAGCTGCCTAAAGTCTAGGGAAAGGGGAATACTGGTTGAGAGGTACTTAACTATTCAAACTTACAAGCTAATCAGAGTGATGTATTTTTCTTCCAGCTTCTGGTTGTTTTGGGGTTTGGTTTTGTGTGGGTTTGTTTTTTTTAAATCATAATGCAAGAAATCCACATTTAGACTGATTGAGCAAGAAAATTGTGTTGGTGCTCTGAATCATTTTCACCTTGATGGTAATGTGAAAAGACATTGGCTTGCAGTGGATATGGGACGAAACTTTGGCTCATGTAAAGAAGGGGTCTTGGTGTTTTGGTACTTGGATTCTAGCAGATTTTTCCCACTGCCATAAAGAAACCAGTCAGTACAATACTGATGTAACTTCTTTGGTGCTTTCATGGCAAAGGATTTGCTAAGTGAAGAAAGGCTCTTAAACACTAAAACAAAATCAGAGAGGGAAAACTAAGGATGATATATGATGTTCAGAAATAACGAATAAAACCCAACTTGAAATAACTGCAATTCACATGTGTAGTGTCTTTGTTTGACTAATTCATATTGTTCATTGATATGCTGTGGCCACTTCAGTGACTGTGACCCACCGTGTTTGGTGCTCAGTGGCAGTACCTTGAGATTTCACAGCAGCCCAGCCAAATGGATGCAGTGAAGGCCTTCCCCACCCTCCCCTGGTGTTGAAGTCTTGTCTGTTTTTATAGCTCCTTGACCTGCTGCTTTCTGATTCCTTTGTATTTTTTAGATCTAGACTCCTGTTTTTGCCTTCCTCTCTAGAATTGCCTTATTTTCTCGTGCTTGCTTCTTGGTTCTAATTGTCTTGTCTGCTCTAAACACTTAACTTGAACTGCTGGATGTTTTACCATCCTCAACCAGATTACTAACACGTGACCTTGTCCTTCCCAACCTCTGCCTGGCCTTGTTTTTACCTCTGCTCAGCTGACTTCCACCTACCCAGCCTCCTGGCTGAGTGGCTTTCTTTGGAGCCAGCCTTTCCTGCAGTGTGGCCTTTCATTTTCATTCTTCTGCACACCCTGACTCCAGGATCTGTTGTTTCCCATATTCCCAGTGTTAGTCGGTAAGTAAATTCTAATTCCTATGTACTCAGACTTTGTCCACATTCTTAATTTCACAGTGGAGGTTTTAAAACATGTGAAAACCGGGCTCCAAATTTCCTTGAGTTTGAACTTTGTGATTGACCAATAGAATACAGTAGAAGTGACACTGCCAGTTTCTTGACACAAACCTTCTGTCTCTGGATGGTCACTCTTAGAAGCCAGCCACCAAACCAAGAGCAAGCTGAAGCAGCCTGTGGGGTAGAACTGAGGGCCCTACCTAAGCTGGCCCAACCCAACTGACAGCAGCACCATCTTGCCAGCCATCTTGAAAGTGGGTCCTTCAGCCTCACCGGACACCACGTGGGACAGAGATGACCTGATCTCACAGCCCCGCCCAAAGTGCGGGTTTGGGACAAATAACTTACTTTTAGCCACTAAGTTTTGGGGTAGTTTGTTATGCAGCAGTAGATAACTGGTAGAGTCACCCAACCTCATCCCCAGTCTCACTAGTTGTTTTAACACCGCTGCCTCTAGAATCATGCCTCTGCTTTCCTCGTACAGCTTTTTTGAACTCGTCCTACAACTTTGATGCGCTCACACTGCCAATGTGATGTTAGGATTGGAAGAACTTCCTAACAGAAGAAAACACAGCTCTAGATTCTAGAGTTTTCAAGGACCCTGAAATTACAAGCAGAGCGAAGAAGTTGTTTTAAAATTAATATGATTTACCCTACAAAAAACCTACACCATTAAGTCAGCACAGAAAAGAGCTTTGCTCAAAAAAAATTTAAGGAATTTTTTGAGTCTTTGGAAGTAAACTTAAAAGACTTTGCATTCTAACACAAACATAGCCAAAGTTTTGGGGTGTTTTTTTGTTTTTTTTTGTGGGGTTTTGTGTGTGTGTGTATATATATATAATATTAGGAATGTTTGTTTATTCATCTACCACTTTACTAGTAATCCGGTTTGGCCCTCTTACGACACAAAGCTAGTTTAGGACCTCAGCTATAAGCTCCGTTACTATTCTCTGAATCCCTTCAATCTCTTCTCTTAGCCATAATCTAACAATATGGATTTTACTTATTTATCCCCAATTTTATTCCCTGCTAGAGGAAATCTGTCTTTCAGTGTGGCAAACTATCCACACTGACTAGTCCTGTTTTCTTCGAGGGTGAAAATGGAGGTTTATCCCTTCCTTTTTACCTTCCTTCACTGTGAGTGGATGACGTCCTTCCCTTTAGTTTGTTTTGTCTTGTTTTTAAGTAGGAGGCTTAGTGACTGACTGTGTAGAAACGGCAAGTAAACGTAACAGCAGTATCAGAAGCATATACAGAGGGTAACCCTGGCTGCATGCTTGGTCAGCAATTTCCAGCATTTGCAGACAATACCAAGCATTTTCACATTCCTTGTGTCACGTGATCATCACAACCCCCTAGGAAGGTTGAGCAGGGAAACTGACAGACACAGAGGAGGCACTTTACAGAGCTAGTACCTCTCAGAGGCTGGACTTGAACCGAAGTCGTCTAAGCTTGAGTTCTTCCTCTTCCACCAATCTTCTTGCAGCAGGACCCAGGTCCTGATGCTGAGCACCCGAAAAGTGCACACCTGGATAAGCCAACCAATGACGAGCCCAGATCCAGGAGGCGGGACGGGGAAGCTGCCAATGACAGAGCCTGCCCGAGAGAGATGCAGCCTGTGCCGGAGAGGGACGGCTGCTCGTCCAATGAGAGGCTGTGAGCCGAGAGGCTGGAAGGCGGGACGGCCCGTGTCGCTCCCGGGCGGGGCGGTGAGCCCAGCACCAGCGCGAGCACCGGACCCCGGCGTGCTGCCCCCGTCGCCGCCCGCCATGGCCCGCGCCGCTCGCTTCCTCGCCGCGCTGGCCGCGCTCCTCGCCGCCGCCGCTGCAGGCGGAGACGCCGGGCCTAGTAAAATCGGTGCGGGAAGGACGCGATGGGGTGCTGAGCTGGGGAGGGCTGCGCGGGAAAAGGGTTCTCAGCCGGCAGCAGCTGGGTGGGGGATGGGGAAGGCAGCTGGGCGATGGAGGGGTCCCCGGGAGAGGAGCTGGGTGGGGAGGAGGCGAGGGATTGCGACTGGGCGCGGGAGGGGACCGCAGCAGCAAGGTGCTGCTGCGGAGGGTGGCATGGGCATGTGTCGAGGCTATCTGGGGTGGAAAAGGGGCTTGGGCAGGACTGGCCAGTGATCTCACCGAAAAATTACGAAACAGTGAGCATCTGTCATGGACCAGGCTCTTTGTCAAGTGCCCCCGATAACAGAGGTCAGGGTGTGCGAGACTGGCACGCACAAAGCTGATTGAAGGCCTGGGTAGCAGGCACGGCGCTCCTAGTTCCTGCAGAAGAAGACTGCACAATACCGGGAAGTTAGTGCTAAGGCTGTGAGTACCCTGCTATAGAGGAAGGGCGCTTCACGCCAGCCTCTGATGGCTCTGGGGGGGCCCTGGGGCGCTTCTGGAAGCAGTACCTAAACCAGGCCTCTGGGAGAGTAGGAGACAGCCCTAGTGGAGACAGAGCCCAGGGTAGGTCTGCTGGAGATTTGCTGAGTGGCAGACTGGGGAACTTTTTAATAGCAGTCATTTTATAGTATTTGTGTGTGTTGTGTTTTGTGGGTTTTGCCTGTTTCCCCCCATCCCCCGTTATTTTATTTTGAAAAATTTCGAATGTCCACTGACGTTGAAAGAATTTCACAGTGATCATCCCTCTACCCACCACCTGGTTCCTGCCATTACCAGACTGCTACTCTACTCGCCTTCTCACACACCTGTCCACATCCATGCGCCCATCTGACATGTTAATGGATTTCAAAATAAACTGCAGGCATCAGGACGCTTTGCTAAGCACTACATCATGCATGTCATTGACTAGCCTTCCCCATATTTGTTTACAAGTTTTTTTTTCCTCTTAATTGTCATTTTAACTCAACATGACTCAAAAGATTGTCATGTCCCTCATGGAAAACTTCCATAGGTTGGCAGAGGTGGCGGGCTTCTGGTGTGGGGGAGTAGGAGCCCCCACTCCACTCTTCTGTGAGCCCCACTTGGCAGGGAGGGATGTCCCATGGGAGCACCACACACTTAGGGTCAGCGCAGTGCTAAGGCGTCTTGGGTTACAAAGCCACAGCTCAGGCCACAAAGGGTTAAGACAGACTGCAGCATGTCAGAAATCAATTTGGGACTGAGAGTTTAGGATTTTCTAAAGAAAGACTCTTGAGGGCCAGCATGGCCAAAGAAGACCTTGTGGAGAAGGTGGGTTTTGAGCCAGGCTCTGAAGGATGGGGAAGAGTTAGGCAGGCAGTATCTGGAGGTGCTGGGCAATCTTCCTTCTCTGGGGAATGGACAACAGAGCAGGACACCCACTGACCACTGGGGAAGGCTCAGGGCCTCCTCCCAGCACTATTGTTCCTGGCAATGCGAAGCTTGCTGCCTGCATCGTTCCAGCTGGCCCTGCCTACCTTGCCCCAGGGGTCATCTAAAGCAGGACACTTGGCAATGCCCGGCTGCCCGTGGCTTCCTGATTGTCCTCAGCTCTCTGACAGGAGCCTCCGTCCACCCTGGTGGTCTGAGCTCTACTCACACCATAATGAGGAGCTTCCTGTTAGCGTGGCTTAACCCTCAGACTGCTGCAGGGTCACATCTGAACCCCTCGGTGTGCGTTGGACCCTTGAAATCCTCCGTAGTTCCACACGCTGCCCTGCTCACGCTCTTCTCTCTGTGGAGAAAGTGTCTCTGCTCACGGGCTTCCAGGTTGTCCTCCAGAGTCCCACCCAAGCGACCCGCCTCCTGTGAAACCTGTGTCTCCCCACCCCCGGGCAGGACTCATTGCTTCCTCCTCAGGATTCCCTGGAACCCTGTTGTCGCCCTTAGTCACACATTGTCGTAGCTGCTTGTGCATGAGTCTGTCTGCCCCTCTCTGCCTGGACTCAGGACAGAGGCCCTGTCTGATTCATCGTGTGCCCCAGAGAGTGGGTGTCAGTTCATGAGTGTTGAGTGATCCAGGTGTTCTGCTTCCCTCTGACCCTTGGGCAGCTTCCAGGCCTGGTGATACCGGTTTCTCTGGAAAAGTGGCCAGTTTGGGGCTCTGTTGCAAATGGAGGGGAGGGGAGACACTGGTTTGAAACGGTTGGTGGCATTCTTGGAAGTAGCTTTGTCAATACCAAGAAGGGGGAAGTGGTTTGGTTTGTTTTCTCAAGGTACAACAAATACTTAATGAACTCTCCTGCCTGCCAGGCTCTGGGGGCGGAGTGACCTGCTGTCAGTCCTCAAACAGCATTGGAGCAGAACGTGCCAAGGACCTGGCCAGGGGTCAGACAGCGTAATGCGGAAATATGCCGGAGGGACGCCTGACTCGTCAGGTGGGCCAGGCAAGCCAGGCAGTGGCATGAGGGCCCTAGAAGCCAGAGAGGCAGAGGTGACGGCGCATTCCTGGTAAAGGGAGCAATGCAGTCACATGCTCCACAGAGATAAGAAGGGTTTGCAAGGGTGGGGCAGGGGACTGGAATAAGTACGCGGAGGCCAGATGATAAAGAGCCTTGCATTTTTGCCTACTGGACAGGAGCTGGTGGTTTCAGGGTCCACCGTAGGTCTAGGAAGGACAAATCACACCAGATTTATCTTATTTTCTTTTTGACTAGAGTTACTAGCTGGACTGTCAGATGAGAGGATCAGCTACATGGTGGGTCGGGTGTCAGGCCAGTTCAGTAGCTTCAGAGCTGCCTTACTGTCCTCTCACAGTCCTGTTTTGGATTCGTATCTAGATTCGTATCTATCCAGATGGTGGTTTCTAGTAGCACCTCACAGCCCTGTGCGGTGAGACGTTTTTTATCAGTGACTTGAATAAGATACTGATGGCGTGTGAACCAAGTTTGCGAAGGGAAGAGGTGTAGGAAACACAAGGGATGATAGGACCCAAAAAGACCTCCAAGAGCTGAAACTTTGTAACAAGAGCCTAAACTGGAATAAAGTGCCCTATACGCTTCTGAGCAACCCATCACAGGGTGCTTTCTCGTCTTGGCCAAGACAGATATAGAAACGATGTGTCAAGTAATAGGTTGGACTCGACCAAGGGTTGGCTGACTTCTTCCGGAAAGGGTCAGAGAGTAAATATTTTAGACTTTGCAGGCCTTATAGTCTCTGTTGCAACTACTCAACTCTGCCTCACAGGCAAGCAGCCAGAGACAAGCTAAAGAACAGGCTGCGTTCCAATAAGACTGTTTGCAAAAAAACAGGCATCTGCATAGATTTCACCCATGAGCTCTAGTTTGCCAAACCTTGGGTTAAAGAATGGTTTCCAAATACTGATCTACCTAATAGTACCTGTCAGTGACCAAGTTTTCTTTTCTTTTTTTAAAAAATATATTTTATTGATTTTTTACAGAAAGGAAGGGAGAGGGATAGTTAGAAACATAGATGAGAGAGATACATCGATCAGCTGCCTCCTGCACACCCCCCACTGGGGCTGTGCCCGCAACCAAGGTACATGCCCTTGACCGGAATCAAACCCAGGACCCCTCAGTCCACAAGCTGACGCTCTATCCACTGAGCCAAACCGGCCAGGGCATGACCAGGTTTTCATAGTGAAATAAAAATAGGGACAATGTAATGCGTTTTGTATCAAACTAAATTTATTCTCTTTAAATGATCATCCTGAAATTTGAGGTCCCCGCTTTTTTGCTGCTAATGTGTGTGTGTGTGTGTGTGTGTGTGTGTGTGTGTGTGTGTGTGTGTTTCCTTTTACAAAATGAGAGTTACAGTAGTTGGCAGTCTTCATATTGTCCTTTGCTCTTGAGTATTCGCTTTACTAACAACTAGTCCACAGATTGCCTTTCTGAGGTGTTCTAACTCTATGCAAGTGCCTGGGAATCTTGTCCCAGGCGGCCGTGAAGGTGTGTCCTGCAGTCTCATGCCCATATTCTGTCTCTCTCCTTGCCTGCCTCCCGGACCTGTTGGCAGCCGTGGTTGGAGCTGGAATTGGGGGCTCTGCCGTGACGCATTTCCTTCAGCAGCATTTCGGCCCCCGGGTGCAGATCGACGTGTTTGAGAAGGGGACGGTGGGTGGCCGCTTGGCCACCATCTCGGTCAACAAGCAGCACTATGAGAGCGGGGCCGCCTCCTTCCACTCCCTGAGCCTGCACATGCAGGACTTCGTCAAGCACCTGGGTGAGTGCACCACCCTGGGCCTCATCGTCCAGCCCCCAGGGCTGGCAGCAGCCATCAGGCCCTTCCCATATTGCCCACCCCTGATGGTCAAGGCCAGAAGGTCATGTAGCCCAATCTCCTCATTTTACAGATGGAGCAGCTGAGACCAGAGAGGGGAAGGAACTTGCCTGAGGTTACACAGTGAGTTAGTTGCAGAGCCGGGATTACAACTCAGGTTTGACTCCCAGGCCAGTTTCTTTCCCTTCCAATTTGCTGCCTCTTCATAATCATAATCGTGATGGCTTGCACCTGCTGTGTGCTTGCCAGGTACCTGGCATCCTTGTAGGTGGCACGTAGACATTACCTATAATCCTCCCTACCAGCCTGCAAGATGGGTCATATCTCCTCCTGCGGAAATTGAAGCTCAGAAAATGTATGCACCTCGGCTAAGGCCATGCAGCTAATAAGTGAGAGAGCTGGGATTTAACCCCAGTGGCATCGATCAAAACCACAAAAACGTATACTGTTCGATGCAGAAATTCCACTTCTCAGAAGTGATTATTGCACATGTGCAAAGAGGCAGACACATACAATTATCATCACAGCATTGTTTAGAATAGCAAAAGGTGGAAACTATCCTACCTGCCCACCCACTGGGATCTGAGATTAAATAATTATTGTTTAAGTATATAGACTGGTCAGCCAGATGAGGGTGTCCTTTACGTCCAGGATAGGACAATCTCCAAGACAGCAAGTCGGTAAAGTACAGAACAGTGTATAGTATGGGGGGGGGGGGGGAGACTCAGAAATATACACATTTATGAGTATTTGCACGAAATGTCTCTGGAAGGATGCTGAACAAAGATGCTGGTGACTCAGAGACAGGAATGGGAGGGTGAAGGCAAAAAAACCTGTGACTTGGGACAGGTCCTTTAACCTGTAAGCCTCGGTTTCCACATCTCTGACACCTGTCCTGCCTCTTCCCGGACCGTGAGAGGATGGAGTAAGATACACACGTGCCTGTGCTCTGCAAGCTGTAGGGCGTGGTGGCTACAAGGAGCTGAGACTCTTCCCGTGTGGTCTTGGTGCCCAGGGCTGCCATCCCAGAGCTGTCCACCCCTCATATTCAGGATGGCACCTGAATTTCACTCATGGCTGAGTGGATCCCTTTTGGAGGGGAAAAAAAAAGTAAAATAGTACATTATTTTAATCTTTATCTCCTAATTGACTAACCAGCTCCAACCTTTCCCCCGTGCATTGGTTGACTATCTTAAACAAGCAGCACAGATGGACGAACCATAGAGTTCGCATTCCCTTGAAGGGAGCCAGTCCACTTGCATCCTTCGGAAAGGCCCCGAATTTCAGCTTCAGGCACCGCTAGGTCTCCTGGGGGGCCCTCTGAAGGGGACCTGAGAGGCTCCTCCTTGTCTCCTCAGGGCTGAAACACCGGCGAGAGGTGGTGGGCAGGAGCGCCATCTTCGGCGGGGAGAACTTCGTGCTGGAGGAGACGGACTGGTACCTGCTGAACCTCTTCCGCCTCTGGTGGCACTACGGCATCAGCTTCCTGCGGCTGCAGATGTGGGTGGAGGAGGTCATGGAGAAGTTCATGAGGTAGGGCTGGGCGGAGCTGTGGGGCTTCCCAAGGGACAGGGGGACGAGGTGGGCAAGGAACCGGCTTGACTATACATTGCCCAAAAGGAAAAGGTACCCAGCACCATTCCGTCCAGGCCCGAGCAAGCACCCAGTGGGAGTTGGTATAGGCATGGTCTCTGGTATTATCACGATAGCATCCTCTTTATCTCTGCTAAGCTAAGCAGGGGTAGACTCAGGCACCTAAAGGGGATATCCAGCAGCAGGTGGGAGAGAGGGGGTGGGGTGGGGCACCCTAAAGAGCAAGGCCTTCAGAGGGGGCAGCCGGCACTCTGCTAGGCCAAGTGCGGCCGTGAGGGAATACCCACCTCATGTGGCTAGTTCTTCCAGTTTTTTCAGAAGAAGCTGAAAATCTGGAGTTACATGTGAAATCTCCCAGCTTTTCAGTGTATGCAACCCATTCTTCTTCTTAGCCGAAGGAAACATAGCTGTCGGCCGTGTGCAGCCTGCGGGCTGTCTCCCAGTTTCCCCACCTCGAACTAACACCTTTCTTCACCCTTCTCTCCTCCTTGGGTCTCAGCCCCTCCCCATCACTGCCAGAGAACAAGGCCGAGTGGCCGTGGTCACTCTGTCCCTTTCTTGCAGTTCACCTGCTTGCCACACTGGCCCCCCAGCTCTCCTTCAGAGTCCCCCGCGAAGGGTCCCCCTGCCCCTGGGCCAGGTACAGAGGCGCTCCTTCCTGTCACTGGCACTTCCCCCCTCTCTCCACTTCGCTGACTGTGCCTTTTATGGCACCTCCTCCGCATATTCTCCAGGTAGCCCCCAAACGCCATATCCTCACCACTCTTCCTTACGTTTTTCTCCCTTGTCCACTGTATGCAAACATACAAAGCTGAGTCCTCCCTTTTGTGGAGGACTCCTCCCTGTCAGCCTGTTTCCCCTTTAGTCCCAGACCCACGTTTAACTGGACACCTCCATCCGGGCATCCCGTTAATAACCAGACTCAACATGTTTGCACAGCAACCCAAGCAGAGGCAGCATGTCAAAGGCCAGCCCGCCCGGAAATCCATCAGCACATGCTCCCTGCCACTGGGGGAGTTATGGAGGGAGGGGCAAGATGCGAGCTTGGGGAGTAGGTGGCAGTCCTGTTAGATCAAGCTAAAGGAGAGGACAGGCTGGGCTGGCAGAGAGGGTGACAATATTGGCATGAGGCAGCTGCCATCGGGCCCCATGTGGTCCTAGAGAGGGGGATGCATCAGTGGGGCGGTGGCCTAGTGCCTGGCAGTCCCAGCTGCGTGAGAGGAGGACTGTGCCCTTGACAGGGAGTGGCTCAGAGAATGTTTGCAGCTGTCATTCAGCAGAGCCACCGTGTGAAGCCCAGTCTGATGGGATTCCGAGGCATTTGCCCTTCACCCTGCGCTGTCCCTTTAGGTGGGCCAGGCCCCCCACAGCCAGTGAACAGACCCAGGGGAATGTAACCATGCAGAGGAGGGTGGGTCCCTGCCGGGCCTCCCAGGAGCAGTGGCCCAGTAGCAGGTGGTCTGCCCAAAGGCCTTTCTGCGTAAGGGCTCCAGCTCCGCATCTCTCCCAGGATCTATAAGTACCAGGCCCACGGGTATGCCTTCTCGGGCGTGGAGGAGCTGCTCTACTCGCTGGGGGAGTCCAGCTTCATCAACATGACCCAGCGCTCTGTGGCGGAGTCCCTGCTCCAGGTGGGCGTCACGCAGCGCTTTATCGACGACATCGTCTCTGCCGTCCTGCGGGCCAGCTACGGCCAGTCAGCAGCGATGCCCGCCTTTGCTGGTGAGCCTGTGGCCCTCGGCCTGCCCACCTGCCCTTCCCTGCCCCACAGTGCCCAGCATGGGCTGGCTCCCCATAACAACCTCATGTCTACCTGGCTCAGTACGGCTGCCTGAGCACTTAGTGGCCCTGACCCCATTTGATTCTGGCATCGGTCCTGCGAGCTTGCAGGAGATGTATCTACCCCACTTTACAGATGGCAAAAGCGAGGCTCAGATCTCAGGTCCAGTGTGTGTCTCCTACTCCTGACTAGGTTAGTTTTAGTAACTACCCAGTGGGCCCCTGGGCCCTGGGTATTCATCTACGTATTAGCCCGCCTAATCTTCCCAGCTCATGACAACCCACTGTCCTCCAGCACAGGCCACAAGAGGGGTCATAACTAAATCTGCCTGCAGAGCCATTGGGCATGTCTTCCCCCAGGCATGGCCACCGTTCTGGCCTTGGAAGATGTGGTAGGATTTTGCTGGGGCCGTGAGAGGACGGAGAGCTGGGGCATTTAAGGCCAAGAGGTTGCACAGGCACTTGCTGGCCTCTCCTCCCAGCCTTGGCTGGGCCCTTCTCTCCTCCCGGCCTCATAACATGGAAGGGCCCAGGCTCGGTCCTTGGTCCTCTTCTCACGCGCCCTTGGGGAGCTCAGCCAGTCTCGGGGCATTAAATTCCACCCACCTGCCTCCTAAGCATGACCTCCAGCCCAGACCTCTCTCCAGAACTGCAGTCTCACATGTCAGCTGCCACCCTTATGTCTCCACTGGGACTTTTAATGGATGTCTCAGCATGGCCAAACCTGAGCTCCCGACCTTTCCTCCTGGAGCCTGCCTCTCCCAGCAGGGTTGGTAGTGACTCCTCACGGTCGCTCCTGCCCAAATCTTGATGCATTTCTTTCTCTCATACCCTCCACAAGGATATGTCAAGAAATCTCATTTGCTTTATTTCCTTCTATATCCAGAAGCCAGCAGGTTCCCACCACTGCTTCCTCCCTGGTGTAAGCAGTATCATCCCTCACCTGAATTACTGCAAGTCTCCCACCAGGTCCGCCCACACCCCCGCCCCTTGCAGGCTATTCTCACCACATCTGCTGGATGATCCTTTTAAAACAAAAGACGAGTCGTGTCAGGTCTGCCTGTGAAACTGAGTCAGGGCTCCTGTTTTCCTTCAAGTGAAACCCAAAAGTCCTCTCAGCGGCTGCTAGGCCCTACATGGTCCAGGCCCCACCGCCTCTCCCCACCCGCTCACCCCAGTCCAGCCACTCTGCCCTCCTCATCATGCCTCCAGGTGTGCTCCTCACCTTAGGGCTTTTGTGTGATCATCCCTCTGCCTGGAACAATCTTCCCCGAGACGCAGTGGTGCTAAACTCTCTCTCCCCCATCATGTCTTTGTGCAGGCGGTGCCTTCTCTTGAAGCTACCCCACCTCCTTGTCTTACCCTGCCTCTTGCCCCCAGCAGCCTCAGTCTCCCTCCCCCGCAAGCATCATCTTCTAGTGGACTATTACACTTACTTATTTTTCTCCCACTAGAAGTTATGCTTTCTGAGGACAGGAATCTCTGTCTCCCTGGTTTACTAATGTATCCCTAACACTTAGAAAGTGCCTGGACCATTGGAGGCACTCAGCCCATTTTTGGTGAATAAATGAATGAAAAGGTTTGAAATTGACAAGCTCCTTCCCAGTCTTCAGATCCTGCTATGTGTCCCCTCCTGGAGCTTCCCTGTTCCCTTTTTAGTATTTTGTGTGTATCCTTCAAAATACAATTCACATACCACACAATTCACCCATTTAAAGTTTACAATTGAGTGGTTTTGACTATATTCACAGTTGTGCATCCATCACCACCATTTTGAACATTTCATTGCCCCCAAAGGAAACCTCATACCTTTAGCTTTAGCTATCAATTCCCCAATACCCCCAGCTCTCCAGCTCTAGGCAACCACGAATCTACCTAGTGTTTCTATGGATGTGCCCATTCTGGATAGTCTGTATAAATAGAATCATACAGTCTGTGTTCTTAGGTGGCTGGCTCTTGCATTGAGCATGGTGTTGTCACCTCATAGCATTGTACCTTTGTTACATTTAATTTTGTGTGTTATGTCTCTCTGTGCCCATGGTTGTGGGGGGTCTTGGCCTGGGAGGGAGGCCAGGTAGGATGGTAGGGGATTCTTCAGCCCTACTTACTGCCCAGTGATTCTGCCCCCTTTCCCCTTTGCCCAGGAGCCATGGCACTAGCGGGGGCCCAAGGCATCCTGTGGTCCGTGGAGGGAGGCAACAAGCTGGTTTGTTCCGGTCTGCTGAAGCTCACCAAGGCCAACGTGATCCATGCCACAGTGACCTCTGTGACCCTGCAGCATACAGGTGAGCAGACAGCAGGGGGCGTGGCCACCCCACTCCTAGACAGTGAACACTTAGGCCTCTTCTGTCCCCAAACTCCAGTTTGATCTGCCTGGGAGGATTCCAAAAAACCAATGGGAAGTCCCAGCCTTGTCAAGTGACACCAGAGGGCACTGTTGTCCCAATTCCAATGTCAAAGCCAGAACACAGATTCGCATCAATCTAGCTCTATTCATTTGACCACCGTCAGCAGCGGTAGCAGAGCCAGAGCTTGAGTCTCCTGGCTCCCAGTCCAGTGCTTGCCCTGCAGCCACACCTGCATGGAAAGACGACCCCCACCATCTGGACAGCCCAGCCACACCCAGGGGTCTCACACCCTCCATTCTGGGCCCCAGATGAGAGATCGATGGGTAGAAGCCAAGAAATGAGTTGACTTTTGTGCTCTCTTCTCTCCTTCCAGAAGGGAAACCCTTGTACCTGGTCGAGTATGAGAATGAAGCGGGCACTAGCTTCGACTTCTACGACATCGTGGTCATCGCCACCCCCCTGCACCTGGACAACAGCAGCACCATCGCCTTTGAAGGCTTCGACCCGCCCATTGACGTCATCCAGGACTCTTTCCAGCCCACCGTTGTCTCCTTGGTCCACGGCTACCTCAACTCTTCCTACTTCGGGTTCCCTGACCCTAAGCTTTTCCCCTTCGCCAGCATCCTTACCACAGATTTCCCCACTTTCTTCTGTGCCCTGGACAATATCTGTCCCGTCAACATCTCGACCAGCTTCCGGCGGAAGCAGCCTCAGGAGGCAGCCGTTTGGCGAGTCCAGTCCCCCAAGCCTCTCCTTCGGTCCCAGCTAAAGACCCTCTTCCGCTCCTATTATTCAGTGCAGACAGCCGAGTGGCAGGCCCACCCCATCCACGGCTCCCGCACCACTCTCCCTCGGTTCGCACTCCACGACCAGCTCTTCCACCTCAATGCCCTGGAGTGGGCAGCCAGCTCCGTGGAGGTCATGGCTGTAGCTGCCAAGAACGTGGCCCTGCTCGCTTACAATCGCTGGTACCAGGACCTAGACAAAATTGACCAAAAGGACTTGATGCACAAGGTGAAGACTGAACTCTGAGGCCTCAGGCGAGCCTGGGAGTGTCCGTCCCCGCTGAAGATGGACCACCCCCCACAGCAGCCAAGGCTGCGCAAGCCACACTCGCCTGCCCAGCCTCCTTCTGACCCCTCCCATGTCGAGTGAAATCTCTCCAGTGGGTCCAGGCGACCTGCTCTCTGCCTCTCTATCTTAAGGATTCTCAGAGTGATTGTTCCTTTTTTGTTTTTCAATATATTTTATTGATTTTTTACAGAGAGGAAGGGAGAGGGATAGAGAGTTAGAAACATCAATGAGAGAGAAACATCGATCAGCTGCCTCCTGCACACCCCCACTGGGGATGTGCCCGCAACCCAGGTACATGCCCTTGACCGGAACCGAACCTGGGACCCTTTGGTCCGTAAGCCGAGGCTCCATCCACTGAGCCAAACCGGCCAGGGCGATTGTTCCTTTTTAAGAGAGAGAGTAAGAGAAGGGAAGGAAATTCAGACCAGTGTATTCATTTTATTTATTTTTTTAAAGGAAGAAATAAAAGTCCATCTTCTCCAGCTACTTCTGACTGGCTTTTCTAAGTAGGAGACAGAGATAATGATGGGAATGAATAGAAGACAGAACTCTGAATCCAGTTTCTTTGTTGTTTTTCACTGCCTTCTCCCAAAATGTACCTGTGGCAACACCAGGAATGACACAAGTAACCAGATGGTCACAAATCAAGAAGAAGGGAAGATCAGGAAACAGAAGACATGGTAATAGCTCCTATTTACGGAGGGCTTGTTGGATGTGAGGTGTCTGGTTAAGAACTTATTGCCCTGGCCAGGAAGCTCAGTTGGTTAGAGCATCATCCCGATATGCCAGGGTCGTGGGTTTGATCCTGGTCAGGGCACATATAAGAATCAACCAATGAATGCATAAATAAGTGGAACAACAAATCGATGTTTCCCTCTCTCTCCTTCCCCCCTCTCTCTTAAATCAATTTAAAAAAAAAATAACTTACTAGACATCATCCAAGCCCCTCAGCAATACCATTTGTTGGAGAGATGGCTGTGGTAGGACCCAGGGAAGAGATGGTTACCCCCGAGGGACAGCCAGTGTAGCTCCAAGCTTCCTGGCAACCACTGGGAAATGGGAAACATTCCAGGCCGTAGGAAGAGGAAAACTTCCTTGGCGCCTGCAGGAATTGACCCGTCTGTCCATTATGCAGGGGTTGAGGAATGTAACAGTGACCTGTCTTGCATGGAAACAAGTCCCTAGACGGGCATAAGGCAGTCATACCTGACCCCCAAGCACTGACCCCAGCAGAGTAAAAAAAGAAAAGGTGCTGGGGTGCAGTTCAGAGGTTAACATGATTAGGATGCCCAAGTCCCACCCAGACCTGCTAAATCTGGCTCTGGGGTTGGGCCCAGGAGGACACAACACTGCCAAGGGACACTCATAATGTGGCTAACTTCCCTTTTTTAAAAAATATACTTTTTTATTGATTTTAGAGAGGAAGGGAGAGATAGAGAGATAGGAACATCAGTGATGAGAGAGAATCATTGATAGGCTGCCTCCTGCAAGTCCCCTATGGGGATGAAGCCCGAGACCCAGGCATATGCCCTTGGCCAGAATCAAACCTGCGACCCTTTAGTCCGCAGGCCAACTCACTGTCTACTGAGCCAAACTGGCTAGGGCTAACTTCCCTTTTTTTGAAGAGATGGAGATAAAAGCCCCAAATGAGGAAGTAATTTGCCCAAGGTTTCTTGGTGAGTTCACAGAGTTAAAATCTGGAGCTTCTCCTAATGAATTGAGTTCAGCATGGGGCACAGTCCCCTTCAAGTAGGCAGAGGCCAAACTGGCTCTGAAGTTTTACCCTGCGGAGGTGTTGGCAGTGGTCATTAAAGCGTTGGTGCCTTTAACGTTAGAGAAACATGCCCTTGGTTACTACAGGGATTCTGAAGTTGACACGTCGGTAAGAATGCTTTTGGTTGACGTAGTAGAAAACCAAACTCAGACTGCCTTAAGCAATAAAAGGGTTTTATTGGTTATCATAACAGTCCCAGCTCAGGGCACTGTGCAGGGCCAGCGCCATTACTTCTCTCATGGTCAAGGACGGCTGCCAACAGCTCCCAGAGCGAGAGCATCTTCTCCCACGACCCCTGAGCCAAAGTCTGGGCTCTGGGCCAGTTGGGCCCCTGCTGAACCAATTCCTGTGGCCAAGTGAATGCCACATGCTGATTGGCTTAGAACAGTCAGGCCCCACCCCTGGAGCAGAGGTGGTCTCATCCAAACTACAAGGGCCTAGGGGTAGAAAGGGTGTTGGAGAAACGCACAATGTCTGCCACAGGTAGGATGGGGCTGTGACCTTTCCCTTTTCTCAAGTCCAGTGAAATCAGTGTGAAATAGCATCCTTTCTTTCATGGTTTATATTTAAAATGGAGATGCCTCGGGCTATCATGGAGTAACCGATGATCATTGGTTTTGGGCCAGAGGACCAAGGCCAATAAATTTGTCCCTGATAACCACCCCTCTGTTGCCTCCCTAAGGATGTGTACAAAAGAGGCAAACCAGGGCAGTTACAGTTGATCCCCGAAGCTGGCATTTGGCACCATGCCCAGCTTGAGTGCTGTGGAGCTGGCTGCTTCTTCAGAAACTTCCTTTGTCTGGGTACGCAGGCCTGAACAGCTCAGAAACAAACTGGGCCAAAATGCCCATGCTGCCCACTTCCCCAGGCCCGAACCTGAGAGTTGCATCTCACTACCTTCCCACCCACAAGGAAAGGGCAGAGATCCGTAAGGGAGCATGAGAACCAGGGGGAAACCTTTGCCCCCAGGCTTACCAGGAGCCCCCAGGGACCTACAGCCCTCGGGGAGAAGAGAGAGCTTTTGCAAAGACAAAGAGTCCTATCATCTACCAGATAAAACAGGAAAGAGGTCACATTCTCAGTCATCCTGGGGGCAGTGTAGTATACGTTTAGAACTCCTCAAAGGAACTTCACTCCTAGAGCAGGTGGCTCAAGCAGGATTTCAGCTCTTCGGTGGGAGGAAGGCTGTGGAGGGTAGAGTTGGGGGTGGGTGAAGAACAGTGGGGAGGGAGGAGTGCCTTGCTCCTGACCCACCTTTGAAGGAGCAACAGAGGGAGCTAGGGGCAGATCTTGGGCTCCCCTTGAGGCCTCCTTGCATGAATGCATGCATGCATTCATTCACCAAGCCCTGCACCCCTATTTTGAATGTGGCACTGTGCTAGGTGCTGGGGATGCAGCACTGACGTTGGCAGATGAGGCCCCTATTCTTACGGAGTTGGGGGACTCTCACCAGAGAGTGGAAAGCAGGAGACACATTTAAACTCCAACCAAAGGAGGTTGGGGGCACAGTGTGGACCCGGTTCTGCAAAGGTCCCGAGCTCCCTGCTGCTGCTGCCTTTAAACCAAGGCCAGCTGCCCACCCAGGCTCACGAGACCACGCTCCAGATGAGAAAACTGACACCTGCAAAGAGGAAATGCCAACCTCTATATAAAACTAATAAACTAACTGGTGTTCATTGAGGATCTCTGTGTCTGGTGCTCTGGGAGGAGTCCCACCAGGTGAGGAGTTTCCCCACCCAATCCCTATGCCCAGGGCACCTGGGGTCTCCTCCCAGGACCAGAGCAACCATCTTGCCTCTCAAATCTTCCCACACCCTCACCCCACAAAGAGGCCTTGGAGGCCCCGGGTCCCTCATGTGTGGCTCAAGTCTTAAGGCCTGACGAGCAGGCTGTGGGGGCCTCAGAGACAAGCAACCCCCCAGGGAGGAGACATGGCTGCTGGAGGCATCAGCATGGGCTGGCACAAGAAGTCTATTTTCCATGTGTCTGGAGCCAGGCCGAAGCTTCCTGGGGTAATTTTAACCAGTATCCACTCTAGAACGATACCAAAAAAGGTAAGTTACTTCCCACCCCAGACAGACACATACCTAACCTAACCAGTGCCCTTTCATGAATTATGGAGCCTTAATACATTCAGAGCTAAAGCTGCTGTAAGCATTGAAGTTAGAGCAGCCGCGTATTTCTATACTGGCCGATGGCCCTCTTATTGAAACGATCTCTAAAGAGCCAGCTATTCTTACCCTCAGAAAACAGCCTGAGCCCCTCAGCTGTCCTGGGGGCAGGAAGGTATTTTTAGACCTGGGAGCAGCTGATTTAGGATTTGGTGCAGGGGCTAGGAGGGCAGGGGGAGGATTGAGTTGCAAGGGGCTGATGGGTGGGTGGGAATTAGCATCTTGGGGGGAGCTTTCGGGCAAGTTGACCCACACTGCCTTTTTTATCAGTAAAGCGCTTTGATATAAACCAGTGGTTCTCGAAGGGTGGTCCCCAGACCAGCAGCAGGAAACACTGCCTTAGAAATGTGAGGCTCAGCCCCCATGTCGTACCTACCAAATCATCTCAGAACCACTGCGTGTGGGGCCCAGCAATCTGCGCTTTAACCAGCCCTCCGGGTGATTCTCACGCTAGCTAACGTTTCAGAACCACTGCTGTCAGCAAACCATCTCACCAGATCCCCCTGTGGATACGGCTGGAGGAAGGCATGATCTGTGTTGATGCTTCTCAACTCTCGAGTGTTTGTGCAAAGCCGGAGATCCCCAGACCAGAGTAAGTGCATTCCCACACAACCATTTCAGGGGCTCGATGGCCCAGGGTAAAAACCCCTGCCCTTTGGCAGCCCGGAGGCTCCTCTCTGGGTCTAAGGCTGAACCTGCAGAGAATCCGAGTTGAAGGCGACCATATTCCTCCTAGAGCAGGAATCTGCTCTGCCATATTCTTGAGCGGCTCAGCCTTTGCTGGACCCTCACAGAGACAGGGCCTCACTGCTTCCGAAAAGATTGTTTGCAATGGTCCTGCACTTACCTAGGGAGAGTTCGCGCTTGGTCACTCCTGCAGACGTTGATAGCAACCACGCTCCAATGACATGACTGAAATAAGCCTTATAAACCCAAATTAAAGGAAGTATGTGACTGTCCGAAATGGTGGAAGCAAATGCAGTGTTTTTTTTAATAACCTATTTCAGTGTTGGAGAAGGCTGAGCGATGGGAAGTCCTCCTTTATATTGATCTGAACTCTACCTCCCAGGAGCCTCCTACCCCCACCCTGGTTTTGGCTTCAGAGCCACAAGGAGCAAACCCAAGGTCTTGCTTTAGAAAGACAGCGTTTACTTTTCATTGGCCTTGTGTGGGGTGCAGGGAGGGCACTCTCCAGCTGCCCACAGGTCCTGGGCCAGGGCCGGGGCCATTCAGAAGATGCAGGTGCAGCCCACGGCGATGGTCTCCATGACTGCGCGCTGGCGGCAGGGCCCGGTGCGCGGGGGCAGCGGGCAGAGGCGGCGGCGCACCGGCACCTGGCTGAACACGGGCACGCTCACCATGCTGCGGTCCTCCTGCATGGTGAAGGGGTTCACGCAGCCCAGACACAGGCACCGCGCCTCAGGCAGGTCCGCCGGGATGCGGGCGGGGTCGTGGTTGATGCTGCAGGAGAACGGGAGAGAACGCAGGGCTGCTGCGGGTGGTGTGTTTGGGACGGGGGAGGGGCAGCAAATGGGCCCCCACGCCCCACCCTCTGCTTTTCCTAACCCCGTGTTTTCATTCCCAGGCAAGCCTGTGTTTTCGCCATAGGAAGGACAGTAATCAACTCCGTGTCCCCGGTGAGAAAAGGAACCATGGAAGGCAAGTCAGGCACCCAAGGTTATCCAGGTTCAAGGACACCAGTCACCCAGTTTTCTTCTTTCCTCCAGCAAGATCCTTATCCTACTACTACGTGGTGCTGTGGGGTCACAAAGAAGCTAAGGACCCTCTGCCTCCCCACCCCCTTACTTATAGTCTTGAGAAACTCAATCCACGGGAAGTTAATATTTGAGAACATTTAGGCCTAATTCTCACTAAAAGAGGAGTCAGGAGGCCTGGGATCTATTCTGACTTAATTTCTATTCACGTAACAAATATTCCACCCATGGGAACGAGTCTGTCCTTGGCATAGGGTGTTCAGGGATGGACAGCTCAGAGGAGTTCCCTCCTACAGCTGAGAGGATGGGGACTTGATGTGTGACCTTGTCTTCACTGTGTCTCAGTTTCCTCGTCTGCTAAATGTGAGGGGTGAACTTGACTTGTGGACCTGCAGTGTCAGGATCACCTCCGAACTTGTTAGAAATGTGGAATCTTGTGCCCCGCCCAGTCCCCTACCCCCTTTTGATCAGAACCTGCATTTTTATAAAATCTCCAAAAAGTCAAGGGCACAGTACAGTGAGAGGCCCAGCTTTGGAGGATTTTTATTTTATTTTATTTTATTTTATTTTATTTTTGGAGGATCTTAATGGCCACTTCCAATGGCCACATTCCAGATATGGTAGCCACTAGCCACATGTGGCTACTTACATTAATCAAAATTAGCTCCCCAGTCACACCAGCCACACTTCAGGTGCTCGAGAGCCACATGAGGCTGGTTGGACTTGACATCATCAGAGAATGTTCTATTGAACATGCTATTCTGGACATCGGTTGTGTGGCCTGAGTTTGTGAGAGGACCCTTCAGGGTTAGTCTGTTTCATCATTATTCATTCAACACATATGCATGTGGCTTCTGAGTGCCAGGGGCTGTGCTAGGAAGTGGAGCTACAACCAAGCTAAGATACCACCCCTTCCCTCTAGGGCAGTGATGGCAAACCTATGACACGTGACACACGAACTCATTTTTTTCGTTGATTTTTCTTTGTTAAATGGCATTTAAATATATAAAATAAACATCAAAAATATACATCTTTGTTTTACTATGGTTGCAAATATCAAAAAATTTCTATATGTGACACGGCACCAGAGTTAAGTTAGGGTTTTTCAAAATGCTGACACGCCGAGCTCAAAAGGTTCGCCGTCACTGCTCTAGGGGCAGCAGGTTGTGACTCCCAAACCTAGCTGTGCATCCTCATCACGTGGAGATGTATAAAATCCCACCTTCTGGGCCTCAGCCCTGGAGGTTTGGATTAGATGGAGCATGAGAATCCGTAGAAGGTCCCAGTCTAGCGTGAGACAGATATGGACACAGTCAACTCAAGACCACCCGGAAGTGCTGTAACTGTGACTGAGGGATGTACACAAGACACCCCGAGCTGGAGGAAGTGACGTTCAGGGAAAGCCTTGCGGGTACTTTAGCGGGGACTTTATGAGCAATAACAGCAGTGTCCTGCATGGATATCTCATTTAATAACAAACCTATGACGTAGGTACTTCTATCACCTCCATTGAGGAAACTGAGAGGCTACGCAACTCGCCTACAGCCCCACAGCAAGTAAGAAGCAGAGCCAGGATTCCAGCCCAGGCGTCAGCCTCTGCATCCAAGGTCTTAACTCTTACAATGATGGGGACAGTGGGCAAGGTGCCCCCCTCCCCATGCAACCCGCAACATGCAATGCAGCTTGCCCACGGCCACCCAGCCTGGCCTACCTGTAGCCCCATGGAGACAGGCTTCTCTTGTTGGACAGCCACAGCTGCAGGTTGACCTCACACTTCCTCCTCACTGGCTCAGAGCTGTTCCTCAGTTGGGCCACCATCTCCCCGAGGTTTCTCTCGTACTCCTCCATGCGGGCGTATGGTTTTGCCCTCGATACCAGGTCCAGTGGCACCTGATGAGGCCCAGGGGCCACGGTTCCAGGCCTCCCTTGCCCCTTCCTCTTGCTTTTGGGGTTCCTGGGCTGGCCCAGCCCCAGGAAGATGGAGATGGTAAGAAGAAATAGCTGAGGAGGAAGGTCATGGGTCAAAGGTCAGAGAGCCAGGACTTCCTCGGGGCCAAGAGTCAGGGCTCGGAGTGGAGGGAAAAAAAGAGGAAAGTCCTTATAGGAGTGACTCTTACCTGCCATGCCCTGTCTTGGTCCCACCAGCCCACCACTCCTGTGTACCAACACTTTCATGCACCACACTCATCACTAAGTCTTATCTATTGCACCCTTCAAACATCTCCCTGCCGATTTGAACTGATGGAGAGGTTTTTAAGGGCCAAGGATGGGTCTTTTCTAAATATCATTACTTGTAAATGAAGTCTGTTTTTCTTCTTTTGGGGGGGAAAAAAATCTCCCACCTATCCACTTCACTCTATCTGCATCAGCGTTCTCACTTCCCTGAACATCTCAACAGACCCTCTCCCCTCCTCCAAATCAATTCTCCACATCTAGGCTAAGAACAGCTATTTGAAATGCAAATCTAGTAAAGTCACTTTCCTGGGCCTGAGCTTCCTCTCACACTCACATCTCAGCCTCTGGCCTTCTCTCATTCCCTTCCTCTCACCATGCTCCTTCCTGCCACAGGGACTTTGCACAGGCTACTACCTGCAGAGGGCCTCTCTCCTCGCCCTCTAAATGCCTCTCTAGTGTCACTTCCTTACAGAGGCCTTGGTGGGCCTTCTTGGGCTCTCAACACCACATGCCTCTTGCATGACTACAGTCTTACAGTCTCTGAGTGTGATTCTCTTCTATGCCCGTCCCCCATTAAGCACAGACCCCATGAGGACAGGCATTGCGCCAGTTTCCTCACACTGTTCTAGCCCCTGTGTCTGAGTGAATGAATGGCTGTCACCATCCTTGCCTTCTGTAGCTCACAGTCTGGGAGAAAGAACAGATGGTGAACAAGAAAGCAAACACCTAAGTCTCCCTAGAGATACGTGAGATGGTGGGACCCTGCAGCACGTGGTTAGAGAAGAACAGGGCCACCCGCTTAGCCAGGTGGCAGTGTGGGGTCCCGCAAAGCCTTTCCGGGGTGCAGGCATGTCAGGTGAAGCTTGAAGGATAAGAGGGAGGCAGATGGGAAACTGTGAGAGGAGGTTTGAGTTGGTTAAGAGCTTTGCTGGAAGGAAACAGTGAGGCCGAAGTAGAGTGTGTGGGGGGGGGGAGGGGGGGGGAGAGAGGGGGTATGAGATGAAGTTGGGGAGGGGGGCAGGTGGAGGCCCAGGATCTCCGTTGGACTCCATGGCACCTGTGCTCTCCTCCTCCACCCCTAACCCTCTGCCTGCCCCACCCCTCGTCCTCCCTCGCCCACCCCTCTCCACCCTCACCTGCCGTCCATTTCTGCCCTCAGAGCCGGGAGTGTCAGGAAAGGCCCTGGCTCACACAGGAGAGGCCCGGGGCGGGGCCAGCAGAACCCAGACTTCTCAGGAAGCCGGGGAGAGAAGGGCCAGGGCTTGGGGGAGGGCCAGGGCTGGCAGATGGGGGAAACCCTCAGGGGGAGTTTCATCTCCTCACGGAATCTAGCCAGGCCCCTGCCTGCCCTGTGTCCCTCACCCCACGGTTCACATGGCCCGCGCCTGACCTTTCCAGGCTACCCAGCAAGTCTTGACCCTCGCAAACAAGTCTGAGCGTAGTCCCTCTTGGCAGAGCCATTTCCTGGAGCAAAATCCACAACAGAGAGTCAAGTCACTACATTCTTCCTTTTGGGTCCTAGATCCTGATGCAGAAAGATGTCTCCCTAACCATAGGCTTTCTCATCGCATCTGCGTCTCTCACTCGGTGTCCTCAAACTCTGGCTCTTCGTGCAGAGGAACACGGAACAGATGACCCCGAGGCCCCTTCTCTCATGTTGCAGGTGGGACACAGAGACACGGAAGGGCTTGCCCTGGGTCACGCCGTCTGGCTCTCAGCACCCAAGGACTCGTTGGAAAAACCCCGATAACTGAGTTTGCCAGGATCTCCCCAGGTGCCTTTGGCCTGAAAGGGCTTCAGTGTGGACGGGCCCAGTTCAGGAGCCTGAGCTACTGGCCATGGCTGCAGGCTGTGAGACCAGTCTGTTTCTCTCCAGCCCTGGGGGAGAGGGCAGAGGGAGAACTCGGCAGATTCCAAGCCAAACAGAGCCAGACATTAATCAATAGGAAAGAAGTACGGAAACACTCAGGCCCTCAAAGGGGTGGGGGTGGGGAAGCGCCACGTACCAGGTTGTACAGCCAGTCCATCCCGACGAGCCAGGCGGTCGGCCTGCAGCTGCCGCCCGCCTGGAACCCCAGATGCCTCCTCCAAGAGAATGGCAGCAACAGGATGGAGCGAAGCAATTATAGCTCATCAGGGGGCTGCTGGGGGTGGGTGGGCTCGTCATCGGCTTGGGCCCCCAGCTGGTTGGGCCTGGCGCAGTGGCAGGCGGTGAGGGGCGTGGGGGCAGGCCAGGAACCGGCCGAGGTGCCCAGGGGCTGTTGACTAAGGGACAATGCCCTGTGTGTCTGGTGGGGTTCTGGCGGGTGGCACCTCCGTTTGTGGCCTGCGGCCGGCCAGCCGGCCAGCACCCACAGGGCCTGCTAAGACAATCAGCTTCGTTTGCTTTGGGGATGGCAAGGGGGTGAGGGCAGAGGAGGGACGGGCTGTCCGTTGGTCAGGAGAGCAAATGTTCTCAGAGTGTGCTGGCCAGGAGCAGGACACAGACCCCATCTCCCAGGGAAACAGACGCAGGCACTCTGGCCTCACCCGGTCTCAGGTGAGCGCAACAGCCTTGGGTGACGGGAGTTTTGTTTCCTTAGTTCACAGGCGGGGAAACTGAGGCTGGAGCAGGAAGGGGCTTGTGCAGGATGACACAGTGAGTTACAGATGACAGAGCTGAGGTTCATACCTGGTCCTGTGCAGGGCTCTATCCACCAGCCCAGGCTGTTTTTCTTGGGACATTTTCTGTGCAATTCTGGCCTGCTGGGAATGTGTTTCTGAATCTGTGTTCTCACACCAGCCAAGTCTCAGCTCCATGAGGACTTCATGGCCAGTCGTTCTGGCCTTCCCTTGCATAGAGAAGGTCTCCATGCCAGGGACCTGGCCCCCTGTGATTGTCTGTGACTTTGATTCTCTCTCGGCCTCAGTTTCCTTCTCTGTAAAATGAGTGCCATGCCCAGGAACTGACAGAGGCCTGGCCCATTTCTCCCTGAAACCTTTCTGAGGCTCAGTTCCCACATCTCTCGAAAAGGGATCATCACAGCATCCACCTTTGGAGGCTATTATAAGGAGTAAAAGAAATAGTCCATCTGGCACAGTGCCTGGCACGTAGTAACTTCTCAATAAACACTTAACTGTTTATTATGAAAATTATTATAAAATAATTTTATAATTGTTTTTATAAACATTAACTGTTCTTAGAGCTAGCACAGTTTGCATTGCTCAGCCGAGTCTCCTTTCCACCCCCACCCTCCCACCCCCCCTGCCCCGGGCCCAGCCTCCTGGCTGAGAGAGCTCTGGGTTTCACAGGCTCTGGCCACAATTTTGTGAGCTCAGGTGACCCCGGGGTCTATGTGTCCTGGAATCACATGCTGAACTGACCAGTCCTGCTGGTCAAGCTCTCTCACGCAAGTGAACAGCCCAGCCAACTGTGAGGGAGTAGTCCCCCCAGGGTGGCGGGATGCAGGGTGGGGGGGAGTGTGAAGAGGGCAGGGGAGGGACACTGTGAACAGACATCCAGGATCACGGCGCCCTGTGGAGGGGCCACTCTTGGCCATTTACAGGAATGGGCTAGGGCAAGAACGCAGGGTGCGAGGCGCTCCTGAATGTCACAAGATTAATCTGTCCAGGGCAGGTTTCCACAGCATAACTGAGAAGCTGGCTGAGGCTTGAGCTCATCGAGAGATACCACCTTATTTGGTCAAATACTAGACAGGGCTCCATTCTATCGCTGGAAACTCCAGAGGGAGGGGGACTCTGAAAATACCTCCTCAGGCAACAGGGCCCCCACTCCCACCCCAGGCTGTCCCAGCCCCTCTGCCACTGTCCTTTGAACCAGAGAAACAGCCAGAGGGACAGGGCGAAGAATGGGGCAGCAGGGAGTCAAGGATGGGCTCAGTGACCATCTTGGCCAGCTCAGGCCAGGAAGGAGGCCCCTTCCTCCAGCCTTGGCTTCTAGAAACCACTGGAGGGTCATCTGCCTTCACAGATGTGGATTCTGGCAGAGTGTGGTCAGAGCCAGGCCTGAGAGGGAGGCATAGTGACTTCGACTTCAGGGGCTTCTGCCCCACAGCAAAGTTGGGGTCCTTAAGTCTTTACACACGGGAGGTGGTCAGTACATGGTACTTGTGAATGAGGGAAGGGGCAGATGGGCTGCAGAGCAGGAGCGGGGAGGCACTTAGAGCTACAGGCCTGACCAGGAGGAGTGCTGTGCTCGCCACCAGGTGGCGCCACCAGACATCCCTGGCAAAGCCTGATGGAACTTCCACACCAACGCTTTTCTCTGGAATGGGCCCTGGAGCTGAAAATGAGGGTCTGGGAGAGTGGGTTTGGGACCTGTGCCCGCCCCTGGCTGCCCGAGTGACCCTATTGTTAATGACCAGTGCCCAGGACACCTTCCTCATTAGAGCAGGAATGACACAGCCGCAGGAGGGGGTGGGGTGGGAGGGGAAAGGATGAGCAAGGGGGCTTCTGTCTGCTGTGTGAGTGATTTCCTTCACTTGGAGCACCTAGTATGTGCTAGGCCCTAGCCATTTGACACCTGGACATCGTAATTTCCAGAAAATAGCAACTAGTAATAATAATAGCTGTTGCTTAATATCTACTTACTGACTGGCAGGCATTGTGCTAAGCCCTTCATGCACAGTTTCACTTAATCCTCCCACCCACCCTGTGGTGAGGCCCTAACTTTTTCCCAAATATAGAATGGGGAAACTGACGCTCGAGGAGCCAAAGTTTGATTCATGCACATGCTGTTCCGTACAGTGGGACAAGAAGAGGAGCATTGCAACCAGGGCAGGAGGGGGGATGTCCAGCTGGTCTCTTGGTCATCAAGGGGGAGTCTGTGCTTGCCTCAGCCTCACCCTGATATTCTCAAACAAACTGGACCCTGCGTGTTGGGGAGATCACTGAGCCCAAGCCCAAACAAGAGTCCCCCAAGGGGACCTGAGGACTCCCAGCGTATGGGCATGGCACCCAGCAATGTTCCCGACACGTCGCAGGCATTGGCTGTTTCATGCATTGAATCACACGGGTGGTAAGTCACACGGGGTGATCACGCTGGGATGGAGAACGGGAGGCCAGAGCAGCAGGGAGCCGGTGGAGGAGGTGCAGCCCAAGGGCTAAGAGTTCAGACTCCAGAGATTGACAGGCCTGAGTTTTAATGCTGCCTCGACCAGTTCACAACTCTGTGGCCTTGGGAAACTCACTTGACTTTTCTGAGCTTTCGTTTCTTCTGCACAGTGGAGATAATAATAGCTTGGCTCCCAGTGGATGGTCGTGAGGCTCGGATGAAATCATGCATGTCAAAGCACTCAGCAGCGTGCTTGCCGACAGTAAGCACTCAATGGATGGCAGCTGCAAGTATCACTGTTATTGTTAAAACAAATTTGGAGTTGGGCCTTCAGCGATATTTCTGGGGTGTTCCCAGGTAGGAAGGCCATTGTTAGGTGGGGTCAAGGACAGAACCAGCAGAAAAACGTAGAGGCCCCTGTTCATAGTGGGCTTCTCCGGGAACCTGGCCTGGGCCAGGAGGGCCCATGGGATTCAGTCTAAAGACCAGTCCAAGTGGACCCAGTAAGGCTGGGGGAGGCAGGAGGAGACTGTCCGGCGCCTCCGCTGCAAGATGGAGGGGGGCTGTGGCCAGGAGGGCGCATCCTCCACAGGAGGTCTTGGCTCTCCTGCCATGCTGCCCACCCCACCCTCCACCCTCCTGGTAGGAGTCCTTCTCCCAGGCCCATATTTGCACAAATGCCTGCCTCACTGCTCACTGCAGAGCCCCAGCCAAGAGGCACTATTTTAAGATCCCTGGACGGGAACACTGTTGGTGGGAACAGACCCAGCCAGCAAGCTCCCAGTTCTCAAAAAAGGGAAAGGCCTCGGTGAATGGGCGGCCCCGGGGATGTACAGAGGGGGCACCACATCCACATGACCCTCTGCCCAGGCCACGTGCCAATGCCTCCTCCCCCACGGGGACCAATCAAGGAAGTGTGACCTGGAGCAGGATTTTAGAGGTGGGCTTGTGCTCGGGGACTGGGTGGCCGAGGCCTCCCTCCTGCCCAGCATCCACTCTTGAAAATGCCGAGTTTGTTTCTGGGTTGCACACTGACTTTGTGCTGCTTCTGGGTTGCATACTGTGCGCTGTGCCCAGTCTCTTGTTAATGCTCGCCGCCCATAGAACCTCAGGGATATCTTGTGTAGCTCCCACCAGAGTGGGAAACCCTTCCAAAGCACCTTTGCTGGATGCCTTCAGTACAGGGAGGTGGTCTCTCTCCGAAGATGTACACCCCATATTTTAAAGCTCTAGTTAGTGAGAATGATCATTATAATTATAAACGTTTTCTCCCATTAGGCTAAAGTCCCCCCACCACGCCCCGTGATGCGATGTGGTATCGTGGGAGACTGCAGACTTCAGAAATGGTGGCTGGGCCCTTGCCCCGCCCCTACTTACATGACCATGTCCATGTCTTCTAACCTCAGTGAGCCTCAGTTTCCCCAGAGGGTTAACATTGATTTGTCATAAAAATTATGACTTGCCTGGCATTTAATACTTGGCAAGTTTGGGCTGTTTTCCTTGTAACTTGGTTGGTTTTCGTGTGTGCCTATTTGTTGTAGGGTGATTTGCGGGTGTATGAGCTATTTTTGGTTTTGATTGGGAAGACCCAGTGTAGACTAAGGTTTAAAGCACAAACATTGAACACAACAGCTGGGTTACCTTGGGCAAGTGACCTAACCTTTCTGAGCCCATGTGTCCTCCTCAGAAGGAAGGGGGTTTCATGAGGTAAGTGCCTGTCACAGAGCGGTGCTCAGCGAATGGCCCTGCTGCTATTTTGCTGTACCCGTGGCTTTTAGCGCTGCTCAGTCAGGTTGCACAGAACAATTCTAGTCAGCTCTTTTCTAGAATTTTCTAACTGCCAAATCCCAATAGTAGAATGGATTGCCCTGGGAAAGAGTGAACTCCCCGTCAGCCAAAAAGACCGGGGGCCAGAAGACCGGCTGGGGTGCTGTGAGGGAGATTCAAGAAGAGGAAAGGGTTGGACTGATAGAGCTTTATTTTTTTTTTTATATACATTTTATTGATTTTTTACAGAGAGGAAGGGAGAGAGATAGAGAGTTAGAAACATCGATGAGAGAGAAACATCGATCAGCTGCCTCCTGCACATCTCCTTCTGGGGATGTGCCCGCAACCCTGGTACATGCCCTTGACCGGAATCGAACCTGGGACCTCTCAGTCCACAGGCCGACGCTCTATCCACTGAGCCAAACTGGTTTCGGCAGAGCTTTAATAGATAGTTCCTCTCCAGCCCTGAGAGGCTGAAGTCTTAGTTCAAGTTCCCAGACCCCTATATAGGGCTGTTCTGCCTGGACTTGCCCAGACCTGGGGCAGGAAAGAGCCCAAGAGAGCTCGTGAGGGACATGGAATAAACAGCCTGTCCCCAGGAGAGACGAGGCGCCGGCCCCCCTGCCCACCGGCATATCCTCCCCTCAGTCCCGGGGGATGTTTATACTCTGGTCGGAGTTTACGGGACATCTGGACTTACAAGATCCAGAGTTCTGGCTTTCCCCCCAGAGCTGTCAGCCCCCCCTCTTGGAGGGTGGGTCTGTGTCTACTTTGGGTGGGAGGCTCCATCCTCCAGCGGAAGCAGGAAGAGGGCACAGCATGAGAAATGTTCCCTTCAGACCCCCAGAGTGTGGACCCCGATGGAGGAAGAAGCCTGGGCGTGGAGGACGGGAGAAGAAGGGGGTCCATGTCTTCTGGCTGTTTGTAGGAAAGGAGTCCTGGGAGGGGGAGAGGAGATTTCCTTTGCAGCTTGGGTTCAAAGGCCTGCTCCCCGGAACCAAGCTAAAAATGGATGGTATTTATCAGTCTGCCTTACATGTTAGCTTCCGTCATTGCCGCAGCGGTGCTGTTTTTATTGCACTTGTTTGGTGTGTATCTGTATGGGTGCAAATTCAGGGGCGGAGTCTTGTATGTGTGTGCTTCGTTTTGTTATAGTTTTGAAGGTCTTACAGGCAGCTAACATGGGCTTCTCACTGCCTGTCTTGGGGACCTGTGACCAGGGCAGGTCTTGGTAGGGGAAGAGCCACTCACAACCCACCCCTTGGGGTGACTGGCAGCATCACATCGCACTTCAGCAAGGATCCTTGATGACATTGCCAAGGCCTCCATCCCCATCCTTCCTCCCCCCAGAAAACAGCCTCAAAAACATACAGGCTCTGAGGCCTCCAGTGTATCCCAGCCCTGGCCTCCGTGCAGAAGCTTGTCTCTGTGGCCTGAACCTGTTGAGAGATGATCTTGAGAAACCAGGTAAGTTGTCTGGGAAACTGTAAGTTGCAAAGTATAGGCAGTGAGGACCCTTGAGGAGGGTTCATTCGCTTCATTGGACACAGATATGTATTTGAGCATCTACTGGAGGCAAACAGAGTGAACAGCTAAACAGGTCCTGAGCTGATGCTCTTATAGAGGATGGCAGACATCACCGTACTGGTACGTTAGGGTCAGCCTATGGTCGGTATAGGGACTCTTACTGGGCCCCTCTCCTCTCAGTCTCCTGTACCTCCTGCATCCTTGGGAACCGCGGGATCTCCTGGGAAGCCCATGACCTCAGCCCTCGGGGCGTGTGGAGGAAGGTACAATGTCTCCAGAATGTGATAGCTTGCCAAATTTCCATTGGAAGGTCAGTTCTCATAAATATTGTATTTGTGAGGAAAGAGGAAGAAATGGCTCATGTGGAGTCTGACCATTTCCAAAGTCTGGTTCCAAGGAAAGAAGCCTCCATAACTGTTTTTAGGTTGGAAGACAGTTTCAAGCTTTCTGGTCCTGGGAGACGGAAATGGTCCAGCCCCAGGAACCAGGCAGATATGGCCGATCATCGCCCTGGTGGTAAGAGCGATACCCTTGGCGTGTGTATAGCACTCGACAGTTTACAAAGCACTTTTATATCTGACTTTATTTACTGTGTGTAACAACCCCATGTAAATATAATGATTTTACAAAAGAGGAAATTGAGGCCCAGGGAAGGGAAATACCCTGCCCATGGTCATATAGCACAGCAAAGGGGACAGAGCTTAGGATGAAAGCCTGGACCCCTGAGGCCACTTTTGACCACCACCCATGCTAACCTTTGCCCCAGCTTAGGAAAGGAGCATTGAAGCCAAGCAGCAATTACAGGGGGGCATTTGGCAGGGTACACAGAGGGCCAAAGGTCATCCAAATGATTTCTGACATGGCCTCGCTGTGTTCTATGGATAAATCTAGATTGGAGGGAAATGTGTTTGGCAAGAGGGCCTGGTGCCAGGGAGAATGTTTTCTGAGTCAGTTCCAGAGAAAATTCAAGGGTTGGGATTCCGATCTCTTTCTCTCCAGTAGTGTGTATCATGGAAAAGCTGGGCTGGTTTGGCTCTTCAGTCTGGTGATCACATAGCTATCTATGTCTATAATTGTTGTCTTCCAGGTTGGGATTCCCTTGCATTCTGTCGCATTATCTCAACCACAGAGCTAGCTCTGACCTCGTCATTCCAGAATCACTTCCAAATCTTCTCAATTTTTAGACCATTTCTTACAGTCCCAGGCTCAACGAGACCTTACTGGTCATTTTTCTGGCTTCTCAATGATGCTCCTATTCAATGCTCCTGAATCTCTTACTAGTCTCTACTTGTTTTAAATGTCTACCTCCCTTTCCTCTGCTGGTGACAAATTTGCTCTTTGAAAATACACAGAACAAAGCTGTTCCCTCTGCCCTATGACAAGGAGTATCAGTCAGGAGGGGCCATGTTGGGCTGCAGTAACAAACAGCCCCCAGATCTTGGAGGCTTAGCCTAGGGAAGGTGTCTTTCTCACAAGTTGGCTGCCGGGCATGCTCTGTTTGTCAGACTCACTCAGGGACACAGAGTAATGGAAGCTTCATCATGACATTGACTTCCACAAAGGATCAGAGGTTTGTAGGCAACAGATTTATAGAAGTCAAGAATGGGTTCTGGAGTCTCTATTCCAACCACTTATTTCCTTTGGGAAAATTCTTTCATCTCTTTAACTGTCCGTTTCTTATCCATACAATGAGGAGGATGAGAAAGTAACTTACCTCCCAGATTTGCTGTGAGGTTAACTGAGAGGGTGGATGTGAGTCCTCAGCAGAGTCTGGTTCATAGAAAGAACCCAATAAATGTCAGCTATTATGTTGTTAACATAATGTTAAAGCAGGAAGTTAACAGTCGCTACCATCTCCAGACAGCACAGCCCTGTGCTTTTCCTTGCTCCTCATATTGACCAATTTGAAGTCCTTCAAGAGTTAGAGTTCTTTTTGTTGTTTTATTTTCCACAAGTTATTTTCACATTATTTCCTGTGCACTTTATCTCATGAGAGAGGCCCTTAGGTGTTCAAAGCCAAGGGAGGACGAGGTATACCTATGGGTCTTGCCAACCCCAAACTAGATTTACCCAGTTCAAGTTCCATTACCAAGGGCTTTTGTAGAGTCCAGAGAAGGGAGTTCGAATTTGGAGAAGAATCCTTGCTTGAGACAAACCCAATGGCAGAGAGGCACAGAATGAGACTGCAGAATGTCAGAGTTTGAAGGGACTTTTAGAACAAGCAAGTCTTAGCATCTCTTCTCTTTTCCAGGCAGGGAGGCTGGAATAGTACTTTACTGAATTCATAAAGATTTACTTTTAAAAATAAAGTCCAGCGAGGGAAAGAGGCTGATACAATGTCACACAGCCATTCAGGGTCAGACTTGGGGCCAGAACTCACTTACTTTAATCCAAGTCTTGGGGCTCTCCACATACCCCATAAGGGACAACACTCCTTACTATTGGGACAGGATGGGGTGCGGGTGGGGGTAGGGGTATCTCTTTGGAATTGTGGCTTTTCCTTGTTTCGTGGAGTTGTATTCCAGCGGAGTTGTAAAGTTAAGGACTTTATAAACATTACCTTATTAAGGCTTCTTGGAAACCCAAAGTCACAGCTCCTCTGGGTCATGGGACATGCGTTGAGCATCCAGTGAACAAACAGAGGGTAGCGTTACATTTTTCACTTCGTTTAGGAAACCTGGCTTCTAATTATAGGATTTGTTTAACAGTCCTGGGTGGTTTACGAAGGCTTGGAGTCAGCCTGCAGTCCCAACGGCTGGCTGAAGAGTGTCAGATGGAAAGACATGGGTAGGGTGGGGGCAGGAAGGTGGGGAGGCGGGGGGGCGGGGGGGGGGGGGCCTCAGCAGCGGAGGGGAGAGATGAACATGCAAAACTTAAGCCCAGGCCTAGAGGGGACGTTAATGTAATTTTCCCTAATCCCACCAACCAGGTTGCTCATAATTGGAAATTGTCTCCAATAACTCCCCTGTTACCATAACCCTCTCACACATAGGCAGTGAATATGAATTTGTTCTACAGCGAGCAGGTGAAGCAATGATCGCATTACTCTTGGGTTCCCTGTCAAATTGAGCCCCTTGCAATAGCAGTCATTGTTAGCACAAGCCATCTTCCCTCTCCTGAAAAATGGGCTAGGGGCTAACTGGATATCCATGTCTATTTAAATAAATAAATTTTAAGTAGGTTATTTTTAAAAACAATTCTTTACAAATTCTGTAAAGTACTATTATGCTAATATATTATATTCCTTTAATACACATACACAAAATAGAAATTAGAAAAGATAGAAATAAAAACAGAAGTCTCTAATGTTATATATAATTACTAGAGGCCCAGTGCACAAATTCATGCACAGGTGAGGTCCCTCGGCCTGGCCAGAAACCAGTGCCGATTGGGGCCGGCTGGCCGGGGGGAGGGACCGCGGGAGGTTGGCTGACCATGGGAGGTTGGCTGTGGGAGTGCACTCCTGTGTTGAGCGGCTGCCCCCTGGTGTTCAGGGCGCATCATAGCTATTGGCTGGTTGTCCAGTTGTAACAGTTGCTTAGGCTTTTATATATATAGATAATACATAACTACGTCCCCATAGTTAAGCTCATTATTTAAGGTGGTAAGGAACTTATCTAAGGGGACTCTAAGGATGAGGAATGAGGTCATTTTGAAGCTGAAAGGCTCCCCAACTCATTCAGCCAAAGTTGGGGTACAGGGATCTTGCCAAGCTGTTCCCAAGCCAAGACAATTAAGGCCCAGCCCATCTACTACACAGCCACGGCCCCCTCCTCACTCAGGGCTCCAATGCAAGCTCAGCCCAGACCCCTGACACTCAAGAATATCCCTTCCAAGCCCTCCCTTGTCCCAAGCCTCCCAATTCTCCCAGCACCTCCATTCCTGAGTTAGTACATGTGCTCTTTCACACACACACACACACACACACACACACACACACACACACACCTCTAAGTCCCTTGGACAAGCCAGCTCTATGCTTTCTTAAAGTGAGGCCTATGGTTTCCAATATGGGGTATTGTTCCAGGCTTAGGAAAAATATTAGGTTCTTCTATTTTTTATTTCTATCTTTCCTAATTCCTATTTTTTATCTATGTATTCACTGCCAGGTTCTATGTATACACTGCCGGGTTCCTAATTTCTATTTTTTAATCTATGTATTCTCCTCCCAGGTTCTTGTCCTCCGCCCCCCTCTCCCCCAGGCTGCCTGGAGAGATCATCCATTGCTGGTGGGAGGACATACTGGTTACAACCTCTGTGTGGGGACAGGGGACAATATATCTCAGAATCACAAATGCATGCGACCTGTGATCCAACAACTGCTCTTCCAGGCCTTTGTCCGAAAGAGCCCCCCCCCCAAAAAAACAACACACACACACACACATAAGAATGACACAGGTACCACGACAGGCTTTGCAGCATTGTTACTAACAGGAAAGGCCCTGGCTGGTGTGGCTCAGGAGTTGAGCATCAACCCATGAACCAAGAGATTGAGATCCGATTCTGGTCCGGGCACGTGCCCAGGTTTCGGGCTCCATCCCCTGTAAGGGGCATGCAGGAGGCAATCAATTGGTGTTTCTCTCAGTGATGTTTTTCTCTCTCTCTTCCTCTCTCTCTAAAATCAATAAAAATATATTTTAGCCCTAGCTGGTTTGGCTCAGTGGATAGAGCGTCGGCCAGCGGACTGAAGGGTTAGATTCCAGGCAAGGGCACATACCCAGGTTGTGGGCTCGATCCCTAGTAGGGGATGTGCAGGAGGCAGCCGATCAATGCTTCTCTCTCATCATTGATGTTTCTATCTCCCTCCCCCTCTCCCTTCCTCTCTGAAATCAATAAAATAGATATATAGATATAGATAGTTATATAGATATTAATAAATGAATAAATAAATACATAAATGCCTGTCACTATATGAAGAAGATCATTGCATTCCCTCTCTTTTCCTTTTCTCTAGGTTGGGCCCAAGAGGTCTCACCTTCATGAGTCAACAGAGTCACCTAGAAGTGAGTCAGGCCTCACCCCTCCGAAGCAGAAGCAACCACGGCCAGTGTGTGTGGCTGTTTTCTCCGTCCCTTCCTCAGTAACCAGTTGTCCAACCCCACTGTGGTACTAACTGAGGCTCAGCTTGAGGTAATCCGTTACCCAATGTCCCCCAGTAAGCGATGGCAGGCAGTTGGTCATGGTTGGGAGAAGACAGTTATCTTTTTAAAAAAAATGTTAAGGCAGCAAGAAAAACTAAAAGAACACAGTTGAGTGGGACAGCCTGTGGGGGAAAATGTATGGAGTGAATTACCAGCGTGCGGCACAAGGTTCTAGCGTGCGGTCATACAGTGAGCACCACAGTGCTTGTTGAGTGGCTTGTGGATGGTGGGACTTCCAATCAGTGGGTGTTGGTTAGCCGTGGCTGTCACCCTACAAGTTGAGGGAAAGGCCAGGGCTCCAACTCCCAACTCCTGGTTTCTGAGGACAGTGCTGTTCTAGTACCCCAAGTTCATGTGCTTGGTGGTGTGCACTTTGCCAGCCACAAAATGACCGGGGGTGGATGGTGGGTAGAGGGTGTTGGATTTAGGAGGGCGGTTTGGTGGATTGACAGAGCATCCATTCCAACCTACTCCTAGAATGCCTTCATTACTGCAGAGCCTAATAAGCTAAAAACATTTCCCAGACTCTCTCTGGTTCTGAATGAAGGTCATATCCCTGCTTCATCGTTGTAGCTGACATCAAGCACTGCTATATGGGTTTTTCCACAGCAATGTTCCATTACTCATGTATGAGCTGAACTGTGTCCACCCCCCCCCACCCCCAAATTCATATGTTGACGTTGTAACCCCCTAATTTGGAAATAGGGCAGTTGCAGATATGATTAGTTCCAATGAGGTCATACTGAAGTAGGGTGGACTTAATACAATATGATGGATGTCCTTATAAAAGGGGGAGATTTAGAGACAGACAGACATGGGGAGAAACCATGTAAACATAAAAGCAGACAGCAGGCTGATGCATTTACAAGCCAAGGAACGCCAGAGACTGCCAGCAAACCCCCAGAAGCTTCTAGAGAGGCCTGGGACGGCTTCCCCCGCACAGCCCTCAGAAAGACCCGAGGCTGCCACATCTCGATCCTGGAGTTCTTGCTTCCAGAACTGGCAGGCAGTCCATGCTGTTGTTTGAGTCATGGAGTCTGTGGTACTTTGGCATGGCAGCCCTAAGACACTACTTAGAGCCATCGCTGGCTTTGTGGGTGTCGAAGGACAGACATGGCCGTGGCGAGAATGGCTTCCTGGCCCCTGCACTCAGCACAGTATGGGTTCTCGAAGTCAGTAGCCGAGGGGCCCTTTCTGACCCCAGCAGCTGCTCTAGAGGGACAGCTCAGTGGTGTGGCCGACCCAGTCCTGTCAGGGCCCTGCCTGGAGCTTCCCCCAGCCTTTCCAGCAAGTTGTAGGCGCCCAGTTCCCTGTCGGAAATCCCTTTCTGCTTAAACTAACAGGAATGGCTTCCTACAACTGAACCTTGACCGGCCCCTCCTTGTCAAACAGCCAGTGTTGAATTTTTAGTTTTGTACACTTGGCATATGGAAGTTCTAACACAAAGTAAACTGTCAAGGACCTGTTATGTGCCTTTTTAAAATGTGATAATTGCCTCTTTTCTGATAGCGAACACAACAAATGCTCAATGTGAATTAGGGGAAAAAATCAAGTACAGATAACAATAATAGAATAAGCCAGAATTACCCAAGTTCCCACATTCTTTCAAATATCTAACTGCATTTTCACACACATGTGCAATCCTATGCACACACACGTTACTGGGGTGTTCCTTTGCCTGGTTCAGGATGCCATTAGTGTGACTCAGTGGCCCCAAGAGTTCAGATGTTCAAGGCCCCTGTGCTGGCTACAGCAGGAGGTGAGACCTGCAGTGCAGCCGCTCTCTGCAAGGCTCTCACCACCTTCCTCTTATGCATCCAAGGGTCTCGGGTGGGGGCGGTGTCCAGTCCCATCTGGTGCCCTGGTGTTGTGTCATTGTGCTGACTGTGGTAGGTCATGGATGTCTGACCAGAAGCTGGCTTCGGTGAGTCATATCCAAGCTATGGGTCAAGTTCACAACTCCCAAGGCAGCCACAGAGGTGGAAGCTAATATTCTCCCTCGACTGGGGAAGGGCTCCAAGCCAACCAGCCAGGGCCCTTTAACGCAAGCTGTCCCTCTTCCTATCGGCACCGGAATGCCAGGGGTCACAGGGATTTGGACTGTACACACCACTGTGCCTCCCCGACACACACACTGCCATTCTTCCCCACTGGCCAGAGAAAAGGTTTGTTGCGTCTTTTTCCCAAGACAGTGGGAGACCCACCCTCCCTGCCTTCCCCAGAGTCACTCCCTTCAGGCACTCCACAGTGACTGCAGTGCCTGTCTGTGCCGTAAACTGAGGGTCAAACTCTGCTTCCAGCAGGGCACCCGGCTTCACCCACACTTATCCCCACCACACAGACACATCTTTTTTCTTAAATTATGGTAAAAGACACAACATAAAATTGGCCATTTTAACCATTTTTAAGTGTACAATTAAGTACATTCGCAGTGTCGTGCAGCCATCATCACTATTCGTTCCCAGAACTTTTTCAACATCCCAAATAGCAACGTTATTCCCCTCCCCCTAGCCCCTGGCAACCATCATCCTCCTTTGTCTTTGTGATTTTGTCTATTCTAGACACTTCAGATGAGTGGAATCGTACAGTATTTGTCCTTTGTGTCTGACTTATTTCACTTAGCATGTTTTCAAGGTTTATACATGTTCTTGCACGTACTAGAATTTATCCTTTTTATGGCTGAATAACATTCCATTGTACATATATATGTGTGTGTATATATAATATATTTTGTTTATCCATTCATTCATTGATGGACACTTGGATTATTTTCACATTTTGGCTATTATAAATAATGCTGCTATGAACATCAGTGTGCAAGTATCTAAGTAACTAGGAGGTTTTCTTCCATTATTATTATTATTACTAGAGGCCCAGCGCACGAAATCATGCACGGGTAGGGTTCCTAGACCTAGCCTGCGATTAGGGCCATTTTCTCCCCATTCGCCAGTCCCTGGCCGCTGCTGCCACCGCCAGCAACCCAGTTCCCCTTGCAGGCCCTTGTCCCGCCCTGCCGCCACCGCCAGCTAGCGGGTTCCCCTCGCCGCCCCACCACCTCTTAGCGACTGGCCGAGCAGTCATTCTGGTCATTACACTCATGGTCTGGCCTTTTATTATATAGAATTATTGCCATCCTAATAGGATTGTAGTGACATTTCATTGTAATTTCACAGACACATCATTTTACTTAAATGGGATTATACCATATATCTTCTTCTGTACCATGATTTTAACCTCATTCATATGCTATGCATAGCTTTCTATGGAATGATGTTTTTTTTTGTTTGTTTTGTTTTGGGGAATGATGTTTTGAGAAATTGGTTTGATTACAAATTATAAATGTCTTCACTAACTGACCATTGCCTCTCAGAATCAAATTAAATCAATGAAACAAAAGTCTTATGCTCATCAAAGAAAACACATGAAGCTTGATTTTAACTCAGAGCTTATGGCCCTTTTCAATACGTAACTGTCTCCCACTGGTCACCTCTGAGCTATGCCTTTTGGGTCAAATCGGTGTGAAGTCAGGGCTGGTGGTTGGGGACAGGTTGGGAGTGAGAACATGAAGTGTGTACTGAAGTTCGTAGGATCTCAGCACTAGGAGGGACTTGCAAGTTGTCATTCAGCCCCTGCTTGCATTCCTCCAGGAACAGAGAGCGCACAACTTTATCAAGACAGCCCTTTAGTCCATTTCATCCTTGAGTAGCTCCACGGACTTACAAAGTCCTTTTTTCATTTTTAAGAGTTACCAATTTTGCCCAGCCGGTGTGGCTCAGTAGTTGAGCGTCAGCCTATGAACCAGGAGGTCACAGTTGAATTCCCGGTCAGGGTACATGCCCAGGTTTCGGGCTTGATCCCCAGTAGTGGGCATGTAGGAGGCAGCCAGTCAATGATTCTCTCTCATCATTGATGTTTCTATCTCTCTCCCTCTCCCTTCCTCCCTGAAATCAATAAAAAACACAGTTTAAAATAATTAAAATAAAAGTTTTTAATTTAATTCAAAAAGAGTTATCAATTTCTTTTTTATTTAATTGAATTTATTGAGGTAACTGGTTAATAACATCATATAAGTTTCAGGTATACAATTCTATAATACAACATCTGTGTATTGCATTGTGTGCTCACCACCCTCAAAGTCCTTCTCATGTGGATCTGAACTCCATCTTCTTAACGGTCCTAATTGTCCCGACGCAAGCTCTTCCTTGATCACCTGCAGGAGTGAGGCGTCTCTCCCAGGCCCCATGAGTCCCCTGTTCTCCAGGCCCCTCCTCTTTGGGTTCCCCTGGCCCCTGACTGCACACACTGTCTGAAGACACAGAACTCACCACACACACTCTCATCCCCAGCTCCTAAGAAGAGCCCTCCCTTTGCCTCCCAAGACGCCTTACCCACACATACGAGGAGTATCAGTGACCTGTTTCCTCTGGGAATGGTGGGATTGCAAAGCTGCTTGCCACAGTCTGGAAAGAAAAGCCACTTCACACAGTGATTAATAAACCTAAAGCACTCATAACTCCCAAGAGGGGGTAGGGGAGGAAATAAAAACGGCTTTGAAATGTTTGAGACAGATTTATGACACTGAGTCACAAATGGCTGCCATTAAGCTAGCCTTTTAAGATACTTTGGTGCCAGGACACCTCCTCTCCTAGGATGTCCTGGGGTCTGTCTCTGGGTGGCTTCAGTTCCTAGTCTTGACCTCTGATAATGAACTTTCTGATAACAGCCTGGCGGGGTTTAGCCAGGTCCAGATTTTGGGGCATTGAAACGGTGGCTCTCAACACAACTTAGACTAGAAGTTTTTCTGTTTTTCCTTTCAATCTCGATGAAAACTCTCTGATGCTCATACAGTAGCAGAACTAACAGAAGCATAAGTTTCACAATCTCCAGAGTGAACTTTCCATAATCTTGATGGTTTTATTGGGGGGCTTCATCTTTGCCCCGGGATCTGTTGGCGGTGCCTGGAGTGTTAACCTGGCCCCCTGAGCGTGGTGGGGAGCGGGGTTCCACGCCTTCCCTGCCCATGGTCTTACACCCCGGGCTTGGGGAAGAGGGGGGAGCCGTATGAATGGAATCCATCTCCTTGGTTCAGGAAGGAAAGGGATGACATGAATGGTGAGTCTGCTATGTGTCAGCTCCGAGTCACAACACTTAACAACACCAGACGCTCACTGAGCACCTACGATGAAGTGGGCCCTGGGCTAACCCTTCGTCAACACAGTCTCACCTCTTGGTCACAGCAATCCTGAAAGGGGCTGCTGTTTCTCACTCCATTCTGCAGAAGGGGAAATAGGGTTCACAGTCATTAAGTAACTTTCCCAAGGCCCCCCTCTACCCGTGGGCAGTAGCAGAGCCCCTGCCTGACCCATCCCCAGGACAGCAGGGGCCGCCCCACCTGACCCTCAGAGCAATGCTGCAAGGCAGGCCTTGTTATCCCATTTCACAGAGGAGGAAGGCAAGGCTCAGAGCAACAGCTGACTGGCTGGAAAGCACAGGGCAGTAACAGGCTCACAGGCCTCCCACATCAGGAGGATTATTTCTCAGAGGGAGGAAGCAGCGGTGAGGATGCCCTGCTAAACCGGGGCCTTGTGAGGTCAGGGACTGTGTCGGGTTGAGCATCCCACAACCCTCGGGGCCACTGGCCCCGCACAGGATGGCACAAGGTCTTGTGCTGGAGGGAATCCGGGCCCTGAGGGAGGAGAGGGAGGGGGCAGCCAGGAGCCAGGGGACCGGGAATTAGAATATGAATGGAGATAGCTATGGTCCAGCCCCCTGGCCACAGAAGGGAAGTTCTGAGCAACAAAGGGCAGGGATGGGGTAGCAGCCCTCAGCTCAGGGCTCAGGGCTCAGGGTGCGGCTGGCCACTGGGAGGAGCCCTCCTCCAGCCTCAGAGCAGCTGCTCCAATGCTGGTGGCTGCCCCTCCATAAACTGTCTTTCTGGCCATCTTGCACCAGCCCTGTGGGAGGCCTGGGGACACAGACCCTGCCCAGGGGGTCACGCTCCCTGGAAGAGCTAGACACTGAGCAACTAACCCAGGAGATATGTGAAATACGGGCATATGTGGGGCAGTCTCGGAGAGCAAGAGCAGGGGCAGTGGTGGGTAATAATACAGCAGCCAGACCAGGCCTCATCTAGAGGTGACTTTTTTATTTTAATATATTTTATTGATTTTTTACAGAGAGGAAGGGAGAGGGATAGAGACTTAGAAACATCGATGAGCGAGACACATCAATCAGCTGCCTCCTGCATGCCCCCTACTGGGGATGTGCCCGCAGCCAAGGTACATGCCCTTGACAGGATTCGAACCTGAGACCCTTGAGTCCGCAGGCCAACGCTCTATCCACTGAGCCAAACCGGTTAGGGCTAGAGGTGACTTTTGAACTGAGACCAGAATCAGGAGGAGCCAGCTCTGGGGAAAGGGCACTTTTGGCAGAAAGAACTGCAAGTGCAAAGACCCTGGGGCATGGAAGAAATGCTAAGATAGCTCCGGGAGGCCAGTGGGGCTGAAGCGTGAGAAAGGAGGAGTATGGCAAGAGATGGGCGTCTCCGACAACTAGAATGGTGGGGAAAAGAGAGACTGGGGTGTCCGGACTCAAGCTCCTGTCCTGTGGCAGCGCCTCTATGACGAGGGCAAGCCTGTCCCTCCTGGGCCCCTGGCCTCCTTTGCACAATGATGGGGTTGGCCTGTCAGGGCCCCCGCTTTCTGGAGAGTGGGTTTGCTTCCTCATGGTCCCCAGTCCCTTGCCATGACCACCACCCTCTAGGCCCCAAGAGCCAGAACTGATGTCTTCCCGGCTTAAGGTTCCCAGAAAATCTCAGCACTCCCACTCCAGGCCTGGGACACAGGGACGGAGAAGAGGAAGGAAATTCTCACACACACAGCTTACTCCCAGGGCTTTGCTCATGTTCCCAGGCTGACAACTGGCAACCCTCAGAACTCTGGCCCCCACCCCCTTCCTCCTCCTCCTCTCCCTGCCTCCCTCTCTCCCCTGGCCCCCCTTCTTGGGCTTAATGACTTCCACATGGGCCTCTGGCAGCTGGAACCAAGCCTCCCAGCATTGTCTGAAATCTCCAAATTTAGAAGAAATATGAAAATTGTCAACCACTCCTTCCTTAGGGGGTAAAAGCAACATTCGGCACCGGGGGCAGGTCAAGGCGAGGCGGTCACGTGGCGGGCGCCTGAGCCAATCAGGGGCCCCGGGAGGGCTCAGCACCCGCCTTGCCCCAACACTGGGCTTGCCTCTTCAGCTCATATAAGGTAAAAGGCAGAGGGCCTCTGGCCAGGGAGCAGAGAGCAAGGGGCTGGGGGCCTAGTGCCCCTGCAGCAGTGAGAGGTTCCAGAGTCCCAGTGAAGTTAGTTGAGAAGCAGTGACATCCTCAAAGATCCCCCAAATGGCTGCCCCCCATCTCTGGGCCACAAGGAGCCACACCTGGACCAGGCACAGGAGAGGTAAGCACCAGTGGCAGATGGGGAGGCGGGGGGACAGCATCCTCCCCAGAATGCTGTGTTGGGCATTTAGTCTTCGCTCTCTTGCTAACCTGCTCTGTGCCTTCCGCCTCTCTGGGCCTCAGTTTCCCCATCTGCACAGGGGCTGGACTTGATGATCTCTAAGCACCCTCCTGCCCTGACGGATGTGCGGAATCTGTGGTCCTGTTGTCTGTGATTAAATGGGGGAGTGGGGCAGGGGGTGGAAACAGGGGGAGTGGACACTGCTCCCGTCTTGCCGGCTGCACTTCCCCGCCGTGACCAAGTCCGGGCCCATCTCCCTGGCTCCTCAGTAGACAGTGTTTCTGTGTTCCATGAGGTTTGATTTCACAGCTCCAAGGGCCCGGGGCTCCTGGCAAGGAAAACTTTTCAAAGAATGGTTTCAAAAAGCAAAACTGGAGGAGAAGCCGTATCAGCTCAGGCTCCGCAGACAGGCAGACAGGCGGGAAGGCCGGGGTACTGGCTGGGCCAGGGCAGTGGGATGGGCACGCTGGCTGGGGGATGGGGATGGGGCCTGGCACCAGCCCCAGCTCTGCCTCTCAGTGCTGGGCCTGGTGGCCTTGGGCAGGCGCCCTATCCTCTCCGACCTGCACCCTCCTATCTGTACATGAAGCGGTTGGGGAACACAGTCTCCACGCAGGATGTGGCTTCTGAGCCCCATTCAAGCTAAAGGGCAGCCAGTGCCGGGAATTTCCCCAGGAGCCCTGAGAGGAGTCTGCCCTTTGACCACTTGCTTCGAGTCCATGCAGATGCCCGTAGCCTGTGGGAACTTTTGGAGTTTGGGCCTCAAGTGATTAAAAGGAGCGGAAGGGGCTCTAACCGCAGGCTTGGCCCCAGGCAGCCTCTGGTGGGGAAGGGGCTGATCTCCAGGACAGTAGTGTGGGATGGGGACAGAGGGACAGCAGAGGACTTCAGGGGGGTAAAGTGGGGACTCAGAGGAAAGCAGGCAACGTGCGATGGGCATCGGGGAGGCAGAGCTAGGTAGAGACAGAGGCCTGAGGTCAGGACTGGGAGACGCACTTCTGAACAAGCTCTGGCCACATCTGGGGCCCAACATGGACACAGTCCTCCAGCGCCAGCCTGGCCGCTCCCTCACCTCCCCACTTCTGGTCGCATGAGACCCAAGGCCATTGTGGTTCAAAAGGAGGCCTTGCCTGGGTCCAGTTCTGGCTTGTTTACTATGGACAAGTGACCCTGGCCAGGCCACTCACCCTCTCTGAGCCTCAGTAGGGCGTCCATGGGCCATGTGTTCCAAAGTGTGGTGTCTTAGCCACTGCACACTCACCCGGCACAGGGAATCTGAGACGGCCCCGGATTCTGCTTTGTGAGCTCCGGTGCTCATGGAGATTTGAGAACGCGGTGCTGGCAAGCAGCCTGGGACTCTGGCAAAGAGGCAACAGAATCCACAGACAGAAAGCCCCACTCTGGGTGACCCAGAGAGCTGACGGCAGAGCTAGAATGGACCCGTCTCCCTGCCCAGCCCGGGCTCCCTAGGTGGTACGGATAGGAAAGTGAGACTGCGATTATGAAGGCCTTTGCACAAATTAATTCGTCTAAACCTCACAACAACTTTGTGCGGTAGGTGCAATTATTATCCTCATCCTCACTGTACAGATGAGGAAACTGAGACACAGAGAGGTTAAGTAGCATGCCTAAGGTCACACAGCTAGTGAATTGTTAAGCCTGGACACTGTATAATTTCTGGCTGCCCCAGAAGCTCTCTCCCCAGGGGTTTCCCACCTCCTGCCCTGCCCCTGGGCCACCCCACCCCAGAACTTCCTGGTGACTCTCAGATGAGCAGTGACAAGGGCTCCCACCCACCTCACAGAGGAGACTGAGGCTCAGAGAGTGGCTGCATGGAGCTTGAACCCAAGTCTTCTGGGGCACTGCTCTCCCTCCGCCCTGCCGTGCCCCAGGACCGAAAGGAGTCTTCTTGCCACTGGTCCCTAAGAGCCACACTGCAGGTCTTTGGGCAAAGTCAGCCCTTTCCCAGCCTGGCCAGTTCTGGGACGAGCTGACACACACAGCCCCGAGGACTAGAAAGTTCCAGGCCCGAAGCCACCACTGAAACTCCGGGCTGTCTCTGACTCCCGTGTGAGCCTTGAGGGGTCTGGGGAGATGGTCGCTGAGGTCTTCACCTCTGGGCTGTGCCTGGGGCCACCTCAAATGCAATTTCCAACTAAACAGTCCCCCGGGCTCAGGGCCATGGAGTCCTGCAAACATCGGTGAAAAATCCTTTTTCCGATCATTGTTATGACCATTTTTGTCCACATCTCCTAGTGCACATGAGTTTCTCTGGGGTTTATACCGAGAGAGGATTACCGGGTTCTGGGGTACATGCCTGTCAGCATGACAGGAAAACACCACATGATTTTCCAAAGTGGCTGAACCAAGTGACGTGCCCACCAGCAGTGTAGGAGTGGCCCCCTCCTTGACAGCACTTGAAATGATCAGATTTCTTGAAGTATATATGTTACACTTTATTTTGTGTCTATCAAATTTGTGTAATAAAGAATGTAAGGAAGAAACAAAAATGCTGCTATGTCCTGTCCACATGGGCATCTAGAAATCGCCCTACATATGTACCAAGCTGCAGAGTACCCTGCAGGCCCTGGTTGGCAGTGGGCACTGCCAGGGGCCCTCCCCCGCCCAGCAGTATGCAGTGGCTGTGGTCCAATCAGAGGTCGCCTTAGGGCCGGTCAGCAGGAATTCAGGAGGGGGTGGAGGGGGGCAGGGAGTGGAGGAGCCCGCAGTGGCTGCCACCTCCTAAGGGCCTGTCTAGACAGGCCCCATGGGGCTTCACCACACATTTCGAGAGCCCGCCCCCTTCCCTCTTGCAAAAGAGGCTTGTTGGTGGCAATGCTCTGTCACCAGAAACCTTTTCTCCAATTCACAGCATGCCTTAATGGACAGCGTGAATCACCCGCTCTCATGGCCCCATGGAGATCAATTCGGGCCTGTTTTTGTTCCGGTGAGGAGCCAGGAGGCTTCAGATGTGGGGTGAATCCCTGTGCCCAGGTGGTGAGGTGACCAGGCGAGGGTCAGAGCGCTGCTAGAGTGGGACTGAGGTGTGGTAGGCTGGTTGTTAAAGGTGCCAGAGGAAAGTCAGACTGCCTGGGTTTGAATCCCACATCTGCCTGGTAGGACCTGCATGGCCTTGGACGTGATAAGAATACCTGTCTCGTTGGGTTATTGAGCCGTCTGATTAAGTGAGTTAAAACTCATTCAGCCCTCAGAACAGTGACTGGCATATAGTAAGTTCCAATAAAATGTAATTGCAAAACTGTGAATACCAAAGGCAGCTTTTGGGGGGTAGGGGGGATGTACAGGGCTCGAAATCTTGTTTCCACCTGGGGAGGGGATAAACTGTTCCCTCCGAAATAACAATTGGCCCTAGCCGGATTTGCTCAGTGGATAGAGAGCATCAGCCCATGGACTGAAGAGTCCCGGGTTCGATTCTGGTCAAGGGCACCTCGATTGCAGGCTCCAGCCTGGTCGGGGTGTGTGCGGGAGGCAACCAACCTATGTTTCTCTCTCTCTGTCTCTCCACCCCCCGCCCCCCGCCCCTTTCCACTCTCTCTAAAAATCAATGGAAAAATATCCCAGGTGAGGATTAACAACAACAACAAAACAAAAAACACCCAACAATTGCCACATATCAACTCTGCCCACATCCTTTGCCCAGCGCTCTCTGAGGTAAGAATCATCCCTCGGGGAACCTGGGAGCTCAGGAAGGTTAGTCATTTGCCCAGAGTCACACAGCTTGTAAGAAGCCAAGCTGGGGCTCAACCCCAGGAACGGCTGACTCCAGAGACCGTGTGCTTACACGCTAGCACCACCCCAGTGAGTTCGTGAGAAAGAACTCGTTCCGGTCCTACCCTGCCTAATAGGCCCAACTCTTGGCATTTGGGGAGGGGCCATTGAAGCCTCATGCTTCCTTCTGGATTAGTCACTGTTGTGCTAGGGGACAGCCTCCCATACCCACCCCCATGCCTGCTGGGGGCAAAGATGCACCCTGGCAAAACAATCGTCACCAGTGAGCAGCCCGTGGAGTGGCTGAGTACCCTGGGGCTGAGTGCCCTGGGGGCCTCAGCGGTCAAGGCTGCCCCTTAGCCCGCACAGCCCATGGGAGATTAGAGGAAGAGGGAGTCAGCTAGGCCAAGGCTGGAAGAAGCAGGCTCCCCCTGGCTCCCCCCAAGAGCCTATACCAAGAGCCCCCTCCTCAAAGACCCTCCTCTGACCCAAGCCATGGTCTGAAGGAGGTGGAAAGCCCCAAACTGGAAGCGGATGGCTTTCCACCCAGCAGCAGGGAGGCAGAGGGGACCCTCCTCCTCCTCCTGCTTCGGGGCAACAGGGGCGGGAGAAGCGTCCAGAGGGAAGGCGGCTGTGCCTCTGATGGCACCACCCCTGGCTGGACCCTCGGAGGCCACTGGTCAGTCTGCCTCGAGCCTGCCAGACCTCAGGCAGGTGGCCCCACAAGAGCATTGGGTCTGAGGGCATCTGCCAAGCTAAGCTGAATAGAAGGGGAGGAAGGGAGAGAACCAGGCTAAGACTCTGGCCTTGGCTCTGCAGCCACACCCTCGGGTAAGTTCCTCCATCCCTCTGGGCTCTTCAGGCTGTGCTGTTGCTTGATTTGGAAAAAAGGGGGACAGCTCTGTTGACCCCATGGATGACAGTGATGCTCAGACTCTCGGGAGGAAAACCTGGTGTAGGGGTCAGAGTAGCAGGGGGCACACCTTGGACAGACAGCGAAGAAAGGAGAGTGCGTTCCAGGTGGGGAGCTCTGTGCGCAAAGGCAGAGGCAGGGCTGGGAAGACATTTTCAGGGGAGAGCGAACAAGCCCGGTTGGTTGGGACGGAGGGAACGTCTAGGAACTCCGTGAGGTTTGAGGCTGGCAAAGTGGGGAAGGCCTGGCGATGAAGTGGCTTGGATAGCCAGAGGCCAAAGCCCCAGGAGGGGACAGGTCCTTCTTGGCATCTGTCCCTTTCTGTAGCCTGTTTGTCCCCGTCCCCAAAGCACCACCAGGAGGCAACCAATGCAGGGGAGAGACCTGGGCGCTGGCGACTGAGATGTCACCAAGGGAACGGGAGACCTTAGGGTGGGATCAGAATGCGTAGGAAGCCCCAGGGCTGCAGTCACCATCTGAAGAGCTTTCTGAGGAGCAGGGAAGGACGGGGGTGCATCCCCAGCGAGACAGATGTTGTCAGGATATTGGGAAGGAATCTCCAACAGTCTATCCGAAGAGGGATAGGTGATTGGAAAGCAGTGAGCTCCCCATCACCAGAGGTATGCAACCTTAGCAGTGACACCGTAGCGAGAAGTCAAACATGAGGCTTCAGGCTTTTCCCACCACTGGACTGTAACTTCACATCACAGCCCTGGCTGCCTTGGGCCAGTCTCATGGGGCTGAGTCCCGCTCCTGCCTGAATGTCAGATTCCCAGCTGGGCATGACATCAATTCTGCCCTGGCTGCGCATGGGGGCCTCTAGGGACTCCCTTCCCTCCCACTTCCTTTCACCACACTGCTGCCTTCTGCCCTTCCCAGGGAACACCAGGGAGACCTGGAGCCTGGTTGTGAGACTGGGTCTCTGGGGGACATTCAGCCGATGGCCTTCCACCCAGCAGGAATGAGGCAGAGGGGACCAGGGTCCCTGAGAGCCCTGTTCACACGCCCCAGAGAGTTTACATGGAAATTCCAGGAGGGTCACAGGGAAGCTTAGAACAAGATGCTTTATTTTAGGCCCCTTTCTTTCCTGTCCCTCCTTACCCCCAGCAGTAGGTGGGGGGTCGGGATGGGGGGGGCAGTCACAGGAGGCTGGAAGAGGAAAGCGAGCCTCCTCTTTGGATTGAGTCACAAAAAGACCGCGTATGGAGAGATGGAGATGCAGGGCAGATGGGGAGGGGGGGCCAGGCAGGGGCTGGGGAGGTGGGCAGCTATGTGGGACAGGGTGGAGGGAAGGGCAAAGTCCTGGGCAGGGTCCTGGGGAGTGGGCATGAACACGGATCAGGCCAACAAGCATTCCTGGACACTCAAGACCAGAGCTACCTGAGCTCTGGGTTCAAGCTGGAGACAGAGAGCCAGTCCAGGCTCCCAGAGTTGACAGAGGATTGGGGCCACCAGGAACCCTGGGCACTGGGTCCCTGACTCAACGCACTGTAAAGCAACGGAGAGTGACTAGATCCATCTCATCCACCTGGTGAACACAGTGCCTGCTTCATAACCTCCCCTGGTGTTGAGTGCTAACCTCACTTTGTGACAGTCCTGTTAGGGCTCTGTCAAGAGCATCTTCAAGGCCGTCTCCTTGTGTTACAGATGCAGAACCCAAGGCTAACAAGGGGAAACTTGCCCGAGACCACACTGCCAGAGTGGCTGCCCTGTCCTATGCATCCTTCTTCACCTCTTTCCTCCCTTCCAGCCTGAGATGAGACCATGGTAAGGTGCTTGCAGCCAAGGGAGGGGGGCCAAGGAGAGGTGGGCGACCTGCCAGGACAGCCTGTCTTCAAGAGGTATTCAGACGATGAAGGTGTATCTTGAGTTCTGTCTGCTCTGCTCCGAAAGGCCCCTTTCCTGGCCACAGATGGTCCCCAAAGTTGCCAGCTGCTGCAGATGGTAGACTTCCTATAGAGGAAAAAGCCCAAGGCCGGGTTCTTTCCTGGTTCTGCCCCAACTGTCCACATGACCTTGAGCATGATCTTGAACAGAAGGTCCTCTCTGGCCTCAGTGTGTCCAGTGCGGGGCTGGACCCAACCAATTTGGACAGCTGAAGATTCCCATCTATGATCTACCCCCGTCTCCTATAGAACCTCCTCTCTATCTTGGTCCATCGTAGCTTTGCCTCAGCAGAGGAGGCAGGCCAGGCACGGGAAGAAAATATCAGCCTGCAGATTGCCCACTGCCTCTATGCCCAGGCTTTGCTTTCCAGCCTTGGAATTCCCAGAGAGACAAAAGGCCCTTAAGATCACCCCCGTGAAGGAATCTGAGACCAGAGAGATTTGGCAGATTGCTCAAGGACACACCGCAAACCACAAGCAACTGGGGGTGGGCTGTGGATCTCCTAAACCCCAGACCAGTGCTCTCTCCACTGCCCACACTGCCCTCCATAATAATGGGCACGTAAGCCATCCTCATGCGAACCTGGGCACTGATTTACCTTGACACCTCAAACCCCTACATGGGGAGCCTATAGCCTCTTCCACTCTGTGGGACGCGGTTTTTTTCTCCTATCAAATAGAAAGATGGGGTAGACCAGATGTCTCTAGGAGCCCTTCCACCTCCGACACTGGAGCTCCAGCATTGCCACCTCAGCCCTTTCCTCACCAAAGGTGGGGCCACCCAAGCCAGGAAATCCCACCAAGTCACAACCCAGACCCCAGGGCTGGGCTTTATCCAGAACTACAGGCTTGGGCCCAGCTCCCCCTTGAGGATCTGGAATTTTCTTACCATAAAAGGACAAGCCTCTCTCTTGTCCCTGCTGCCAGCCCCGCTGGGGGAAAGGCTGAACTATTTTTAGAAAACGCAAGGGTTTGCTCCTAAACGCAAGATGAGAGCCTGCACCCAGGGAGCCCCCTCGCCATCTCGCTCACCCACCTCCTCTCTCTCTTCCTCCCTCTTCACCCATTGCCCTCTCTTTCTTCCCTTTCTTCTCTTCTTTTGGCCTCTCTCTGTCTTGTTCTCACTCTCACTCCATCAATCTCTCTTCCTCTGTCTTCTCGCCTCTCTCTTCCTTCCCCTTCTCCCCAAATGATCCTTCTCCCTTCTCCCCAAATCTTCTCAGAGTCAGCTCCCCTCCCCCATTCCCTCCCTTGGATCCTGTTTTTGGTGGTTGGAGAGAGTAACATATCTGCCCCCCTCCCCGCCCTGCCTTCTTAAACACTATTTACAACATAAATTCCAAACATCCGCCATCTGGTTCTAGGAAGGGCCAAAAGATATTTGGAAAAGGAAGTCATGATTATTCCATGTTCAAAGCCAAAGGAACTTAAAGGCTCTCCTCTCTCCCTCCTTCCTGTGAGGCCCCTTTGTTAAGATCTGAGCCATTAGGATCCCTCAGTGAGTAGAAGGGGTCAGTCCCAGCAGGGCCCCCAACTGACTGTATCTGCTCTCCATGCCTCAGTCTCCTCATCTGAACAATGGGGGTGAAACCAGCACTCATGCTCTGAGGCTTCAAGTCCTGATGTAGGAAATCCACCTGATCCAGGTCACTGGTGCTGCTTTGGGCTGAGCAGTAGGCTGGGAGGAGGGCAAAGGAAGTCCAAGGCAGCTAGGGGAGCTCCAGCCTCAGTACTTGCTGCCCAGTGTCTCTCTCTGTGTGCAGACCTATGCAGACCATTTGCCTTCCTTCACACTGACACTCACACCAGGGGGACAGCGTGAGGTCTAACCATCCCCACTTATCTGACGCTCAGAGGACTCTGGATACCCTGGAGTCCAGTCCTCTCCCCACCATCATGATGAGGCCCAGAGAGGGAAAGACACTTGTCTGCAATTACACAGCACATCTACAGGAGACCTGGTACCTAACCTGCTGCTCTTCCCATCCAACACATTCCAAGAGAAACCAACATTTGTGTTATCTGAAAGGCCTGGCCCAGTCCCAGTAAACTGGAGCCCTGGAACTCCCAGTTCTTTGCAAAGTGGTCAGGACAGAGGGCAGGACAGAGGGGAGACCTTCTCACTATAAGGTCAGAGTCATGGGAATGTTGTTCTTTACCCCCCACCCTCCCAGAGCCCCAGCTACTCCCAGAGGGCTTGGGATTCTAAGCCAGGCAGGTCTGGGCCCCTTTCTTCCCTTTTTCCTGCATCATTCTTGTTTCCGCCTCAAACTGCGTTCCCAGGGCTTGCTCCAAAGTCCCCAGGCAGCGATCTTCCCTGGGGAGGAAATAGGGAGCGTGTGAGGCTGGTGAACTCAGCTGGGGTGTCGAGGGGATGGGAGGGCACTCTGGGACAGAAGCCCAGAGCAGCCCACACAGAGGCGACATGAAAAGGGCCCCACACGGTGGCTCCCACCAAAGCTTCCGTTGTCTTCTCTGGGTACCACTTTGGGCCTTTGCCTCATCCTTCTTGCTTCGTCTCCTCCATGCCTGGGCCTCACTGGGGGGCCGGCCCCATGCTCACAGTGGAAATGGCAGCCACTTCTTGAGGGTTTACTACGTGCCAGCAGCTGTGCTTGCGCTTGACATTCCACCTTCACAAACAACTGGGAGGTTGGAAGCCAAGGTTCAGAGAGGTGAAGCCACCAGCCCTAGATCACACAGCTAGAGGGTGTTAGGGCGAGAGTCCGGTGCAGGTCTGCCTAGCTCCAGGGCCTGTGTCCTTTCTCTTCTTTCCAAACAAGGTGGAAACCCTGGAGCCCAAGGAGAACAGCAGCTGTCCTACGTGCACATGCTTCAGGGAGCCGAGGAAGGGGTCCTCCTGAAAGAACCAGTGTGGGTGGGGTTCGTGCGCGGCACAGAGCCCCAACATCAGCTCCCTCCCGCTGCCGTGCCATCTGGCTCGCAGATGTGGCCCAGTCTCGGTACCTTGTGTTTCTTGGAAATGAGCAAGGCCAGGAAAGGGCACAGGGGCTTTTGCAATGACCGTACTGACGTGAGCTTTGTTTGGTGGTCATCTAGCCAGCTGCTGCCCAAGTTCGGGAGACAGCTGGATGGAGCAGGAGCAGCCCTGGGCTCAAGCTGGCCCCTGACACTCCCCAGCGGGTGACCCTGGGCTCCTAGTAGAGCCTCCTTGAAGCTCAGCAAGCGAAGGCGATTCTTCCACGGGGTGGTTGTGAGTGTTCCTTGATTCGGAGGAGGGAGCCCTTTGCAGCCTGAAAACCTGGTGCAGCTGGAAGCGGTCCCAGGTGGGCCCAGGGCTGTCCCTTCGCTCCTGGCCACGGTGTTAACCCCAGGTTTTGATCTGCCCCTTAATGGCTCTTTCCCAATGTGTGAGGCTGGAGGTGGGATCTGAGGGGCCTCTGGGAAATTTCCTTCCAGACCTGTTCTTTCACTGATGCGGCCTGAGTGTGCTCAGAGCAGGGAGCCTCCCCTCTCCCCCCCCCCCCCCCGACCCCCACCCCCACCCGCCCCCATCTCATAGAGGTTGGAGCAGCTCAGACAACTCCTTTTGAAAGCCAGGCAGGCAAAGCAGGAGTAGCGGCCGCCTAGGGCCTGAGAAGCCGGCTCTTTGAAGCCTGGAAAATCTCAGCAGGTTCAGCCCGAGGCTTCCAAGGACCCAGCAGCAACCCAGATCCATCCTCAGCCCCGGAGCTGGCAGCCTGGGCAGAACCTGCAAAGGCCACAGGGCACCGCACACCTCCTGACAGGCAGTATCTTTATTCCTTTCAGGAGAGGGCACTGGGGGGAGCCACCCCTACACGATGGAGGAGCAAGCACCCCAGAGGGGACCCTGAAAACGGAACTGTGAGTGCTCCCCACCCCACTCGCCAGCACCCACCCCGCTCCACACCTCACCCCCACCCCCATGGCGGCTCCTGTGGTAACCCGGGTCCACGGGATACCCTCCCCACCTTAACCCTCAGAACGCAAGAGAAACCAGGCCTCAGGTGGGAGGATGGGTGGAGGGCCCCTGCTGATTGATGGGGTGCAGGCCATTTGGGGCTGTTGGGTCTGGGATGAAGGTGAAACAAGTGAGACCAAAGGAGGAAACAGCCAGAGTCCAGATACCCACCCCACCCCATGCCCTGCGCGCTCCAGAGACCACAGGACTCGGGAAATGCGGGCAACCATGCCAGTCTTCCCGGGAAAGGAGTAAACAGGTTGGACTCTAGAAACAGGTAGAGCTGGGGCAGGGAGCCTGGTGATGACAGAGCCAGCCTGAGGGGCTCCGACAGGGTCCGCGAGGTCAGGTGTGTGCCCCGGAGCGCAGTGCTTGGCACATGTGGACCTCAAGCTACCCTATCAGCTGTTTTACCGCCCATCTTGTTCTTCCCGTGTCTGCCAGTTCTTAGTGCCCTGCATGTGGAGCAGGCAGGGTGACCCACTGGCTCCACAAGACAGACGGAGACACTGAGGCCCAGGGAGGTGAAGGAACTCACTTAGAACGGCACAGTCAGGCAGTTGCAGAGGGGGCTTCTGGCACCAGCTGGTGTAAGAACGGAAAAAGTGGAGGAAGACTTGGAGGTGAGCGGAGGAGGCCAGGAGCTGACATTCCGGGGACATGTGACAAGGCCCAGGCCTGGTTTACATGACACAGCACACCTGTTCACTTCTGCACGCCCCACACATGTGTGCAAACGTGCACCCCGGCACAGCGCACACACCCAGTCCCCTCTCACGAGCCAGCGAGCCTCGGAGACTGGGTCTAAACAAATTGGATTAGGAGGGCTCCAGGCGCCTCCTCCCGAGACTGTCCCACGCAGACACTGAGCAGGCCTGCAGAGCTGCCAGCTGCAGTGTCTCGGCCACACTGACAGTCAGTCCTCAGCCCCCCTCGACCCGCCCCCGGGCCCCAAGAAGAGGGCCAGGGTCCGAGCGGATGCCGCGATGATGGATGGGCCGAGGGAGGTTCCAGGGCTAGCTCAAGAGCACACAGGATGTTAGTGCTTGTGCGAGGCTCATTTCTGAGCTGTTCCCAGCAACCCAGCCCCACCCCCACCTCCCCGCCCGCCCTCCCCTCCTGCAGCCTCTCCCACGGTCACTGCAGCTGGAGCCCAGCCCTGAGCGGAACCACCCTCATCTCGGTCCCACAGCTGACCTGAGCAGGACTGGACCCTGTCAATCCAGCTCAGGAGACAATGGCCTGAGGCTGACACAGGCAGGCACTTGAGAGGGAAGAAGGAACTTGTGAACCTACTGAGGTTCATTTAGTCAGTGATTCCACAACTCCCCTTTCCTGAGCCCTGAGTCTGCACCAGGTCCTGTGTGGGGTACGGGGGACACCGAGATGGATGTCTTAGCGCCTCTGCCCCCATTGTTTAACGAAACAGTGTCCTCTGGGCTGGTCATTGGGCATTGGGGCCTCCTGGTCTTCGAGGGGCCAGCTGCAGCAGAATCCCCTTTCCATATGGCACATGTGAGTGGTTGGATATTATCACCAAGAGGAGCCTTAGCAATCCTCCCATTCAGAGCACAGACCCTGAAGTCAGATGCCCCAGGTTCAAATCCAGCTTTGCTCTCATTTGCTGGATAGCTGTGGTCCATTAGCCTCTCCAAGCCTGTTTCCCTTCTGTGAAATAGGGAAACAAAAGCTCCCACCCGATGGGGCTGACTGTGAGGATTAATTAGGATTTTCTATGCCCTCAATTGACACAGGGAGAAACAGGCCAGGAGAGGAACGGGCTTGGCCAGGGTCATGCCGTGAGTTCGAGGTTAAGTCAGAACCAGGTGGATTCCCTCCTCTCCACCCTTTGTCCCTCTATAAATCCTCCCACCTGGTCCATCCCCTGCAGCCCAGAGGCCACAGGGGGCCAAGTTGCACAGGTGACTATGGGAACAAGTCCTGAGTCCCACCCTCCATCTTCAGTCCTGCCCCGGCCTCTGCAGCCCCAGAGTCCCAGGTGACCAGCAGGCCCCCAGCCCTCAGTGGTGGTGGAGGGTGGGGGAGCGCAGAGGGAGGCTCCCAGCCCAGAGAGGCCTGGCCATATAAGGGAAGGAGCCAGGGAGGCCTCCTGGCTCAGGCCTGGCGAGAAAACCCAGACAGCCACTGTTTATTTTCTCCTTCCCAGCCTCCCAGGAGCTTCCCGACAGAAGGCAGAGGTTTCCCCAGGCTCCGCGACATTTCCTGAAGACAGTGGGGAGCAGGAAGGAGAAACGGCTCATCCTTGGAGCAACCCCCCAGACCGCCAAGGGCCAGCACCAGGTAAGATTCTGAGGTCACCTCTTCAAATGCCTCCTTTGACAGAAGGGGAAACAGCTGCAGAGAGGAGACGTGTCTGTGAGAAGTGACTGAGCCAGTTGGTGATAGAACTGGAATTCCCAAGTGGCCCCCTGTCCCCTGACGAGGGACCCAGAGCCTCTTGCGGGGAAAGTGACATAGGAGGGCTATCGGCCTCCTTCTCGGTCAGGCCAGTGCTGTCTGCCAGCCAGGAAGACACACAAGAGTCAACGGAAGAGTTCCAGGGTCCAGGGAGCCAGGCCCTTCCAGCCCAGCCTCACCTCCTCTTCCTCCAGGAAGCCCTCCCAGCTTCCCCCAGGGGCAGGAACCTCTCTGTCCTCAGAGCCCTTGGCAGTCCTTTCTGGGGCTCATGTGCCACTGGGGTCTGTCCCCTATTTGCCTTGCATTTTCCTTCCATTTCCACCCACAGGCACTCCTCCAGGGCAAGGATGACATCAAGTTCAGTCCCGTCTCCCCCTTGGAAGATGGACTCGGTTTGCCGGACGGACAGGTGACATGGTTAGACTGTCTCAAACCCAAAGGGTCGGTCAGGGGGTGAGACATTGAGCAAAGAGGTTGAAATGGGGGCCCTGGGCCGGCTGTTCCGAGTGAGGAATCCCAGCTCGGCTCCTCGCTCCCTGCCCTCGGAAAATTCCCTTCCCATGGAGCCTTGGGGATGCACGGGGATCGGCCCAATTAAAACATTCAATAAATGACTGTTTTTAGCACAGTCTGCACCCTTACGATTTTTCTAGATATAAAGAAACAACTAGGCAGCTTATCGCCACGGAGGAAATGGCGGCAACACCCCTCCCCTGGTCAGAGGCTGTGCCTCAAACCCCTGTCCCTGCGTCAGAGGTACTCCCCTAGGAGCGTGGGACTGCCCCATCTACTTCCTGTTTCTACACCCAGGAGAGCTGCTATTTTTCGGCAACAATCTGAGCCCAGTGGGACAGTGGGATGTGCTGGAAATAGCCCTCAGCACCCCCACCCCCTTCAAGCTGGGCTATGGCCTAGAAGCTGTCCCCTCCGCTTCCGGGTCCTCCACGTGGAGGTGATACCATCACCTCGCTGGCCCCGTCACCCATCCTGAAGATTAAATGTGGCCCAGATTGCAGTCACTCAGGTGCCCTTTTTAAAAATTTTTACAATCATAATATTTTCAAATTTAAGATGTCGTTGTTAATATCTAAATCTAGTCACGAAAAATGGAAAACTGTAACACTGACCAGAATTGGGAGATGAGGGTCAGAACACAGACAGTGAAAATGAAACGGTGTTATCACACTCCACCCGGTGGTGCCCTGGCTGCGAGGCGCTGGGCCTGAGGCTGATAAGCAGGCGCTAGGAAGGAGGCAGACAGGCGAGCGCCCAGCCGATGCTTCCCCTCCTGGTGGACAGGACTGAGAGCGGATGGACAGACGTGGTCACTCTGTCTTCCACAGCTAGTGAGTGCCGAGGCCACAGACTCTCCCCAAACGGTTCACTCCCTGTGCTGCACCCAGAAGTCAAAGCTGGTTTTGGTGAAAGGGCTTTGGGGAAACCTGGGCACCCACTGGGTGCAGGGGCTGGTTCATCTGCTTGGTTCCAGGCAACAGATGATCCCTTTTTTGGAACAACCCTCCCTGACTCCTCACTGAAACCTCCGCATGGGTCAGGCAAGCGTGTTCTCTCGCAGGGCTGGCGGGAGCAGCGGAGAGAGGAGTGGACGGGCTGTGGGCTGCCCAGGCCCCCCAAGGCTGGTCCTGGTGTTGGAATCCCTCCCCAGACCAACGTGGTTTGCCAAGAGTTCCTACAAGGATTCTATGTTAGAGGCAGGCAGTTCTCTGGCTGGACAGGAAAGGGGCTTCCTGCTAGGGGGACATGGGGACTGACCTACCCCACATGTCAGAGCAGGGAGAAGACTCTTTGGATAGGGGCCTGATTTCAGATTTCTGCTAGGAGCATCGGGGACATGTTTTAGTATCAAGTGTGTTTTTCCTGCTCAGTTCCAGCCCTGAGAAAGGGTTGCCCACCCCCCTTTGCCCTTTGCCCCCATATCCCTGAACAGATATGTTATCTGGCATCAAGGCCACCACAGTGGGCATCCAAAAAAGAAGGAGGATACTCCCAGGGTTCCCTGAGATCTTGGGGGACAGGAGGAGTGCAGGGGGGCTCTGCCTGCTCACTCAGATGTTCCCACCCAAGCCAGGTCTAAAGAGGAAAATGAATTACCGACACGCCATTCAATCATCCACTGGGTGACATTCATTCCCTGGGCCCGTCATCATGTACAAAGGCCCCAGCAGAACCCAGGACACCCCGGCATTAACAAGAGGTGGGTGTTGTCCTCAGGGAACTGGAAATCCAGTGCAGTTCCACTGAGATGCAAACGGCCCTAACAGCAGAGGGAATGAGATTGAGGAACACGATGCAGCCATTCAGCCGATGCTGTGGGGTCTCCACTGCTCTCCGAGGTGAGTACGGTAGGCAGGGTCCCTTCCCTCACGAAGGGCTGCAGCCCATGCGTGCAGGTGGTCTTAAATGAGACTGTGGCAAAGGATTAGGAAAAGGGCACAGGATGTTTGAGGACATGCCCCGGGTATCCTGATGTCTGAGAAAGGCAGGGAGCGCATCCCTGAAGAAGTGGCCGTTTGAGTAGACACCAAGCCCATGAAGAGGAGATGGGCAGGGGAGTGGCATGGCAGCTGGGAGCCTGAGGTGGTGGGTGCAGGGCTCCCTGGAGGAGAGGCCCAAGAGGAAGATGGGGCGGGCACCATAGCCTTTGGTGAAGGTTTCAGAATCTAGCCGGAGGGCAGTGGGAGCCCTTTCAGGATTTAAGGAGGGGAGAGATAGGACCATGTTTGCTTTTGGAGAAATTACTCTGGGTGGATGGCAGGGAAGGGTGGGTGGGAAGTCTGGGTGTTGGGGGTAGAAGCAGGGAGAGCAGGCAGGGGCCATGGCAGGTGTTGGGTGGTATGAAATGTCAGATTCCAGGGCTGTGCTGTTTGGCTGGGACACACCGAGCACAAAGGGGGGGCATGGGGTCAACATATTGGGAGACTCCATTTATTGAAATGTCTAGAATAGGCAACTCTAGAGAGACAGAAGGTGGTCTGCCCAGGGCTGGGGCGGATGGGGGTGGGAGGGGCTGCGTGGTAAGAGGTTTCTTTTTGGAGGGATGAAATATTCTCAAATTGATTGTGGCGATGGTTGTGCAACTTTGTGGATGTATTAACCCATTTCATTGTACACTTTAAAGGGGAGAGAGGACCTCATTGCCATAAAGCTCTTTAAAAAGATAAATAAATAAAAGGAAAGTTGAGATTTGGTCCCAGAGGATTCAAATGCCAGGCCAAGGAGAGGTGGGGTACAGTCGCCTGAGGGGCGGAGCTGGTGGAGCAGAGGCCCCCTCCCGGCCTCCCTGCCCGCGGCCTCCCTGCGCAGGCCGGCCTGTCTCCCAGCCTCAGGTGCAGTGCTGCATCTCTGGTCAGTTGGGAGTCTGAGATGAAGCACTGTAGCTCAGGAAGGGAGAAGTTGTTCTGCGGACACCTGCCAGAAGCGGTAAGTGCTGGTGTTGGGGGCACCAAGGAAGGGCAGGAACACTTCCGGTCTCTCGACCTGTCAGCGGCTTGTGCTGAGGAAGTTTCTGGACCCAAGTCTCACCCATGCCACCATCTGCTTCATGATTCTGGGCAAGTCCTGGCTGCTCTGAGCCCCACAGTCTGTCCTTTGTAAGATGAGCTTTTAGTGTGGCCATTACCCTGCACCCTGACTCTGCTTTTTCTGAGCCGTGGTGGACCCCGCTAATCTGTCAAGGCGTCCATTCTTGAAGCGCTCAGACGCAGCTTCAGAATCCTTCTCAACACTAAGTCCCATCAGGGATTCAGAGCTGAAACCCATCCATCGTTTGTGGGTTGGACAAAATCTTTCAGTCCTCAAGGTGAAGTCTTGAGCTTTGAGCCAGGCTCTTCTCTCTTAGAGCTGCTAACCTTGCCCCAGGCTGTTGACTAAAACCAATCCAAACATCTCACAAATGCCTGCCAGCTCCTAGGGGCTTCAGACAAGCAAGGAACAGCAGAGGAAAATCACTGGGCTAAGCACAATGTTATTTACCCTTCCAATAAGCTTGGGAGGTGGGTACTGTTATTGACCCATTTTACAGATGGGAAAACTAAGGCTCTAGTTAACTAATTTGCCCAAGGTCACACCTTGATAGTGTTGAGCCAGGGTTGTAGCCTAATCTGTCTGCTTTCAGATCTGTATTGTTACCCAGTGCAGGTGACATTGAAACCTGGGGACCAGGGACCTGAAGGTGAACATAATAAACCCTGCTCTGGTCTTCTCCTTACATCTTGGGTCACTTTTAGCAAAGACAGACCCAGACACTTTCCCTCAATCCCAGCAATTCCCTTCTTCCTAGCCTCCACCCCCTAAATTATATTTATGTTACCTAATCCAGTAGGTCCTCTACTACCCCATTTTACAGCTGAGGAAAGCCGAGGTTAAGTGACTCGCTGGAGGTCACCATGGAGGAAGTTGCCAGAGGCCAGGGACCGGATCTGCCCGGTTGGTTTAGTTTAGAGTAAAACCCTCCCTCTGGCTGGAGTCTCAGGAATGCACACAACTCATGGCTGTCCTGGGGAGGGGGGCCAGCTTGCTGGATGGATGCTGGTCAAGAACGTGGCCTTTGACCTCAGGGAAAGTACTTTCCAGGCCACTTGAAGTTCCCGTCACTACGCCTCCCAGAGCCACATCCTGCGATACATGGCGCGCCCACGCTGGCTTCGGCAGACCGGCTGGATGCAGAGGAAACTGCAGGTGGCCCCGTAGGGGCGTGGCGGGGCCTTGGTGCCGAAGGCCGCACTCTCACCTTGTCCTCACGGTCCAGTTTTCCCAGGAATCCCTTAGATGCTAAGATGGGGATTCCTGGAAATACTGTTCTTGAGGTCATGGCTTAACAGCTGGATTCGCCTCCTTCCCATCCCAGAGTTGCCCCCAGGGGCCTCGGCTGCAGCACGGCATACCGGTCAAGTGGAGGCCTGCACTGGAGGTAAGAGGGCTCTCGACTGTGTTCTTGACCTTTAAGTTGCTTTTCTTTCCATTTGGTCCATTTCGCAACATCCCTTTGAGCCTGGATGTGGGAACTTCACCACTGTGGCACTCTTGGGAAATTCGTGCAGGCACTCAGCTGAGCAGTGGTGGAGCCGGGACACCATAAGGCACCAGTTCCTTCCCGTCTCCACCCACCCTCGCTCCACTTCCCAGCATGCTGATGATAGGGACACAGTATCGTATCCACTTATTGATAAACTAATAAATGCACATCAATTTATTTGTAAAGTTTATAAAAGCCAGTCAGGTAAACTAAAAACCATGAGTCTTAGATCACTTTGGAATGCAGCTATAAAAAAAGGAAAATTTTTTCCAAGGTAGAGAAGACAAACAAAGCTCAGAGCACCCTCTTGTGGTGATGCCTGCCTCTACCCACTCCCGTAATACTGGGGTTCTGCGTGCGCACACAACCACTCACACAGGCACGCACATGCTGAGACTCCGTCCGCCCCACTAACCAGTGACCACCGTGGCCCCATCTGTCATCTCATTACCGAGGATGCTTCCATCAGCAGTGCACTTTTACTTCCATACCCTGGCTTCTCCTTCCAAGCTCCCTGAAGATCATGTAACTAGTGAGGCTCAGAGAGGTGTAGTGACCAGCCCAAGGTTGCCCAGATAACAAAAGGCAGAGCCAGGAATCAATTCCAAGTGCAGTAGCCTATGGCAGTTCCTTAGCCAAAAGTAAAAACTACAAGACACAAAAAAAGACTTTGTGAATAGACATATGGTATGCTAACAACTGAATGCCAAAGACTGGAAGTGGTCCAGGCACAGAGAACTTTTCGCAAACCCTTCCTGGTGCTTTTCATGGGGTTGGTAGAGACAGTAGGTTCTACGGCCCCAGAATCCTCAAGTCTGGGGTCTGATCCCCGTCTTCCCAGGGATCAGGCGGCTTCCACATGTGTCACAGGCTGTCATCCTAACAGGCCTCACTGAAGGCATGTCTGAAGCATGAGGCCCCTTCCCCGCAAACACCAAGGCCCTGCCACACCCCTACGGGACCACCAGAGTTTCTTCTGAATCCAGCCTGAAACAAGAGAAATTTATTCTCCCGAAGTTCCGGAGACCGGAAGTCCAAGATCAAGGTGCTGGCAGGGCCAGGCTCCTTCTGAGGGCCCAAGGGAGCGTCTGTGCCTCGCCCTTTCCATCTTCTGGCAGCTCCCAGCATTCCTTGGCTGGCAGCTGCCATGTTTAAGAATGATATTTTAAATATCTGCCTGTGTCACTCACTATAAATATTTAAAAATATTTTTAAAAAATTTTTTATTGATTTTTTTAAAGCTATACCTGGCTTCAGTCCTGGCTCTTACCTGGACTGAAGGTGAGATGTACAATCCTGACCAGGAACAACCAGTTGCTATGAAGTGCGTGGACATGCATGGCTTCAGCTGTCCTATTAGAGCTGGCCTGACCATGAAGAAATATGACTTGGTCCTAATAATAACAATAACAATAATAACAGTTCCCACTCACTGACTACATACAGTTTTCCAAACACTGTGCTAAACACGTCACGGGTGTTATCGCATTCAATCCTCACAACAACCCAGGGAGGTAGGTCCTATCACTTGTCCGTTTCACAGATGAGGAATAAGCCAAGACTCAGAGAGACTAAGAGGCTTGCCTAAAAATCACACAGCTTGTAAGTCATGAAACTGGAACCAAACCAAGTCTGCGTTGATGCTGTTAACCTGCCCTTGTCCCCTTCCTCCCACTGGCCTGGCCCGATGGGCGGGACTGTCCCCTGATGACTTCCTCTGGGGAAAGGGGGGAAACAAGACTTCAGTGAGACCCAAGTGGTCTCTCCTGTGCTCTGTGACCGTAATAAAGTGCTGGACCTTGACTTGTGTTCTGTTTCTTCCTGGGAACGTGGTAGAGGGAGGGAACTGTGGCGGGGAGGGGGGAGGGAGGAGTTGGGGGGAAGCAGGGAATGAACCTGTCTGTCCACTTTAGTTTGCTAAGACTGTCATAACTGGTGCCACAGACTGGCAGCTTAAGCCATAGAAGTTTACTTCCCCCGAGTTCTGGAGGCTGGAAGAATAGGATCCAGGGTCTCAGGGTTGGTTTCTCCCGAGGCCACTCTCTTTGGCTTGTAGATGGTTGTCTTCCCCTTGTGTCTTCACTCTGCGTGTCTGCGTCCTAATTTCTTCCCATAAGTACACAAGTCAGATTGGACTAGGCCCCACGCTAATGACCTCATTTAACCTTCATTATCTCTTCAAAGACCCTGTCTCCAAATACAGTCACACGCTGAGGTGCTGGGCGTTAGGACCTCAACATGAATTTGGTTGGGGGAGGTCCCAACTTAGCGCATAACAGCCCCCCGCTCCCCAGAGAACCCCGGGAGCCTTCACGTTGCCAGACTTTCCAGAGACCAGCACAGACAGCAATCAGGACCCACACGGGGGAGTCGGAAGCCCCAGGGAGATGCCATGACAAATCTGGGAATACCCACTGTGGAGGGTTAGAGGAGGGAGGTACGGTCCATTAGGGTGGGACCCAGGTAAGAGCCAGGAGCACCCAGGGCCCAGCCACACAGCAGCCGCTCACCTTCAGTCCCAAAGGTGTGACTGACCAGGTTACATAAGAGAGTCTGAAATCACACCCCACATGGGTATCAGGGTTCAGAGTGAACTCTGGACTTCAGCTGTCCCATAGGCATCATGGCCAACATGTGGGGACATTTTCAACACAGGTCCCCCACCTCTGGCAGGATCCTCCAAGTTCTGCTACATTTCCAGGAAAAACCCAACAGCCTGACAACCTCTTACAGGACGGTACCCGGGTTCCCCGGCTCCCCACGTCCTCCTTCGTGCCCCAGAACAAGCTGAGAGGACACCTGTGCCTGCACTTCACCTCTGAGGACCCCGAGGTCCGTGAGGGTGTGGTTGTGAGGACAGACTCCTTGGCACACACCAGTCTGGGCTTCAGCACTGCCCTTGCAGAATGTCAGCGCTGAGACCATTTCTCAGCACAGCCCTAAAGGAGTAACACATTCCTAAATGCTGTGCCATGGGCCTCCGTCCCATGGGGAGAAGGAACTGGCACCCCAGGAACAGGTCCAGTGACAGATCCCCAGAACTAGGCCCAGGCTCTACAGCAGTGAGGTAGGCCAGCACCAGATCCCTCCTGGGAGAGTGGCCACCGGGACAAGACTTGGGCAAGGGAGATGGTGCCCTCTTGTGACCAATCCTGGAAAATCAGGCTTCCTTACTTACAAGGACTTTGTGTTATTATTAACTAGAGGCCTGGTGAACAAAAATTCATGCACTCAGGGGGGGGGTCTCTCAGCCCGGCCTGCGCCCTCTCACAGTCCAAGAGCCCTCGGGGTATGTCCACCTGCCAGTTTAGGCCCACTCCCTGGGAGATTGGGCCTAAGCTTCAGTCAGACATCGTTAGTGCTGCTGCAGAGGCAGGAGAGGCTCCCCCCACACCGCTACTGCGCTTGCAACTGTCAGCCCGGCTTCTAGCTGAGCGGAGCTACCCCTGTGGGAGCTCACTAACCACCAGGGGGGCAGCTCCTGCGTTGAGTGTCTGCCCCCTGGTGGTCAGTGTCTGTCACAGCAACCGGCCGTTCCTGGTCAGGATTGTACATCTTGAAATGCACTTTTCATCCCACGACCTCACTTAATCCTTGCTCTGAGATGCATATCGTCATCATACTTTTGCCAAGGCCCAGAGAGGTCAAGCAATACCTATTAAAACAATAATAGTAGTAATAATACACCTATTGCTTATTGAGCTCTTACTCTGTGCCTGGCACTTTGAATCTGGTTTGTGAGAGTCAGAGATTTGTGAGACTTGTTGTCCTGGTGCAGATGAAGAGCAGTTCAGAGCATTATACATGTGTCTGGGGTCCCGTAACTGCTAAGCAGCTGCATTGGGAAGCAAGCCCCAGCCCCAGCCCCAGGCCAGCCATCTCCCAGAGGATCCTGAAGACAGCATTGTCCAGTCCGAGCCCCGGAACCAACAGCCTCTCTGGAGGGGCCAACTCCTGCCTCCTGGTGTGCCCCACGGAAACTGGCACCCCTGACTCAGTAGAGATTTTTTTCCTGCTTCAAGGAGAAGGCTTCTGGGCTCCCTGAGAGCTGCCTCTCTCAAAAGCAGACAACAGGAAGGGCACCCTGAAATTGCGGTAGGATGTGGTCTGATGATCCAGATAAAGGATGTGGAATGAGATGCTCTGGTCCTAAAAGAAAGCTGCTGACCGTGAGGCAGCCGGGGGAGGCCAGAGGAGGACAGTCTGGCCAGCTGGCAGCCCGTGTAAGCCAAGGTCATTGCTACGAAAGGACAGTGGCCAAAAAAGGGGATCCAGGCCTGTCCTTGCATTTTTCATCCAGACCGCCCCTCTCAGGGTCATGGGAGCAGGCAAAGTAGAAACCAACCTAGTCCAGACTTGCTCCTTGTATGTGAAATATGGGAATGGCACTCAAATGAACTCACTCTGGGGAGAGAGGCATGTCAGGTGTACTCTAGCCTGTGGAAGCCTGGAAGAACCCACAGCTCCGTTAACTTAGAGGCTGTCCCCTCTGACCCAGACCATGTAACACGCCTACATCCCAGGACCTGGCCTGCTCATCCCAGAACCATTTCTGACAGAGAGGCACGCACATGTGCTTGCATACCTCCAGTGACAAGGACCTCCCCACCTCCCCAGTCGTCGCTATGGTCTCAGTCAGCGTGGAGGTCCTTCCCTTGCTGAAGTGAAAGCCTTTTCATTTCCTCTGGTTTCTCCACTGCCTGTGAGATACAAATAGTAGCCCTGGCTTCCGTAGGTTCCTTCCTCTAGCCTGGCTACATATGCCCCAGGCCCCCAGTGGGCCTTGGGGACTGAATTTTTAAGCTTGTTTCCCTTCCTGCACAACCAAGCCCTGATTTCAAGACCCCACCATGTCTTTGGGGTCAGGACCCCTTTGAAAATCTAATAAAAGCTGTCAATCATCTCCATGAAAATCATGCATGTACACACAAAACACAATATACTAGAGCAGTGGTTCTCAACCTTCCTAATGCCGCGACCCTTTAATACAGTTCCTCCTGTTGTGGTAACCCCCAATTTCATTGTTACAAATTGAACATAATTAAAGCATAGTGATTAATCACAAAAACAATATGCAATTATATATGTGTTTTCCGAAGGTCTTAGGGGACCCCTGTGAAAGGGTCGTTCAACCCCCAAAAGGGTTGCGACCCACAGGTGGAGAACCTCTGTACTAGAGGGTCCGTGGACTCTAGGAACCCTCCTTTAGTGTGCGCCCCAGTTCCTAGAAAGTGGGCGGCCTTTAGGTTTAATCTCTGTATTCCACAAACGTTTACGGAGGGCTTCCTATGTGCCAGGCACTGTTTAAGGTCCAGGATGGAGGCGTAAACAAACCAAATTCCAGCTCCTCAAATTTAGTCTAGACTCGCAGTGGTTCTCAACCTTCTGGCCCTTTAAACACAGTTCCTCATGTTGTGACCCAACCATAAAATTATTTTCGTTGCTACTTCATAACTGTAACATTGCTACTGTTATGAATCGTAATGTAAACATCTGATATGCAGGATGGTTGTAGGTGACCTCTGTGATAGGGTCGTTTGACCACCAAAGGGGTCGCGACCCACAGGTTGAGAACCGCTGGAGAGGGAGACAGACACAAACAAGAAAACCAACACGCGGTCAAGATGATGTTAGATTGCAACAAATTGCAAGAAAGAAAGTGAACCCAAGGGCCACAGTGAGTAACAGGATGAGGATTGGGAGGTCAGGGAGGGCTTCCCGGGGGAGTGACCTTTCAGTGAGAACTGATGACAGGAAGGCAGTGGGGACTAAAAGGTCTGAGGGTCAGGCTGGAGCAAGCAGGGGAGTCAGGCTGAGGCAGGAGGAGCGTGGGATCTTCATGCAAGGAAACGGGGTGGGGGTGCTGCAGCCTGGAGTGAAGTGGGGGGTGAGGGACAGGGCCCAGGGCCCAGGGGCCAGGCCGAGTGAGTGCATATCTAAGTATAGTGAGTGACACAGGCAGATATTTAAAATACCGTTCTTAAAAATGGCAGAAACGTGCTCTTATATCTCTATGAAGAACCCTGGACAAGTAAAGAAGAACCTAATAAAAGCAGTTACCTAGAAGAGCTAGATTCCTCAATGTTTACATTTTAGGTTGTTCTGAGACTTGAACCACACGTGTATATCACCTGTACTGGCTTCCTGTGGATGCCATAACCAATTACCACAAACTGGGGGGCCTGAAACAAGAGAAATTTATTCTCCCGAAGTTCCGGAGACCAGAAGTCCAAGATCAAGGTGCTGGCAGGGCCAGGCTCCTCTGCGGGCACAAGGGAGCGTCTGTGCCTCGCCCCTTCCATCTTCTGGCGGCTCCCAGCGTTCCTTGGCTGGCAGCTGCGTCCCTCCAATCTCTGCCCCTCGGTGTCTCCTCTCTTGTCTGTCAAATATCCACAGTGTCTCTCACTTTTTAAAAAAAATTTTAAATTGATTTTTAGAGAGAGAGGAAAGGAGATAGAGAGAAATATCAATTTGTTGTTCCACTTATTTATGCGTTCATTCAATGTTCTTTTTTAAAAAATATTTTTTATTGATTTTTTAAAAGCTAATTCTCTTCTCCTTTTTTAATGTAGTTTTATTGATTTCAGAGAGAAAGGGAGAAGGAGAGAGAGATAAAAACATCAATGATGGGACAGCCTTTGATTGGCTGCTTCCTGCATGCCCCCTACTGGGGATCGAGCCCACAACCCGGGTATATGCCCTTGACCGCAATCGAACCTGGGGCCCTTCAGTCCACAGGCCGATGCCCTACTCACTGAGCAAAACCAGCTAGGGCCATTCATTGATTCTTGCATGTGCCCTGACCAGGAATCAAACCCTCTACCTTGGTGTATTGGGATAACACTCTCACCAGCTGAGCCACCGGCTAGGGCTCCCTGGTGTATCTCTTATGAGGGTACTTATCATTGATTCAAGGCCCACCTGGAAAATCCAGGATGATTTGTTCATCTCAAGATCCTTAGTCACATCTGGAAAGACCCTTTTTATAAACAAGATCAAATTCACAGATTCCAGGAATTAGGATGTAGACATATCTTTTGGAGTGCCACCATTCAATCCATCACAATACCTATTTAAAAAGATCAAAGTAAACTTTAAAATCTTGTTCTAGTTTGGCCGGTGTGGTCAATGGTTGAGCATTGACCTATGAACCAGGAGTTCATGGTTCGGTCAGGGTACATGTCCAGGATACAGGTTCAATCCCCAGTAGGGGGCATGCAGGAGGCAGCTGATCAATGATTCTCTCATCATTGATGTTTCTCTCTCTCTCCCTTCCTCTCTGAAATCAATAAAAATCTATTTGTTAAAAAAATCTTGTTCTAGCTCTGGGGTGTTGACAGACCAGTGGATGCCAGGATGGAGGGAGAGGAGAGGAGATGAGGGAGTCGGAGGAGGTTGGGTATGTGTGGAAACAGACCCACAGGACTCGCACAGGGATCTGACGTAGGAGGGAGGGAGAACAAGTCAGAAAGCGGCATCCTCACCCCCACAGCCTCCCTGGGTCTGGCTTGAGTCAATGGGCAGACTGCTGCTATTGCTGAGGCTGGGAAGATTGGAGCATAAGGGGGCTGGAGGGAGGTGGGCAGTGAGACACAGCAGGGAGAAATTTTAGACATTTCAAGGTAGAAGGTACCGCGTAGGTAGCTGGATGTGCACGCAGCAAGGGCTGCAAAAGCCTTTAAGGAAATGGAAGCCTTGGGTGGCCAATAGGCTCAGGTTGCCAAAACCTCATCACCTCCCACGTTTCGAAAGCACGGAGTCTGCTGACGAAGCCCGGGCTGCCGCGTGTCACAGGGGGTGGCTGTGACTCAGCTTGGGAAATCTAGGTTTCTCCCATCCTACACTTATGCAACCAATTCTTTGAACCTAAATGCAAGACTTCTTGTCTCCCATGTAAATTTCAAGATCCCTGTGACTAATCTTTCCGCATTAATTCTGCCTCCAAACCCAACAGGACAGAACACACAGTATGATCCCCCCCGTGGGGGAGAAAATGACTCTCTGTGCGCACATTTATGAAACGATGCTAATCTTCACGGAGGCGTTCGGCTGAGCGCTGCATACTTTCTTTCATTTAATTCTCTCAGTAACACTTTGAAGGCGGTGCTATCGTTATTCTCATTTTACAGAGGAAGGAAACGAGGCTCCGAGAGGTTCAGTAACTTGCCTACAGTCACCCGGCTGGTAAGTGCTGGGCAGGGACTTGGGCCCTGGCATTCTCGGCCTTTGTGTCTATAATCATCACGGTCACCCCCTCCTTCATGCCCCCTTGTGGATGTAGGTGCCTAAGAAAATGTCAAGGAGGTTCCAGAAAGCTGTTACAGTGGTTGGTTCTGAGAGCGGCGTGGGAGGGAGTACACACGATACGGTTCTGTATTGCTTTGAATTGTCTGCAAGGAACACACTTTTAAAATTAGGCATCTATTCATCCAAAGAAAAATCTGGAAGAACACCCACCGAAATGTCAGCGACAGTTAAATCTCGGAGCGTGAACACGGGAAACTGCCTACCTTCTACATTACATAGTTCAGTGTTGTTTCCTGCTTTTGTAAGCAGAAAAAAGTCATTAAGACCCCCCCCCCCCCCCCGCAAAAAAAAAAAGAAGAAGAAGGCTAGAGAAGAGGAGGGTGACTGGGCAGCTCTTCTAGGATCCCTAGCAGCTCCCAAAAGAAGTCCCATCTACTTTCACCAGCCCCTTTCCCACCTCGCCCCCTCCTTGCACACATCCTAACCAGAAAAACCTGCCTCTCTCCTCCCAGCCTCCAAACCAGGCTTCTGCCGACCAGATCCCACGTGGCTACAATCTCCCCTCCCCTCTACCAGCGGCTGTGTAGTTTATGGACCATCTTCCCAGGCCAGCTCAGGTGTTATCCCAGTGACACTGTGAGCTGGATAGTCTCATGCCCATTGTACAGATGGCAAAGCTGAGGCTCAGATAAGCTAAGATCCTTGCCCAAGGTCACATCACCTGTCTGTGATTGCTCCTGAGGCCGAATTCCCCAGCCAAGCCCTGCATCAGTTCAAGTTCCTGTCAGGAACTCGAGTTTCAGGACCCGAGGCTGACCTGTTGAATCTTGTTTAGCCACATGAAAGAGCAGCTGTGTTCCGATTCTCTGAAGAACCCAGCCCTGCGGCATCCCAGCATGCTCAGTGCAGACAGGCACCTGAGACTCACTGGAGCCTCTCCCCGCACAGCTCAGCCTGGGCCTGAGCCTGAAGAGAGAGCAGAATGGAAGGACCTTTGGGCCCAGACCAGGAGGGTGGGGAAAAGGCTGGAAAGGGGCAGACAGCCAGCATGCTGACAGGAGCAGGCAAACCCTCCAGTCTAGGGTGGTTAGGGTGTGGGCTGGAGAGGAATCCTGGGCTTCCTCAAACCAGTTCAGTTCCTTCTGGTAAATGTTTGCCGAGAGCCCACTCTGCCAGGCCCTGGGATAAGCAAAGGGGATCCAGGGATAAAGTAGACTCAGCTCCTGCTCTCACTTAGCTCACGAGCTGTCTGGGGAGGCCAGCCCGGAAGGAAGACCATGCCTATAGGCCTGCAGTGCGGAGGAATTATTTTGGGGATGGCACTGGGCCACATGGTGTGGGGCCTTCGATGCTAGACTAAGCTGTCTGGGTCTTCTCTTGTCTGCCCAGGAACCACGGGATATTCTCATGCCCATTGTACAGATGGCAAAGCTGAGGCTCAGATAGGAGGTCTTAGAGCAGGGGAATAGCTGGCCCAGTCATCTCACTTAGAAATGGAATCTTAGACCTTGGCTGGGTAGCTCAGTTGGTTAGAGCATCGCCCCGATGAGCCAAGGTTGCAGGTTCAATCCCTAGACAGGGCACATACAAGAATCAACCAATGAATGCATAAATAAGTGGAAAAACAGATCTAAGTTTCTCTCCCTCCCTTCCTCTAAAATCAATAAATTTAAAAAAAAAGAATTTTTAATGGAATCTTATGACCTGTGACCTGAAGGGCTCCTAAGCCATCACTGGGGCAGGAACAACTGGGGATGGGGTAGCATAGGAAAGTGGGGACAGACAGCGACCCCTGGATGGGACCCTCTTGGCTACAGTGAGGGCTGCAGGGAGACTGGGTGAGGCCCACAGAGGTTAGGAAGGGAGTTCAGTTCCAGAGAAAGAGCAGGCAGAGGTAATGGGGCTGCATGGGGAGTGGGGCTGACCACGGGGGTGATTTCACTTTCTTTTGGCTTTTCTGTGTTTTCCCCTTTCTGCACTGAGTAACTAGAAGAAGGGGCCAAGCTGGCATTGTTTGAAAATCCTGGGAAGGGAATCTGGTGGCCCTGCCTCACCCGAGGCACAGGAACAGCTCCTGGGCAGCTGGAGAGAGTGAGCAGGACTCCTGGTGGGGGAGGCTTGGTCGGACATGGATACAGGGAGCTGTGGCCCTGGGCAAATCTGGCCCCTCTGAACCTCGGTGTCCTCATCTTTGTGCGTGTGTAGGGCGGGGGGTAGGGGTGGGGGGGAGAAGAATGATGCTGTGGCAGAGGCAGTGGGTGGAGTGGAGGCGTCTGGGGGCCCCCCACACCCTCCGGCTCCCAGGTGTGTCTGTCCACGTCATCTTCCGCCCAGGCGTGGGCCAGCTCAGCACAATCTGGCAGGACCAGCCTGGGTGCCCAGCAAAGGCAGGCTGGGTTCTGGCCCCTTGCTGTGCCTCCCCAGCCTGGCCGGGCTGCCCCAATTCATGGACAGCCTATTTCTAGTGGGGCAGCCCAGTCAAGTGAGGAAGTCTGGCTCTCGCTGAGCAGGTAACGGCCAGGACTTGCTCCCAGATGAAGCCGTGGCAGAGCAAGCCCTGGGCACCGGGAGGGCTCTGTAGGAGCTCACTGAGTTCCCCTCTCTGGGCCTCAGTTTCCCCTTTGTCTACTGAACCAATCCACTCATTCACTTTCTCTTCTACTGAGTATGAGGCCTGCGATAGCATCCAGGACACCGTGAGCCCCTTCCCGGCCTTTGGGGGCGTCCAGCGGGGTCCCTCTGCAGCCCGGAGTGGCAGCAAAGCTGGAGGGGAGACAGCTCTGCTTGGTGAGGTGGGGCCTTGGCTTCCCTCTGCGTCCGCCCGGGAAGACGGCCAGGAGAGGGCGGCAGAGAGCAGGATCCAGCGGAGGGAGCCCGTGACCTTGGCCGTGCGCTGAGCGGAGGCCTGGAGAGTCTCAGCCTCACTGCTGTCAGGAGGACGTTTCGCAGGTGCCTCTGCTATGTCAGCGTTCTCTCACCTGGGCCCCAGCCGCCCGCACCCCCGCGCTCTCCAGCCCCGGGAGGAGCCCTCCCAGGGCGGCCTTAAAACTGCGGAGGGCGGTCGAAGGGCGAGGAGAGAAGGAGCAGCTGTGACCAGTGCGGACCATCCATGGCGCAGGGTCACGGGTCACCTGTAGGAGCAGTGGGCTCCCTGCAGGGTCTTTGACCAGGTCTTGACGTGATCCCTGTGTGTTTTCTACAGATCATGCTGGTGCTGTGGGGAGGACAGACCCACGCACACACTCAGACACACTAACACACACTTCCACACAAACCACGCCCTGCTCACACACTCAGATTCATATATGTACCAGCACATTCATATGCTAGCACACACACCCCATGAGCTACTCTGACACTTTCACACAAATACACCTGAAGGCACACACCCATTTTCACACCATACACACTCACAAGCACTCTCACACTCACACTTGTGTACACACACAGCTCACACACATTCATATTCTCAAACACATGCTGATGCACACCCATTTTATTTTTTTAAAAATATATTTTTATTGATTTCAGAGAGGAAGGGAAAGGGAGAGAGAGAAAGAAACATCAATGATGAGAGAGAATCACTGATTGGCTGCTTCCTGCACAGGGATTGAGCCAGCAACCTGGGCATGTGCCCTTGACCGGAATCGAACCTGGGACCCTTCAGTCTGCAGGCTGGCACTCTATCCACTGAGCCAAACCGGCTAGGGCTGACGCACACCCATTTTCCCACGCAGCTCACAGAAGTGCTCACACACGCAGCTCTTACATCTGTCACACTATTGTACACTCACACACTCGCACCCTCACACATCCACACATGTGGGGACCTCCCTGGAGATGAGCAGGTGGAGCCAGATGGAGGCTGTCAGCTCTGGACCCCCAGGCATCTGTGACCCACTGCCACCCATCCACTTCCCAAGGGGATTTGAGATTATGGTTTAGAAGATTACATTTCAAATAAAACAGGATAATGAAGAAGATGAACTTGGAGGCAGAAGCATTAAAAGCATAACCCTCGTTTCTCCAGGCCCAGGCCTTCGAACTTTGTGACTATGTGCTGCTTTTGACCATCTTTCCAGCCCTTGGAGACCTCTCTCTCCCCAAGACTTACTCCCTGCCCACATGTCTAACTCTGACTGGGGTGTTAGGGCACCCCAATGTCCACAGCTCCCCAGCATGTGAGTGAGGCTTCAGGATACAAGGAGCTTTGGATTCTGTGATACAATATATTATATGTCAATGCAGCTTGAGACACTTGGAATATGTGATAAGACTTCCTCACATTTGCATAGCAGCTTACACACCATAAAGCACTTTCATAATAGTAATAGTAATAGAAATAGTATCCCCTTTACAGAAATGGAGAGGAATACATAAAATGCAGCATGATAGTGCAAGTTAAAAATAGGAGAAGGATAAAGAAAAACAAAGGCAAGTGGATTATAAAATGTAAGAGACCAATAGATACACGTCATATATGCACAGAGCATCATGAGGTACTTTGCTGCCGTTTTTTTGGGCGCTGATGCTCCGTAAGACCCCAAATAAGCAGGGGGAGCAATGTCATTAAATCCTCACGAGTATCTTCCCAGTGAGATATTATTGCTACTTCACAAATAAAGACAACGAGCCTTAGGGAGGTTAGGGGCCCTTTCTAAGGCCCCAAGGGCTCTAATTGTAAAGTCTCCCCGCCAGACCCCATGTCTACCCTGCACTCTGGAATGTTCTTCCCTGCCCCTTTCTCGATGCACACACCCACTTCCTCCTCCACATCTCAGCTTAAATGTCACCTCCTGGGAGAGCCCTTCCCTGACCCCTCATCTCTTCCCTCTCTGATAGTTCCTTTGTAATGAGTGTTCTCCTTAGCATCCCCCACAGTTTATAATGAGGCGTTTACTCCACGCCCATCCCCCTCCCTCACCGAGCCGGGATGGCATCTGTCTCGTTTGCTGCTCCATGGGCAGCACCTGGATCAGAGCCCAGGACATGCAGGGGCTGACACGTTGGTGAATGAATGACAACCGTGCTCAAAACCATGAGATCACCTTGCCTTCCTGGAAGATGTCACAGACCCTTGACTCCCAGGACTGAAGGGTCCCTCAGAGCTCACCTCATCCCATCCCTGCATAATAGAAAGGGGAAACTGAGGGCAGAGAGGGCAAGGGATTTGTCAGGGTCCCACAGGGGTAGACGCAGAGCTGGGGGAGAGCAGGTCCCGTCCCAGGCCACGGGCGGTCCTAACTGGGTGAGGTTTATGAAGTGAGACAGGACAGCCCCCAAATGTAGCTGGGAGGAGGGGCTGCCTAGAACAATGTGGTCAGCCCGCGGAGGAGGTGGGGAGGAGGAGGAGAGGCCTGCTGGCCTGGCGGGGAAGGAATCCAGCAAGGGCCGTGCTCGTGCTGGGTTTCCTCCCTGCACAGGGGGAAGTAAACACATTCCTGGGCTGTGCAGGCATCCCCCGCTCCAGACGCCCCACTAGCTGTTGAGCTGCGGAGGGGAGGGCCCAGAGATGGTGCATGACTCACTCAGGGGCAGAGTGGTATATGGTGGCTGGTGCCCTGTGCCAGGCTCCTCCTGAGGACACAGTGTCTCTCTCCACACCAGACCTGTGCAGAGGACCAGGGACAGCTGGGCTAGGACCAGCCTGGCTGGGCTGCTCTGAGGATCAGCCTGTGGTACCCTGCACTGGCAGGTCAGAGAGGAAGAGGGCCCTGGGAACCTGGGACAAGGCAGGAACAGCTCCTGACATACAGATGGACTCACCAAGGCCCAGAAGAGCAAGGACTTGCCCCAGGTGCCACAGCAAGACCAGAACCCAGGTCTTAGGGACAATGATTCCGTGTGTCCCTGCCATCTCCCAGCCCCTGCAGCCCCTCTCCCCCACCCACCCCTTCCTCCCTTCAGCTGTCTGGCCCTCTGCATATGCTGATTCTTCCACCCAGAATTCCCTCCCTGAACTCTCTTGACCAGGCAAACTCCTACCTGTACTTCAAAACCATTCTGAGCTTTCCCAGCACAGGGACCAGCTGGCCTGGGGGCAGGGTGGGTCCCGCCACAGCAGCTGTCTCCTGATGCCAGCCGGGGCTGCAAGCGCAGCAGCTGTGAAACCTGCCTCTTGGCAGCAGCCAGGGATGACTCACGGGGAGTGGAGAGCCAGGAAGGCTTGGTTGTCACCCTGTGTGAAAAGTTTGAGGGCCATGGAAAAGTGCCCAGGGCAGAGACGGCGAACCTGTGACACGCGTGTCAGAGGTGACACGCGAACTCATTCGTTTGGTTGATTTTTCTTTGTTACATGGCATTTAAATATATAAAATAAATATCAAAAATATAAGTCTTTGTTTTCCTATGGTTGCAAAGATCAAAAAATTTCTATATGTGACACGGCACCAGAGTTAAGTTAGGGTGTTTCAAAATGCTGACACGCCGAGCTCAAAAGGCTCGCCGTCACTGGTTTAACTGGTGTCTCAGCTGCAATTGATTGATGGTGGCTGCGTGGGGCACTGTGTTAAGGAGGATTCAGAGGAAGGGAATCTGGTGGTAGAGCCACACTTATTTGATACCCCTGGGCTGAGATGTCCTAAGGGCCCTGCCTGTCCTATGATCTGAATCAGCAACTCTCAAGCTTGGGCAGGGCCTGAGGGCAGGCAACAGGGCAGGGCCCCACCCCTCCAAGCCTCTGGCCGCCACACCATACACACACACACACACACACACACACACACACACCCGCGCGCGCGCGCGCGCGCGCGCCTCTCAGAAGAGATAAGGGCCCTTCCCAGGCAAGTGGGCCTCTGCGGCCCTCACCTCTGTGGGCCCCAGATAAAATTCTTTCCAGCTTGTTCCAGCCACTGGTTTTCCTCCCGAGTTCCTGCTGCTGCTGCTGGATTATTTCCGCCAGCTCAGCACAGAACAGACTCAGCAGTGCATGAGGCTAAGCTGCTTCCTGCCTGCTGCGGGGAGGGGCTGAGCTGGGCTGGGCCGGGAGGAAGGAGCAGAGGCTGGGAGGCTGAAGTCCAGACCCCAGCGATAAGCAGCCCGTCACTGCCCAGAGAAGGATGTCCTATTGTGCTTCCTTCTTCCTCCTGAGGGTGGCTCTGGCCCCTCCTCCAGAGCCGTCTGTAAAATGAGGGAAACAGCACCAGATACACTCTGACAGAGGATGGCGAAGGGACTGTACTGGGTTGACTAGTGTACCCCCAGAATTCATGTTCAGCAAGAAGGGAACATGAATGAAGGGAATGAAATCTTGGCACATGTGAGCAGTTAAGATGGGGTCAGACTGGATTAGGGCAGGTCCCTGACTGGTGTCTTTATGGGGAAATGTGAGCACTGAGACCAAACACAGACACCCACAGAGAGAGGGCTATGGGACAACGGAGGCAGAGGTTGGAGTCGTGCTGCCACAAGCCAGGGAATTCTGGAAGCTACCAGGGGCTGGAAGAGCCAAGGAAGTGTCTTTGGAAGGAGCGTGGCCCAGCTGACATCTTGCTTTTGGGCTTCTGGCCTCAGGAGCTGTGCAAGGATGAATACTGTTGTGTGAAGCACCCAGCGCGGAAACAATACAGAGCTGCCTTCAAGCATGTGTCGGCCACACCGTGGCCACTCGATAGCAGGCGCCCCCACAACTGCGCCTGGTGCGTTCGTTTCTTGCCTGCCCCCCTCCTCCATCCCTTTGCCCCGCTGAGCGGTGTTCTTCCCCACCCACAGCCCAGGATGCCTCCCTCCCCGTGGGCAGCCTCCACCCTTGCCCAGCACGTAGCAATGCAGGCCGGGCAGGAGAGCTGACGAAAGACTAGATGTGTGGGGTGGGCGTCAGTCTCACAGAGGCTGGCTGAGACCAGGCCCCGAAAAGACCGGCTTCCCACCGTGTGGAAGACAAAGGTGGGCAGGGGCCCTCAGCCGCTGCTGAATTCTAGGCTCTGTTAAAGGACACAATTCAGCCGGGTACATTTGAAGATCTAATTGGCTGGGTGGAATGGTTTGTGAATCTGGCAGCATCCTATTTAGCAAGTAGGACACCTCAGGGGTTGTACAAAATGGAAGGTTTTACAGGCAGAAAGCGGGTGGGACAAAACGAGGAAAAGAGTGGATTATTTCAGGCAAAGTCACCTTCCCTTAGGGGCAGGCGGGGGTTTCTTACAGACAGATTAGCTCACCAGTGCTGACTAGGACATTCCAGACTAATTGATTTAAAATGCCACTCCTGGGAGCGGTTGAAAGTGTACTGAAGTTAAGCGTTCGGCCTTGGTGGCGCTTAGCAAAAGGGATTCCATTTTGGGTCTGCTGTTTCTATGAGCAACTCCCAGCTCCATGAGGGCAGGGGCCAAATCCACTTCGTTCCTTCAGCTCCTGACACAGGCCTGGGTTCCTCTGTCTCCACTGCTCTTTGTCCATCGAACAGCTTCTGTTTTTTCCATCAACTGTGCCAGGCCCCATTCTAAGTGCTTCTACAAGTAATGAAAGGCTAAAACCAGATTGCAGCCCGCAACAAACTCACACACGTTGTCTGAAAGCCCCATCCCTGCCCCCCACTGAAATCTGTTACTAGACCCCCAACTGAGGGCAGGTGTCACAGGGAGGATGCCATCCTCCACCCAAGTGGCCCAGGAAACAGTTCTGACTGGAGTTGCCTGTCCCTTTAGTCACCCCGACTCGGTGATCTCGCGACATGTCCTCAGGAGCCCACCGTGACATCCACAGCTGGAGACTGGGCCTGGAGCAGGCCTGGAAGGTGGGCTCAGCCCCCAGCCCTCAGCCTTCAGTGCAGGAAAATCCTTTGGCCAGAAACAGGTCCAGTGGGCTATGGGGGCCTAACTGATAAACCAGCAGGCATAGCTTTTGCCCCCCACACCCTGCCCAAGGGGACCCTCAGGGGACTGGTGTGTCAGGAACTGAGGAATTGAGGGTTGTCGTTCCTGGGTGTATCCTTAACCCACTCAGCTTCTCTCCTCTTTCTCTTTCTCTCTCTCTCTCTCTCTCTCTCTCTCCACTTCTCTTTGTTGATAGTACAGTTTCTGTTTTTTTGTGACCAACTGTCCTACTCTTGCCTTGAATTCATGTTTCCCAAGAGGATCTACTTGGGGCAGTTAATTTTCCCACCAGGCCACCCTAAAGGCTGGTGAATCTGCCTATAGATTGGGTCTTCACCAGGGAGGTGGGGTCACCTGGCACAGCAGGACTGCTTCTGAGGAGGCTGTGGGAGTGGCGGGCAGGCTGAGGCTGGCTTGGACAGGTGCTGCCAACTGTCTCCTTCACATCTCAGCTCTCCTTGTAAACTGCAGAGCCCAGCTCCCTCTCATGACTCCCTTCAACCCCAGGAAAGGCCTCTGAACTGCCCCACAGAGTAGAGTCAGGATGCGATTTTGGTGCAAACCCACCACCTCTTACTCTGTAACCATGGCAGGCATTACCAATCCATCCTAGCACTCGCACTCCACCCCGTTCACTGAGCTGAGCACAGAATCAGACTCGGAACCAACAGGGCGCTCCAGGCAGCAGTCGCCAAGAGATTCCAGATGACATGAAGGAACGAGACAGGACAGACAGAGTGGACAATCTCTGGAGCTGCCCAAAGGCACTGGTATGGCCTGAGTCTGAGTCAGCGCTTCGTTCCAAGCAGAATGTGCAGGCGGGCGGGGGGGTGGGGGGGGGGGGGGTGTCAGTGATCGGAGGGGAGGTTCTAAGGGCTCGTAACTTTGAGGATCTTGGCATGGGCCAGGCTTGTGAGGGTTGCCCAGGCCAAGAGCGACGCTGGGGGTGAGACGCTGACTCACTGGCTCTGGGTTTGAAGTTCATCACCTGAACTCCTTTTGTCTCTGTCTCTTCAGTGACTCAAACAGGCAGCTTCCCCCACACCACCGAGGTGCTCCTCAGCCAGCTCACTGAGATGTGCCCTGGGCTTTGAGAAGGTACTAAAACATCACCCTGGTGGGGGCCACCCCAAAGGCACAGGGACCAGGGTGTCTGTCTGCAGAGGCACCCACTATATCAAATGGGGCCCATTGTGCATTGGGAAATCGAAGGACTTCTCAGTGCCTTAATACATTCACGGCATCTGTGCAGGGCTTCCTCAAACTGTTGGATTTATTTTGACAGATGGACTACATAGGAGTTAAAAACGAATTCACCCACCTGTGGAAGGAGATAGAGAACAGAAATGAGGGAAGGGGGCCGAGTATAAGGAAATGGCCATGGTTAAAAGGCTCCTGAATGAGGAGCTCAGGGCTTAGCTTGTTAGAAACCAGAGCATTTAGGAGCTGGGACGACTCGTTTGCTACCTGAGGGCCCCGACCTAACCCCACACAAAGGTGGACTCCAGAGGGATTCATCTCCACGGAAGAGGCAAAGCTATACAGTTAGCGGACAGAAAGGGAGGGGAACATCTTTGTGACCCTGAGGCAGGGAACAATGCATTAAACAAAACAAGTATTTGATTATAACAAAATTCAGGATTTGAGTTCAAAGAACACCTGCAGGAAAGGGACTAGACAAAGAGACCCAGAGATGTACGCACGGTCAAAAACAGACAGGGAACTAACACGTAGATTACACCTGAGAACCCAGGAGAAACAGAGAGAAACCCGAGATGTAGCCTCAAAGAGCTCAGCTCAGAGCCCTGGTAGGCCCCCGAGTGCACCACAGTCTCGAAGTCTCAACCACATCCCACTCTTAAATATTAGACAAGATAATGTACACTAAATTCATCCAATACAACAGCCTTTGGCTGTGTCTGTTCGCAGCTCCTTCCTCAACCACTGGCTCGGCCCTTCCTTCTTGTGGCCTTTGAGGATGAGGGGAAGCAGAGAAGACACAGGTCTGGGCCTGGGCCTGGGCCTGGGCCCTGATCTCCCTGCCATAGCAGAGGAGGGGCAGGAGCACACAAACCCTCCAGAACTCTCCTGGGCCCACCTCAGCTCCTCCATCATCCCAGCTGTCTCTCTAAGGCTCTGGCAGAGTCAGAGTCAAGCCTGTTTCTTCATCTTAACATGTGGATAAAAATAGTCCCCACCTGTAATAGCTTGCCAGGGCTATTACAACAAAGGACCACAAACCAGGGGTGTGTGTGATGGGGGGGGGGGGGGGTGTTAAACAACAGAAACGGATTTCCTCCTAGTTCTGGAGAGTAGAAGTCTAAGATCAAGGTGTGGCAGGGGGTGGGGAGTTCCTACTGAGAGCTGTGAGGTACAAGGTGTTCCAGACCTCTCCCATAGCTGTTGGGGCTTTGCTGGCAATCTTTGGCGTTCCTTGGTTTTTAGACGAATCACCCAATTTCTGTCTTCATCATCACGTGGCCCTCTCCCTTTACAAGGTCATTGGGTTGGGGCCACCTTAATAACCTCATCTTCACTTGATCGTTGGCAAAGACCCTATTTCCAAAGACCATCATGGTCACCGGTACTGAGGGTTAGGGCTGCAACGTCTTTCTGGGACACACACAATTCAACCCATAACACCACCTCCAGAAATGTTGGATTTTTAAAAAATCTTATTTATTGATTGATTTGAGAGAGAAAGGGGGGGAGAGAGAAAGAGAGAAACATCGATTTGTTGTTCCACTTATTTATTCATTCATTGGTTGCTTCTTGTACGTGCCATGACCGGGAATCCAACCCGCAATCCCGCAATCTTGGTGCATCTAGACCAGCGGTTCTCAACCTGTGGGTTGCGACCCCTTTGGGGGTCGAACGACCCTTTCACTGGGGTCGCCTAAGATCATCGGAAAACACATATATAATTACATATTGTTTTTGTGATTAATCACTATGCTTTAATTATGTTCAATTTGTAACAATGAAATTGGGGGTCACCACAACATGAGGAACTGTATTGAAGGGTCGAGGCATTAGGAAGGTTGAGAACCACTGATCTAGACGATGCTCTAACCAGCTGAGCTACCCGGCAGGGCAGACATGTTGACTGGATTAAAAGAGCTAATACATGAAGTAATCGCTCAACAAATGTTCTTTGTTATCAGTGTTATTTCACTGCAGTGGCTGCCAGCGTGTCCCGTGGGGCGAGGTGACTGCCACAAGGACAGTGTGACTGTATCCCTGGAATGTGGCCGGTGGTGGCTCCAGTATTTCACTGTCAGGATGAACTTAAGGGTGACAGGGAGTTAGCAAGCTCACTAACAGTTCTTAACTCTCACGTACGAATCCACAAAGACAGAAATGGTTTTTTTTGGGTTTTTTTGGTGCCCTTGACCAGAATCGAACCTGGGACCCTTCAGTCCGCAGGCCGACGCTCTATCCACTGAGCCAAACCAGTCAGGGCCAGAAATGGCTCTGAAGACACTTAATGTGTGGCTCTGAAACTGTCAATGATCCACCACATCAAATACTATTGCTGTTGTTATCAGTCCTTTGTAATGGTTTGCAGGGGAGGTGATGGTCATCGCTGGTGGGGGGCGGGGTAAGTGCTCCCAAGGCACCCCTTGGCACAGCCACCGTGAGTGCCACGTCACTGTGGTCAGGCTGAGTCATGAGGTGACACTGAGATCCCCATAATGTACCCAGGCCCCCTCAGTGGGGCTGAGCTTGGTGTGTGGCCGCGTGGGTGGGGACCGCAGCTTTCTGTCTGGGAGGCACCAGACCATTGAAAGTGGGCGTGAGTGGCTCAGACCTCTGCATCTGCAAGGGCAGGTTGAGTCTCAACTTGGTGCCTGCCTCCTGCTTCTAAGCTACTTCTTTACTCAGCACTTTGTGAAGCTCAAGTTCAAAGTCCTGAATGAAAGATCTGATAATGAATGAATCCTCTCCAAGGAGGATACAATGGTGTCCTTATGGTGCTTGTAAAAGGCCCCTATAAATGTGTGCTTCCTTGTTTTTCTTCCGGGTTTCCGTTGCTTTCTGTGCCCATTTATAAAAATGTTTTAAAAGTTGGGGAAATTGAGGCCTGAGCAGGCAGCGGTAGGGGTGAGGGGAGACAGCCAGCAAATAGCTGTGGATCGGCAAAGATCCCAATAAAGACAACTATGGGGGAGTGCCTGGTGGTCTAAGCCATAATAAAAATAACTAGCACTTAGCAAGCCTCTGCTATTCCTGAGCACCAGACTCATGGATCGTGTTCTTTAATCTTCACAGCAATGCCACACAGTCATCGTGTAATTATATGTGTATTTTACAGATGAAGGAAGGAAATGAAGGGTTAGTGGCTTGCCCAGGGTCACCTTGCCAAGAAGTGGCAGATGAGCAATTTGAACTCAAGCCTGACTCCACGATGCCGGTTTGGCTTTGATGCTGGGCTGTGATGAGGTCCCCAAGGCTGGAGCAAAGCAACTGAATTTCTCCAGCCCACACATCCAGAAAAAGCTAGAGCCCAGAGGGCTGAGTGAGTGTGGAGGCTCCTGTGTCCCTGTTAGGCCTTAAGATGTGGAGAGGAATATGTATATATAATCTCCAATTCCTGTGACACAGGACAATGTGGGGAAGCCTTGCAGGCACAATGCTGGGCAGAAGACGCCAGACACAACGCACATCCCATGTGATTCCATGTAAGTGACGTTCTAATGGGGACAAAGCCAGTCCTGTGGTGACAACATCAGGAGAGTAGTTGCCTTTGAGGAGGCCTCCTGCATGATAGAAATTGCTCACCTCTTGACTTGGGAGGCTCGGACCCAGGTGGACGTACGTGGGAAAGGTCATCAAGCTGCACGCTCCAGATTTGAGCCTCTATTGCAGTGGTTCTCAACCTTGGCTGCACATTAGAATCACCTGGGAATCTTTTTAAAATCCTGATTTCTGGGCCTCATCCTCCGGAAATTCTGTTTCTTTGCTATGGGGTGGGGCCACAACATTAGTAACAAAGAAACAGAATTTCCGGAGGATGAGGCCCAGTAATCAGGATTTTAAAAAGATTCCCAGGTGATTCTAATGTGCAGCCCAGGTTGAGAACCACTGCCATAGGCACATACAAGAACTGTCCAGTGAATGCATAAATAAGTGAAACAACAAATTGATGTTTTTTTCCCTCTCTCTCTCAAATTAATTTTAAAAACTTTTAACATTCATTTATGCATTTCCTCGTTTATCTTTTCAGTGTTCAACAGGCTTCTGTAGAGGGCTTGCTATGTGCCAGGCACCATGCTGCATGCTGGGGATACACCAGTAAATAATCTGACAAAAACATCTCGTGTTGCTGTCCTCCTAGCCAAGATTGAGATTATTGGTACTTTAAAATCGTAAGTATACAATATGCTTGTTGAAGAAAAATAAAACAGGGAAAGGGGTGAGGCGTGAAGGGCAGGTTGCATCTTCAAGTAGCATGGTCAGAGAAGACCCTGAGAAGGTAACATTTCAGCAAAGATCAGCTGCAAGTGCAAATCCCTGAGACAGGTGCGGCACGTCTCTGGCCAGAGGGAAGCAGTGAGGGGTCAGGGTGGCTAGAGGGTGATTGAGGGGGAGCCATAGATTGAGGTTCGGGAAGTGACAGAGAGGGAGACAGTGTAGGGCGTTCAGACTTAGGCTCTCTGGGACTGAGGTTGGGTTTTGAATGGAGAGCTGCGTTGATCTGGCTGCATATTTGTAAAGGGAGACCGCTGCTGGCTGCCACCCTGGAAAGAGACTGTAGGAAGGCCAGGAAGCCCGAGGCCAGTTCTGGGCTCCCTCGCTGCACTGCCTCTCTGCTCTCCCACCTGTGCTTCTCCAGGGGAACCTTGACCTCTAGGCACTGAGAGAAGAGGAAGGGGCCTTGCTGTTCCCTGTGGAGGCCAACAGGACAGGCTAGAAGGCGGGGAGGAGCAGCCCCGAGCCTCTCTGGACAGGGTGTGCGAAGGCCTTTGGAAAACGCAAAATGCAGACATGGACTGCTTCCTTTCGATTCTCCTGGAGGCTTTCCAAGGAGGCAGAGGTTGCTTGACAAGGCTCCTGGCTGGAGCTAGAGCAGCAGAGGTGAGATGGAGGCTGACATCACCTCAGGCAGGGCTCCCCCCCTGCCCCCTGCTGCAGGAACGGCTGACCTCACCCCTCCTCCTCCAGGTGGGGAAGGTGCAGAGAGCCCTGTGGGGGCGGGACAAAGGGATCCCTCCCATAGCAAGGGCCTTTCTTCAAGGGCCGAAGGTGTTCTTTCATAGGGAAGTCTGGATTGAAGGGAGGACCCCTGCATCTGCAGGCCTGGCTCTCCCACCGCCTGCCTGCCTGCCCTGTGGCTTGTGGACATCAAGCTGTGACTGTGCAGAAATTCCATCTCTTTAACGTGACCCTTTCTCCTTTCTGTCCATCCAGTCCCTTCCTTAATCACTAAACCCTTAGGACATCAGAGTCAGGTCAGCATCAAACTATCTTAAGAACAAAGCCTCGGGTCTGCTGACCACAGAAACAGAGCTGTGGTCAAGCTAACGATAACTTCTTGACTTTAGTCATGTTTCAGCCCAAGGCCCATGAAAGTGGAACCACCCTATGGACCACACCCTCAAGAAACCAGACAGAACATGGCCCTGGCTGACGTGAGGCCTGGTCTGCTGCTCCCTACTCTGGCCCTGTGTAGGCAGTTAGACGTGAGCAGAGCTAGGATGATGGGCCAGGTACAGAAGGTCACCAGGGTGGAAAGCCCAAAGTGCCTAGCAATGGACAATCAATGGTAGGGGGGACCTCACCCCCAGGGTGACTCTCCCTTCCCTAGCATATCCCTGGTTGTGGGGTTTGGACCCTCTGACATTTCCTCCCTGGAGATAACATCTAGGCCTCAGTTGAATTTCAGCTCCAGGCCCAGGTAAGCAACAAAATCAGCCTCAGGATGAGCTGTATGGAATAATGACCCCTGCCCTGGTGCCGGCCAATCAATCATTGGAGACCACAACCCTGAAAGGACACACCTGGAGGACTGCTGAATATTCTATTGAGAGCTTCCCCCAGGACCTCACCTGAAATCTCCGCCCTTAAAACCCTTAGGGGAGGACCAGGTGTGCTCTCCCTGCAGGGAACAGGCTCTCTTGCTCACACCATTCCCTTCTCCCTTCCCCTCACCCCTCCCCGCCCCAGGCACGTTACCATTAGCTTCCTCACTCCCAAGCTCCAAGGGCCCCTCCTTTACTTCTATAACTTGTTTCCTATGTCCATTTCTTTTAGGAATCATTTTTCTACCTCTATGATTTACCAAATAAATGTTCTTTTACAGTTTGAGTCTTGGCTCTGAAATCTTTTCTAGCCAGAACCCAAGTACCAAGGTTGCTGAACCCAGGTTTGGTCTGACCCCACTGGTCAGACACCTGGTGCCGGTTCACCGCCTCCAACAGCCCCAGCCAATCAGTAGAGCCCATGACTCCTTTAAAGGTTTACTGGCCTCTTCCCCTATGTAACGCATCCTCTGGAAGCCATCAGGGAACCAGGTCGTTTAGACTGGCTTACCTGTGACTCCAGGCTTGGCACCATTTTCTTAACTACTAAACGACTTTCTTTGCTACAAACTCCTGTTTGAGTATGACTGGGCTTTGATGCACACAGGAGAACAGACCCCCTTAGTCTGGTAACCAAGCTCCCACTCTGGGCTCTTCTCCCTCCTGCAAAATATAGCGCCTGGTCAGAGTCTCCAGTGTTTTTTTTCTTTCACTTTACAACCGTATCCAGAGAGCCCACTGCACCCCTGGTCTCTACCCTGGGATCTGGGCCTAAAGGAACTTGGTCCAGGTGTGTCCTAGAGCTGAGCCTAGGGTCACCCACTGGCATCTTTCCTGAAGGGTGAAGGCTGAGGCTGTTACCTGCTGAGGGTGTGTCCAAGGTAGGCTGATGTTTTGCCTTGTCCTCATGGTCCATGTCAACTCCCCAAGGAACAGGCCAAGCTTTATATTTGAAGACACAGTAGAGCCCTGCCTTCCAGAGCCCTGAAGTCACCCTAACCCAGGGGTGGGCAAACTTTTTGACTCGAGGGCCACAATGGATTCTTAAACTGGACCGGAGGGCCGGAACAAAAGCATGGATGGAGTGTTTGTGTGAACTAATATATATTCAAAGTAAACATCATTACATAAAAGGGTACGGTCTTTTTTTTTTTTTTTTTAGTTTTATTCATTTCAAACGGGCCAGGTCCGGCCCACGGGCCATACTTTGCCCACGGCTGCCCTAACCCCTTGCAGATACGCTGACAGGCTCCCGGTGGCCTACGATGTAAAAGCCTGTTTCTATCATCTGGTCTTCGTGACCCCCACAGTTGGGGCACCGCCCCATCTTTCCCCTTCCCCACCTGCACTCAGCATTTCAGACCTCTCCTTGGCCTCCTCAACCCTCAGAGGACATCGCTTTCCACCCTCAGCCATGGCTTTGGCTCTGCCTGGAATGCCCTCAACTCCACCAGCCAGACATTTGCAGAGTCCTTTATATTGACCTGTTTTACAAAACATTATTGAATTCTCATAAAAATTTCATGGGGCAAGTGTCATCCCCTCCTTTACAGCTGAGAAGTTGAGTGATTTTGCCTAAAGTCAAAACAGCTAGTATCTTTGGGGCTGGAAGCCACGCCCAGACCTCCCTCCCCGCACCAGAGACTCCAGTGCTGAGATCTTAATCACACACAAGCTTCTCCCAGCTCCTGCCCGCAGGTGGGTCTCTTTGCTCCAATAGACTTGAGCTGTCCGAGGCAAGGCCAGGGCCTCCTCGGCCTCGGGGTGTGGCCCATGGTTGTCTAGCAAATGCTCTTTCCCCGGTGCGACTGGGAGCATTTCCCATTGCCCACCTGAGGGCTGAGAGCAGGCTCTTCCCTGGGCAGCCACCCCGGGCTGGACTGGCTTTCCCAGCCTTTTCTCCACGAGGCAGGTAAGGCTAACTGCTGCCCAGGCATGCAGCGCCATGACTCATCCACTGCAAGGCACCACCCCAGCCGCCCCCTGAGAGCTGGGGAAACCAGCTGGGTGGGTCCAGCTGGCAAAGCAGTTGGCCTGCTCACTTTCCCTACCAGCTCAGACCTCAGCCATGTGGCCCTGGCTATTCCAATTGGGATGATGATAAACTTAACATTTCAATCCGTCAAAATCCACCTAATCTACCATGTTCCCCAAGATCATGAGAAAGATTTCCTAGTGAACCAGGCCTCAAATTCTGGGCAGCGCCTTCCTCTTGGATATTAATACTGGCAGCTAACATTAGTCAACAGCTCCCTGTATGTTTGGCACCGTTCTGAACATAGCAAAACTTTTTTTTTTTTTTTTTATAGCAAAACTTCTGCCTTTCCCTTGGTCCCAGGTAGGAAGATAACACAGAGCAAAACTGTATCTAGTTGTTCAGATGCAGCAATGGAGAGACAGCTAACCTGGGCTATCGTCGGGAACAGAGTGAAGTCTAGCAAACCTCATCTTCTGTCTCCACTAGTATTTCCAAGGCCTTCATCAAGCTGCCTTCCAGAAGCTCAGAGGATTCTGCTTTTGTTTCAGATCAAAGGTTAATGCAAGAGGAAGTTGCTGATGTACACACACAGCTTTGATGTTATGACTTCATCTTTATTAGAAATGGGAGCCAGCCAAGGAGAGAGAGTCCTGGTGAAACCTGAGATAATGAATGTGGTCAGAAAGAGGCAAGAATCCAAGTAGGTTCAGATACAAAAGCCAAGTTAATGCCCTGAACGAAAATGCTAACGGAGGCGAGGTGGGGCCAGCGCCTCAATTCTCTAGAGTGGCCTAGTGAATGGGGTAGAGCCAGCTAGTTCCCTCTGTGTCAGAGCTGATTGTAAATGGCCCAGAAAGCTGACACCGAAAGCTTCCAGGAGGGGAATGTGGTAGGTGAGCTCTCAGAGGCCATCTCTTTGTGGATGCCGTTTTTGTTTGAGAGCCACACCATCATTTCAGATGGCTGCTCTGATTTGCTAATTACACAGGGTGAGTCTGTCCCGCAGAGTCAACTCGAGAGAGGTGGTTAGAGTGGGAGGCAGAAAACAATCCTGGTTTTCAGCTCAAGGGAGTTTCTGGCACCAGATTCAGAGAGTCAAACCTGGAAAGGGAAAGGAGTAAGGACAGAACCCGAAGAAGCGTCCCAGGGGCCCCAGGAGGGTTTAGGACCCTGAGGGCTGAGGGCAGCCGGGCCCTAGAAGCTTCTCTCTGGGGCCTCCAGCCAGTGGGCGGATTGTAAAACTGCTCTACCTTGTTCTAGAAGCTCCTCAGGGAAGCAGCCTTAGAGAAAAGAGGTCACAGCACAAGACTGAAGAAAGCTCTAATGGAGTTGCTCACGGTTTTCGATCAAAGAGCTCTAAGTGATTTTTGGCGTCTATATATACCCAGGGGATATTGCACTTGGTTCCAGACCACTGCAGCAACTCGAGGACAGTCAGCTTAGTTTGGAGGGAGAGAATGGAAATTGTCAGATTAGGCCTGCAACACACTGACCCCTTGAAAACGTTCTTAAACACAACATATACATACACATTGACAAAATTCCTTTTACAGTAGGGAGAGATTACAATTCTATATTCAGGAAGCTGAATCTGGAGAGTTTAGATCTACTTTGGGGGTAGTACTGATTAATGTTGGAGCCATTTAAAAGTTTTGAATCTAAAATCAGCATGTAGGAATTTATTTTTTTGCACAGGTCCAAGATAGATGTGGCCTGGCAACAGACTTTGAAAAGAAATAATGCAGGATTTTAATTGACTGCAAATCCAATGACTCAACAGCTTACTGGTGTGGAAAGCAAGCTAATACTACTCTAGTCTGCATTGATATTCAACAGCAGCTTTCCTGGCCACCTTTTTGTACTAGCCTAGCCTCTATGAACACAAGGGGAAAAAGAAGCTATGGCTTCTTCCCTAAGACTCCTCTTCCAGCAGGGAGACAGTCTTTCCTTCCGAATTCTTATGCCGAAATAGAACGATAGCCGCCACCTCCCCCCAACGTCAAGCAGCTGTTGGTCATTTATGGGAAAGCTGCAAGGCTAAACCCTCAGCAAACAGGCAGGTTATTTCTTGCTGTGTTTACACATTTCCTAGCAACGGGAATGCATGGCTTGCTTTCCTATGACAAGCCCTGAGGAGAGGCGAGGAGCCGTGCCAGAGAGCCATCAGGGTTAAACTCCAGGCTCTGCCTTTCTGGAAGATCTAGCCCGCATACCCGCCAGTTCCAACAGCAGGTCCCTGACACACCCAACTTTCTTTACAACAGCACTTGCAAACAATCTGTGACCAAGAAGATTAGAACTTCCTAAATACTTGTCCTCTTCCCTATATTGGTAAGGGTTCTTGGCAGATACATTTTAGGTCTGACTAGGTCTGGCCAATGGTCGTTGGGGGGGGGGGGGGGGGGAGGAGGGATACACATCACTCCTGCTGAGGCAGTTCATTGCTGGCATGCCTCCAGATCTAAGGAGAAATGCATTTTTCATAAAGTCACTATTCTAGAATCTGCCCATGCCAGCAATTAGCATGAAGTACCTTGACTAATACAGCTCCTTCCTCCGACTCCTGCGGACTTTCTGGATGCCCTCCTTTGTAACTACTCCCCATCCTCCTTCAGTAATTCATCCTTCTTTATCCTCGTATGCCCCAGAGTTCTGTGTTCAACCTTCTTCACATCCAGATCAACACTGAGCCTGGAAAAAACTCACTCCTAGTTCCAACTATCGCCCTTGTAGTGATAATTCTCCACTCTACATCTCTCACCCGGAGCACTCCTGACCCCAATGCCTTAGTTATTAAAAAGCGTGAGGCTTCACAGGATTTACAGAGGAGCTGATAGAAAATGAGGTCGTTAGGTTGTGTAAGTCAGACCTTTCTCCTAAATTAACTTTTTTTTAAAAAAAATATATTTTATTGATTTTTTACAGAGAGGAAGGGAGAGGGATAGAGAGTTAGAAACATCGATGAGAGAGAAACATCGATCAGCTGCCTCCTGCACATCTCCTTCTGGGGATGTGCCCGCAACCCAGGTACATGCCCCTGACCTGAATCGAACCCGGGACCTTTCAGTCCGCAGGCCGACGCTCTATCCACTGAGCCAAACCGGTTTTGGCCTAAATTAACTTTTTAAAGTTTGCAACTTACAGGGATTCTAACAATCATTTAAAAAGTACTTTTAACTCAAGTTCTGAGAGTTACAAATCAGGACAAGGAACTTTGTAATCGAGCCGGCGGAGAGGTGGGGGTGAGAGGACGGGGCGGAGCGGGTGGGCAGCCCTGGTTATATAGGGTTTCCCCCTTTCCCACCACAGCTACTTCGAGTTAACATGTCCCCAGGTGCGGAATTGGGAAGGGATGCTTCAGCCTTCCACTGTCTGGGGCAAACCTTTGACGTATATGGTTTTTCTGAGCACTCCAGACTCAACCAGCAGCATGGTGACAACCTAGTGATTATTCCATTTTTATAGAAGAGGAAACTGAAATAATAGGTCTTTACACTTAGGTCTCTTGCCAGTTCATGTTGGCCAGTGTTTCTCACGTTAGTGCTGGTTCTGCAGTTCTGGAGCAGGGCAGGAGAATTTGCATTTCTAACAAGTCCCCAGCTGCTGCTTGTCCTGGAACTAAGAATCACTGCCCTGGGCTTAGAGTAGTTTAGTGACAAAAAGGCACCAGCTGGGTTCTGTCCTAGCTCTGCCACTAATCAGCTGTGACCTTGAAGAGGATATTTCCAAGGCAGATCAGAGTTTCAAGATTCAATGATCTTTGTTTACTTTCCATGCATTGTTATTTTCTTGCTTCTCCCCACTCTGTATATAGTATCTGGAGACAAAAGGCATAGGGTTGGGTATCTCCAGATTTTGAAAGCTGCAAAATCTTATCAAGGCTCCTGACAATGCACATTTGAGTAAAATTAATGTCTGGAATTTCCCTTCCTGATGTCCAGTTATAAATATAGCACATTTCCCACTAAAGATAGAAATCAAAGATGGACAAGTGGCATTTAAAGCATTAGAATATATTTAGACCATAGGAGCAGATTATCAGCCTTAGCATTCAACAGACTTGCTTCAATGGGATTGAACCCAAGGAGTCCTCACCACCACGAATTTGAGGCTGTTTTCACTTTATCCACCTCCTCTGTCCCCACCATTTACCTCATTATCATTCAGATCTCCTTGTAGACCAGTAACATTGTCTTTGAATAGACCTGGCTGGCTGAGAGTTTTCCTTACTCTAAAAATGTGACTTACATACTACTCAGGACGATCTCATTATCTGATAGATGTGCACCTCTAGCACTCACCACCTGTATCACTCATCTTGGCCCTATTATTCACGTGGGTGTGTTTTGCTATACCACTCTTCCAAGATCAGTTTCTTCAAGGTGAGTCTTCTTGGCCTCGTAAAATCATACTCATCCTTCAAGATGCAATTCTGAGATTATCTTTTCTGGTCTCCATCTGCTCCACAAGTACTGCATTCATTTTGGTAAACATCCCATAATGCATATACCCCAGGGAATAGCAGTTTCTGGCACGTGAGACTCAGTAAATGCTCCGTAATCACTCATCTATTTGTGAGTTAAATTAATCCCTATCACTTTTTGTGCAGAACTTGCATTTTTATATATAAGCTTAAAAAATGCCTGCTGTCACAAAATTCAAGATAAAGCAGCAGTTCTTCACTATTTGACAGGGGCAGTGGGGTAAAGGATGTTAAAAATTGTTCAAAGTATTTTCAGGTGTTTTTTTTTTTGGTGGACACACACACACAATCCAGAGACTAATTTGTTTTTGTCTACATCTATACTAAAACACCACTCTTAACAGAGCTGCATGCTAGCACAGTGCAAACCAGTATTGCAATTAAAACATATTTACTTAGCAACTGTTGAAAGCAGTTTCTAAAAATATTCATCTCCCCCTTTCTTCCAATCCTAAATATCTAAAGTAGCACTTTACCACTACAACTTGTGCCATTGTCCATTGGCAGAGAACCAATGGATGGCTGCCTGACATCCCAGAAATTGTTTCCAATAGTTATTCAAACTGTTTTATTGATGACTTAATATGGTAATGTTAAGAAAGGCTACATTTTTTTTTTTTTTACCCATTCTACTCCATAAATGACATTATCAGGACAGTAAAGTACTTTAGTACTTTGGGGGAGAGAAGCCCCTTTCAGTAAATACCAGTATGTTAGAATAGCCTATATAATCCTAGTTACATGGAAATGCTCTAAACATGGAAGTAAAATATTCACAATCACAAGCAAAACTTGACCAAATTTATCTAGATACAAATTTTATTAATGCATCCTACTCCTGAATATTATAATGTATCTTAAATTCCTCACATTAAAAAATTTCATCAACAGTTAACTGATTTTAAAAAAACCCTAATTTCAATTTTTATTAAAACTGTTTAGTAGCAAAACTGGCTTTTTTTGCTATCAATACACAACTGAGGTGCTTTGTGATAAGTAGGTAAAGGTTGGCTGACAAATGCAATATAATTGCTCTGGCTTAATGGTGCCACTAAAAATAACAGTACTATTTGGCCCTGGTGAAGGTCCTGGTTGTGGGAACCTTAACACACCTGTACATCTTTTTGGGCTTTACTTTCACCAACTTATCTCCAAAAGGCCCAAGAACACAAGATCTAGCATTTAGTCCTAAATATGGACCCTGACAATCATTTGAGTGGGTGACTTATTTATAAAAACCCCCCCATCACATCATCCTATTTGATATTCATTTAAGATACACAGACAATATCTTTTAAAAGGGCAAAAGTTAAGTTCTCATTTAAGAAACCAGAGAACTTAAGCACCCCCTCCAATCCTGTGCTTCGGTATCCTCAAATGTAAAGTGGCTCCAGACTTACCCAGTGGAAGCTGAGGATTAGGTAAATACATGTAAAAAATTCAGAAAAGTACCTGGCAGATAGCACTGAGTGATATTGAATTTTAAATGGTGATAAAAAATAAAAAGGGGACATCATGGTTTTAACGGTATGAAAACTTAAGGAAATCAAGGTTCACTCCTGGCTATGAAGAACTTACCAACCCATCTCAGCTCAAGTAGTCCCACACTTTTCTTGGTTATCTAATAGGAATAAGTTAACTGTTTCTTGCAAAATAGTCTATAAAAGCATAGCAATCTTTAAATGGGGATGATCATACTTCCCCACTGAGAATGAGAATACGAAAATGTTAATGTCTGAAGTATTCAGGCCAAGTATTTTTAAGCAAGTAAGTCCCTCAATGGCCCTGACCGGGTAGGTCAGTTGGAGTGTCATCCTGATGTGCCAGTTGCAGGTTCGCAGATCAGTGCACACACAAGAATCAACCAATGAATACATGAATAAGTGGAACAAATGGATTTCTCCTTTCCTATCTCAAAATCAATTAAAAATTTTTGAACTTCAGTAAGTAATGTGATGTGTAGATATTTTTAAGACAATGTAAACGTTCCGCTCATCAAAGCTGTATTTGCTTTTAGGTAAATGATTGTCTGATGATTACATTTACCTTTATTAGCTGACATTCTGAGCTTTCCCTTCTCCCCATTTTTCTTAAAAAAAAAAATTTTATTGATTTTTTACAGAGAGGAAGGGAGAGAGAGAGTTAGATACATCGATGAGAGAGAAACATCGATCAGCTGCCTCCTGCACATCTCCTACTGGGGATGTGCCCGCAACCCAGGTACATGCCCTTGACTGGAATCGAACCTGGGACCCTTCAGTCTGCAGGCTGACGATCTATCCACTGAGCCAAACCGGTTTCGGCCCCATTTTTTTTTTATATCAATATTAGAGGCCCAGGATATGAATTCATGCATGGGTGGGGTCTGGCTGGCCTGCCCCGATGGGGGCCCATTGGACCAGGCTGACAGGGGGAGGGGCCACGGGGAAGTTGGCCGGGCGGCCCCACCCCCAATTGGAGTGCTGGGGGCCGGCTGTGTTGGGGAGCAACTGGGGCCAGGATCAGGCTGGTTGGCTGCTGCAGTGCCAGTCATTCTGGTTGTTCCACCATTTTGGTCACTGGGCTTTTATATATATAGATGAGAATTTTAAGTTCTCATTCACTGAGTTATGTTAATACCACTATTTCAATAATGTATGTGATACAGATTTGGCTAATAAGAACCCTTCAAGTGGTTCCCTCGCCCTTTGGACATGTACCCATCCTTTGTTGAGATTTCCTTTCTTCCCAGGAACAACAGAATGTTACAGGTTCATCTTGTACTTCCTCTGTCCCAGGATTAAAGTCAGACATTTCTCCAAGAAGCAAGGTTCCTTTCTGTATTTAGAAATTGAGATCTGGATATTAGGTGTACTCATTGCTGTTGCAGTTACTACAGGTTTTAGGTCCTCAGTGAACACAGCTGGGAAATAAAACATTACATACACAATCGCAAAGTCATGAAAGACAAATTAAGGTCACTACACAGACCCACTCAACAACTGAACACACTGGACTACAAATCTGTGTCAATACTAAAGTGTCCTGATTTTAGTAATTGTACTAACCACACTAAAAATATTAGGTGTTTAAAGGGATAAAGATCTGTAACCTATTTTCAAATGGTTAAAAATTACAGAATGAGACAAAATGTTGAACAGCCTAAGGGAGAACCATTGTACTATTCTTGCATTTTAATATCAAAATTAAAAGTTACAAAAAGCTTAAAAGCAACTTATAAACCAAAGGATTACGAGCCACAGGTCATTTCTAAGGGTAATGACTCAGGTCACTGAGATGGCCTAGTATAGTTTATTTGTTTTGCGAAAGTTTGACCCATGTTCGCATTCATTATTTAGTACATAAATGGGGCAATTTATTCTTTCTTCAGAGACAAAAGCTTTTATCTTAACTGAGGATAAAGTTAAAACAATTTATATTAATATTTAAAATGGTGTCAAAAGCAACTTTTACATTTTGCCACAGCAATTTTTGAGAGTAACTGGAAGTAGTTCCATACAGCTGCTCAAGTCCAGCCTAACAGGAATTGACCCTTTAAAACTTCCCCCAGATGAGATAACTGAAGTTGGAGAACTGAGATTTGGAACTGAAACAGACACAAACCCCTTTGAAATCCAACTATGATTCTTGTCACCTTCAGCGAAGATGCTTCAGTCTTTTTCACGATTTTGACAGAATAAGGAATAAGCTGCAGATTCCGTCCTCTTTTCACTACCAATGAATGAGCCAATCCTCTCCCAGTTTTTGTCTAAATTTCCTGCCAAATGGCACTTCCAATTTTGTCCATCCCTTTAATGGCCCTGCAGTTATTTTATTCTCTTCCTGACATTCTCAGTCCCATCCTTAGTTCAGATTTCTCATCTGCTGCTCTCACCTCTGTCTAGATCTAACCTACTCTTTCCAAAAGCCTTAAACAACTTCAAGACTGAACCGGCTGTCCTTGCTAGGTGCTCCAATAGAACCCAAACCCAAATACTTCCTCCTTTGCAATGGTTACACTGTGGAATAAAATTGCTCTTTTCTACACCGCAAACTGCTAGGATGGGATTGTTCTGGTCACTTCTGAACTCCCTATAGTTGGCACAGCTCCAGACAGCCCAAAGGTACACTGTGATGCCAAAGCAGGTCAGTTCATTTCTTCACTCTTCTGCATATATTTACCTATGAAAAAGTAGATGCTTGGGAGTGGTAAATGACTAAGTAAAACAGAAAATCCTAAATTTAAAAAACTGTAACATACACTCTGGGTGGCCACCTCACTATGAAGAATGTGGACCTATTGGTCTAATAAGACTTTCTCCACCTCCATTTTATTCTTCCATTCATTCAGAAAATCACCCAATGTATCAGATGCTCTGACCCAGTTCTTGGGGTAGTACGGACACCAATTAACTCATCACTGCTCCCAATTCTTAAAGCAACCAATATTACAAACATTTCTTCGTTATTTTGATTGTACATGGGAGACAACAGGGGTACCACAAAAATCTTCAAGGGATATGGTTAGACAAAGATAAAAGGTAGACTGAACCCATGCACCCCACCAGGCTGAAAAGGAGCAGAGACCAAACCAAAAAATTAAGTGGGAATTCTCAGGTCTCTCAAACTTGCTGAATCTGCAGTACCACAGAATTCCACCCACTGTGGGTCCACAGTGTCCATCAAAATAAAAGGCATTTGATCAACAACTTGAAATGTGTCTTACAATTACTCAAATAGCTCTGATACTGCTCAATATTTTCATTACATTTTTGCATATACAGTATCCTTTCAGAAAACAATCCTTTTACTTCAATTATATACTGGTGATGATTAAACACAGAATGTATAGCCTGATTAAACTTATACTTGATTAACCATCTCTAGCCTTTCCAGATAAAAAGTAGACTAAAAAGTTTGTCATTATTAAATATATTCTGAGGAGGAAGTGGAAAAAATTGTTTTGGGAGTTAATCCCCAAAATGTTGTGAGCAATAGAAATGCGATGAAAGAAAAGTGGTCTTACAAGTCTACTTTAAAGGGAAGAGCACATCTGAGATACCACTGCAGACTGCTGAATTTTGCAGGAGCTGAGCTGAAAGCATCTAGGCCACCCCTTCTTGAAATTCTCATGGTTCACTCTAGATGAGTTGTCAAGAACTTATTCTTGATAGCTGGTTCAGCAAACATCAGGGAAACTAGCTCATTGGCTCGGGTTTTAAAAATCCTTGTTTGTTCTCTTTTATTATAATGAAATTAAGTTTGTAATTGTTACAGTATACTCTGTTTAAAACATTAAATAGTACTGCAAGGACTGGTAGAGATAAAAATATCTCTTAATACTTGTTGATAAAATATAATAAAAGCAACCCCCCCAAGATTCTACTTAGCCTTAGGAGCATGAGCACAACCATATGGGGAGGAGATAACCAGTCTCTCCCTTCATATATATTTTTTTATTTTCTTGTTATACCTTCCCAAAACAGAGACATTCAACAGTAGTTAGAATGGCCATCTCCCAACATTAAAAAAAATCCTGTTACCCCCCCACCCCCAATGGGTGAACAAAGTAAATAGTAGTAACCTAGAGTTCAGCTGAGTGAGCCATTGTGGAGCCTTAAGTGGTGAGGTCTTCCAATTTCAGTGATGTGTCTTCAACTTGTATCATCATTTTAGTGGAAAAACATAATTTAATTTTGGTGGAATGAGATTCATCTCCCAACAGGATTAGTAAACAGCATTCACTGAGTTTCAAATTCTTCTTTCGTGAACTGTGAAGAAAATGAATGGTAGCTAGAAGATCAATGGGATTCCAGCTCCAGCTGCAGATGGAATGACGATATACCAGGACAAAAACACCTATATTTGATTTACAAAGCTAACAGCAGTTATAAATCTGCAACTTAATTACAGACCAACTACACCACAACCTTTTCAAATGGCAAAAATACAAAAAAGTGTTACAAAAATATTTCAGAAAAAGTGCATAGTCTAAGTGCATAGTAAATAAAAGCACTGAAAAATATCTTGCTAGAGGGAGTTCAGCTTGGAAAAGTTATTACCAAAGCTAAACATTTTTATTTTACACAAGCTATACTCAAAAATAGCTTTATGAGACTGATTTCTGGCTAAAAGTTTCAAAGGGTTTATTAGTCAAGAAACAAATACCTTAACTGACATGGGTGGATAGAAAAGAAGTGAAGCTGCCTACCCCACAAGTTCATACTCATGATTTCTGCAGTATGATGGTGCTAATATATGTAGTAATCACGGAATTATTGCTAAAGTAGTTTTCAAATAAAAACGAAAAATTAAGCTTGACACAATCTGACCAAACTAGTGTCATTTTACAATTTCAAGATTATTTTACAAAACACCTACATTTTTTTTACACAATAGGCAGCATTTTCAGACAAAAGTACTTTTAAATTTATTCTGACATGCTCTAAATGAATAAATTACAGTTAAAAAAAAAGTCAACTAATCTTTCTCTTGGGTCAGAAAAAGAAAAGAGCGGCATATGAGATTGAGACAAGTGCAGAAAACCTACAGAAAATGAGTGGGTATGGGAGGGTCAGTGATCACATTAATCTCACATGGTGTGATGTTCTCCAAGGTTAAGAGTCAATCTGCGCAGAGCCAATTAACAAAAAATTTAAAGAAAAACTTCATTCTGCAGTTAAACCCTTTAATGCTTTCATTTATTCAAAATCAGTCCAGCTGTTAGTCTGAGGCTGCTGGAGTTACAATAACCAAGTCCTAGCAGTTGCAGCACTAGGTATTTGTGCCTGCAAGTCATTAAAAAAAAGAAAAAGAAAAAAAGAATGCCTTTCTCCTCCAGACCAAAAGTTTGAGTAACAGTTTTAACACTAAACCTAAAATGATTTACAAAGGGGTTTTATGTAACAAATGGCTTGAAGTAGTCTATTAAAAAATTGGGGAGATTTTGATTTCATAGTGACTCAGCAAGGCATTTTTGTTGTTTAAAAAAACAACCCTCATTTCCTTACAGAAACAGTTTTTAGTTTTTAATGAACTTGTAAACAAAAAAGCTCCCATTTCAAAATAAAAACAAATCCCAGATCATATAGATGTTTACAGTGATTACATTTATCTAAGCAACATACATACATATTCAGTTTTAAGATGTTAACTAAATTTCTGTGACAAATATGCTTTTTTTTTTTTTTAATACCAAGAACATTATAGAGTTAATGCAGAGTCCTAAGGATAATCTAGTAGTCACTAAGTTTTTCTTAAGTCTTCACTTTAGATGCTGTTATTTCTAGCACAGGTAAGCAGGCAGTCTTTCATATGCTCAAACACTGGAATCTTTGGTTGCTACCGTATCAGCTGGCTTGCGAACAAGAAGCCAACCATTTTAAGAATGTTTTAAGTGAACAACTTGCAAACCCCAGGGGTGGATAAACCCTAAGAATGCACAATTGTGAGCATTTACAACCATCACAACTGTGGCTGAAGACTGTTCATGCCGTTCTTCTGAAATGAGATCTCAAAGCAGTATAGTTCAAAGAAAAAGATTTTAACAAAAAATTGGCATATGCACAATTTCTCCACCAATTTGTGGTGTCAACCATTTAGTTAACTTTTCCACTTGAAAAAATGCAATAGAAAACTGGACACCATGTTTCACTATCTCAGTTAATATTCACAATTACAGCGGCTACAACTCGGGACACAGCATCACCAATGCTGCCCAGAGCCAGTTTATACTGAAATTAAGTTCTTTACACCAAGTAAATGGTTGTCCACAACCACTGGCTAGTGTACATATGAACTAAAATTTCTAGATTTTGGGAGAAACAAATGCTGCTCCGATCATCTGCACTGCTTCTTCTGTTCCTTGATTCATGCTTAGAAACCTGTAAAAAAATAATAATAAAAAAAATAAGTAAAACAGGAATAAAAGGTTAAAATTCCACGTTAAAAAAAATTCTTAAGCCACACCCAAATTAAGGAAATTAGTTAGATCTGAGCCAATGATTACTTTAGAATTGTGACTGTTGATTTTTATCTATTTGAAAATCATGAGCTCTTTTTTTAAAAAAACAAAACAGAAAAATAAGAAACTTTTTTGTTCTGGATATTTCTAGGTAGGAATAGTGTGCAGTGACTTAAAGCCTCCCAATCAGCATACAATCCTCAAGCTAGAGAAATAATGGTAATTCCTATAAGCTTGTTTTTTGTTTTTTTGTTTTTTTTATTTCTGTGTTTCTAGTACCTAGAACATATGTTTACAACTATTTGTCAAATAGATGGAAAACAGATTGCCCTAACAAATGGAAAGTATAGTTTTAATCATACTATGTATGAGTAGGATTTTTCTGCACGTTATTTCTGATACAAATAAGGAACAATAAGTTTTAATAAATGTATTCAAGGCATAATTATTTGAGTTATTCCACTGAATACAAAACTGAATATGGTTTTTTTTAAAGAAACTTAGACTCAAATTTTTTTAATCTCCATCAGTTGCATTAAAAAGGCTAGATTTTGTCTCTGATTTGAAAATGCAGATAGGTTGCTCTTTTGGCTTTATTTACTTCTCATGCCTTCCCATCCTACAAACACTCCCCTCAGCCACAATTAGACTCTAGGGCAGTGATGGCAAACCTAGGGCAGTGATGGCAAACCTATGACGCGCGTCAGAGGTGACACGTGAGCTCATTTTTTTGGTTGATTTTTCTTTGTTAAATGGCATTTAAATATATAAAATAAGTATCAAAAATATGTCTTTGTTTTACTATGGTTGCAAATATCAAAAAATTTCTTTATGTGACATGGCACCAGAGTTAAGTTAGGGTTTTTCAAAATGCTGACACGCCGAGCTCAAAAGGTTCGCCATCACTGCTCTAGGGCAAGCATGTGAAACTCGCAGCTGGTGGCCCACATGTTTGACATGCTTGCTGGGCTACACGTAAAGGCATGTTACCCTTATAGGCAGATCTATTTGATCTCTCACTTCCTTAGCACAAACCATGTTTCTGTCAATCACAAACTGCTCCTTTTTTGAAATATTCTCTCACTTGCTAACTAGGAGTTTGTCTTTTATCTGAAGTCAGAAAGTCATCTTCATTCCTTTAGTAAATATGTTGTGCTACGCCTTGTCAGATGTCAGTGCTACACTTCCTTGTCTCTCCATAGTGCCTAAAACAAGGCTAGGAACAAACAGATCTTTATTGCCTGTTTCTGAAAATGTACTTTACCACAAGGAATATCATTACCTGGTATATATTATTGATAGGATTACCAAGGTAAGCCATTAAAAAAAAAAAAAAAAGGCTACCAAATCAAACCTGATTTAAAAATCTGACCATATTCTATAATCTAATACCAATTTTAAAATACAGAGTATTTTAAAGCAAATTAAAACTATGTATGGATTAGCGAAATAAAATGACTTTTTGTGATGAGCATTTGATTTAAAGTACTGCAATTATTCTTAAAATGCCATAAAAAAAGTTTCCACAACTATGAATATTGGGTTTTCTTTTATCATAGCTTGCTTACATAATTATATTGAATAATTACTATTTTGAATATTTAAACAGCTTTAAATGGAAACCAGTCACTAACAAACTAAAAAGGAAATATGTTACATTGGAGGCAAAATATGAAGAAAAACTCGTGTGTTTTTAACAGGGATAAAAATTATATCTAGGTAAGAATTTTATCTGTTCATCTTTTAATATGATTTGAAGAACTGCTAGGTCAATTAATGATTACAATTGTTATGGATTGGTTAAAGGCTAGCCTAACAATATTCCTGGTACAATACAACAGTCAAATCCAGATTGGACTCTTCAGGTTAGCCGGTAGTAGGTAGGACACTTCGCCCAGGAATCAATGTTTCTCCAGTGAATTGTCCTAAGATGTTACTAAAGTTTGTTCAGAAAAAAAACAACAACTCAATAGGAGCATCCAGGAGGTATCCGACATTCCATCTTCAAGTACTAAGCATTCTTTTCCCCAGTGTGCTTGGTTTTGATCTTGTAGTTTAGGTGGCATCTCCAGGCTTCTCAAAGTTCAAACTCATCTTCACTGCAACAACACTTAAAATAAAAAATGGGTGCCTTTGTTCCTAAAAAAAGAGGGGAAAGAAAAGTTAAAACAGGTTTGGAGGGTTACTGTGACAGATTCAAGAGTTAATAGCTATATTTAAGTTTCTTTTTAAATCTGTGAAAGAAAAAAAATGTTTATTTTTATATAACTAACCAGGAGATTCTATCCCTCAATATGAAAAGTATGTATCTGCTCCTATTTGTAAATTAAATTCAGATGTCCCTGAAAATGTTTTATAGAACCACAAACTAGTTCAAAGGGATTTTTATGTAATTATAGTAAGGCTTAAAAGTTTATGATGGGCTTTTAAAATCCTTTCACAGTATAAGACATTAACTTTAAAAATTTTTTAAATATAATACTCATTTTCATTACTATGTAATGTCATTTATATTAATTAACTTTTCCTATAATGTGCTTATGTGGTTTTCTTTTTTTGGTCACACAGAATCAAGCCGACAGAATCTGAAGCAGATTGGCAGTATAAAAGTTAAAAGAAAAAAAATTAAAGAACCTATATATAACTCTTCCTTCTCCACAGAAAAGCATTATATTAGGAAAGATAAAGGAAAAAGATTTTATTTTTATCACTGCAAATAAGATAAATGACAACTTAAGTATACCAAGTATACATCATCCCTAAACTGCATTAAAAAACAGACTGATGATCTGATTTCTTGTCTTCCCTGTCACAGAATTCATTCTGCTACAGATCTCTGAGTTTGCAGAATTTTAAAATACCTGTTACAATTGATTCCTTCCCCAAATGGTAGATGGTCTGCATTATACACCACTGAGTCACAGTGACACTGTACTCTTCTGGGTCTTCTGAATGGTTGTATCATCCAGACAATCTGACAGGCTGCAAAGTTTGACAGGTCCGGCAAGCCTTGAAGATGTGGGCTTCAAATCATCACAAATCAACTCCTGCACACTCATCTTCATTTCCTGTTCATTTGCTTTAGTTCTTTTCTCTCCACGTTTATTGTTCCACAGTGAAAAAAGCTGACAAAAATTTCAGCAAGCAGATGCAGCTCCCGGGCACTTCCTTGAACTGAGTGTATTCAGAGCACACCAGTCGCTCCAGATATCTCAAGGTCTTCCCCTGTGATTTGGGTTACGTTGCTAAGTGACCAGCCACGTTCCTAGCAGCAATTGGTGAAGTCAGAAAAAGTTAAGCTAGACATAAATGGTAGGTGAAGCCCAGTAAATACTGGAAGGTAATTCAAGGAAGACCATGGATATGGTAGGATAATGTGATGAAAAACCATTACTAATCTCTTGAATGCCAACAATTTGACATCCAAGTACTTATGACAAAACTATGCTTAGTACTGATGGCTGGAGTAGTGAATTGATTGATAGATGGGTTAAGGTGATAAGAACAGTAGACTTATGTGAGGATCAACCTTTGGTTTATTACCTTCTGAAATTCTCCCATCTCTGCCCTTAACTAAAGAAATGAGCAACTTAATTGGATTGGTAATATCTTAAAAATATTTCCCTTTCCTTTACTTTTTAAATGTCTTGAAAAGTACTTGGAGGAAGTGTATTAGGAGTGAATCTTTTCTTTTTCTCTTTAACATGTATAAAAACAATAATTATAATCATGTGATACCTGAGCACTGAAAACTAGTACAGAGCACAGTAGGCATTAGGAGAAACACTTGTTTCTTATATCATTCTTTTGATGGGCTTTGTAATGGAACATTTCAAAAGATCTTTTCTTTAGAAAAGTAATTAGGATAGAAGCCTATTACATATAATAAACCTTTCTTAGCTGAATTCAGACTTTTACAAGTCTTTGGACATTTTTAAGTGAATTGCTAAAACAAGTCATTATAGCTTTCTATGAAGAAACATTATAGATTTTTCAAAAATAAAAATAATCACATAAAATATATTAGTGAATGCCACCATTTGGGGGATTTTTCCAGGAATAGATATTCCTGTGATACAAAGTTCTACTTGCTGAAGATTCATTTAAGAAACTGAATTCTGATGTGGAAAACTCTGAAAATATAACTCCATGCATAACAAATTGACAGGATGTATTTGAAAAGCACCTTCTAGCCCTGGCCAGTGTGGCTCAGTTGGTTGGAACATCATCCTGTGCACAGAAGGGTCTCGGGTTTGATTCCTGGTCAGGGCACATAACCTAGGTTGCAGGTTCAATCCCTGGTTAGGGTGTGTGTGGAGGCAGCCAATTGATGTTTCTTTCTCACTCTCCCCCAAACTAGAGATTGGAATCAGGAATAAGTAGACCGACTTTCAAACTCCATACTTCAACAATTTCTTAATGGATGGATGACCCGGAAATGGTTGGGGTTAAGGTTAGGGGAATTGGCTCCCCTTACTCATTTCAAGCCGCCTTCAAACCCAATAAAAACCCTGTTTTGTGTAAAATTTGCTGGGGCACTAAGTTCTATATCCAAAATAAATGTTTTCAAGAAGTCAAAGATCAAAAAGAATTTTGTTGTTTGTATTCTGTGGGATGGCACATTTTAGTTGCAAGCAATATTTTGCTTGGGGTCAAATTATACTGCATGGACATTCATCTCTGAAAGTAGTCAATGACATGTGATGTGTTTTAAGCAAAGTCCATTTTAATTGAACAATTTGTATAACCTGTGTCTAATAATGTTATAAGATTTTTATAAGATTTTAAGTTGCTTTTTATAAAAAAAAAATAGCTACAAAGTAAGGATTAAACTTAAGTTTAATTTTTTTTCTCAAGGAAATATACTAACTCAGTGGATCCAACTGCTCATCTTTAAGACCTGGATAGGGCAGGGCAGGACAAAAATTTTACTTGTTTATTGAGTAAGAAATACACAGTAAACTAACAATGAAACTAGCTCAAAATAAAGTATAATTCTTTCTGAAGGCTGCTGAATGCCTGAAGTGAAATGTTCTAGGTCAGCTGATATTTCAATCTAATTTTAGTTCTAGAAACTGCAAATCATGATGATCCTATTATCCCAGCTAGCTTTAGGCAAAAATTGGTTTCATTTTGTGAGAAAAAGCTAATATACTATAGGTGTCAGATGTACCAAGGCCTCAGTTTAGAGACTCTAGGTTGTCTTACCTAAACAGTAGCATTTCTTCTATATTTTGGTGCTATGATTAGTTATACAATGATTAAAACACTCAAAAGGGGCAATTAAGTACCAAGTGAGATGCACAGGCAGAACACTGGGCAAGCATTAGTGTTTGCTATCCTGAGCTGAAATTTCATTGTCTAAGAACCCTCACTACCTTAAAACTTCAACTGTGAATCCTGCCCAATACGGAAGCATCTCTACTTCATTCCTAATAGATGAGCTGCTGGGATGAGGATGACATCAGTTAATTATACTTCTTATAAAGTATCCTCAGAGTAGAGCCTATTTTTTCATTATAAAATCGTTTAAACACAACACTAAAAATATGGATCAAAGAAGACCAAGTTCAGACTAGAGCCGTCATTCAGAAATTAAATAATTAAAGCCCCCAAACCAAACTTTACCTGCCCACTACTTCTAGAAAGTAGGCAGGTATTAGGAGGTAAGCCCTAGAAAGGGGGGAAAAACAAACAAAAAGCATGAAACACAGGAGTTGAACTGTATGACAACAGCAATAAGAAATGGAGCTGTACTCTAACAGTTCTACTCCTGTAGCACCAAGAGTGCTGGAGAAAGACAGGAACAGACTAGCAGTTCAATGGCATTTGCCCCAGTTTTTTTTTCAATTTGCAAGGCCTAACTGCAGAATTCAATTCCACATCAGACTCCTAGATGTTGAATATTAGCATGATTAAAAAAAAAAAGATAAAGCCAAAAGCAAATGATCATTTGGAAATTAAAGAACACATGTAAGTAAATATTAGCTAAGAGATTTATGTGTCGAGCTTTTCAGTTATTTCAGCATTTAAGAGCTTAAGCTAGATGCTCTACAACTGAGAAGATAGACACTTTGGGGCAATGCCAAACTCAGACTCACCTCTTGAAATCAGATGGTGTTCACAATATTCCATTTTAAATGCTAAAGCATTAACATGCAGAAAAAATTCTTAACACTGTTAGTCTGAAAGAAAGTCAAGACATCATGGCTAACCAGCTTCATTATTAAAAATCAACAAGTGTTAGGTCTAGGATTTTGGATTTATTGACTATACCATATTCCCAACACCAAATGTTTATTTTGGAAAGAGTTAATGAATGAGTAAAAAAGATGCAGCTGTTAAAAATGACCCAAAATCCCAAGAGGAAATGATATAATATACACACATATATGTATGTACAAATACATATACATGTATATATGAACAAGGACATTTGGGTTTAAAGTTAGTAGTCAAATTTTCCAAGGACGTTTTTTTGTTTTGTTTTGTTTTTAAACAAAGCCAAATTTTTATGCATTTTAAAACCACCTCCTCGATCTAACACTGTTAGAAATGAATGAATTACCCAATTTTGTGTTCAATTTTTTTCCCCTGTAACGTCACTTGGTTCTTGGCTACTAACCTTTCATGTTACTCTTGGTTTTGTCAGTTTGCTTGCCTGTGGGGGTTTGGGCCTGTTGACCCTGCCCACTTGAAGAGGCTGCCTGCTGTGCTGCTTTCTGCTTTAACATTGTCCAATCAAATGTGTAGTCATATTGGTGGTTCAGGGTTCTGGAAAATATAAAATTATATGTTAATCCTTCAATAAGACTCTAGTTTAATACACAACTGAACTTTCAAGACAGGGCATTTTTTTAAGGAACTGAGTATTTTCTCTTAAGGGTGATAACTTCCAAAAGATTTCTTTCCCTACTGATTTTTTTTAACCATTCATTTAATTAAGTCTCACTTTATAAATGTCAGGATAAAGTGGGAGGAAAATGATGTCACCACATTTGATCTGCTATATTTGATAATAAATCCTCTACTGTTAAAAAAAAAAAAAAAAGCTGCCTTTAAACTTTCTTAAAAGGGGCAAGAGGGTGGGAATGGAAGGCAGCATGAATAGCAAAAACACTGTCAATTATCTTGTGGGAATAATCCTAACAAGGAGGTACTGCTGAAAACAAATAGAGCAGGAATGGGACTCTAAGTTTGTAAGAGATCTATGCTAGTGGCTTGGGAAGACTTTTCTGGGGTTAGAGGATTACCTCCAATTCTTATTAAATCCAACCCCGTGCACTTTATCTCTCCCCTCCCCTCTTCAAGACCAATTCTGGGTTGCACCAAGGGAATCCTAGATTTGGCCTGCCTCCACACTATCGAACACTCTATGACTGATATTTTAATTGCTTTTCATTTTGGTATTGAATAAGGTCCTGTACCAAAGTTGGAGACTTCCATGGGCCACCAATGTCACTTAGATGTAATGTAAAATGCAATTATTGTGGAAAAGTTTGATTCTACTTTGAGCTTGATTCAACTGTTTATCCATCCCAAACTAAAATAATTTCAAGTACATTAATACTACAAGTGGTAAAAAGCTGAACAAAATCAATTTCTTAAAATTTTACTCATGTTGGTTGGGCCCACTTTAATTTTCCACTTGTCAGAATAGATATGTTGAGTAAATTTAACTAATCCCCCTTCACTGGACTTTAGAGTCTTAAACACTTTAAGAACTGACCTGAAAAGAATGCGGAATAGCTGCCTCAGATACATGTAATCTGGGGCTTCCTCAAAGCGCAGCCCACGACAATAGTTTAAGTACATGGCAAACTCTGCAGGAAACCCCTGTAAGTTCAAGAGTAAAAGACAAAGTTAAAAAACAAACAAACAACTTATTTCAAGATAGAAAAATCAATGCATTTGAATACAAGCAAAATATGTATTTGAGGAGGGGGTTTACTACTTTATTGGATGATCTGAAAGTAAAATAACTGATTTGGTATCCTCATAAAATTAACAAAAGTTCACTATCTTGACCACCTTATTATTACTTTATCATTTAATACTGGTAGATAAATATTTTTTCCCCATTAACATTATATTGCAAGCACCCTTTTGTTATTTCCAACTGCTTCATAAACCTCTGTGTTGGCTGCATAACAGTAGACCTAATGAATACATCATAATTAACTTGTACCCTTTAACTAGACATTTAGGGGAGCCAAACTTTTTTTTAATAAACAATACTAATAATCACATCTGTGGGCATAAACTTTTTCCATGTTCAATTTCCTAAGGAAGATTCTCAAAGATGTTTATAAACATTTAAGGCTATAGATATTAGTCATCAAAAGTATTTTGCCACCAAGAATATAAATGTGCAAAGCATTAAAATAACAAAAATCCCTACAACTCCTCTCCTTCAGTAAATGTGAAAGTGAAGGGAGGTAAGTGAAAAGTCTCTTTGCACAACCTTACGATTTCAATGAATTTCTCACATCTAGAACAAGGCAGGATAGAATGGATTTATTTGCAACATTTATTTTTAATAATTGTATTGATATAAACAGTTTTAAGTTTTACAAAGTACTCTTATGCTATTTTATTTTTCTAGGGTGAACATCTGAAAATAAAGTCATGAATATATTATACATCTTTGTTTTTAAACTTTTTTTTTAAAAATATATTTTATTGATTTTTTACAGAGAGGAAGGGAGAGGGATAGAGAGTTAGAAACATCGATGAGAGAGAAACATTGATCAGCTGCCTCCTGCACACCTCCTACTGGGGATGTGCCCAACCAAGGTACATGCCCTTGACCGGAATCAAACCTGGGACCCTTCAGTCCGCAGGCTGACGCTCTATTCACTGAGCCAAACCAGTTAGGGCTGTTTTTAAACTCTTAACCAGATTTAAAACATTCTCACTATTTTATAGTAATACCTAATACTTCTGTATTTACTACACACTGAATCAATTGTATGTGGCTAATCCAAAAGACAGTCATAGCCCACAATTTCTATACCAAAATTAAGATGTAGTCCACATGTAGAGACTGTTATAATCCTTTCTCTTTTGGAAAAATGGCTGACTTTTCTAATGAGACAAATGAAACTTTCTGTTCCATGGAAATGTAGTCTATAGAAAATATGTTTTGCTCTTGAAGCATATAGGTTTTAAAGTTATCTGGGTGAATTACAACATAACGTTTTACTTATTAACCTAAAATATATTTCATAATTGCCCTAACTAGTTTGGTTCAGTGGATAGACCATCAGCCTGCGGACTGAAGGGTCCCAGGTTCGATTCCGGTCAAGGGCATGTACCTTAGTTGCGGGCACATCCCCACTGGGGGGCATGCAGGAGGCAGCTAATCAATGTTTCTAACTCTATCCCTCTCCCTTCTTCTCTGTAAAAAAATCAATAAAATAAAATTAAAAAATTTGAGGGGCAACTTTGCATGCCCTCCCTCCTCCATCTGCCAAATTCTTAGTCCTTGGACAAAAATTACTCCTTTGGGCACAATGTCAGATGCCTCTTTGAAAGTGGAGAGCAAAGGAATGAGACATAAGACTGTACGATTAAAGGTGAGGCAAAGGGAGAGATGCTGGTTTGCTGTCTGGGGAGGACCTGGCTGGATGGGACATAGCCCTGGCCAGTCCTACACAGCCAGAGGTCAGTAAAATAAACAAACAAACAAACAAATTTCATGATTTCAAACAATAAATCCCAAGGTGTCTCAGAAAAGATCATAGTCTCCCACTCCACGAGGCATGACATTCGTGCACTGTGTGTGTGTGTGTGTGTGTGTGTGTGTGTGTCCCTCAGCCCGTCTGGGAGCCCTCGTGTTGCTGCGGAGGCGGGCCGCTGTGCTCGCCAGCCATCAGCAATCAGCTGGCTTGTGGCTGAGCAGCGCTCCAACTGTGGGAGCGCACTGACCACGAAGGGGCAGCTCCTGCGTTGAGTGTCTGCTCCCTGGTGGTCAGTGTTGTGTCATAGCGACCGGTCATTCCGCCTTTCTGTCAATTTGCATATTACCCTTTTACTATATAGGATATGTATAGAAGGCGAAAACAAATTTGTGAATGGGGAGGCACATAAAGATATCACCAATTATCCCCTCCAGAGTACTATTTCAACTCATGCTGATTTCTACTTTCTATCACCCAATTATGTAATTACATACTATTTTCTCATTATTTCAGCAGGTATTCAACAGTCTAAAAGACAATCATGTGGTCATCTTTCTGTGGGAAACCATGACTAACATGGTTTCCCACAGAACATCTTTCCATTCTAAACTCACATGCTTCTCTACAAAGTTTGAGATTTCAGAGAAATAAGCCTGATTCAGTCATCTGTATTGTCACACATGTACTATTTTATGTTGTTCTGATCTGCTAGCCTTTGTTTCCCTACTCCTTTTGTACCAACTGTCAATAACCTTTTTAAATTTAGAATATTTTAAAATGTAATATTTCTCATAAATTAGTGAGGTTCCATTAGAAAAGTTTGCCTGCTCTCTTATTTTCCCTATAATTTTTAACAGATGACAGAGCTCAAAGAAACCAGAAACAGTAAAACACACACTTAATGGCAAATGGCTAGCTCCTAAAACGATGTTTAAATTCCAGAGATGGCAAGAAAAGTGTTTCTTTTTGTTCGTGGGTCATTTATATTAAAAACAAAATCAAGCATGTACACCTACCTTACATAAAACTTCCACAGGAGTGGACATCTTCTTTTCACTAATTTTTTCATATTTTTGTTTCTTTGTTGCAGCCTGTGGAAAAGAATCAAACCACACAGACATGTTCAGTACTACTGAGATCCTTATTAGTTTAACATACTAGACACAAATGTAAACTTAAGATTCAAGAGAACATAACCTAGATTTAAAAAAACCCCAAAGTACAACATATTTAAGTCCCCCACCCCCGCAAAATTGTTAATTTCTATATGGGTTTCTATTTCAATAACATTTTTAGCTATTAAGAGAGGGTGAGTCTAATAGGAACATGAAGATATATATGACTTAAATAAAACACGGGTGATCAAATTTGAAATTTTCTTAACCCATAGTCAACACAAGAGCAAAGATATAAGCAAGTCAACACAAAAAAAAGAGCCCATCATTTAGTGACATTAATAACTCGTGCCACCTGGTCAGTGTAGCTCAGCGGTTGAGCATCGAACCAGGAACCAAGAGGCCATCGGTTCAACCCAGTCAGGGCCTATGCCCAGGTTGCAGGCTTGATCCCTGTGGGAGGCATGCAAGGGGCAGCTTATCAATGATGTCTCTCTCATTGATGTTTCTATCTCTCTATCCCTCTCCCTTCCTCTTAAAAAGAAAAGAAGAAAGCAATAAAAAATATATAAAAATAACTGGTGTTAAGTCAAAATACCTTTCCAATGAAAAATATTAATAATGAATAAAGCTACTCATACATAAACACAAAACATGTTCCTAGTCTCACAGATAATTAAAAAAAAATACAGACACCGTTTTCCTTTAAAGGATGAATAAAATATTAACATATAACATAGCCATTCAATTCTAAGACACAGATATTTATCATCAATACACACAAAGAAATGTTAGGATAATTAAATAATACAGCTAGTATTACTGGCTAAACCAGTTTTACTGTACACTAAAGTATAATGGCAACACGTCAAAATGAGAACGTCTCCACCTAAGTTCTTAGCCCATGTTAACTTCTATCCAGATAAAGCTTCTGGTTGCCAATGGGTACCTGGCTTCCTGTCTCCCAAAAAATGTGTGTTCTTCAAGTGTGAATGTGGGATTCTATTAGCTTATTCTTACTGAAATGATCAGATTTTATTTCCCAATAAAAAGTAAAAATAAAGTAATTTCATTTTAGAACACCTCCTATTTGAAAGAGACTTAAAGTTCATCCCCAATATTATTTTTACTCTTAAAACAAAAGAGGGGGTGTGGGGTGGAGAGGGGAATAAAAGGGAAACATCTGTAATACTTTCAAAAATAAAGATAAATTAAAAAACAAAAACTGGTCATTTGAGTCTGGTTTACCTTTAATCCTTGCCATGGCAGGCTGGTTCTATTAAAATACATCAAAACATATCCTAATGATTCCATGTCGTCCCGGCGACTAGAAAAGAAAATGTAAATTTATAAGCTGAAATTATTATGAAAAACGTGAAAGAAAGGTACACAGAAGAATTTTGTCAAGTGAGGAGAGAGCAATTTGGTGTCTTGTACAAGGTACATAGTTAAGATAATAAAAAAGTTCATTAATGGGTTACTTCTAAATAAAACTCATAGAATCCCAACGTAATTTTTAGAGAAGAGCAAAAAGGATTTAGCTAAACAACTTTCCAAACCAAAGAGCAGAACTCTTGTAAAGTTTTGCAGAACCTCATAACTTTATCGAGGCTGAAATAAATTAACAATGTAAACCTAATTAAACATCTATATGATCTCTCTCTCTTTCTCTCAACACTTGAACAAAAACACAGGTTTGAAATGCAAGGCTCTACTTATATGCAGGCTTCTTTCAATTGACCACATTCAACAGACCAGACCCAGAGCAGTTCAAACCTGACTTGTTCAAGGGTCAACTATCACATACATACATACATTCAGACAGGTCTATATATTTAAGAACTGGTAGTACTTTGACCTATAGAAAATGTGAAATCAGTTTAACCCAGGGTATTCAGATATTCATGGATATTTTCTAAGCTTGCTTTAAGGAGCAAAAAATGATTTATAAAAGATGGAGAACATGAAAACCTAGAACTCAAGCCAAGAAACAGCAGAGATTATGAAGACTTATTCAGACTAGATGCTATTAATTTATGGTATGCAAGAGTAGGACAGAAGATGATCCACCAACCCCTTTTGGTTCATTAGTACTCAGATAACATTTTCCTTGTAAAAATAACTTATAGTCTTCCCCAAAACTCAACTTGTATCACTAAAACATAAAAGCTCAAGATCATCATTAAGAAAATGAAGTACTATCTTCAGCTGCAAATATAAACATCATGATAAAATTGCATTTTGCATCTAACTTTTCACCATGCAGTATTTTTCTTCCCAAGGAATTGACCTTCAACAAAGAAAACAAAAAGGCCTCATTTAATTGGCTTCTCTGCACTGGCTAAAGCAGCAGGTAAAAGATTTAATAAGCACCCTTCAAATCCTCAGCCAAGAGATATCTTTAGATACTATAAGAAACTAACTGAAATATTTAAAAAAACACATTAATGGCTTTTGCTATGAATTTTATTAACACATTCAACTGTCAAACTCACCTCTGTTCAATACCAAGATGTGCATTGATGCTAGCATATCGGGCAGTGCCAGTGAGATTTTTATCTTCTCTGTATGGTATGTGTTGCCTTGTCCTGTTGTCTCTGTACTTTTTGGCCAAACCAAAATCAATAAGGAATAACTTTAAAAGAAAATAAAAAGACATTATTAGGTTTCTACCTTGTTCAATTAAACTATTTTATTCATTAAATGGCATCTACTTTCTTTGTTCAAATACATCAAAGTATCATAAGTAGAACAGATATCATGAACAAACGTAACACTCCAATAAGCTTTTATTAGTCCTCATCAATAAATCAAGTTTAAAAAAATAGTTAGGTCAAGTGTTTGATTCTGTCAACTGAACAATTTCACAGGCTCAGTTCATTCCACACCCAGAGGCCTGTGTGCTGTGTGCCATAATGGAACCCGATATCCAGGTACTATTGGTAAACAAGACAGCTCTCAAAGTTTGATATTAACAAGAAAAACCAACATTTTTATTAACAAATATAAGCATTTTTTAAACAAGCATGCATTACATTCTACTACATGAAGTGACATTTATGCATGTGATCAGGTTAAACTTCTAGAAACTATAACAAGTTGACCTACAATCTTTAAAAAGTACTTAATATCAAGGTGGCTTACAATCAGCAGTTTAGATAACCTAACCAAAAACCAAACTAATATTGTATTATAAAATAAAGTTTAGTGCTCTCTCATATATGGTACAAAGAGATTAAGATACTCATTTATAATATTAATTTTTAAGTAATTCGCCGTTTACTCCCCATAATTAAAACCTTTAAAAGAGCCCTAGCTGGTTTGGTTCAGTGGACAGAGCATCAGCCTGCAAACTGAAGGGTTCTGGGTTTGATCCTGGTTGAGGGCACATGCCCAGGTTGCGGGCTCGGTCCCCAGTGGGGAGCGTGCAGGAGGCGGCCGGTTGGTGATTCTCTCTTAACATTGATGTTTCTGTCTCTCTCCCTCTCCCTTCTGCTCTGAAATCAGTAAAAAATATATTAAAAACGAAACAAAACACAACACCTTTAAAAGAAAAAAACAAACCAAACTATTTTTGACAAAAAAAATCTAAATATGTTCACATTTACCTACATTCTAAAGCAAAATAAACAATATTTACTTTAAAGTGTAGCTTTTATCATAAAATCACATTAAGACTATTAAGCAAAGCAAGTCTATATGCCCTTACACTAACATAGCCCTAGACCAGTGGTCGGCAAACTCATTAGTCAACAGAGCCAAATATCAATATCAACGGTACAACGATTGAAATTTCTTTTGAGAGCCAAATTTTTTAAACTTAAACTATATAGGTAGGTACACTGTTAACTTAATTAGGGTACTCCTAAAGCTTAGGAAGAGCCACAGTCAAGGGGCCAAAGAGCCACGTGTGGCTCGTGAGCCGCAGTTTGCCGACCACGGCCCTAGACTATTAATCTTTACTAGTTATGCCTAAATTTTGTAGTTTTTTCCATTAGGCTGACATTGGGGTTCCTTATGTGACAGTTTATAATTTGTGATATGCTGGAAAACCTGATTACCTAGTCTGTTAGGGTTTGTGTCAAAAAATAAAGCAAGTTATTAATTTAAGTGAAAAAGATTTGACCAAGTGTTTCTCTTAGTTGGATGAAAAATACCTATTTCAGGCAGGCACTGTTAACCTAGTCTCAGCTTTAAGCTGGATCAAAAAGACAATGAGGTTTGAGCTTCTGTAACTATGTTAATGTGATATTTATTTGATTTACTACTATAAAAAATGAAGATTAAATTTTTAGTAAAATGTAGTTGAATAAAGAAAGCTCTTATAAAGACACTAACTTAAGCAACTGAGTTATAGAAATATAAAGTGTTATAAAACAAAAAACTCATGCTGTTTGTCTTCATATGAATATCAGTTTAGTACACAAGTATCAAAATGAGCAAAATATTTCTCTTAGGCAAAACAGAAATTATGACGTAAGCTCCACAGATTCATATAGAAAATCAATCAAGGGAAAAATAAACACAAAAGGACACCCAGCCTCAAAGTATTTAAAAAATATCCCTAAGAATTATGTGGATTTTGAATAAGAAGTGATTAGAACAGTGATGGCGAACTTATGAGAATAGGAGATAGTTTCAGAACTCATTTTTTGGTTGATTTTTCTTTGCTAAATGGCATTTAAATATATAAAATAAATATCAAAAATATATATCTTTGGTTTACTATGGTTGCAAAGATCAAAAAATTTCTATATGTGACAACGGCACCAGAGTTAAGTTAGGGTTTTTCAAAATGCTGACACGCCGAGCTCAAAAGGTTCGCCATCACTGGATTAGAACACAGACTCTCCTCTAAGGGCTATTTTCCAGGATTTCTTCGTTCATTATTTCAAAGTAGAGAAAATAGGAACATCTCTGACATGATTATGTCTGATAGCTTCATTCGTGTCTAAATCGACAATCAGAAGCTGATGTGCAATTCAATAACCACACACTTTCTCACAACTAAAAAGACTGCTTTAGAAACTGTTCACTAGAGTATTTTTCCTTCCACAACTCTAAATGATGAAATGTAATGAAGAAAACAAAAAACATTCAAACGCTATCTTCTTAAACATCTCAATCATTGGTATCAAAACAAAATACTACAAAGCAAATCAATTTAAAAATTTCTCTTGTAAAATCTAAGTCAGGAAAAGTAATGTCACTGCCAAACAAAGGTATCCTATTTTAAGAGCAAACAACTGAAAGAAAAACTACTTAAAAATTTAAAAAAGTTTTTAAATCTCTTGGTAATTCATCATTTTCTGAGACCTATTAAGCATCTTTAGTAGCTTTCTATGCTCTGAATTTAAAAATGAATGTAAACATATAATGGAAGTATATACATGAAACCACATGATACCAAGGATACAAACAGCCGCAAGTATGTAAAGGTAGAACAAACAAGGAAGTCAGTATTTAGTAAGTCATAAGATAATGCATTTTTATAGGTTTATATATGCAAAGAGAAGCCTAATCTCTTTGCTGAGTCAAGCAAAACTGTGGGTTTTAAAAATATGTATGTTCTAAGTAAAATTTCTTCCTGTGTTAAAGAATACAGCACGATTCTTCAAAGGCATGTGGAAATGAGTTAATGTTGGATATACTGGGATAACTCTATTCAGTAGAGGTGCATTTTCTTCAGAAACACTACTGCCAATTTTAGTTTTTAGTATATGCAGCAATTTCTCCTAACCAGGGGTCACATTACCCTGCCCTTCCAAAGACTTAACAAATTCACTTTTCCTCACAACCCAGCTAATCTACAGAGAATATAAACAATTAAAAAAAATTAATGGAAATTATTAAATAATTATGGTACAAAATATAAGTAAAATGTGTGAATTAATGAATAAGTAAAAAGGAGAACCAAATTTGCCTTGCAATGTGCCTCACACACTTATAACACTTCCCTCTTTCCCCAACCAAACCTAGTCACCACAGTTGGTACTACTTCTTTGTCCATGAATAAAAATAAATGTAAATTTATGAAACCTTTGTGACAGCAAGAGAAGGTGGCCCCTAAAATAATGCTGGGTAGTATGTACAAAAATTACGTATCACTCAGATGATGCATGTGGTAATTAGGGAACTACAACATATGCTCACATATAAAATACAACTTTCTTTTTTAAATTACTCATGGCAATACTTCCTTCTCAGTGTATCTTAAGTTGATAAAGACTCATTTGCTCTTGAGCTTCAAAATTTACCTAAATTTTATGATTAAAAAAACTATTATTTAAATAGAAAAAACCCCACCTATTTCCCCTTGTCTGAAAATTCATCCAGTAAGAAACATATTTAATATCTACAAATGTAAAAGATTGTGAAGAGTTCTGTTTACATTTTAAAAAGTTAGAAAATTATGAGGGTGTTTATCTAGACTGCCAAACACTAAATCATCAGATTATACTTTCACTTAGTATTTGTGTGTTATTAATGGCAATTGTTTAATTATGTTATTGTTATATTGTTAGAATGCAATGTCTTCTATTTCCAGAGCATATGTTCTTACTGAGGTAAATCAATTCTAGAAACAGTAGAACTGAAATCTGACCTACACTTACCTGAAGGTCATTAGGGAAGGAGAAGAGAGTTAAGGCATAATATATTCACCATTCAGTACTGATGTATTTCATGCACTGAGTTATGCAACTCCAAATACATTTTTAAACTAAAAAGTCTATTTCAAGTTTATCACCAAGAAAAGAATTTCCATACTAGACTAACATATTATTTCCTTACATGGATGTTAGGGATCTAAACATAATCCTGTTTTCATTAGGTTTTCTCTAAACTTTAGAAGTTTAAGCGAAAGCCACAAAGAAACATCTTAGTAATGTTATGTTTGCCAAGTATGTCTGAATAATGCCAACGTAAGAGGTGCTTGAGAAAGATCTACATTTTCCAGAATTAAAACAAAACAAAAATAATCAAAATAAAACAATAAAAAAAGAAAAGCACATGAATTTGGGATTGAGTTTGGAATAGGAGACAGTTTCAGACCTGGTTTAATCCTGAGAAAGATGGGTCCTGAGAAGTACTAACAGTCATGCTTCTTTTCCTCTTCCCCACTGGAGATTCTAAACACTAAACAGACAATAGAGGGTGGCAGTGCATCAAACAGTATTGCTTACATTGCAACAATGGCCGGCGCAGACAGGCAACACCGAGGCATTAGAGAAAGAACAGGGTAGCCAAATGCCATCCTTCTTCCACCAAGCACTGAGCTTCTCAGTTTTCCAAATAAGAATCACATGATCAAGAACATTTGAATTCTGGAAAATACTCAGGTTTTTTAATGCCGCTATAATGTGTCACTGCCTGAAACAGGGATAGCAATGGTGACATTTGGCTCTTTAATTTTTTAATCAAAAATGGGGAATTTGGATTTGTAATCTTTAGTACCATAATCTGCCCTTCTCTCCCCAAAAATTATACAGGGGGGAAAATAATCTTCAGTAAGGAAGAGGTAGAAGGCATTTAGTCACCTTAAAATTTATTTTCATAAGCATGCAGGGCTGATTACTGGAAGAGATGAGCAAATTCACTAAGATTGGAGTGGCCACTCCTAAACATCAAATTCAGAACAATTTTCAAAATAATAAATTTTACTTGAAAAGTCAACCTCAAAAGCCCCCCAAAACTATGTTTTCCAATTAACAGAAAACTACTAGAACAAGCTGACCAAAGAATCCAGTCTCATACAACTGGCATTTTTCAAACTACAATACAGAAAACACTAGAAACCAACTACATAAACAAAACACTAGTCTAAAATGTTCAAGAACATTTAGAATTTGAGTCTTAGCTAAGTTAAAACACTGTGCTTCTACCCTAGGGGGGCTCTCTGAATCTGTGTAACAGCAAGTAGCTCCACAGTATCCTATTTAATATCGCTAAAGAGGACACAAAATCCTAAAGATTTTCATAGCTGGGCAATTTGGACTTTCTAACACAACTGTGTAATTAACAAGCTATTTGTAAAGGGGGAGGGGAGGAAGCAAAGAGGAATTATCTAGATCATAATTTCGTTTAAGGCAAAAAACCATGTCCTGCAATATCAATACAGATCACATGAGGATAACAGATCTTGGGGGGGGGGGCAGGGAAAATGGGGTGGGGGGCTGTGAAATGCCCAAAAGATTAGGGTCAAACTGACAGAACTGCCCCAAAATTAAGACCAGTAAATTCTTTCAATTACATTACCAGGTTTGGCAATAACAATTTAGAACCTGGATGCTTCAAAGAGAGAAGCAATATAATATTTAAAAAGAAAAAAAAAACGATGATGCAATTTGGGAATGTCAAGGTAAGTTATACATAGATTTAAACACCTTTATTTTTTAAATATTTAACTCAGCTTCCAACAAAAAAAATTTAATTTCCTAAAACTTGGTCAGACCAGCATTAATGTCTCACACATTAACAAATAACACCAGTTCTAATGGTAATAGCTCCAAGTTGGCATTCATACAGGCAAACAAAGGTAAACATATATAGCTAGACCTCAAACACCAAACATTTCTTAATGGTTTAATAAATCAAATGGGAATCTTCCTTCCAAAAACATAACAAAACAAAAAAACATAAAAAAAACAAAAAGCCTCCAAGTTGTCCTGAAGTTGAGAATTTCTATCAGATCATTAGATCACAATATGCTTAGTGTATTGCCAATGCTGCCTGTCTGCCCGAGCTCAACATTGAATCAATCGATAAATAAAGCAATTCACTCAAGACACTAATAATTGCAAAAAAAGTTAACACAATTTAGTTTCTAACTGCAATCATGCGTCACTAGCTAAAACCCAATCATCCCCCAAAAGTTCAACAGCTCTGAGACCCCAATGAACACTAATTTTGTTGTATGAATATTCATTCCACTTAATATTTTCCTTTGAAAGGGGGAGAAGGGATAGAGAATCCACCCAACTTGGCACCCCAAAAAATGTCAACTACTTTGAAGCAGGCCCAAAAGTTATCCTTTTGAATACAGAAATCCAAGGACTGAAGAATGCTCATTATCAACCATGCTCAGTCAGCAAATGTCAACACCATGGTTTCCACGCTGGCACAAGCACATATGAATATAAAGTAGCTAAAACTGTTCAATAGTTCAGTAACAGATTATTACATTTCATTATAAAGCCCCTGGGAATTTTATATTTCATATAAATAACTAACCTTGGTTGGGTAAGTTGGAGAAAATTTATTTCAAGTTACTAAGTTAATAAGAGTTAGCTGATATTCTTCTAGTTAGTACAATATTTTAAAGCAATTATCAATAGCAAATTAAATTTACTATGACTTTTTAAAAAACGCAAGTTTACCAAAGCAATTCTTGGAGTTTTTACTCTGTTCTTTCATGCAAAGAACATTTGACTAACCTTATTACAGTGACGCCCAATACCCATTAGGAAGTTATCTGGTTTAATGTCTCTGTGTATAAAATTCTTTGTATGCACATATTCAATTCTACTGATCATCTGGGGAAAGAAAAAGGGAAGAGAAAATTGAGTCAAGCGATTTGAATTAGATGATAAAAGCTATAAATTGTTATTGTTTTCAACTGAAATAGAAGCACTTTATTAACTTTATTCTTGTTTGCTTATTTATTTTTAACTACACATATCCAAAACATTCCTGGAAGTTGGTAGCATACAAAATAAGCATATGACTTTATATAAATGAGGCCGTATACATGCTGGATTTCCTTTTCTTTCTTTCTTTTTTTTTTTTTAAACATTTTTTGGATGCCCCCATTTTTTTCCCCTCCACACTAATATAATCATATTCAAAATCTGAATTGTTAACATGCCATCTCACAAGTTTTTCTTGAAAATTCTATCAAGTCAAATGGTGTAGGTCTTACAAATATTCTGTGGTATAGATACGTTTTCCCCAATCATCCCCAACTCACAGTATTATTATTTCCCTACTGTAAGCAATAATTATATTAATAAACTTAAATATGCTACCTACTAGTGCTTTTATTTCTATGGGCTCTAAGTTCCACACAATTTCAGGGAGAGTTGCTGGGTTAAAGGGTATTTTTCATTTTGATAGGTATCTTTTAAAATAGGTTATTAACAATTCATTTTTCGACTATGAGTATATGAGAGTATTCTTTTATCCCACTAGTAAAGTGATTTCCGTTCTAAATTTTGCCACTTTGACAATTATCCCCTAACACTTAGTTTGGAAATCTGTTCATTTGTACTGATCATTTCAATTTACTATTCTATAAACTATCAATATATTTTTGTCCATTACTCTTTTGACTTGTTCTTTTCTTGTCAATTTTTCAAAAATTCTTTGTATGTAACAATCTTTTATCTGTAATTTGTTATGTAAATAGATTTACATTTTTAAAAAACCTGTCTTTTGACTATTTATGATATCTCTTCTAAAATAGTTTTAACTTCAAATGATCAAATATGTCTACCTATTCTGCAAGAGATACTTAGAAATAGTTTTATTTGACAATGTTTGCCATAGCCATACTGCCAACATTATCCTACCCAGTTCTTGCTCTTCTCAGTAGTACGTGTAAAGATTCTATTTTTTTTATTTGTCCTAATTTTCCCGAGTTTTTATTACTAGGAATATAAAGATTCTAAAACTTACTCATTTACCTTGACAAATGTCTTTTGAAGCCAAATCTGGAATCTCTGGCTTACACTGTTTACTCTCAAGGAAGTAGATACATGCAATGTCCAAGTACCACCTTGTTTATTAAGGAATTAAACAAACCACTTGGCTCACTTAATGTACACATTCGTCCTAGCTAAATAATACCCTTCATTAAACTGTGACTATTAACTCACTAGGAAAACACTGGGGGAAAGACAATGGCACAAACTTTAGACTAATTCGAGTGTTGCCTATCATCAAGACTTAGTTGGTACCTGCTAAAACAAATGCTTTTCTGCATCCTGAATTACTCTTTATCCTTCTCAACCAGTGTACCCAGAATATACTTTTATCACAGAACCTAGAACATTGTATTTTTCCATTTTTCTCTAATACTGGTAAACTCTAAGCTCCTAGAAGGAACTAGTTATGTTTTTTCATACCCCTCTCCCCCCAGTGCTAATTACAGTAGCAGGCCCTGAAATGTTTCCTTATAAATGCCTATGTGTTACTGAGGCTATAGAATATAAAACTTTTATTAGGATTCACTTACATGTTAGTTCAAACATATTAAAAGGCTGTAAACTTTTTAATGTTTGAGCATATAATATGCCAAAAAAAGAACACTGTACTTTACTAATATGTTAAACTTGGGAAATATCAGGCGCTGATTACAAAAAAAGTGAGCACTACTTTCTAATCCTTTGTATTTTTCCTAAAATTCTACCTCAAATGCTAGTTCTGTTTATCATCTCATTTTACTTTCTTATGATATCTGATCTAAATTTTTAAAATGTTTTTCTCTTCCACAGCAATTTTACACATTCAGTTAACTTGACCCAATTCCAACAGTTTCCTGCCCTTAAAGGTATCCTGACCAAAATTAAAAATTATATGTATTACCTGTTTCCGTAAGGCTTGTTCTGACTCTATTCTCATATCTTAAAATTCTTTAAAACACATCTTCTTTCTTATAAAAAGAAAAACCTAAGCTCTGGCTTTAAAACAATTTAATCTAACACCAGCCAATGCATAGATCGAATTCAATACACGTCCAAAAATTCCAACTTTGCTTAAATTCTACCAATGGCTGAGTTTCCATCACTTCGAAAAACATCTATTTGGCCAAAAAAAAATAAAAAGTAAAAAATAAAAAAATTGATTTTAGTGCCTTCTTTATTAAAATATAGCTTTTATAAGGTTCCAGACATAATACATAGCATTCAATCTGTATAATTTAGCCAACAAAATTTCAATATGTACATTTACTTATATTTATATACTACACTCGGAACCCTTTCTTCAAACAAAATCTTATAAGGAAACTTGCTACATTCAACACTAAAACAAATGCACTTCATCTGATGGAGCACCATGAAAACTACTAGTCTAGAGGTGAGTAGTAAACCAGCATAATCCATTTTTGTCCTATACTGATCGGAAAACATCTACAAGTCATATCAGAGTAGTACACTTGAATGAGTACATCCTCCTGTTTATCTTATTTGCTGATCCTAAAGTTAAACAGTGGTGAAGAGTCATATTCTCATCAAAATTTCACATACCTGGTCAGCTAACATAAGTACAGTTTTCATTGTGAACCTTCTTGAACAGAAATTGAAGAGGTCTTCAAGGCTGGGTCCAAGAAGATCCATGACTAGCACATTGTAGTCTTTTTCCTGACCATACCACCTAACAAAACAAAAAAGAAAAAGGAAAAGCAAAGGCATTATGAAAAGCTGATTATCACTTAATATCACCAAATTTTTTTATATTCTTAAACCTTAAGAATAAGTTTTCCCTCTCTGGTTCAGATGATAAAGGCACCGAGTAAGTACATTGTTGAACACAAAGTAAGGGTAAGGTGACTTTTCTTCTGTCAAGTGACCTCATTGTCCTATTAAGACAAGTCTTGCCTGGCAGACTTAACACCCCTCTTATAGGACAGCTGAAGTCTATACACATCTGCCACTGATTCCTGTGGCCTTGGGCAAGTTCTTTAATCTCACCTGGTCTTACTTTCTAATTGAAGAAATGAAGAAGACTATGCATATTAGTCATTTCAAAACATTTCAGAAAGCAAAGATCCCTAATATTATATGTCTTGTCCCATTCCCCACCAAATATTTAATCAATAATTACTTATCCTATTTCTTTAAAGGAGTCACATTTTTTGCTTAGTTTCAGATTACAGGTAATTAACCAGTATTACAACAAAGATGAAACTCGTTTTTAATGGGAATCATGTTTTCCTTATCCCATGCTGTATTGTGAAAAATTTGTCCCCAATAACTCTGCTAATTTCAGAGACTTCAAGGACTTGGAATCACTTCAATAAATGATTTCAAGTTTCTATCTATACTTATAGTAGGTTAATATGCAAATTGGCCGGGACGCTGTCAAGTAAGGACCGTATCAGTAGGAGAGTGGGGCAGCGAGTTACATGCGGCGGAGAGCAGGGTGGCCAGCTGAGGCAAGCGGCAGCGAGCTACTCACGGAGGGCCACTAGTATGACTATGATTCTGATAAGAGTATTTTCCTAAACAATCAACATTATTCCCCTAACCTGTGTGGCTCAGACCCAGCTGTTTGGAGCATCATTCCTTGACCAGGTTTGATTCCTGGTCAGAGCACATACCTAGATTGTGGGTTCAGTCTCCAGTTGGGACGTGTGCTGGAGGCAACCAATTGATGTTTCTCTCTCTCTCTCTCTCTCTGATCAATAAAAAAAGTAAAAACTAAAAAACAAAAGTTTATGTTCCTTTCTATACTTTAGCTTCAACTGTTCTTGAAAACTTGATACATGAATAACTGCCATCAAACACAGAAGGAATTCACTTCACACCCTATTTGCAGAAATAGGTATCCTGGTGGGGAAAGAGTTTCTGCTTAAACTTGAAGAAATCTTGCCTACTAAGCCTAAGAAAAGCAACAGATGTGGCTATGGCAGAGTTGGTCTGCCCTTACTACCCAAAACTGTTACCTACAATAAGTATTCACTTAACATTGCCAACAGATTCTGTGACTTTATGCAAAAATTAAGCAAAACAAAATATGACATTTTAACTCTTGATATAAACAAGAGTTAAGTTCCTATGGTATCTCATCAATGTTTTAACAAAATGACACTGAACAAAACATTATTTGAGAACCTGCTGTACAAGAATGTTCTACAATTTTCCCTTTTCCTTCCTTATTTTCCATATGGGAATTTAACACTTCACATTCCTTCAAACATTTACTTGAAGGAAAAGCTCACAGTGGTGAAAGAGGAAGAAGTGAATAAAACGTAAGGAATAATAATAATAATCTTAAAAGGTAAATGATGAACAAAGTGAATAGGTTATGTTCTCCTTCCCTTTTTTTCCTCTTCCATTACTTAATTGCAGAGGTAAATTTGAGCTAGAGAGCTGTCAGGAACTTCCAAAATTAGTTCTTGCCACTATAAATGCCCAATAATAAAAACTGTAGCAATATCTACTTATATAAAAACCCTGGGTGTAACATCACGGCCAGAACCGCGACCAACTGGAAGGAAATCAGTCCTGCAGGGGTCGTCTTGGAAACAGCTGCGCCCTCCCCCAGCTGTTTCCTGGAGGGTGAGGTTTTGGGCAGGAACCGGCCCTCAAGGTGAGTTTTCAGGCAGGAACCCGCCCTCAGAGCAGAGCGTGGAAGTGAAATGATTTGTAATGGATCTATTATTGAAGCTACCTTTGAAAATACTATATCTAAACATGCAATTTTTTGTCCAAAAAATGAGCATGTTCAAAAATTAAATGAAGAAAATTTGGATATACTCGATGGAGATTTTCACATATATTTGAATGATGATTCCATTGATTCCACAGATGATGCTGAAAAGGAAAATTTTACCATCGAATTTCTTAATTCTCCTCCAAATTTCTCCTTTGGGAATGCCGTATCATAAATTAAAATTGAAAGTGGGTGCAATCATCACGCTATTGAGAAATCTCAACAGTAAATGGAGTCTTTGTAATGGTATCAGATTTATTATCAAAAGATTATGACCTAACATTATTGAAGCTGAAGTAGTAACAGGATCTGCAGAGGGAGAGGTTGTTCTGATTCCATGAACTAATTTGTCCCCATCTGACACTGCCTCCCATTTAAATTGATTCGACGACGTTTCCCGTGATGCCAGCATTTGTGATGACTATTAATAAATCACAAGGACAAACTCTAGACAAAGTAGGCATATTCCTACCTGAACCCATTTTCGCAGATGGTCAGTTATATGTTGCTTTCTCTTGAATTTGAAGAGCATGTGACGTTACAGTTAAAGTTCTAAATACTTCATCACAAGGGAAATTAGTCAAGCACTCTGAAAGTGTTTTCACTCTTAATGTGGTGTACAGGGAGATATTAGAATAAGCTTAATCACTTTATCAGTCATTGTTTGCATCACTGTTGTTTTTATATCATGTTTCTGTTGTTTTCATATCATGTTTTTGTCATTTTTATATCATGCCTCTGTTGTTGTTATATCTTTTTACTGTTTATTAATAAATTTGTATATTATTTTCTTATATATTTTACTAATTTCCTTTCATCTCTCACACTTATATTATAGAGAAAGGGCAAATAGCAATATTAAAGTATCTCTCCGTTCATTAATTCCCTTTAAAAAAAATATTTTATTGACTTTTTACAGAGAGGAAGGAAGAGGGATAGAGAGTTAGAAACATCGATGAGAGAGAAACATCGATCAGCTGCCTCCTGCACACTCCCCACTGGGGATGTGCCCGCAACCAAGGTACATGCCGTTGACCAGACTCGAACCTGGGACCCTTAAGTCTGCAGGCCGATGCTCTATCCACTGAGCCAAACCGGTTAGGGCAATTAATTCCCTTTTTAATGTGCACGGATTTTGTGCACCGGGATACTAGTTTTAGTATAAACCTAATTTATTCATATTATTAAAAAAGAGAACTTATTCGCTACAAGAATACCAAGTCCAGAAAGAGTGAAGGCAGTGAGGGAAAAGCACAAAAAGTCAAAGGCAAAAGGGAAAGCATAAATCAACTCTCATAAGACCACATCTCCTCTGCATATCAGCAGATATGCACCAATGGCTTGCTGACAAAGCTGCAATAAACAACCATCCAAGCCCAAATCCAAACCTGAAATGTAAAAGACACACATTCATACTTTGTATATTCATGCAATTACTTACACATAATTTCACAAACACTTTTTGAGAAGTACTTTAAAATAAGCCTTAACAAAATACTCTGCAAAATAAGCCTTAACAAAATACTCTTATAATAATTAGAAATGAGAATCAGATGAGCTTAAAAAAAAAAAAAAAATCAAGTTTTTTTGCCCGGCCAGTGTGGCTTAGGGGTTGAGCTTCCACCTATGAACCAGGAGGTCATGGTTTGATTCCTAGTCAGAGCATATACCAGGGTTGAGGGCTTGATCTCCAGTGGGCGGTGTGTAGGAGGCAGCTGATCAATGATTCTCTCTCATTATTGATGTTTCTATCCCTCCCTCACTGAAATAAATAAAAATACATTTTAAAAAATAAATCAAGTTCTTATTGGGCATTTTTCTCCTTCTTGCTTAGTGTATAAGACATATCCACTATTCTCAATGTTAAGATAAATCAGCCATAAAAATAGCTTAAAAGTAAATGTTTCAAAGGCACTCCCCCCGCCCCCCCTGAATAACCATGCATTTCTAAAATAATTAGGTCTTCCTGCTTTGTGTATGTCGGTTATACTTCCTTTTGATCTCAAGGAATTTATAATATAGCTTATTTTTCTAAAGCTAACACCTCATACTCTCCCCATCTGTGCTTTCCACCTGTCTAACTCATCCAGACATTATCACACACAGATTAGAAACCAGGAACAGTCTTCTGTTTATCTGAATCCTATTTATTCAATTTCTACCTTCACCTCTATATTTCCTATTTCTATTCTGGAAGGTTTTAACTTCTATTGAAAAAAAAAAAAAAGGTGCCTTAAGGTCTTAAGAATATGCTAAGAGAAGGCAAGGTCCACTTCTTTGTTCTCATCTCCTTTCCCCTAAACCCATATCCAGCCTAAGTCTAGTTTAAAATATTAAGACACACATAAAAACAGAAATGTAAGATGATACATTCAGAAGTCACTGGGGCCGACAAAAAATGTTAACATAAAATGTAGAAAACCAAAACATCACGGGAACAAAATTTGTCCAAAGAAGCCTCATGAAAATGATCTGTTACACTCAGATCCTGAAGAAGGAACAACATTCTGAAAGGGAAGGTAGAAAAGGGCATGCTAGACAGAGACAAGAACAGACCTATTGAAGGAGAGTCAAGGTGGCTGATAGCTTCGGGCTGTAAAGACCTTTTAAATTTTATAAATAACTGGGGGAATTATCAAGAGTGTGGCTGGAACTTAATATAATTAAATCAATATTTTAGGGTTAGCCTTGGCATCAGAATGCAATATGAAAATAGAAAGGGAAGGAATGACAGTGGCATGGGGAACCAACTAGACATGTTATATTACAGTTGGAGATTTGAGGCAAGGTTTTTTTTTGAGGATTCTCTATAAAAATGGAAATATCTTAGAAATGACTAAAATAAACAAACAAATAAATAACGTGTTGCTATGAGATCTAAGGACTTCCCAGAGCAACAAATCAGTGTAATTTTCATAAGTATGCAGTTCAGATTAAAACACCCAATTATGTTCCATTCCTATGACTAGGACAGTAACAACAGAAATAAAATGTATTTTTTTAATGTAGGTCTTCCCCTTTAAAGTATCAACTTGATAGGTGTAATGGTTAATTTTATGTGTCTACCTGACTGCATTAAGCGAAGCTAAGTAAACCATTATTTTGGGGTATCAGTGACAACTACCACATGAGTCAAGAATGACATTTGAATGACAGACTAAATAAAGAAGATCATCTTTCCCAAGGTGAAGGGCCTGAATAGAACAAAAAAGGTGGAGGAAGGGAGAATTTACTCTCTTCATGATATCCATACCCCTGGTTTTCAGGCCTTTAGGCTTAGACTAGAATTAAACTGGTTTTCCTAGGTCTCCAGCTTGCAGACCAACAGTTCACAGGATTTATCTCCATAACTGTGTGAGTCAATCCCTCCTAATCCCTTTCAGTATAACTATATATAATCCATTGGTTTTGTTTCTCTAGAAAATCCTAACACACACCAAAAAGAAAATCCTAATACAATAGAGGCAGACACTATATCTGTCTTGTTCACAACTCTATAGTCCCAGAATCCAGCACAATGCCTTATATACAGGAAATGCTCAGTAACATTTGCTGAATTAGAGAATGAAAAACCAAGTAAGAGGCTGTAAAACACTAAGTGCTTGATTTGACAGGTAAGGAAAACAAAAGGAATGCAGAATATTCTCTGCACTGAAAGTTTAAAGGCAAAAGCAAGCACCTATTCACGTTTGATTCAAATAAGCCAAATAATTATACAAGTTTAAAAGTTAAAGTTTTAATAGGCAAATGTCTTTCTTTTCCTATGCCGTTTATCTTCTCATCTTTAGGTTATTAATGTCAGTCCTCAGTGAACAATTAAAAAGTATAAGCTCTGAATCAGTACCATAATATACCATAAAATGTAGCATCTACATTTTCAAGACCCTGTCTCTTAAGTTTACTCTTGACATCATCATCCAAACTGCTCTCAGAACATACCATTGAGTCAACTAAATATATTTAGTAAATGTATATTTACTAAACATCATTATATACTGGGCTTCATTCCATAGCAAAACCCCAAACCTTTTAAAAATCTCATTTCCTGTCTGTTTCTTGGATGTATGTTACCTCTTCCTAACAACTGGCTTCTTCTGACTTCAATAGCCCATTATCCCAACTCTCCCCTTGATAAACTCTGAATTCCACCAGTCATTCTCAATTTACTTTTTCTGCTATCTCTTCTATCCTAATCTTGCTCGGATCTACCCCCAGTCCTAATTCCCTGGCCTAAGTTTAGTTCTGTATTTTCTGCTACTAACTTAACTATATAAATGAGCGAAACTTGGGTTACTCTGTCACTTTAAACTCAACATGTCTTTTCATAAAAGCCACCTAAGGGACAGAATAGTCTGTGTAGGGAATCAAAGTTTTGCCACCCCAAAATATACCTTTGGAAATACTGATTTAAGCTGGTTATTAAAAAACAAGACTCCGAATTAACCTTTGACTCTCCCCGTTACCTGCCTGAAGAAATGCAGACAGAAACTCCTGCTTAAAGGAAGGAAACATATGCTTAGCATCATAATATGAAATGTGGCAGAGTGGGAGAAACCTAGCAATGCCTGTTTGAACTTTCTTCTGTGTACCATTGTTTCTGGGTGGCCAACAGGAATTTGTTTACCATCTTTGCTCTTTCTCATCCACCTGCAAATTGTGGGCTTTAAAATCTCAGGCCTCTGCCCCCATTTCTTTCTCCTTTGTCCGAAAGGGCATATACTGGTAAAAACCTCCACAGCCTAATGCTCCTTTGGGTCTCATATTTTTATAGCACCCCTGCACATACATCCACAATAAATTTTGGATATTTTCTCCTGTTAATCTCTCATGTTAACTCAGCTAGAACTTAGAAGGTAGGAGAAAAGTTATTTTTTTGGCCCCTTCCATTATCTGGCAGTATAGGGAAATTAACTTCCTGATGTTGCTGAACTAGAACCAAAATAAATTCCAAAATATCAACACCACTGAGATGCTAATAGACACCTAAACTGATGAATGTCCACAACAGCAAGCCTTTACTGTCAAATTAATGGACACTGGCATTTAATGATTTGAATTCAAACCTAAACACGCTAGTTTACATTTTGTAAACTGGCTGCCAGTTAGTGAGTTCAGCTGAATATTTAAGAAATCCAATGTAATAAAAGCCTAATATGCTAAGTGTCCGACCATCGTTTGACCAGTTGCTATGATGCGCACTGACCACCAGGGTGCAGACGCTCAGACCGGTAGGTCAGCTTGCTGCTGGGGTCCGGCTGATCGGGACTGGGCCAGATGGGCGGACACACCCTGGAACGGTCCTGTGGTCCCTACCCGGCCCCAATCGTGCACTGGGCCTCTAGTAGTAAATAATACAGAGATGATGAATATTCCTGGTAGGAACTGGAGTTAATAATGCAGGTACTCCTAAAATTCTGTATGTGAGCCATAACTTTCTACAGGGCTCCATTAAAAAAGTAAATGCACATAGATAAAATGAATCATGCCTTCTCTTTCCCCAGCACTATTCTAAGAATCATAAAAGATACTTTCATCAACAAGACACAGTTCTTTCCCTCAAGAAATTTCTAGAACGCTTTCCTGTAGGAATGCATTTAAAAGAACAGGAAAATGATTCACATATTGGTTTTCAGAAATCAAAGTATTTGATAGTATGAGATTACAGTGTACTTTCCAGTACTTTGTTTCCTGGTAGTATAGGGTTTCCTGAATTAATCTAATTCATAGGAGGTGGCAAGTAAGAATCCTTATCAATTTGTAGTTCTAAGAAAAAATGGGAGTCGGTGGGTGTAAACAGGGAAGCACTATCATTAATCTGTGAAATATGGTACAGTACAGTGGTTACTAAACTTTGCTGCACACCAGAGCTTTTATAACTTATGATGACTAAGTCATACCCCACATCAATTAAATCAAAACAAGTAGTTCAGGTTAGCTAGAAGCTAGGTGTCAGTATTTTTTAAAGTTCTCCAATATGCAGCAAAGTTGGGGAACCATTGGTATAATTGAAAGGCAGTAAAATCTATTCAAATAACATATTAGCTATGTGACTTGAAGCAAATGAACCACTTTGACTCACAATTTACATGAAAACCCAACTTAGAGGATTGTTGTAATGATTAAATAAGACCAGGACAATGCTTGAATAATGGGCAAGTATATATTTTTTCTTGCATGAAGACATAAAAAGGAATGTTTAGCCACAATGAAGTGAACCAACTACCCACTTATTTCAATAGCATTTATCAATGTGATGAATAAAAGGCAACCATACATTAAAGTAAGAACACATTATTACTACATCAGAGAATGAAAGAGGTATCTTTTATCCTTATCATCCCATCGATTTATATAATGCATTTTTAAAAAACCTCTTAAGACCTAGTTGGTCTTACAAAATCCCTTTTATAAATGAAAGCTGATATTACAAATTGCAGTCTTCATTTCAGGTTCAAATCTATGACATCACAGACAGAATCCTAATTCTCATTGTAACTTTTCCCATTTTCCCTTTATATTGAGGATCGGAATATGCTAAACCTTTTTAAACAGCACTTCTGAAGTCCCCCATTAAAACAATGCATTTCACTGATACCTTACAGATAAGAAGAAAAAAAAAGCAGTATTCTAGTTCTTCAAAAGAGTAAGGCAAAGAGCTCAATTGCTACTAAGCATTCACCACCCCACCTGATTATTTTATTAGGTAAATCTAACAGTATATTTCATGTTAATAAATATTACTAACCTGCAGCCCTGCATAAATAACATAAAGTTCAGAAAAAATAATATGTACCTGTAATCCAAAAGACCAACTTATATATATATATATATATATATATATATATATATATATATATATAAAGGAACCTATATTGTCACAGAGCGTAGCTTTATTGAAGATTAGCAGTATTTTAAAAAAAATCAAATATTCTTTCTCTCAGTAGGGACTACACCAGTGCATGCATTTGTTAAAACCGAATCAGTGGCACATTAAAATTTGAACATTCACTCTGTAAATCACACCTCATTTAAAAAAAAACCCATTAGGACATGCATTAGTTCATGTTGTATGATTATTGGTCATTCAACATTTCAAGAACTACCTGAGATGGTATTAGAAACAAAATAACAAAAAGCATCATTTAAACTAGGTAATCATTGTATTATGAAAGCTATTAAGGTACTCATTTAACCTCAGAAAAACTTCTGTTAAACTCAAGGACTAATTTTAATATAAACAGAATAAGAGTAAAATACTCAATTTATAACATGTGCTTCAAATTCTAGTTTTGTTTTTATAGCATTCTTGACATTAACATTCTTACTATAAACATTGACAGATGAGAAAACCTTACTACCAGTAAATGCTACGTTAGGTACAGCTTAAATATATTTTGAAACAAACTGATCTAACTTTAAAAATAAACCAAGGTAGTAAAATCCATGTACTATACTACACATGGGTTCACAAATATTTACTCCAATTTAAAATACAAAAAAAGTTTTCATCCTTCAATCCACAGATTGAAAAGGGAGAACAAGAATTAGAAGCATCTAGTTAAACAATAATACAAGAATTCCATTTATAGAAGAGCTTTTCAGTTTCTCTGTATAAGGCCAATGCCATAAAGTAAAGGAGGCAAAGTATGGCTCTGCAGCATCAAATGAAAAGGTGTGGGGCATGTGAACTGGCATGACTTGACCCTGGCATAAAGTGAAAATGGTTCACAGGAAAATTCAGAGTTAGGAGACTCTAGTACCCCTTTGAAAGTCAACAGTCTAATTTGTATTATGAGGTGTTAGGCTGTATCTCTCAGGTCTCATCCAGTCAAAAATGCTACCTAAGCATCATTACATCATTCCATAACTAGGAATACATTATAAGCCAATATAAGCATCTTTAGTATACTGTGGATTCAGTTACCCTATGAGTTCAAATCACATTTCTCGTGCATTCAGTGATCTTTCTAATAAAGACATACCCAGTACAGATGTCACCTTTGTTCTCTGATAACAGCATTAGAATTTATTACAGGATATATCCTCAGTGCTAAAAAGCTAAGATTAAAATTTTTTTTTTAAAATATATTTTATTGATGTTTTACAGAGAGGAAGGGAGAGAGATAGAGAATTAGAAACATCAATGAGAGAGAAACATCGATCAGCTGCCTCCTGCACATCTCCCACTGGGGATGTGCCCGCAACCCAGGCACATGCCCCCGACCGGGATCGAACCTGGGACCCCTCAGTCCGCAGGCCGACGCTCTATCCACTGAGCCAAACCGGTTTCGGCCTAAGATTAAAATTTAAGCTGCTTTTAACACTGAAGAGGAAGTATTAATTAGTACTTTAAAAATATCTTCTATAATACTTGACATTCAGAGCGGGGGGGGGGGGGGGGGGGGGGAGTTAAAAATACAAGGTAACAATTGTCCTGTGCCCCTCCCAACTTCTTTATTCATGATTTCCTTATAAAAGTAGATTTTACTAATATACTTCCATCTAAACAATAACCTGAGGTTTCCCTCACAGAGATGTCATTTTTAATAATCTTTAGTGGAGTCTCATCTTATATAATAAAAGGCTAATATGCAAATCGACCAAATGCTCAACGCAGGAGCTGCCCCCTGGTGGTCAGTGTGCTCCCACAGGGGGAGCGCCACTCAGCCAGAAACCCTGAGCAGGGCTCATGGCTGGTGAGCACGGGGAGCCGGCCTAAGCCGGCAGTCAGACATCCCCTGAGGGCTCCTGGACTGCAAGAGGGCATAGGCCGGGCTAAGGGACACCTCCCCCCCCCCCCCAAAAGCATGAATTTTGTGCACTGGGTCTCTAGTTACTAAATAACATTCAAAGGTAAGATCTAAACATGACATCAAACTGTGATGAAATGGTTTCTAGCTTCTATTTGAAAACAAGTCTTAAAATGTCAGGGTTGAAATTTCTGAGATCAACTAGGCCAGTGACTTTAAGTAGGGAAACTTGTTCAAACAAATCCCTGCTCAAAAGCTCATATGCAAAACTTTTCCCAGAAGAGTAGGAAACCTTAAACCTTTCTGTCCAGAACTCTCCCACTCTAACAAAATTAGAAAATTACTAAGTTGGTAATAACCTTTTCATTTCACAGATCTAAGAAAATGATAGGCCCAAAGAGGTTAAGGCACTGACTAACCCCAGATTACTCAGTCTGCACATGGCAGATCTAGAGCTTGGTTATACCATAATTGTTTCTTTGGAGAACACATTAATTCAGAGTGTCACAAAGAAAGAGTGTTGTAACAGAAACACAGTAATTTTAATTGACCTCCCAGAGGCCAATTCACAAGGTCCAAGGATTTCAGTTTCTTAAAAATATCAAAAGACTGAATGTCATCCTCTCACTCTTGCTCTTTACACTGGATGCTATGTCTCTAGGTAACAATAGATACTTTAATAAGGTCCTTACTAGGTAAGGGGACCTGATTAGGCAGGTCTGCTATGTAGGTCAGGTAATTTGCAGCTCTTTTTTTCAGATCTATCAAAGTATATTAAAGAAAATGGGGGTTAGGGGGTGTCAACATGTCTGAAACAATGGATAACATATAGATTGCCTTATTCAATCTAGCTAAACTAAAGTCAGTTTAATTCACTATTTACCAAATAAATATTGAGTGTATATAATATGTAGGTAATGTGGGAAAAAACTGCCACCCAAAGAAAGATTTATCTAAGTCTTTCTTAATCCTTACTGCTTCAGTGGAAAAACAATTTCCATACTTAAAACCAATGAACCACTTTTGTGTCTATGTACTGAACCTATCACTCCTAAAACAAATTTACTCGTTCCCCACCCTCATCCAATTACTACATTTCTGCCTGAGCCTACTCCCAGAAGCCACACTCTATTCTTGGATGCCTGCCCCAACCAGTTCACCAAGCTCTCGTAGAGCCAGATCCTGAAATCCCATCTCCTCTCCCAGAAAGCCTTAACTTGAAAGCCAGGTTAATCTCTCTAGCTCTACCCACAGACAGTTTATAACTGCCACAACTCTCGGTACACATCTTATAATAGATGCCTATTAGTTTGTTCACAAGTTAATTTCCTTTAATCATTGCTTATTCAGTATATTAACCATTACTCTTGTTAGGTACCAGTGTCGTTATTAAATAAAAGCTACTGGATAAAAAGGCATGTATTTAATTTGGGTTCAGCACTGAAAATGCCAGGTGTTTAATGCCTTTTTCTAAACATGACTTCTGAAAATGATTTCAAATATATTAAATTCAACCTGTCTTGTGAAATTTACAAAATCTCCCAATATGGATAAATCTAAAAAGCATTATGCTAAGTGAGAGAAGCCAGACACAAATGTTACCTCATATATGATTGCATTTACATGAAATTCTAGGAAAAACTAGTGATGAAAGCAAATCAACCGGGGCCAGGGATGGAGAGATTACATGCAAAGGGAAAAAGAGTTTAAAATTTTTAGGCTAATGCAACTGACATTTTCTTTGAGAAGGAAAATATGTAGGTATTTAAATAGAAATTTTCATTCTTCCACAGTAACAAATTTACTTTCCCACAAAGCAGGGTGTTTTTTGTTTTTAGGGATGGGAATTAAAATCTCAAATCTGGATCATTTTAGATTTCATATTAACCTTTATCTCAAAAGATAAACCTGGGATTTTCTTCCAAATAATTTACTTTATCACTTAACAACCAACAGAACATTTCATTATTCAATTCTCCCTTTAAAATGTCTATCAACATTGGAAATTGTTTCAGGATAGTGTTAATTTGGTTGTTTCCCCATCAGAATGAATGTATGTAATCTAGCCCTTAATTCAAGATTGGAGGAATAGAAATTGGAAAAGGAAGCCACAGTACATACCAATTCCACTTAATTCTCAACTATCCTGGATCTTTGTTATTTTTGAGTAACTGCTGGAGAATTGCTGGGTTTTATGCTATCTTTTAGTATCTATTCTAGGAAAGGACTCTTTAATCTCAAAAACCAAACTATTCTAAAACCTTTTAAACATTTTCCCTGATGTGACTGACAACTCAACAGGTTAAAGTTACTTATCAAACTGTGGTTTCGTGATGAAGCTTTCTTTTAATATAACCGAGATCTGAGTATAAATTTCAACATAGCGCTGCGCTCAAACTGCCTTTGCCATTACCCGTAGAAATTTAGTACAGACTGAAATGCAGCCAACACTGCCATTCTTGAGAGAGTAATCAACACCTTGAGAAGGACTTCGCATAGTATAATTTAGTAATTTCACGTCGCATCTGCTGCAGAGATCGCAGACTGTCATTATGCCATCTCCTTCCTTGAACCCCACTACCACCCGCAGCTTTCTTCTTGGCTTTTCACAGGTTTAATCCACTCAGGTCCGCTAACGGGGGAATCGAGGCACCTTCCCTTGCGAACCCACGCAGAGAAAAGGGCAGGAAAATGCGGTTGAGTCACGTCGCTCCGCCATTTTCTAAGCGGAGGAGGAAGACATGTTGGAACAAAAACACAACAAAAGAGCAGCCATTTCCCAAGCCAGCTCCAACAGCAGCCCGCGCTGGCGGGGCCGGTCCCCTCGGCACCTCCACTTCCACCTCCCGGGGCAAACCCAGCGCATCAGAGGTGCCGGCGGAGGAAGCCGCCTCCGACCCCGCCGCGCAGGGATCGGGGCTGACCCGCAGGCCCACGAACCGCAGCGCCTCGGGAAGGACGACGCACGCCGGACGGGGCCGAGTGCCAGCCACGGAAAAGCGACATTAAGTTGACAAACTGAAATGTACTCGGTGCTTGTGCCGACGAACGGTTCAAAGGAAACCACTGGCTAAAGGCAACCAGGTACCACTCAAGTCCCAGGGCCCGGCTGCAGCTGGTCCTGCTACCTGCCTTTGCCTCGGCCCCGGCCCCGGCCCCACTCCCGACCCGTGCGCCCGGGGTTCTTACCGTATGTGGGGGATGCCAACCCCACCCTGAAGAATCTTATAGAGTTTGCTCTCGTACAGCAACTGCGGGTGCCGGGCCTTCTGGGACTCTAGCTTCACGGCCACTTCCTGCGGGGGGGAGAGGGGATAATGGCATCAACATCCCTGCGGGCTCCATGCCGCTCGGGAAGGAAGGGAGACATTAGCCAGGCTCCAACTCGTGACCAGAAGGTGAAAGTGGGAGGCCGCGGGGAGAGAGCTCCCTTTGTCATCATATAAAAGGAGGCTCCGGCCTCAAAGGCCTTTTCAGGGGTCAGTGACGAAATCCACACGTCCTCTCCAGTGCAGGGCAATGATTCATGCAGAAAACCCAAGGAGAGGTTATGAAGAAATCGGGCGATCGGAAGCCGTCCTGATTAGAACAAGAAGCCCAGTCGAATTAATATATATATATATATATATATATATATATATATGATCACATATCGCAGGAAAAAGATTTTGCCGTTTTCACTTTAAACGACGGTAAAATAGATTACAATACGGGGAAACTTCCCAGTTCACCCAAGCTTTCTATCGTGGTCTTTCCCTTTTAGGGCAGGAGCGTGGGAGAGGTTCCTAAGCCAGGGGAGCGGGCTCCCTCCGGACCCCGGTGCGTGCGTTGGGGGGGGAGGGGGAGAAGGTCCGAGCAGTTGGGGGGGCGGGGGGAGCAGGAGCAGCGTCGTCGCGAACCCCACCCCAGGGGATTACCTCGCCATTGGTGATGTTGATCGCCAGATAAATGTCCCCGAAGGAGCCAGACCCGATCTTCCGTACCAGTTTGTATTTCCCTCCGACAATGAACTCGGCCTTGGAGCCGCTGCTGCTCGCCATCGTGGGAGACGAAGGCGGAGGCTGGGGCCCAGCCCCGACACCTCGGAGAGGAGGACGCGGGCCGCTGGGCTGGTCCCCTGAGCAAGGCTGCGGAGGAGGGCGGCAGGGAACCGAGCACACCGGCTCTGGCGTCACAGGGCCGCGAATCCGCCGAGGGAAACCCGATCACGGCCGCCCAGTCAGGTTTCTTTTTGCTCGGCTGCAGTTTGTGCGGGGTTCTCGCGGCTCCCCGGCTGGGCCACTTGTGTCCGGGCGGCCGCCACTGCCTCGCTTTCGCGGCGACGTCGCGGGCTGGAAAAGGGGCGCGGTGAGTTAGGGCGGTGATACCGCTGCCACCACTGCCGCCGGCTCCCCCCCGGAGGGACCCCTGTCACTCCGCCGACGCCGCCATCTTGTTACTCCGGCTCCAGCCAACGCAAAATGCCCCCAGTCCCCGGGAGCCGCTTCTTCACGGCGCAGAGCACTCTGGGAAAGACTTCTCAGCACAAGCCCCGGAGGGTCGGCAGTGAGAAGAGGGCGGAACCGGACCCGTGAAAGTCGCGGCTCACGCTCCAAGCGTCACCCCGTCACCGCCCAACTGCTCATGCGTACTGCAGCCCGGCTGACTGCGCAGGCGCGCGGTGGCAAGCTCCTCACTCCCGCCCCCGGCTCATTCTCACTTCCGGTCGTCGGCTGTTCCAGTCTTGCTACCTGTTTGTTAGTCACCTCGGCAACGCCCGGTCCCGGAAAGGCCTGGCGGCGCCAGGCCTCCGGAGCAGTTAGAGAGGAGTCACCTTCATTGTTCTTGTAAGATGGAAGCTTCAGGTCTTGGAATTGGGCATTGACCTTCGCTTTCTGAGGCGGTTTTAAACCTTTGATCTTTCCGCCGCTCCCTCCGCCCCCGACTGGCCTAGCCCAGCTCCATTTGTTTTGAAAGGAGCTGTCGCCTCTGGTGGAGAGGCAGAGGAAAGCAGCCCAGGACTGGCTGGGTTTGTTCAGGGCTCTCCAAAAATCAATAAAAACATATTTAAAGATAAATGAGTAGCCAAGCCAGTGTTGCTCAGTGGTTGAGCGTGGACCTTGGAACCAGGAGGTCAGGGTGGGATTCCTGGGGAGGCACATGTCCGGGTTGTGGCTCCATTCCCAGGAGGGACATGCAGGAGGCCGCCCATCCATGGTTCTCTCTCACCATCGACGTTTCTGTCTCTCCCTTTCCCTTCCTCTCTGAAGTCAATAAAAATACATTTATAAATAAATTTTAAAAAATAAAATTGTACTTTATGCTGCGGTTTTATAAAATGGTGCTAATGGTAGGTAGCAGTTTTGCTAATATCCTTATTTGACAAAATTAAAGTTGACATTTTATCTGCCCTCTTTTTTTTTTTTATTAACTTTTATAAGCTTTTGAAACCCCACACTCTGGAACCCATTCGTTTAAATGTCTTTTAGAAGGCCTTCCACTGAGATTCTATGATTTTGTGTATATATTTGATGTCTCCGCATTTGTTTCCAGCACTGACAATACCCAGCAAAATGATATGAGTGGCCATAGCCTTTTCAAATGTTATTTCATTTTACTCCATCTTAAGATGTAAGTTTGTCAGACTTAAGAAGGACAAAGGTTGGTTTTTGTTTGTTTTTTAAGGAAGTGAAGTTTTTAGGTGTTAGCTATGACTCAGCCTTTCCCTTAAAATCATGTATCATTTACTTTCAGCCTCAGCAATTGAAGAATTACCTGTTTGAGGTGCTATTACTTTAAAGGTACAAGACATTCTGTGCTTATTGAATCAGCAGCAGCTTTGGTGTAATGGAAGGAGTCTTCTAAAATGTGCCAAAATGCAATTTCTAACTCCCGGATCAGATGAATTCACTGAAAATATAATCAAAAGTGTAGGCCTAGGGTGGGCTGGGTGAAGGGGGGAGGGCGTGGGAAACGGGGACATCTGTAATACCATCTGCAATTAAAAGGTATAGGATAAAATGTTAGACTTCGAGGGAGATATCACATCTAGTTCAATAATCATATATATTTTTTAAATATATTTCACTGATTTTTCACAGAGAGGAAGGGAGAGGAATAGAGATTTAGAAACATCGATGAGAGAGAAACATCGACCAGCTGCCTCCTGCATACCTCCTACTGGGGATGTGCCCGCAACCAAGGTACATGCCCCTGACCTGAATCGAACCCGGGACCTCTCAGTCCGCAGGCCGACGCTCTATCCACTGAGCCAAACCAATCACGGCTCAATAATTATATTTTTAAATGCTTTAGAATTTCCACATATCAATTATGCCCTACTAGGACAAAAGTGGCTTGCCCAAGATCATACAGATGCTATTAGAGGCAAAGAAAGGACTAGAACCCCCAACCTCTAACAGGAAGAAAGATAAAAAGGAAAGGGTAGGATGCAAATGGGGACAGTCATGGCACAGTGAATACTTCTATGTTCATAAAGAGGTCAAGATGAATTGAAAAAAAATTTTTAAGCCCTAGTGTTTACCTTAGAAAAGGTCACTGTAACCAGAGTATGTTTTGAGTAAAATGATAAGGACAAGCACAAGAAGTATAGATGGATGTTGTAAGAAGGAAAATGTAACACAAGGGCAGCCTGCCAATTTCTAGAGTTGTTTGTTGCAAATAAGTAGGAAAAATGGAATGCCTTAGAATATGTCACTGTTTCAGGTGTTAACTGTTAACACAGCCTCGTGTATGATCGGTTATCAGATAAGTTAGTGGAGTGATAGAAAACATGAGAACATCAGAAATGTCCGTCTGGGTCAGTGATAATCCATTCAGCCTGTTTTCCAGTCATTGACTATGACAGCAATTTCTGTGTCCCTTTCTTGTTTCAGTTCCTTCCACCCTCTGCTGTGATTCAGGTTTTGTGAAAGTGGACTCTATCTATGACAGCAACTTCAAACACATTTGAGATATTCCATGAACATTTCTTTTTATGTTGTCATTAACCATAAATTTTTTTAAAAATATATATTTTATTGAGTTTTTACAGAGAGGAAAGGAGAGAGATAGTTAGAAACATCGATGAGAGAGAAACATCGACCAGCTGCCTCCTGCACACTCCCCACTGGGGATGTGCCCGCAACCAAGGTACATGCCCCTTGACCGGAATCGAACCCGGGACCCTTCAGTCCGCAGGCCAACGCTCTATCCACTGAGCCAAACCGGTTTCGGCCATTAACCATACATTTATTTCAATCAATTTTATTTGAACTTATACTTTTGACCCATAAGGCTTCAAGACTCTAAAGATGAATAAATTCCATGTGTATGCTACTCAATGATCTTTTAATAATCATATATATATATATGTATATAATATTCACTATTCTTTTCCTTATAAAAGTGACAAATATTCACTTGAAAATTTTAAGTAAATCAGAAAAAAGAAAACAAAAATCTCTTAGAGCCCTAACTGGTTTGGCTCAGTGGATGGAGCGTCAGCCTTCGGACTGAAGAGTCCCAGGTTCGAGTCCGGTCAAAGGCATGTACCTTGGTTGAGGGCACATCCCCAGTAGGGGGTGTGCAGGAGGCAGCTGATCGATGTTTCTAACTCTCTATCTGCTGGGGTCCAGCCCCAGCAGGTCCAGGGGTTCCCAAAGGTGTGGACAGAGTCGGCGAAGAAGGAATGACAGGGAGACAGTGTTCAGTTGGTCATCATAGCCAGGTTCTCTCTTTATTGTCCTATTACATCTATATACTATTTGATCCCATAAGCATGCCTCTATAATTACATCATGGTATGTTTTGGGTCAGGTTCTACAATTCCTTGTTTCTTATCTGACCTTAGCCAAAAATCCGGTCTCTATCTAGTTCTGTTGATTTTAATCTTGTCTAGGTTAATTTCTGTGTTCCATTACAAGGGCTATTCCAAGGTCACTGCTCTACTGATAGGCTACGAGGAAGTGACTGAAGGAGATTATCCTCCCCAGTCAAGGTTATGTCCTCCCAGCCTCACTGCTTGCCTTACCTGGGACTGCCCTGTGTCAGTGGGTCTCCAGGGCTATAGGCTTTGGTGCTTTCCCTGGTGGGCAGACCCCTGGGGATGTGGGCCCATCAAGTCCCAAATTTATTGCCAACAGTCTTAGTCCAAGTTCTTCATAAGTAGTACATGGTATTTCTGTAACACTAGGGGGATTTACTGATTTATTCTCTTCCTTAGTCCTGTTAACCCCTAACCTGGGGAAACAACCTTTCTCTGGGAGGTGGTCCTGGTTAAAACACATAGCGTTTAAGAGGGGGAGCAAACATATGTCATATACGCCAGGTCCCTTGAAACATAAGCTGTGCAGATGTTTCTTCCCTGCAGCGACTGCGTCAAGCAGCAAGGGTGGACCGGCTTCCAGCATCTATCCCTCTCCTTCCTTTCTGTAAAAAATCAATAATATATATATTTTTAAAAATCTCTTAGAGATAACAAATGTTAACATTTTGTGTTATATAAATGTACAGTCTTTTTTCTGTGCGTCTCGTGTGTATGTTGTATGTATATGTATGTATACATATATTTGATTTTATTTCTTAAAACTTGCAACAAGTAATCATAGTGCACATTCAGTTTTGAGACTTGTTTTTTTCATTTAGTGATTTGTTTGAGTCATGTTCCCATGAGTAAATAATCTTCCAAAATACCATTTTTAATGTGTATATATTAAATATGTATTGTATTGATGGAACAACATTTAACCAATCCCAATTTAGTATTGCAGTTATTTTCAAACTTTTGCTAGTAGTATAAACAATGCTTTAATGAATATTCCTGTAGTAAATCTTTGCTCATATCCAAAATTAATTGGTTAAGGTATATTTCTGGAAATGCTACTGGTCTTAAAGCCCCTTGTATAATAAAAAACAACTTCTGGTTCTGTTTTGATACAGTTTGTGATGGATAAAACTATGTTCATGTGTTATCCCATTTACTCCTTTCTTAAATTTATCTTCAAATTTAAATTCTAACCCTTCACTTTCTTAAAAGTGGTTGTTAGATTTTCTCCGGCCACCCATTGTTGTAAAACCCAATAAACTTAGAAGAGCTCTTTGCAACTCTCCTATTCCCTTCCCCACACATTTCAAAATCTCAAGAATTTTGCAAGTCTGTGGTTTGTGATGTGCTCATACAATTGAGAATGTCCCTTTTATGGACGCAGCTAACAAGACACATTTGTTGGCTTGGCCATTGGTGAAACAATTGTGTTTTATAGACATTTCGATTTAGTTGAAGGAGGGGAGATGGTGAGGGGAAGAGTGGAGGGATTAGTTTCCTGTAAGAGGTCAAAGGACCCTCAAAATCAAGAATATATTTAATCAAGTATGAAAACAAAATAATCTCATATATGTTCAAATCTCCCATGTTTTGCATGAGCTCAAGAAATAAATGTGCAAGGTCTTAGAGATGGGGAAGAATTCAACTTGTCACTGTTCCAAACAGATTAACCCAGGCTTTACTACAGAAATAGTTTACATTTTTGAGTTAGGCATTTCAGTGTACTTTGTTAAATGAGAATGTGTCCTTTTCTACCTTTTGTTTACAAATAAAATGTTGCCATCTACATTTAGAGTAGTAGAAAATCAGGAAGTTTTCCTAACTTTAAGCAAGAGCCATGGAAACAATACAAGAGTAGTGAAAATTTATTTTATTTTAAAAAAATAGTTTGGGGTGGGAGAGGAGAAACCAAAGTATCTTTTTATTTGGGTATTTAAGGGCTAGGTTAAATGGTGTAAGGAAATACTGTATATGCTGACCTAAGTAGTCAAGAAATCTGAATTTTAGTTGTGACTGAGGCCAATATAACAGGACAAGTGGAATAGGGAAACTGAGACCAGATAGTTAAACAGCAGTGTGCAGTCATCTAGAAAATCCCTGTGTTCCCTAAACCAGGGACATCCTCCTATATAATAAAAGGGTAATATGCAAATAGACCGAATGGCAGAATAACCAAATAACCAATCAAAGCGTAATATGCTAATGATATGCTAAGGCTGCTCAACTTGCTATGAGGTGCACTGACCATCAGGGGACAATCAACTGGTTGACCAGTTGCTATGACGTGCACTGACCACCAAGGGGCAGATGCTCCAACCAGTAGGTTAGCTTGCTGCTGGGGTCTGGCAGTCGCGACTGAGTGAGATGGGCCAGACACACCCTGGAGCCCTCCCACAGTCCCTCCCCGGCCCAATCATGCACCGGTGGGGTCCCTCAGCCTGTCCTGCGCCCTCTCAATCCAGGATCCCTCGGGGAATGTCAGAGAGCCAGTTTCAGCTCGATCCTGCAGGCCACTCCTCTTGGGAGGGCGCCAGACGCAGGGCTTGTGGCTGGTGAGCGCTGCTGTGGCAGCTGGAGCCTCTCCTGATTGGGACTGATTGGGCAAGAGCCCACAGCAGGCACAGTGGGGCTGGGATGAGCAGGAGTGGAAGCGGCAGGTAGGAGCTGCAGGCGGCGTTGGACTGTGGGTTTTGGCCCGATCCCTGCAGGCCACTCAGAGAGACCCCACCCGTGCACGAATTTGTGCACTGGGCCTCTAGTTTAAGAATAAATGATTTACACTTCTCCCCAACTAGAGGGTAAATAGCTTAAATCACCCTACTCAGGGAGATAGCAGAAATCTAATTAGTGCCATTTGCCAACCATACCCAAGGACACATGAAGTTAAGAGAATAGCCCTGGCCGGTTTTCTCAGTGGTTAGAGCATTGGCCCACTGACCTAAGGGTTGTGGTATGATTCCTGATCAAGGGCAACACCTCGGTTGCAGGCTCGATCCCCTGCCTTGGTCAGGGCAAGTTTGGGAGGCAACCAATTGATGTGCCCCCAGCCCTTTCTTGTTTCACTGTCCCCAGCTTTAATGTCCTCTAAAACTCACCTGGACTCATGTTGTGAAATTTTCTGCAGGAAATTAAGAACCCACACACTACCCGCTGGCCCTAGGCAAACCCATTTAGGGCTAGGTCCCCTTACCAGTAACAACTCTACCTTAAATATTTTTCTAGACTTCAGAGTTGTAATCTTTTAAAAAAGAAGTCAGATTCTAGCTTTAAAAATATTGTGCTAATGCCTGGCCAGTGTGGCTCAGTGTTTGAGCCATGACCCATGAACTTGTCATCTGTTCAATTCCTGGTCAGGGCACATGTCCAGGATGCGGGATCCCCAGTAGGGGGCATGCCAGAGGCAGTCTATTGATCTCTGTCTGTCCTCCCTTGCTCTCACTAAACTCAATGCAAAAAGAACATATTAAAAAATATTATGCTATTTACTGAAGATGACTTCTATACTCTGGACTCCCAAATTAGAAAGAATTGGGAAATACCTTCTAAAAATATTTAAGAAAGGCAATACAGTCATCCCTCAGTAGCCACGGGGGGTAAGGGGATGTTGGCTCTGTAGTAGGCAGTTAGACATGACCAGTATGGGAGGTCCCATACCTAGCAAGGGACAATTACAAGGTGAGATGTCTCCTCCAGGGTGACCTTTCCTCCCCTAGCATACCGCTGGTCATGTGATTTAGACACCCCCCCCCCCCCCCCACACACACACCTTTCATATAGCTGGTCCCGGAGAATAGCCTCCTACTACTTCCATACTTGCACTAGCACTCCCTTAAGCGTTAAGCCTTAAAGATAACATCTAGATGCCAATTGTGTTTCAGCTCCAGACCCAGAAATGCAGCAAGGCCAGGCAGGGCAATGCCATGGCTGCCATAGGACTGGCTGCCAGCAGGACCGGCTGCCATGACAAATGACCCCCTGCCCCGGCACCTACCAGTCGGAGACCAGGACCCTGAAAGGACACACCTGGAAAGCTGATGAATATTCTATTGAGATCCTCCCCTGGGACCGCCAGATAAAAACCCTCAAGACGCGTAAGAAACATTCAAACCTGTGAAGAATTTTTTGTGAGTTTGTTTGGGCCAAACTGTCGGCAAATGCTGGGAAGCAGAATCTCAACCGATTGAGATAATGCTCTGGAGAATGGCAGTTTTGCACTTGTTTTATAACTACAATCAAAAGAGGAGATGTAGGTGGGTTACATGAAATCCACTGGATATCACCAGATTAGGGAAGCGAGAGAAAGCAAAGCAGGGGGGGGCGAGGGGGGAACCTCTGGGGTTGGGTGAAAAGTAAAATGATAGACACATACTTCAATGAGGGGATTTGTGGTCTCTGCAGAGCGGTGCCTGTGCTTTGAGGGGTCCAGTAAAAGAAAAATTACTTTGACATTCCAACGATATGTTATTGTAGATGCAAAAAGACAATAGACAGCCCTAGCTGGTTTGGCTCAGTGGATAGAGTGTCGGGGGACTGAAGGGTCCCAGGTTCGATTCTGGTCAAGGGCACATGCCCGGGTTGCAGGCTCGGTGCAGCCTATCAATGATTCTATTCTCTTTCAATCTCTCTTTCTCTCTCTCCCCCTTCTTATCTGAAATCAATAAAAATATATTAAAAAAATAAAAAAGACAATAGACAGGCTCAGTTAAAATAAAGATTGACCTTTGTCAGGGAAGATACTGGCCTAGGACATGACTACTTGCCATAAATTGCTTTTAATTAAAAAGTTTTAATTTTAGACTATTCTTGTGGTTACTTTAGGTCTCTGAGTTTGCAAGGCCACCAGGAAGGCCTTCCCTGAGCTAGTCAGCATGTGGCCCCTTTTCGTCCACAAGACAGAGGTCTCTCTCTGGCACATACCTTTCCCCACCACCTTCTTTCTCCAGGCTAGAGCTCTCTCTGGACCACGCTGGGATCTTTCTCCCTCTCCTTCCCCAGGCGCATTTTCCTTGCCTTTCTTTCTCCTAAGCTCCAAGGACCCTTCTTTTGCCTCTGCGACTTGCTTCCTGAGTCCAGGCAGCCTAATTGGCTCACTTCTTCCCTGGCTCACTTCAACATTGTGACTTTCTAGATAAACTTTCACTTGTATTTGAGTTCCTTGGCTCTGGATTATTTTCTTAGCCAAACTCAAGGACGGAAGTCTAATATCTGGTCCCGATCGCTGCCAACAGTTTCAGGACTCCCAAGGACACCAACGTCCACAGATGCTCAATTTTCTTATATGAAGTGGTGTAATATTTGCATATAACCTATGTACAACCACTCATATACCTTAAGTCATCTTTATGTTACTTATACCTACTACAATGTAAATGCTGTGTAAATAGTTGTTATACTGTATTGTTTAGGGAATAATGATAAGAAAACAAGGTCTGTACTTGTTCAGTACAGATGACCATTGTAGGCCTAACTACATACAGTAGTATGTTTCAGCAACAACGTAACATCCCCTCCCCCAATATATTTGATATGTTTGAATTCACGGATGTGAATGAAGAACGGAGATACAGAAGGCCAGCTACAATGGTATCTTAGTTTTAGGTACAGCTCTCTCTGGAGGTGAGGGAGGAGCCTCACTTAAAAATTATCTCTCAGTGCCTATATTCTGCAACTTGGTGATTAGTCAGGTCTGGGTCCTGTCTTACAGCTGAGTCTGAACTCCACAATTTTGAAGGCTGACACCCATCTCTTCCATGGTCCTTGTTAGTCTTAAAAAAAAAAAAAAAAAAAATCCTTGCTTATTCTCATAGAGAAAAAGTGTGAAATGATTTTACTTTTCAACAGTCTTATTCTTGGCAAGGAATAAGATTTAATAGTGAAAATCAAGCAAAGCTAGTTTTTCTCTTCTTATATTACTGTTTCCACTAGCCCCACCCCTGCCTCTTAGAGTTGCATTGAGTTAATGCCTACAGCTTTAACTCTTTTGTCTGCAGCGAACCTTCTGCAGTGTAATATTTAAATGCCAGAGATATGTCCTGACAGGGAGGAAATTCAAATCATAGATGTTCATGCACTCATTGAAAAGCTTGCTAAGGCCAGGACTTGAAAAGCACTATAAATGATGTAATTCCTGAGTTTCCCCTGTGTTCCCCAATCCAACCCCATTATCTTGTTCTGGTCACTCTGTCTGACCTGGCAATATTTAAATAATCAAATTGTACTTTAAAATCTCTGTTTTAATCAGATGAACCATTAATTCCTGGAAATGCACTGGGATGCGTGGCATTTGGGGATATTTGTGCTAGCTATTTTTATTTGGAAGGATTTTATTAGTGTTTTGAAGTTTCTGCAATTTCTGTCCCCCCTTTCTTTCTCAGCCCTGTTCTCTTTCTCTGCATTGTTCATTAGCAAGGGCATGAAACTGTGCTCCTTGTGACTCATTATTACTCACTATATTAATCTATTCTTCCTTGTGAGACTAAATTTGGAAGATGCTTGAGTTGCCATTCCTGAGGAAAGCCAGTCCTAAGAGCACATCCTGTTAACTCTCAACGCTCCATGCTAATGCCAGGAATCAGTGATAGAAATCACAGGAAATGGAATAGCTGCTGCATTTGATTCTGGCTACGCCTTGTATTACCCCAGAAAGACTTTCTACAGTCAACAAAGCCAGGGGTTTGATTGAAAGAAAAAAAAAAAAAGGAACTCTGGATTGTAGGGCTCCAATGCACAAAGCAAAAAAGTCAAACTATATTTATGTAGCCCTTTACAGTTCATAAAGTATTTTGTGCTGCACTAACTGGTTTTCTTCATGACCAGTATGAGAAGCAGGTAAAGCGGCTGCTGTTATATTCATCTTGTGTGTGAGGAAGCTGCACCGGTGTGGTAACTTATCCAACACCACCAGTTTTTGAGAACTCCCCCTCATCCACACCACTGTTCCATGATGTGTGCTTGTTTGCCCTTGAAGTTAGTGTGTCCTATCCAGACCCCGGTGCTGTGCTAGGTCTGAACAGGGAACATCTTATCAGTCACCACCACAGTAGACCTACATTCGACGTAAATCACCCCCCTCCAACTGAGTGGCTCAGCTCATCTGCCACTCAATTGATCTCTCAGTGTCCGTGTTCTGCAAGTTGGCGCTCAGTCGGGGTCTGGGTTCTGGCCTTGTACTATGTCTGAACTCCCACAGTTTTGAAGGCTGACACCCATCTCCTCCATCGGTGAGTCTCAAACCCAGTAGTCCCTGGCTCTCTAGCTGGTTCCTTGATCCTGGCTGCCTGATCTCAGTTATGTACCTCTACCCTCCTGTCCCCACCAGCCATCCCTCCTGGACAATGCTGCTTACTCCTGCTTTGCCAGTGTTAATTACTCCTGTCTCTCATCTTTTGAGATCCTGAAGCCAACTGATCTATTTAATAACAACCTTAGCTACCTCCTGGACTTTCTAGACCCTTTTTTACTTCCTGTTGGACTCTGAACCTGAAACTCCTAACAACCTCTTATCTGTTGTGTAGACCAGGCAAATGATAGATATAGGCCCTTTCTACTTACCTGTCCGTCCCCTGTAATCTATATGAAATTCATACTTTTTAATATTTCATTGCTTAGAATTTCAAATTCTATTGTCCTTCTAAGCCTGTATTTTCTTGTCCCACACAATCATTGATTGCCATAGGTTCTAACCTAGTTGAAATAGGATATCTAAAAGCACTTTGTTTAAGCCATAACCCTTGTACAAATATACTCTACTGCTGTTATTATTAGGCAATTCAAGCCAAATGTGACCTTTTTTTTAACCTTCCTGGTGGAGGGGAAAAGGCCGTTAGCTGAAGTAGGACCTTTACAATTACTGTCCAAAGCCCAAATAAGACAAGTATAACAACAACAAAAGGTGTAATAACTATGATACTACCACAACTGGTTGAATTATGTAGATTATTCCTTCTGAGAAGGTCCCCACCCTAGGCTTTTAAGATGTGTCATAGGAAACAAATATTCTAGGCAAGTCTAAAGGCATCAGAACCTTTCTTCCAATCAACTTGAAGATACTGAGTTTTCAGATGGTATCTACCCTGATTGGTAATAATTCTACAGCATTTAAAAATATGTTTTTATTGATTTTAGAGAGAGGAAGGGAGAAGGAGAGGGAGGGGGAGAGAGAGAGAGGAGAGAGAGAGAGAGAGAGAGAGAGAGAGAGAGAGAGAAACATGGATGGGAGAGCAAAACATTGATTGGCTTACCACCACTGGGGATCAAACCTGCATCCTGATATGCCCTAAGCGGGAATCAAACCAGTGACCTTTCAGTGCACCAGATGATGCTCCAACCATTGAGCCACACAGGTCAGGGCTATACAGCATCTTATGTCATAAAAAAAATATTGTGGGGAAAGTAATTTCATCATTTAAAATTTTTAGATGGGACAACTGAGGCCCAGAGATCTTAGTTAACTTGCCCAAGTGCACTAAGTGAGTTGGGGATATCTTGTATCGAACTCAGGTTTTTCTGACTCTCAAATGAACTGCTCTTTCATTTCTCTGGTCCATGCATCTTAGAACGGTAAGACTTCTGGGGAAGGAAACTGCCCATATATTTCACAAGTAAGTGAAGCTATAAAAACAGGCATCCACTCAATAGATCACAGAATATGCCACTGAGGGGTATGTTCAAGAACCTGGCCCCACCCTGTTTTCAATAATTGTACAATGCTGCCATCTTGTGGATATGCTCATTTGGCGTTACTACTTTAGCCGTCTTCTGTAGCCTAGTATGCATGGCCAGAATTGCCTAGTTGAATCTGAACAGTCAAATGGTAAATGCCCAGGAAACAGCTGGAGTCAGGGAACTTAGAATAATATTTGAGGGGCTCCCCAATTTAACTGGAATTTCCCACTCCCTCCTGCAAAGGATACTCTTGGCAGCCTACTCAACAGCATTCCCCCCTGTCCTTCCTCTTTCCCAACAAGACTCTAATTTTGTTAAGGCTACATGATTATATGCTTCAGAGGGAGGCTGGCTCAATGTTAGGTCTTCATCTATGCAAGCCAGTCAGTGATTGGTTTAGATATGGTTAGGTATGGTCGATGGGACTGGAGGAAGAGATGATCTCTTTGGTCTTTGGTCTTCTAATGGACATTATCATTTCTGGGTGAGTTGGATTTCTGGCACTGGGATCAAAGGAGTACTTAACTAATCAAGGATTATGGTAAAAGCAAAGAAGTTCCCCCAAACTGGGCTAAAAAGTCATGATGGTAACAGGTTGTTGGGTTGCAACTTCTTCCAGAGAGATAGAAACATCAACAATGAGAGGTGTAATCTGAAACCAGCCCCCATGCATAGAGAACAGGGAGAGACTGAAGAAAAAGGCAGATCACTCCAGATTGGTAGGTGGCACGTTTAATAAGCAAGCAAACTTATGAGGCTTATCTTAGATGACTACAAGACGAATAATTTTCTGTATCTGCCCACCAAATATTTGTTTTAATTTATTAGAGAGAGAGAGAGAGAGAGAGAGAGAGAGAGAGAGAGAGAGAGAGAGAGAGAGAAGAAGGAAGGAGGAGAGGGGGAGAGAAAAAACCCCATTTATTTGTTATTCTACTTATTGATGCATTCATTGGTTGGTTCTTATATGTGCCCAATTAGGGATTGAACCCCAACCTTGATGTATTGGGATGACATTCTAACCAACTGAGCTATCTGGCCAGGCCCCATCACCAAATCTTAGAAGTTTATGTGAAGACCTTAACTGGGGTCAATCATGTACATAAGAGGCCTTAACAGAGTTTAGTCATGTACCCAGTCTAGATAGTCTCATCACCACATTACTATCTCAAGACTGTGTCCTTGGGCAGCTTCTATCTAGCTCAGGGAAGGCAAGCAGAGTGCACAGGGCGGGGAGTGGGGAGCCTCCAATTGCAGGTCCAGCTCATAGGTCAAACTGGCGGTCATGTCTTCTTGATGACCTTAAAGCTGAATGCTAGAACAGAGGCATTTATTCAGTAATGGAGTTCCAGCAAAGTAAACTTAGAGGGAATCTCCTAAACTTCAGAACTAAGGCATGTAGTAATTAGTATCTATTTTTATTACTGTAGAAATTAGAGTGGTAGATTTCACAGAGTTGAATGAAAAAATAGATATGATCCCAAGACTCTAAAAGAGGTAGGTAGGCAGTTGTTTTTATTTCAGAGAGAGGGAGAGAGAGAAAGAAACATCAACAATGAGAGATAATCATCGATCAGCTGCCTCCTGCACGCCCCCCCCCCCCCCCCCCAGGATTAAGCATGTGCTGTGACTGGGAATCTAACCGTGACCTGGGACCCTATCCACTGAGCCAAACCAGCTAGGGCAAGGTAGGCAGTTTTTTAAAAAAACTTATCAGAAAAACAAGTTGGATTCTTTAGTCTCATGCCCTGCCCCCCTTTTGTTCTGCTAAGTACACATTTGGCACAATTTACCTCTTTCTTCTCCACTTTTCTTTGCTCTACTCTGCAATTGTAAGTGATTCCAACAGGAAAGAAAAGGAGAGGCTTGGGAAGAAAATATTGGTGTAAAGAAGTTCTTGATGAGCTAAAAATTTTAAAGGGTGAGTAATAACCAAGATAGGCATTCCCTTGGTTTTTTGTTGTTGTTGTTGTGTTTTGTTTTTTAATCATCACCTGAGGATATGTTCATTGATTTGAGAGAGGGAGAGAAAGACAGAAACATTGATTGGCTGCCTCCAGTAAGTGCCTGACTGGGGATCAAATCTGTAATCTAGGTATGTGCTCAGGCCAGGAATCAAACCCGATGACAACGTTCCAACCAACTGAGCCACCCAGCTGGGCACCTTCTGGTTTAGAGAGTTCAGGTCAGGTACTGTATTAAGTACTTTATATAGATTATACTCTTTTTTTTAATATATATTTTTTTATTGATTTCAGGGAGGAAGGGAGAGGGAGAGAGAGATAGAAACATCAATAATGAGAGAGAATCATTGATCAGCAGCTTCCTGGACACCCCCTACTGGGGATCGAGCCTGCAACCTGGCCATGTGCCCTTGACTGGAATCAAACCTGGGACCTTTCAGTCCACAGGCGATGCTCTATTTACCGAGCCAAACCAGCTAGGGCTAGATTATACTCTTTAATTCTTTCTGTTTGGGGCCTATAAATTATTAGAAGACTAGTAGCCCTGTGCACGAATTCGTGCACATTGGAAGGAAATTAATTAGAGGAAATATTTTAATATCACTACAGTGGGGCCTTAACTTACGAGTGTCCCGACTAACGAGTTTTTCAAGATACAAGCCGTCTCTCGGCAGATTTTTTGCTTTGAGTTGCGAGCTAAAATTCGGGTTATGAGCCAGCTTCGAATACCCCACCGCTAGTTGGTGCAGCAAACGTCACAGTGAACGCCACAACATCAGCCCAGCATCACATGTCTCACTCATTCACTTTATGATTTGACATACGAGTAATTTGAGTTACGAGCTCCGTCACGGAACGAATTAAACTCGTAAGTCAAGGCCCCACTGTATTCACCCTTTCTCTATAATAGAAATGTCAACCAAATTCACGATCGACAATGACAGATGGAAATAGACATGTGCGATTGGTGCCAGCAAGAGCTTTATATGTATCGCGCGTGGTCGAGTCAACTTAACTTTTTATATATATAGAATAAACTTGCTTATTAGGCCTGCTTTCTGATTTACCTGAACTTTATCCAGTCCAGTAAAGCACCCCAACTTCTCTTTCAGGTAATTGTCAGCAACACAGCAGTAAATATTAACATGAAGCAGATTATTATTGTAGATCACACAGGGAGAACAAAGGGTAAAATATTTAACTGCAGCAGTGTTTGACTATATTCTGCACAGTGAGGAAACCGGAAATCATTTTCAAGGTCCACCATTTCTTCTTTTCAGTCCGGTCAAGTTTCTAAGCTTTCTATATCTCCATTTTCCAGCTAATGAAAAGAAAATAGGATTCCATTGAGTGTCCTATCTACCTACTCCAGGACTTCTGTGAGGATCATATGAGATGAAGCATGGGAAAACGCTTCACAGACATTTGGTTACAGTGTAAAGTGTTTGCACCTGCTATCAAGCAAGTCGGGTTCCTGGGCTGAAGAAACTGCTAGGGCAGTGATGGCGAACCTATGACACGCGTGTCAGAGGTGACATGTGAACTCATTTTTTTGGTTGATTTTTCTTTGTTAAATGGCATTTAAATATTTAAAATAAATATCAAAAATATAAGTCTTTGTTTTACTATGGTTGCAAATATCAAAAAATTTCTATATGTGACACGGCACCAGAGTTAAGTTAGGGTTTTTCAAAATGCTGACACGCCGAGCTCAAAAAGGTTCGCCATCACTGTGCTAGGGAGAGGAAGCCAGACGTTGCTACGTGACGTCATTACCCGGTGCCCACAGCGAGCGTTTCTGGGCTGGCCATGGAGTCTCATGTGATTTGGTGGGCTGTTGCTCTGGGGTGGTGGCAGGGCCAGTGTCCCACTTAGGGGATGCCCAGTGTTGCTTTGTTGGCCAGGTCCGTACTGCTGTTTCTCTGTAAATGGCAAGTGTGTGTCACGGCAGCTCCTGTGTTGAGTGTCTGCCCCTCTGGTGGTCAGTGTGCATCATAGCGACCGGCAGAAGGTGGGAAGGACACTTGGCATATTAGCCTTTTCTATAAATAGATGACTGCATAGTGGGCATTTGTCATATTTCTGGTTGCCCAGCCCCCAAATTTCCTTTAGAAGTTTGAGGAATAGGCCACTGTGTGAGGCAGGACCCTGGTATCAGTTTTTCATGATCACTGACTGTTTGGGACTCACGCATGACTGGTGAGCCAATCCCTCCTGGATTGTGATGCTGGAGATAGGAGTCGAGAAAAGCAGGCAATGTGTAAAATTTATGCTGGTAGCAGTGACATCCAGTATCTTGTAGTAGTGACAGCAGCTGGGTCAGCTATGGCACCCAGTCCCCAGGGCATTGCTAGTGTCCAACAGTAGTATCTCATGGCATGGTTTCCTCTGTGGGTCTGGCCACCGAGCCTCCCTTGGTGCCTGCCTGTATTCCTAGCCTGACTCTCTAGCCTTTTCATTGATTCTTTGAGCTCCCACTATTTAAAAAAATTTATTTTCTGCTTTAGTTAACTAGCTTCAATTTTTGTTGCTTGCAACCAAAAGACTAACACATAGTCTGGCTAACACATAGTCTTTAGGTAATTTTCAACCCAAAAGAGTATGATGCTACTGGATAAAGTCATGGTCAAATTTGCAACTGGGCCCTGGCCGGTATGGCTCAGTTGGTTGGGGTTCATCCTGTGCATCAAAGGTCAGGCCATATGCCTGGGTTTCTGGCTTGATCCTGGGTGGAGGGTGTGCAGCAAAGCAGCTGTTTGATGTTTCACTTTCACATCGATGTTTCTTTCTCTCTCTAAAAATCAATAAAAAATATTTTTAAAATTTGCAACTGGTCTGGGAGTTTTGTCTGAGCTTCCTTTAAACTCATGCACCTCAGATAAAATGTCTGCTGCCCCACCCTACACCACCTCTTTCTCTGTCTTCCACAACTTCTTAATTCACACTCACTCAATAAACACTTATTCAGCACCTACTGTATACAAGGCAATATGCCAGGCACTGAGAGGACTCCAAGGCCAATAAGCTGTAGCTCTGACAATACTTTCAAATTTGAACCGGTTAATATATTTTCTTTTCAAAAAGTAAATTTAAACATTGACCTCTCTGTTGAGAGTAGAAGTGACAGGGAACTCTTTTTATCTTTGAGTTAAAAGATCACTGGGGGCATGATGATGTCCATTTCTTTGTAAATGTTTCAGAAATAAATCCCAAAAGGCAACTGGATTCCTTTATTAGATGTTTCCAGTAGAAAAGAAATAAGTAGTTCTCTAGAGCACTGAGAAAAGAATACATTTTTTTAAAAAAAATTGCTTTTAGAGAGAGGAAGGAGGAGAGAGAGAAAGAGAGAGAGACATTGACCAGCCACCTCCCTTATGTGCCACGACTGGGGATCAAACCAGTAACCAAGATATGTTCCCTGACCAGGAATCAAACCTGCAACCTCTTGGTGTAAGAGACACACACTAATCAACTGAGCCACCAGCCAGATAAAATACGCCTCTTCTGAAGTTGACAACTAGATTGCTGCTCATCAAAATATTTGTGATGAGGATGAGAGATGGGGAATTAGTGCCCGTGCATTAGAAATTTAACTCCAGATAATGCAGAGTCCTAACACAGAATCAAACATCAGTTTCACATACACATACTACCCAGTTTGTCTCCTTTCCTTTAAATTACCAAATAAATGTTTCTCCGGGGAAGTGGGGATCCTGTTGCCCCTGGGACCCCTATAATACAGGAATTTCGCAGGAGGGTTGACACTTGTATCTGAAAACAGGATACTCAGCACAATCCAGGAGGGCACACATGACTAATGTAAAGCGGGTAAAGCAGATGTTCCCACACATCCAAGAAAAGCCTGGCCACATACACCACACTGACTTTACAGGAGCTTACACCAGACCCTCACCCACAAACAGGAAGTTTGATCCAGAAGTCAGACTTTGTTTGGGGGTCAGGTCTGCACTCCTTGGGTGACTTTGGACAAGTCATTTAACCACCATCGGACTCACTTTCCCTTCAGATTTCCTTCCGAATTGGAAGGAAACTTGGAGACGATCCAAATCAGTCCTTAACTTTTACTTGACTTTTCTCTGAAGCATCCCCAACCTGCTTGAATGCTGACGTTTATTAAATGTGACAGATGTCAATTTTGAAATGCTCTGATTGTCAGAGAAGTTCTTCCTCACATATTTGCAATGTGTCTCCCTATACTCATAGCTTTCTTCATGGTAGTAATCTCTAAGGTCAAGTCTAACCCATAAACAGCTCTTTAAGAAAGCTCTCAACTTCCTTTGCTTTATTCCTCTACAGGCTACAACCACCCCCTCCTCTTCCATTGTTCTCATCCATCACATTCAAGATAACACCACCACTCTGGGCTTCATATTTTTATGGACGTGGAGTAGAGGTTCAGTACTCTGAGGCCTCAGACAGTCGAGATTTGAATACTGATCCTGTCACTTAACTGTTTAACAGTGGGCAAATTACTTTCATTTCTCTAGCCTGATTTCTCTCTAAAAGGAGGATAATAAAAAAGATAAGCAGCAGCAGCACCATACCTATCTCTTAGGGAAGTTGTTAAAGAGAAAAATTTAAAAAAACACAAGTAAAATGATTAGTACCTGTAATATTACTGCTGCTGTCACTAATGATAATAAATATATAAGCTCTAATAATGAGGATAAGGATAAATGTTAGAACCCAGAAGATTTAGAAATGTTAATCTAGCCTAGCCGGTGTTGCTCAGTGGTTGAGCGTAGACTTATGAACCAGGAGGTTACCATTAGCTTCCTAGTCAGGGCACATGCCCAGGTTGCCTGTGATCCCCACTAAGGGGAATGCAGGAGGCAGCTGATCAATGATCCTCATCATTGATGTTTCTCTCTCTCCCTCTCCCTTCCTCTCTGAAATCAATAAAAATATTTTTAAAAAAGAAAAGAAATGTGAATCTATTCAATTCATGACTCCATAAATAAGGCTTGGTTGCTCTGATATGAAACTTCCCATACATTTCATAGTAATTATCACTTTCAGTTGTGTCTTCAATGTCTGACCCAACCCACAAGAGGGCGAGTTGACTGCTGAATACTTAGTTTCCAGAACAGTGTCCCATTCACAGTATTAAGAGAATAGACACCTTCATAGCATAGAAAAGGAAAATGGGGTGCCGGGGGGCTCGCAGATTTCTCTAAGATTGTGCATGGGGCTCCCAGGAGAGCTGGGACAAGAACCAGAGGTACTGAGCAGGTGGCGCGCAGAATTAAATCAAGGTCCAGCCCTAACGTTTGGCAATTCAGGCAAGAGTACATGTATCTAGTGATCCAGGCGTCAACATTCCCACCGGGTGGCCTAAGTGCCCGCCCCTTTTTGGGGGTGACGACCAAAAAAAACCACCCAACGACAAGGCTGCTTAATGAGAAGCCATGGGTGGGTGTGCCCCGGGGCGCGGCGGTAACACCCACTTGCAATGCGGCCGCTCAGGGGTGTTGCTGCTGCAGCTGGGCCACCTCAGCTGAGCCAACTCCCAGGAGCCGGAGAGGAAAACAACCTGGCTGCGCTTAGACAATTAACAAAGGCGGGAGACCGGGCCGCCCCTTCCTGCCGCACGCACGCGCGCAGCGTGGGCAGAGCTGTGTCGGCCCGCGCCCTCCGTGGGGACCGCGCTCAGAGGCCCGGCGTGGCGGGGTCCCGGCAGCCCGACGCCCCTGCCGCCCTGGCTGCGCAGTCACCCGGGCGGCCGAGCTCCGCGCGCGTGAGCTCCGGCACCTTGCACGCGCGGTGAGTCTGCCTGGCAGCTCAGGGCCCGGGAGGGGTGCGGGCGCACAGCTGCTGTCAGATCTGAAAAGGGTGGTGGGGGAGCGCGGAAGCTACGACGCCCAGTCCCAGGTGGCTCTGAAGTTAGCTTTGTGTCTTGAGCCTTAGGTAACGCGAGCCACCTGATCCATGCGACCCAACCGAGTCACTTTCCAGGTGGCAAACTGAGGCCCTAGAGAGGGAAGCTGGTCTAGAAAAGACATCATTCCTTGTTTCTGTTGGTCCCTGCCTACTTCAGTGTAGGATATGGGCCGACTTTTAGTAAGAACCCATGGAATAATACAGACAATGCTAAGGAATCCTTGCCAAGGGAAGTATAATTATAAATAGACCGTCAAGGCCAGGGGACAAGCGAATGGGAAATCTGATGTTCATTGGGTGAGTTGCCTTGGCCAAGGGCCCTCAGAAAAATAGTGCCAGCGCTGGGACTGGAAGCCAGAACGCCGGGCACTGCGGCCGTGCTCCCTGCCCAGAGAGCCCCTGGACCTTAGAGGGGAATGGAGAAGTGAGCCTGCCCAGGCACTGGTTTTTAACCTTGGGATCACTAACCCCTTAGAAATCGGGGTGCCCTCTCCACAGAGGGATTCACACATAACTTTGCACACAATTTCAGATTTGACATGAAGCGTTCCTGCTGTCAGGAATAGCTAAAGGCTGTCACTCAGCTGCCCAGTTTCAGAACAGTTTATCTTCTCCTGTAAGGGGAAGCAGCTGGTTACAGAGTATCTGCTGTGAGCCCAGACAGCGACCTGGTGTCACCAGCTGTGTAATCTTGGACATATAGTTTATCCTCTCCAAGGCCCAGTTTTCTTTGTAAAATGGAGATAAGATTGTCCGCTTTATACTTCCAGCTACCGACAGACTTAAGAATGAGTGCAGAGTACTGAGCTCCTAGTAAGTGCCCATAGCCCCGTGAATCACAGCTGTGCCATTTGGAAAGGGTGATGACCTGGAGAAAATTGGTCTGTACCCAAAATAAAATAAACTTTAAAACGTTATAAACCTGCGAACATAAAGTCAACCTTGTTATGACTTACACATGGCAGCACATACGTTGGTGGTAGTAATCTAAATGAGAGTGCACTTATTTAGGATAATGCAGTAGACTTAATATTTGACCCAAGGTCACATGCTGAAAGTAGAAACTACCAGACATTAAAAAGAAGAGAGAGAGGAAACAAAACAAACAAACAAAAAACCCATGAAACTACCAGACATTCTAACAAGGACTGTTTATTGGGCCTCACTTTCCTCTTTGAATGGGTCAGCACTTATAATTATTAAATGAGAGGAAAGAGGAGAACATAGGTGGGAACCTGGGTAATACCCAGTCTTGCCCGGCAGTGGAGGTTCAGCGGAGTTCCTGCCAGGGTACAGACTTGCTGGCGGTTGGCTCACATCCCTTTTGGGTCAGCTGCTTGCTATGGAAAACAGTGCTTTGGCTGATTCCCTTCTAGATCAAATAAATGGCTTTTTATTTAACTGATGGGAGGGGGGTGTCTGTGGATGCTGCAACTGAAGCAAAGTGGCATTTGTTGACCATGATTTTCCCAAGTCTATAGCTTGTTTATTGACAAGCTTGAGAATTTAAAAATCTGTGGATCCAAAATTGTGGGGACAGGGCCTGGGCAGGCCTATCTATAAAAAGAACTGCTTTTACTAAATACAGTGTTGTTTCTTTTCTCTACCATTTTAGGCCTTATAATTATAGCCAGGGAAAGCTGGCTGAGGGCAAATAGCTAGGGACAAGAATGTGCATGCCTAATAAGTGCTCCTGGTGATTCCTGTACACCTTTGGTTCCATGTGTTGGGCAGTGGGGATTAGTAGTGGGGTACTATTAATTCTTTTAAATTTCTGTATTCTTTGTCTAGTTATGTAATGAGTGAGAGCCTCTTTTGTAATTTCAACAAACAAATAAGCAAACCACCGATGATGTCCAGTGAAGATGTATGGGTAGCAAATAAGTACTTGAAAAGATGCTCAAGATCATGAATCATTGGGGAAACACACACTAAATTTATATTGAGATATCACTTCACACCTTTTAGGTATGGCTACAATTAAAAAAGACTGGCTACACCAAGTGTTAATGAGGTTGTGAAAGAACTGGAACTCATACACTGTTGGTGGGAATGTAAAATGGCACCACCACTTTAAAAAGTTTTATATTTTCTCCTTGGTTGGTGTGGCTCAGTTGGTTGGAGCGTCGTCCGAGGTTGCGGGTTTGATCCCCAGTCGGGTCACGTAGGGGAGGCAACTGATTGATGTTTCTTTCTCACATTGATGTTTCTTTCTCTCCCTCTGCTTTCCTCTCTCTCTCTAGAATCAATAAAAACATATCCTCAGGTGAGGTATAAAAAAAGTTTTACATTTTCTTAAGTTAAATATGCACCTATCATGTGACACAGACATTCCATTCCTAGGTCCAGCTTTATTGTAACAGAGAAATGGGAAACGGCCAGTGGATAAACAAACTGGTATATCCATATAACGAATACTGCTCAGCAGTAAAAAGTAATGAACTATTGATACATCCTACAACATGGATGAGGATGAATCTCAAAATAATTTTTTTGAAAGAAGCCAGGCCAAAAAAATAAAAGAGTATATGCTGTACAATTCCATTTATATAAAATTGACTTCAAACTTTCGGTGGCTATCAAGAGTTATGTGTATGATCACATTAGTCTAACTCCACTTGTAATAGTGTCATTGGCAATTTGATCATTATTCTGCCAAATGTTTATCTATTTTGTTCATTTATTAATTCAACTAGGTTAGCACCTACTATGTGCTAAAGCTATAGTAGACCTAGGCAATGTGTTGATGAGTAAAAGAGACATGATCCCTGGCCTTGTGACCTTACATTCTACTGAATGAACTAGTAAAACAAGTAAAATAAGAAAAGTAACTATTGATGGAAAGGAGTGGTTCTTTGGAAGGGGGATGGGAGTCAAGGAGGACTTGTCTGGGTTTCCAGCAGAGAAGTAAAGCAAGCAGTTCCATGTTTTTGAATGACCACTCCATTCTTGGGCTGTGCATTCAGTCAGGAGAAAGGTGATAGAGGTTTAAACTCAGGTGGTCTTAGAGATGGAAAGCACTAAGGGATATCCTTAATAAGACAAGGCAGATCCCAGAGGTTGATACTGATCAATGCTCTTTGAATTTGGTAGTTTTATCCATTAGTCCACATTACGGTCCTATTGCCTCTCCCACCTTCAGCCTTCTTTTCCTTATTCTTTATTCATAAGGATGCCAGGAGAGACTGACGTCAACACCTTGCTGGTCCAGTTACACTAGCTTACAGCATTCCTTTGATCTACTGATCTAGTTAACTTTAAATGAAGAAATCAGGATAGCTTAGCATGACCTGTTTTTGTTGTTGTTGCTATTCGGTATGCTGGTTTCAAGGGCTCTGTTTCCTTTTCCAAAGGTTGACAGACCATCTGTTTTAATCAAGTGACCAAAACCCAACTCAGCATGGATTACATCAAAGCAGGGTGGGGGATGAAAATATAAAAAAGTTCAAAGGGAATCAGATTTCATCATGGCGGACTGAGTAGTGCCATCAGGGCTCAGTCTCATGGTCCCTCTATCTCTCAGCTCCATTTCTTTGGTGTCAGCTGTGTTCTCAGTCAGGCTCTGGTGTATCATTCTTATAATCATCATCATGATTACCTGTTCTCACCATCTGCTTCAACATGATCAGTCAAATGTCCTTAAACAGCTTCTTCATTCATCTGATCCATGGTAATGTAATGGTTTCCAATCTATATACATAAAAACCCTGTGACTGGAATGCCGGAAAACCAGAATGACCAGAACGACTGGTTGCTATGATGCCCACTGCAGAGGGCCAACCTCCCGCGGCCCCCTCCCCCAAGCCGGCCCAGCTCCCAATCGTCTCACCACACCCCCCCCCATCGGCTGGCTGGCCAGCCACCTGCGGCCCCCTCCCCACAACTAGCCCAGCCCCAATCGGCCACCATCGGGGCAGGCTGGCTGGACCCCACCTGTGCACACATTTGTGCACCAGGCCTCTAGTTTAACAATAATAGCAAAAGCAACAGTTACTATTATTTAGAGCTTACAATGTCCTGGGCTCTCTGTTAGACACTTTACATGTATTATCTAATTATAAGATAGGTTATATAATTATCCCAGGAAAGCCAGCCCATTGATTGCAGAATCCGAATTTGAAATAAGGGTTTCAGGCTCCAGGATCTGGGCTCCGAACCTTCACAGTGCCTCCTACAGTCACTCTTTAGGGCCAAGAGGGAAGCAGCGCCATCAAATGTGTGCCCATTTCTTACTTTTTCTGAACATGAATCCTAAAATGTAGTTGGCAGTCCTAGTAGTGGCAGAGCTTTGGATGTTCTTATAATTTTCTATATTCTAGCTCCTCCTGCGTGTGAGTTCTGGAAGCTCTTTGTGGAGGACCCTGCCCTCTGACTAGTGTTTATATCTTTATAAACCAGCCTCATTAACCAGGATCCCCATGTGGCCACTCTTGTTTCTATAGGTGTTTCTTCCCTTTATTCTTCAACAGGGTCATTGGCTATCATGATGCTTAAACTTTATTTTTGACAGCCTTCCCTAATCCCTAGAGTCTCAACCTGGGGGTTTTACTTCCCTTTTGTCCTCTTAAATGTTTAAATTGATCTACCTCTAAGACTTGAAGTTGGAGGATGGATGTTCAACTTTCTTTGCCATGACATTTTACTTTCTAAAAGAACTTCAAGATGATGGTTTCACTTCTCCATGTAGATCCTCTTACTTTCATTTCTCCAGTTCTTCCAACTGGTCAGAATTGGGTTAGGAGTATTATTTTCCCCTATTACTTCCTTTGTCTTGAAGGGATGAAATAATCAGGATGTCCATTCTATTTATTTGGTTCCTCTTCTTTCAGAGGAGGAACCATGGAACAAATAGCCAGATATTTTAAATGGTTACACCTTTAAGGATTTATTGTAAAGTCACTTTTTTCTTCATCTTTATATCCTCAGAATCTAGGCGAATGCTTGGCATCAAGTAACTGCTCCAAATATTTGTTGTGAATGCCCAAATTCTTCTGTGCCAGTGTGGACAGAGGAGAAGCGAGAGGAGGAGGGAGTTAATTGTTTTATCCTGTCTTAGAGCCAATAGCAGTTGCTGCCAGACTGATTTTAGTTCCTGTTTGGCTCTCACAGGGCATCAAGGATAAAGTAATCTTGGTTGTAGGTTCTTGGTATTCATCACTTTGAATATTTCTTGCCACTCCCTTCTGGCCTGCAAAGTTTCTGTTGAGAAATCAGCTGACAGTCGTATGGGTATTCCCTTGTAGGTGACTGAGTTTCTTTCTCTTGCTGTTTTTAAGATTCTCTCTTTATCTTTTGCTCTTGGCATTTTAATTATGATGTGTCTTGGTGTGGACCTCTTTGGATTCCTTTTGTTTGGGGTTCTCCGCGCTCTTGGACCTGTAAGTCCATTTCTTTCACCAGGTGGGGGAAGTTTTCTGTCATTATTTCTTCAAATAGGTTTTCAATATCTTGCTCTCTCTCATCTTCTGGCACCCTATAATTCTGATGTTGGTACGCTTGAAGCTGTCCCAGAGGCTCCTTACACTATCCTCGCATTTTTGGATTCTTTTTTCATTTTGCTTTTCCGGTTGGGTGTTTTTTGCTTCCTCGCATTTCAAATCATTGACTTGATTCTTGCGCTCCTCTGGTCTGCTGTCGGGAGTCTGTATAATATTCGTTATTTCAGTCCGTGTGTGCTTAATTTCTAGTTGGTTCCCCAATATAACATCGAGGGTCTCATTAGTTTTCTTGTAGATCTCATTAAGTTTATCGGCGGCTTCTAAACAGTTCTTGAGAGACCTTAAAAGTGTGGTTCTGAACTCTATATCTTCCATTGACAATTTTGTCCTGTTTCTTTGTCTCCGCATTTTGTTATGCTTCCTTGGTGCACCCCCTAGTGGTCTTTGTGCGCAGTCTTGTAGTTAAACCTTGTTGTAGCTAATACCAGGGAGGGTTTGACCTCCAGGCCAAGTGGCTATGAGAATCAGCTGTGTCAGCAGTGAGAGAACTTCTGTCCTCTAGGGAGGTGCTAATCTGGCGTTTGCCTGAGGCTATCCGGCAAATGCCTGTGTGCAGGGCTTGGGCGGGGCTGGTCGCACCGGATCAACAGGGTGGGCTGGAGAGAGCAGTTATGGCGGCTCTCAGTCCTGTCCCCAGGGGCTCTGCCTCTCTGAGTCCCAGCACCCGCTGCAAAGCTCAGAGAGAAAGCTGCACTCGCTCTGACCGAAGCCAGACAGTCCCGCTTCTCCCGTTTGAGTCTGGGTCCCTAAAGACTCGCCCGGATCTGGAGCTCAGAGTCTGGGACTCCCTCCCGATTGAAAACACCAACCGCGCCCTCCGCACCTCAGAATTTGACTTCAGCACTGCGCCTCCTCTGAGTGTCCGTATGCGTTTCTCTTTCCTCCTAGTTGTAGGACTTCCACTCAGCCAGCGTTCCTGTGGTTCTGGGTGACCTCCGTTCCGTCTTTTAGTTTCACTTTTGAAGTAGTTGTTCAAGGCAGCAAACTCTGGCTTGAGGGTCTAGCTTGCAATTAACCTAACTACAAATTAATGCTATTTTTAATATTTAGAAGTTCCCTATAAAGTATTATGTATGCTTTTTGTTTATTTAGCACCAGTTATGAATAGTGGGATCTGAGTAGTTCTCCTGAAATCCTATTGGGATCTTTCTAGAGAAGCTGGGCATGGGGTGGTGAATGCCAGCACTTCAGGCCAGGGACAGGTCAGCAGACCACAGGCAGTGTTCAGGGGCTGGAATAGATCTGTGCAGCAGACAGATGTGTTCCCGGACCTTTCTAGGCCCTTTGCCTTCTGAACAACCTCGCTGTCCCCAAACACTCACTTTACATATTATCTGATCCAGGGTCAGTGTTTATGGCACAGGACAGAAACTTCTGCTACTAATGCATCCCAAAGGGCCATTTATGTATGCAAATATGTAGTATCACGAGGCACAGAGGAGGACACAAGATGAATTGGTGCTCATCTTGTCTCTCAGAGCTTAGTGTCTAGCCAGGAAGATGAGGCGTAGCCTTAAATAACCCAAGTACAAGGCTGAATGGGATGCATGCCACTTTAAATATTAGGGAATATTTTAACTATCAAGAAAAGAACAAAGAACAATAAACAAATGCCTATGGTCTTCCCACCTAGCTTTGTTTAATTTTAACATTTTTGCCATATTTATTTTAGTTTTAAAAAACAAATAAAACATCTTAGATGCTCAGCAATAAAAAGGAACTATTGACACACCCAACAACTTACATGAATCTCCAGGGAATTGTGCTGATTTAATAAAGTCAGTCCCAAAGGCTTCATATTGTGTGGTTCATATATACATACTGTATGATTATGTACATTCTTGAAATGCAGCAATGGAGAACAGATTCCTGATTGCCAGGGGTAAAGGGTGGCGTGGGGCTGGAGCCAAGGGTGAAAGGCAACATTAAGGATCTTTGTGGTGGAACTGTACTATATTTTGACCATCAATATCAATCTTCTGGTTGTAGTATTGTCTTTTTAAAATAGTGTGTTATTTTTCAAGTACAATTGACATATTATATTAGCTTCACGTATACAATAGTGATTAGACATTTATATACCTTCTGAAGTGATCACTCTGATAAGTCTAATACCCCTCTGACTCCATACATAGTTATGACGATATTATTGACTATATTCCTGTAGCTGTACCTTACACGCCTGTGACTTTTCATAACTGTGCTGGACAAAAGTCTATTTTGTCTGATACAGCTATTGCTACCCGTGACAGTGTGTGCATTTTCAACTTTTATGGATAGTGCCAATTTGCTCTTTAGAGTAGCTGTAATAATTTACACTATCACCTCAGTATATGAGACTTCTCACCACTGTCAGGCCAAGGAGTTCCACTCCTAAATATAGCTTGCCTTCAAGAAACTTCTCCAGAGTTAAACAAAGAAGATACAAGAAATGGTAGCAATGTTGATAATAACAGAAAATTAGAAACAACTTTAATGTCCCCAGGGGAGTGGATAAATAACTTGTGGTATAGCCATGTAATGGAATTCTGAACAATAGTGAAAATGAATTCATGAATACTGTATTCATGTATCAACATGGACATCCTCATAAACACTGCAAAGAGGGAAAAAAACAAAAACCAAGTCCCATAAGGGTACAGAGAGTATGATACTATTTTTCAAAGTTTTAAATATGTAAAACAATGCTACTTATTGTTTAGTGATATATACATGTCCAGCACAGGCATTAATTTTTTTGGTAAACATTCAGGATAGTGTGACTTTTGGAAAAGGTGACAGAGGAATGGGATTAGGGAGAGTATCAAAGGGGATTTAGTGATATCTGAGACTTTAAAAAAAACTTTTAATTTTGGGATACTTATAAACTCATATGTTGATGTACAAAATAATACAGAGGTTCCATATACCCTTCAACCAATTTTTCCATCTACAGTCTCACCAACATTTTATTTTTATATTTTGCCAATCCGATGGGAGTGAAATGGTATCTCGTTGTGGTTTTAATTATTCATATTTGTCTAGTTATTAGTGAATTGAGTATATTTTCAGCTGTGTATTAGCCATTTACATTTTTTCTTTTGTGTATTACCTGTTCTTACCTGTATTAATCAGGGTTTAGTTGGAGAGAACACAAACCATTCTATTTTTAACCAGAAAGGGGTTTCCTGGAGGGCATTACGTGTTTACCAAATTAGTGAGGAGCTGGAGGAGCAGGCCACAGAGTGGGCCTCTAGGAATGAATCCCAGAGCAATACTACAGGAAGGGCCTGTGTGGGTGGGGGGATGTTTTGTTGTTTTTTCAGATCCACCATTTCACCGGAGTCCTTGGGGACCCCAGTTCTGTGAAGGAGACTATCTCCTGATCCTGCCTGGGCACTGCTGCCCGAGTACCCGGTTCACTGAGCTCGGCAATGCCCTCTGCCCTGCCCACTGCAGCCCCTGGGACAGCTGCACAGCTCAGCTGCTCCTGCTCTGGTTTTCAGTTCCCTCTGTGTGGGGGCCCTGCTGATTTCCTTTACCCTCTAAGCCCTGCCACACAGCGATAAGGAGCTTGTTATAGCTGATCTAGCATTTTGATGTTTTGTGGTAGGGAGGATTGTCAGGCCATCTTGTCGATTGCCATCTGTATTTTGTAAACTTTGAGATAAAGAAGGTACCTCTGGCTGGGAAGACCAGGAGAGGCCTCAGAGAAGGTGAGTGTTGGAGGACAGGGACACAGGAGGGCGCCCAGCAGGTGCAAAAGCAGAGGCCAGAAGCGACCATGCAGGTACGGAGAAATGCACGTAGCTTTTCGCTGGAGTGCTCCAGGAAGGGGAAAATGAGGTTGGAGCGGGACCCTGAGCCACGGGGGCTCTCACAGCAGAGACTACTGTAGTCACAAGCTTGCTTTCAGGAAATTTAAACTGGAACCATGTCCAGGATGAGTGAGTGTGGGTGGCAGCAGGTGGGAGAGGGGTTTGGATTTAGGAAGTTGATCTTGGAGGCTGTGGAAATAGCCCAGATGACATGTAGTATGGCCTGAAAGGGGAAGATGGGGGTCAGAGAGAAGGGGGAACCACTGGGGGTATGGGTGGAGGAGAGAGAGAGAGAGAGAGAGAGAGAGAGAGAGAGAGAGAGAGAAGAGAGAGGAGAGAGAGAGAGAGAGAGGGGAGAGAGGAGAGAGAGAGAGAGAGAGAGAGAGAGAGAGAGAGAGAGAGAGAGAGAGGAGAGAGAGGAGAGAGAGAGAGAGAGAGAGAGAGAGAGAGAGAGAGAGAGAGAGAGAGACTGACTTAGCTGAACCAGATACAGAAATCTGGGTCAAGAGCTGGGGCAAAAATAGAAGAAAAGCCAGACAAGCACATTGTCCTGGGCTATGAATTTAAAATGTCAACAATTTCCTGAGTTGTGTTCTACCCACCCACAAATGCTAATACACGGTTCATCTTGACTCTGTATGCAGCTAAAGATGTTTTCTGGCTGCTGGGTGAATAGTTACCTTTGGATTAGAGACAGCATGTCCCAGTAGAGCTCTTGGAAATGAGTTGGCATGTGCTTGTCTTCCCCAGAACCTGCTGGCATGGCCGATCGTGGGGCCGATGAGCCATCCTCCAGGACAGGGAGTCCGGATGGAGAAAGTCGGGTCTCTGAGGACAGGTGGTCGCTCCATCAGAGGCTGGCCATCAGGGAGCTCATTGACACCGAGGTCTCCTACTTGCACATGCTCCAGCTCTGCGCCTTGGACATCAGGAGCCGCCTGAAGCAGGTACCTGGGTGGAGCCGCACACAGCCTGTCTTTGTAGGGGCAAAATGGGTCCTAGGTTCTCACATTGGCTCCTGGAACAGGCTTGATGGACGGAAAGTCATGGTGGATGTGAAGTCACCTGGATGTAAGCCCTGTACTTCCATTTATTGGCCATGTAACCTTCAGCCAGGCCTGGAGCCTTAGTGTGTTCATCTGCTGGATGGGGAGAGGGGTAATCACCTCAGGGATTAAGTGAGCTGATGGGTAAATTAGCCCTTTATCAAGCTTAGAGCAGATTGCTTAAACTGACCTACATTCTCATTGTCTCATTTGGGGGATGGTGGGAGGGAGAGGTTATTACTATGATAGCTTTCTATTTTACTACTCATTTTTATGTCTTTTTTCTCCCTGATTGAAGAAATGATACAAGCTTTCTCTATAAAACTTCAAGAATCCCCTAACATGTAAGCTCCTTGAGAACAAAGACCATTTAGTTCAATATATCCCAGTTCTTTTTTAAAAATATTTTTATTGATTTCAGAGAAGGAAGGGAGAGGGAAAAAGAGATAGAAACATCAATGATGAGAGAGAATCACTGATTGGCTGCCTCCTGCACCCCTGTACTGGGGATAGAGCCCGCAATGGGGCATGTGCCCTTGACCGGAATCAAATTTGGGATCCTTCAGTCCATAGGCCGATGCTCTATCCACTGAGCCAAACCAACTAGTGCAATATATTCCAGTTCTTGACATATATATAATGGGCTACAATTAGTGTTTCTTAAATGAATGAAATACTAAAGTAGGTAATGTAGAAGGTGAAAATTCTCTCATATTTTACTCTCCAGAAATTAAGATTTTTTTCTGTAGGCATTAAACAAACAAGAATAGATTGTTACTTATTTTAACAAAAATAAGAGCATACTCTAAGTATTTTTCTATAGTTCATTTTCCCACTTGGTCATGCATCCAGAACATCTCATCTCTTTCTACATATCTATCTCCTGTGTATGCCCTGCACATAAATACAGGATATCCCCCCAAAATGTATACATACTTTAATAGCTGAGAGTTCAACTTTTAAAATGAAATGTATTTTAATAAACAGTGCTTTTATAATTATTCAAAGTGTGTATAAATATTTTTGGGACACCCTATAGCTGTCCAGCATCCTTTTTTTTTTTTTAATCCTCGCCTAAGGATATTCTTTCCACTGATTTTCAGAGAGTAGAAGGAGAGAGGAGGGGGAGAGAAACATCGATGTGAGAGAGAGACAGACATTGATTGGTTGCCTCCCCGCATGTGCCCCCACTGGGAATTGAATCTGAGACTGTTTGGTCCGAGAGTCGATGCTCCAACCATTGAGCCAATTTGGCCAGGGCCCCGCATCCTTTTTAACAGTGTAATAGCCTAGTTAATAGTGTCTGGAGTTCAGAATACATCTCAAGGTCACGATGGAAGGTGTCATGTATATCAGAGCTGGAAAGAAATCCAACTTTCCACCCTTTTATGACAGATGGGGAAACTGAGGGAAGAAAAATGATAGTTGGCAGCAGACTTAGGGTAATACCCCAGCTTAGCTTTCCATTGTAGAATAATGGAAATAACCTAATTTATAAAATTTCAAAGTCCTTGCAAACATTCCACTGGGGCAATCTTCCCAAGAGTGATGGGCCCCTGGGGGCGTGAGTGTTCTGGACTGTTCCCCAAACAAGTCACGCCACGGACCTCCCAGCAACCTCCCACAGCTTCTTTGTTCCTCCCAGCTGCCACAGGGAGATCTGGATGTCTTGTTCTCAAACATCGATGACATCATCAAGGTGAACAGCAGATTTCTTCAGGATCTGCAGGGGACAGACGCCATGGAAGAGAAACAAGTGCAGCTAATTGGTAAGCAAAAGACAGGGCAGCTGTCAGCCTTAGATTCCTGTGGAGTTGTCTTCAGCGTGGGGTCATTACTGAACTGTGTCCAGAGTTCCAGGGAAATGCAGCTCAATGGGAGTCTGGGTTTGTGACCCTTGGAACCTAGCATGTCAGAGCTGGCAGGACCCTCCAATAATATCTAGTCCAACCCACCACTTTACAAAAGGGAGAGTGCAAGTACTTACCATGTAGTAGCCCTTTTCATTCTCATGACACCATTACTTATTGATGATTATTATCCCTATTTTACTAAAGAAAAACCCAAGGCTCAGAGAGGTTAACTAACTTTCCCTGGGCCACACAGCTTGACCAGGGAGAGTGAGGATTTGAACCCAGCTCTTTCAGACTCTAGAACCCTAGCTCTTGACCATCCTGCCTCCCTACTCTTCTTTTTCACTAATCCCAGCTACAGGTCGAGTACCCTTTGACACTGGGAGTAACTTCTTTGCTGCTGTTACTCCATTATAAGCTGTAACTGGAGAAAGACAAGAGGAGAGGAAATAAGTCTTTATTTTGGTGTCCTGGGCATTCCTGCTACTTTGGACAGTCCTGCTCTCTGAGAGTTTGTCTTCCTCTGTCCCTCAGTTACTGGCACGCCCCTGTCCCTGGCCATGCTGATAGGATACAGTTCCTTTGGCATCAGTCACATTGCTGTGGAAGCATCCACGTTGGGGAGAATGTGGGAGCTCCCTAGGTCTCATGGCTACACCCTTTTAGTGGAGATCTCTGGTAAAAAGGCTTCCTGGGAGCCTTCCCTAGATAGATCTCCCACCACTCTCCAAGGTTTTCCTGGCTTTGTCTTGGTTCATGGCACTCATCACTACCTGGCATATGTACAATATTTACTTATTGTCTGTCTTCTTCTAGAGCAGCGGTTCTCAACCTGTGGGTCGCGACCCCTTTGGGAGTCGAATGACCCTTTCACAGGGGTCGCCTAAGACCATCGGAAAACACATATATGATTACATATTGTTTTTGTGATTAATCACTATGTTTTAATTATATTCAATTTGTAACAATGAAAATTCATCCTGCATATCAGATATTTACATTACGATTCATAACAGTAGCAAAATTACAGTTATGAAGCAGCAACGAAAATAATTTTATGGTTGGGGGTCACCACAACATGAGGAACTGTATTAAAGGGTCGAGGCATTAGGAAGGTTGAGAACCACTGTTCTAGAATATAAGCCCCATGAGGCAGGGGTTTTGTTTCATTCGCAGAGCTTAGAATAGTTCTGGGCATATAGTCAATAAATAAGCAGTTAGTAAATATTTGGTGATTGAAATTTGTGTAAAATGCTTTACATGCATTATTTTATTTAATCCTCATTTAAAAAAAAAACACTTGGAGTTGAGTACTATTTTTAAATTAAAAAACATTCATTGATTTTAGAGAGAGGGTGTGTGTGGGGAGAGAAAGAAAGGGAGAGAGTGAGAGCGAGAGCGAGAGAGAGAGAGAGAAAGAGAAAATGAGAGAGAGGGAGAGAGAGAAACAGTGATTTGCCACTCCACTTATTCATGCATTCATTGGTTGATTCCTACATGTGCCCTGACTGGGATGGAACCCACAACCTTGGCGTATTAGGATGAGCTCTAACCAACTGAGTTACCCAGCCAGGGCATGAGTACTATTTCTATTCCAATCTATAGATGGGAAAATGGAGGCTTGCCCCAGGTTGCACAACTGGGGAAGGGTTGACTGGAAATCTGGCCCTAGTTCTCCCTGAGCCTGAAACCCATCCATGCCTGTCACTTCCTGGGCTGTGCTATAGCATGTTTGTGCTGCATAGCATGCTTACTGGGTTAGTGGTTGTACTTGGCACACACAGTCACTGTAAAGACATAACATGAACACATTTTGTCAACTGTAATGCACTGTACAAATATGAGCCTTATCAATACTATTGCTCTAACTATAGCTACCATGTATTAAGTACTCATAGTGCATTAGCCTGAGCTCTACATCATTCTGTCACCCAGTCCTTCTGGCAAAACGATGGGAGTAAAATGAAACAAATGGAAAGTCAGGAGGATGAGGTAACTTGCCCAAGGCGAGAAAGTGGATTAAGCCTGCAGTTGTCTTCCTCACTACCTCCCTGTCCCAAGCAAGGGGCCATACAGACATGCCTTTGTGAACTCCTTGTTGCTTTTCCACTGTCAGGTAACTTATTCCTGGAATTCCAAGAGGAATTGGAGCGAGTCTATAAGGTCTACTGTGCCAACTATGACCAGGCCTTGCTGCTGGTGGAGTCGTACCGAAGGGAGCCAGAGCTGCAGCGGGAGATCCAGGCCATCATTGAGGCAGTGGTGTGAGTAGAATGACCAGTGAGAATTTGCTCCTGGTGCATGGACCCCAAGGTCAGGGACCATTGAGGTCTCACCTCCATTTGGTGCTGCTCACACAGCTTCAGGAGTGTCGCAGCAAGGGCTATGCTAGGCTATGCTACAGAAACAAACAACTCCCAATTCTCAGTGGCTTCAGACCACAAAGGTTTATACCTTCCTTTTCCTCCTTGCAGGGTTACTTGGGGCTCTTTGCACTATGCTCACTCTGGGATCCAAGCTGACAATAGCCAATGGTCAGAATTTTGTCACTAATTGTGGCAAGATATCCATCACTTCTCATAATTCATGGGCCAGAACTATTCCCATGGTTTTATCCAACTACCAGGAGGTGAGCATGTGCTATCCTGCACATGTGTCTAGGAGTGGAGGAGCAGAGACATTTGGTGAACAGCTTTGATGACTAACATAGGAAGGGCAGTGAGGTTGGGGAACCACATGCTGTCAGCAACAGTGTTAGGAGGCAGGTGTGTAACACCTGGGGAGGCCTCTCTACAGATGGCTGAAGTTCTGCCCCATGGAAAAGGCTCAGAACTGCCCCGGGTGGCATCACAGCCAGAGCTGGCACCAGTGGGTGGAAGCTCCAGGTAGAGATATGTAGAGAACAAATTTTTAAATTAAAATTTTGAATGGGTAGCATAGTTACATGGTTCAAAAATCTTTAAAACATCCAATTTTATACAGTAAAAACGATCTTCCCAACCTTGCTCCTTTATCCGCTCAATTACAACTCCAATCCCCAAGGTTAAGGTAACCACTTAAAAATTCTAATGGATCTTTGCATACTTCCTTTATGCATATATAAGCAAATTCATATATGTGTGTGTATATATATATATATATATATATATATATATATATATATTTAATAGCTGCATAGAGTTCTTTTCCAGGGCAGGTTTATGGTTTATTTTATGGTTTATTTAACCAGTGTCCTATTGGTAGATATTTGGGCTGTTACCAAATTTTTACTGTCATAAATGTAGTTGCTGAATAACTTCTACCTTGCTCACCTGAGTTGATATTTATGTGGGTAGATTACTAGAGTAGGACTGATGGAACAAAGGGTTTGTACATTTCACGTACTGCCAAACTGCTATCCAAAGAGATATCACCAATTGATACTCCAACCAAGAGGGTCTGTTTCCTCCCATTCCTCTAGTTCTGGGTATTATCTTGTCATTTTCGTTGCCTATCTGAAAGGCAGCATACAAATTTTTCTCCCAATTACCTTAGAAAGGCCGTACAGGTAAGAGGTTGCTGTTACTCTGCAGTGACAGGGTTACTTGATAATTGCGGAGAAGAGATCTGATCTTCTCTTTGAAGACCCCCTGCCTCTGACTCGTGAGGTGACAGTTGTCCCCATGAGCAGTTGGCCCTTTCCTGTGGAAAGTAAGCCCAGAGGACAGATTTTGCCAAAATCTGGCAATTGCTTCCCCCTCCCGTGCCCATGGTCAGCCAAGCACTAGGAAACCTTTGGTGAGAGCAGATGGTCGACGTAGGTGTGTCCTGAAGGTTTGATCCTAGCCCTGCCTGCCCATTCCCTGCAGGGGGTGGAGGGGTTCTCACCTGCTCTGCCTATTTTTAGCCTCATGGCTGATCTTTGCTGGCCATTTAGTCTGGAGCTTTTTCCTTAGGAAAAAGAGCAAGAGGCTAGGATCTCATAGAGAGGGGGGCCGGAGAGTGGTCATGAGCAGCACTCATGTGAGTCTTCATGGAGGAGGTGTGCTTGCACATTGAAGTTTGGAACCTTCTTGGGTTTCTCGAAAGCCAGGACTGAGGGCTACGGGTCATGGTCAAGGAAGGACTGTTGGAGATAATCTAGATGTCCCAGTCGTGAACTAGGGCTCTAGAAGGGACCTTGACACTATTAGTTCCTGTGCTTTATTTTTTACTTTTTTGATGACAAATGTCAAACATATAGAAAGATAGAAGAATGTAATGAACACTCACACATCCACTACCTGAAATGAACCAGTGTTAATCTTTTGCTGTTTACTTCATCTATTTTTACACTAAACTATTTAAAGGAAAATACAGATGTTATGACTTTTTCCCTTACATACTAAATACTTCAAATGCATCTCTAAACATTAAGCTCCCATAATTTTGAAAGCTTTTCTTTTGTGAAGTAGCAGAACCATTTTATTAAATGAAATATCATGTGGATGCCCAATATAGAGAGTTGTGCTTGGGACATATCCAAGTGAGATATTAAATAGGCCATGGGCGTCTGGAACTCCGGACAGAAGTAGAAAATGAAGATCTGAGTTTTGGATGTGTTTAAAGCCATAGGACTAAATGAAGTCAGTAAGAGAGTGGGTGAAGAGGGAGGAGAGGAGGCCCCAGAGCACCCAGCATTGGAGAGAGGCCAGCAGAATTGGCCAAGAGAGCAGTCTGTGGAGTAGGAGACAGACAGAGGGAGTCTCTGAGGCCAAATAAAGAGAGTGTTTCGGTAAAGGGGGAGCGGTCTTCTGTGTTTGCTGTTGGGTGAATGAATAAGCTGAGGGCATAAAACTGATCATTGGGTTTGGTACAAATGGGGAGCCAAGGTCCATAAAAGGGGTAAAATGAGAACTAGCAGCTTCCATCTAACTTCTAGACCTCACACATTACAGATGAGGAAACTGAGAGCCACAGAAGGAGGTGACTTGCCTGAGATCACTCAGTGAGTTCAATGACAGGCCCCTGATGCCCCCAAGGGTGGCCTTTTCCTACCTAATACCAGCCTTCTCCCTCAGGCCACAAGCTGGACCCTCGGGCCTCAGTTTCTTACTGGTCATCCCTCTGCAGAGGATTACCAAGTACCCACTGCTGCTGCAGAAAATTCTGGAGAACACACTTCCCGATGCCAGTGCCTATTCTGTCCTCCAGAGGGCAACCTCTGCCCTCCAGGACGTGAACACCAACATCAATGAGTACAAGAGGCGCAAGGAAGTGGGTAAGGACTTGGGTAATTTAGAGGATACATCAGTGAGCATACTTCCAGTTATAAAAAGCTCATATCAGATTGGCTTCACCAATGAAGGGCAGGTAGTAGCTCATGTAACCACAAGTCCAGAGGTAGGTGGCCTCTGGGTAGGGTTTGATCAGGTTGCTGGGTCAGTTTCCCTATAATTCTCTTGTCTCTGTTCTTTACTGTGTGTCACCTTCATCTTCAGATAGCCTCCCTCATAGTACTACATGGCTGTTGCTATTCCAAGATACACATCTGCATACCACACCCCCCAAGATAAGACAGGGCCTTTTTCCTCTTAGCCATAAAAATTAAACTGGAGCTTCACTCTGATAGGACCCACTTGGGTCATGTGCTCACCCTGAACCAATCACTATGGTTAGGGGAATGCCATGAGCTGATTGGCTTAGTTCTTTGAACCAATCACTGTCACGAGGGGGATGGGATTATATGGGTTGGTTTATAGCACTTAGCCCCCACCCCTTGAACTAAAGTGGGAGCAGTTCCATCCAAACCACATGGCTGCTATACTGTGGAGGAGAAATGATGGCGGGGGGGGGGGGGGGGGGGGGGAGGAGGGCGGGAAGACAAAGGGCTGTGTATATACCTAGGCAGGGAAGGGTGATAAGTGGGGATCCTGCCTCTCAGATTGTTAAAACAGAAAGGTTTGGGGGGAAAAATAAAGCAATGTCCCAAGGAGAGAGAAACTCATTTGCACAACTGAGACAGTATAATAACGATAATTTAGCTAATGTTTATTACTAAGAGCTAACTAGGACGTGCTTTTCATTTACTATCTTGTTTGAGCCTCTGAGGCTGGCACTGCCAATCCTATTTCACAGTTGGGTAAACTGGAAGCGTTAGTCATTTGCTCCAGGTCACAGAGCTGATAAGGGACAGAGCCAGGTTTAAAACTCAGGCTTGGGGTCAGGCAATCAGTAGGAAGTTCTGAGCCCAGTTTGGCCCGGCTAACAGTGACTGAGGGACCTCAGGCAAATCACCTCTCACTTGGGTTCTTTAGAAAGTAGATCAGGACCTATCATCTTAGGTGATCCTCCCAGCAATCTCACGAGCTGGCTGGCCTCATTTACAGATGAGGAAACTGAGACCTGAGAGGGGCGACTTATCCAAGTCAAGCAGGCTGTTCAGCCGGGGCTCACACCTCGGAGTGAGGGCTCAGCCCTGTGCCTGTGCTCCCTGACTCACCACCTCTCTCTTGGGGGTGACCCTGACGTTGAGAAGAGGGCCCGGTCAGGTGCCTAGCCAGCTGTGCTGGATGCTGGCTCTCCTGGGTCAGCTTCTGTCCCCACGCCCTCCCTCTCTGTCGGTGCAGCTTCCAAGTACACCAAAGTGGAGCAGCTCACCCTCCGGGAGCGGCTGGCCCGCATCAACACGCACACCCTCTCCAAGAAGACCACCCGGCTGAGCCAGCTGCTGAAGCAGGAGGCGGGTCTCGTGTTGAGGGTGAGCATGGGCAGGAGGAAGGGTCACATCTCAAGGGACAAGCAAGACTGTGCAGGGGTGGGCCAGGGTGCTTAGACTGCCTTCGGAGATGAGGAGGCGGAGGCTCAGGGAGGGAAGTGGTTCCCAGCAGTGATAGCGGGCACAGGCGGAGTTGGCATCCCACTGGATTCTGTGGAGCCTGGGGAGGGCTTTCTCCATTGCACCTTGTACCACTTTCTCTCTGGGACCTCTTTACACAGATAGCAGAGCTAATCTCTGAGTCTGGGCACGGACCCAGCTTTGCTTGATGGCTACCAATAGCAGCTCAGGCTGATTAAGTACTTACTGTGAACCAGGCACTACTTGGTCCACACAATGAAGTTGGTGTTCCTATTCCTCTCCCCCACCCCCCGCCCCCATTTTGCAGATGAGAGGCTCAGAGAGGGTAAAACACTTGCCCAAGGTCACACAGCTTGGAAACAGAGGAACCAGGACTCATATGCTTGTGTATTTGATTCTGTGGTCTGAATACAAAACCACTAAGTTGCACTCCCTGCCTCTAATTGTCCCACTCAGCTTTGGGGCAGATCTGGGGAAAGGTGGTCCCCAGTGAAGACTTGGGGATGCAGGTATATGGTGCACACTGCCCCCTTGAGGATTTTCATGGCTCTCACAAGAATAACTTGACTCTCAGACAGAAGACAAGGAATTTGATGACTTAGAAGAGAGGTTCCACTGGGTGTCGCTGTGTGTGACTGAGCTGAAGAACAATGTGGCAGCTTACCTGGACAATCTGGAGGTGAGGATCCTGCGGTTCATAGTGGGTGGGGCTGGGTTGGGCTCCCTGGGCAGAAGGCGTGCAGGGCCCATCCGACAAGCTGGCAAAGGTACCAGCTGCAGGAACCTAACGGAAGAGGTCTTCCCGGGCTGCAGGCCAGAAGAGGGCCCCGGGGCAGGCCATAGGACAGGGGCAGCTTCTGAGCCCATTGAGCTCTCAGGGGTTGGGGTTCCAACTGGGCAGGATAAAAATTCACTGGGGTCAGAATCCTCAGAAGAACCCTGTCAGACTGGCACCCAGAGCAGGGGCGGCAAACTCGGGTGCTTAAAGGGGCCAAGTAGGTAACATTACTGAGTGAAGTGTCCATGTATATAAAGCCTAATGTCTGTTTATGAGACCTTTTTGGTAATTAAATCAACATGTAATAATATTTGGAATTTGAATGACTTGAATGAATGAATAAAATCTAAAGGGGCAGTTATTACTTGACTCGGGGGAGTGGTTGCTGTGGGCCCTGGTCAGCCAGTTCTGATTTTAAGGGGGAAAAAAGAAAACTGGAAATTCAGACTTTTAGGTGAAATCTCACAATGTGCCCACAGGAACAGCTAATGAAAAGAAAATTTAAGTGTTATTCAGGCCCAAGGAAATATATTTCTATAAACTGAATTCAGCCTACAGGAACAGCAGCTTGCATTCCCATCCAGCATGTTGTTTTCCTTGTGCCAAAATTCTTGTCATCGATGCTGACTCATTCCATCTACTGTGTCCCTCTTACGTGGCTTTGTTCTCAGGATGTCCATTTGCGCAAACCCAGCTTTGGTCACACGATAATGGGCTATTTAGATAATGGGACTTGGGGTGGCATTACCGGAAGTACGTACAAGGAGGGGGGTGGTCGTTTCAGACTCCTCTGTGGACACATCTCCCCGCTTGTTCCTGCTTCATTCTGGCCCCCCAGTGGAAGGATTTGAGCAGCACAGGGAGAAGGAAGGGAAAACACTCAGGGCCGTGAGGGAGAGAAGGCAGAGGCACAGGAGAGACGCATCTGGTTTTGTCGAGGAGGGTCATGTTTGGAGGCTTTCGGGCTGCATTTTCCTAGAGGCAGGACTTACGGGACAGATCCAGGGTGACATGGAATCCCACAGGGACAGAGTGGTTCCCTTTGTTCATCCTGAGCCCAGGAAAAGCCTCTTTGGCTGGCAGGCTGCTAACATGGCAGAAGCAGTCTTGGGCTGGGAGCCTTCAGCAGGCAATGGCATCCAGGCAGAACTTCATAATTTTGTTTTCACAGCAATTGATCTTCCATGACTATTTATGGCAGTTATTACTGGCTTTCCCTTTATGGTAGTGTCATAAGGTATTTGTTTTTTTAAATGCATTGTTTTAAGTAGGAATGCTTAGTTGATTTAAAGAAAAGTGTTAATAGAACACATGGAATATAGACATGGCAAAAAAAAGCCAGGCAAGGCCATCCTAAGGGAGGAATGCAGATGTGTGAATTTGGGAAGCGCTGGAATAGGGAGAAAGATGTCAGTTTAGTCTATTTTTTTAAATATATTTTTATTGATTTCAGGGAGGAAGAGAGAAGGAAAGTGAGAAAGAAACATCAATGATGAGAGAGAATCATTGATCAGCTGCCTCCTGCATGCCCCCTACTGGGGATCAATCCTGCAACCCGGACATGTGCCCTGACTGGTAATTGAACTGTGACCTCCTGGTTCATAGGCCGACGCTCAACCACTGAGCCACGCCAGCTGGGCTCAGCTTAGACAGTGGTTGGCAAACTGCGGCTCGGCAAACCGCGGCTCACGAGCCACATGCGACTCTTTGGCCCCTTGAGTGTGACTCTTCCACAAAATACTGGCTCTTCCACAAAATACCGACTTCTGCGCATGGGCCACGAAGTTTCAATCGCACTTTACGTGCGTGCCCACACGTGGTATTTTGTGGAAGAGCCACACTCAAGGGGCCAAAGAGCCACATGTGGCTCGTGAGCCATGGTTTGCCGACCATGGAAGGAGGAACTGTCTAATCCACCAAGGTGTCCAAGGACAGAATGGGATGTGCTTCCTTGTCACAGAGGATGTGCAGGCGCCTGGACAGCCTCTTCAGGGGTCTGCTGCAGGGGATGCTGGTGTGAGATGTCCATGACGGGCCATGACTTTCTGTCTCTCATTTGTCCTGGTCCAGGCTTTCCTCCGCTTCCGGCCGCAGCAATATGACCTGGACATGCCCGCGGGGCCTGTGGGGCAGTACTGCAACCTGGCAAGAGACCTTCAGCTCCAGGCCTTCCCTGAGTTTGTGAGTGGAATTTCTCCCTTCCTCTTTCTTTTTTGGGCAGATGACAGGACCTATAAGGATAATATTTAGATGCCAGGTCCTTCACACGTTGTCACATCCATAACTACCCTGGGTAGTCAGCAAGGCAGAGATTATTTTTAGTGTTTTACCGATAAAAATAGCCCCAGCTAATATTTACTGAGCCTCACTGTCTGCCAGGCACTGAGCTAAGCACTTCGCATTCTTCACCTCATTTAATCCTCACCGCGCTGTATACGGGCTTAGGGGCAGGTACTATTAATAGCCCCATTCTGCAAATGACAGCTGAGGCTCAGGGGGGCTGGCCACCCACGTTATTCTGATGGTCGGTGGCAAGCTTGGATCTGAGCCTCAAAGTCTATGCTTTTGACCACCACTCTATACCACATCTTTTTCATTATCCAAGCACAGTAAAGATATTAAGAAGCGACATATTAGCCCTGGCTGGTTTGGCTCAGTGGATAGCGCATCAGCCTTCGGACTGAAAGGTCTCAGGTTCAGTTCCAATCAAGGGCACATACCCGGGTTTCAGGCTTAATCCCCAGTAGGGGGCGTGCAGGAGGCAGCCAATCAATGATTCTCTCTCATCATTGCTGTTCCCCCCCTCCCTCTTTCTCTCTCTCTCTTCCTCTCTCTCTCTCTCTCTCTCTCTTTCCTTTCCTCTCTGAAACCAATACAAATCTATTTTTTAAGAAAAGAGGTGACATATTAAATACCTATTCTGTTCCACGCACTCTGCTAAACTCATTACCTTCACTGTCCCCATTTTTCAGATGGGCACACTGAGACCCAGAAAGGTTAGATAGCGTGCTAGAGGTCAGAGCTAGTCAGTGGGGGCAGGACTGGAGCCCAGGCCTGTCTACCTTCAAAGCTCCCTTTCCCCGGTGCCCACCCTCTGCCACCTCTTTCCTGGGCTCCCAAGCTCCCCTCTCCCACAGAAGCGGCGGCTGGAAGACCTGGTGGGGCAGCCGCTGAGCAGCCTGGCCAAAGCCCTCGCCGGTCCTCAGAACCTGATCAAGAAACGCCTGGACAAACTACTGGACTTTGAGCGGCTGGAAGAGAAGCTGCTGGAGGAGGGCAGCGTGACCTACGAGGAGGAGGAGGCCCGGCACACGTACCAGGCACTCAATTCCCTGCTGGTGGCTGAGCTCCCGCAGTTTAACCAGCTGGCCGTGCAGTGGCTGGGCCAGATCCTGGGCACATTCATGGCTCTTCAGAGGGACCTTGCGAAGCAAGTGTTGCAGAGGGCAGAGAGCAGCCTGGCCCAGGTAAGGCCTCCGGACTGGGGGGCACCTCTGGGAATAGCCAGGCAAGGCCATGCGGCCCCTTCAGCCGTCTTTTGCAGGAGCAGAGAGGGAGGTTGGGCCTTCCAAACAGGCCATCAGGTGCCGAGGAGGAGGCTGTGGGGACCGTCTGGATCTCTCTCATGCCTGTTCTCCTTCCATTAGTAGAGTCGGATCATAAAAGCAAGGATGGAGCGGGAACTCCAGGCCATTTCCAGGCTCTGGAGCTCAGAAGCAGAGAGGCTCTGCTGGGAGACGAGCACTTTACAGAGCCTGCCTCCTGGGGTGATGGATACAGCTGTTTCTCCTCTCTGAGGGGGGCTGGGACTATAGGCTTTTCTTCGTTTTGGCCCTCACAGCATTTAGTACAGAGTTCCCTCTCAGATACTCTTTTTGAATTGAATTAGGCCTGAACCGACTGCAGGAAGAAGCATTTATCTTTCCTAAAGGCAGAGGGGAAATCTGATTAGAGGATATTTTCATTCTCCTCCCGTCCTCTAGGGTTCTCTCCAGACCCCGTTGTATTAGGCTAGGATGTGCTGGGCTGGGGAGTGTTACAGATGCCGGTAGGGGAGGTCAACTCTATGAAAGCAGAAAGAGGGCACGTCTTGGTGGGTCCTGTAACGTAGAATGTTAGGGCCTGTCAGTGATTGATGGACTCATCCATGGAGCCTGGGTAAGACCTGCATGGTAGAACCTCAGTCTGTCTGCATCCTGGGGACGGGGGAAAGGAGGCGCTAAATCAGAACCAAGAGCAGCAAGTTTGTTAACAGAGAGGACGTGTCTTTGTTAGCTGCGGGGTCTCACTCACTCCTCGGTTATCTGATCAGAGTGCAGGAGATGCCAGACAGGGCCAAAGTCTCTGGACGGAGCGTTATTCAGAACCCCTTGGGTTCCAGACCAAGCCAGGTGTAAAGAAGAATGTATTGTCTTGCATAATTGGGAGACCATGAGGGGACGGAGCCGGACACCCAGCTGCATTCAGTACGAATTCAGTACCCAGCAGGGCTCGACTTCACTCCACCCCTCGCTCTTTGGATTGGCTCTGCTCTCAGGCAGGCCTCTCTCTGTGGTGGGAGAGGTGGCTCCTAACAGCTCCAAGCTCTTACCTTCCCATCTCAGAATCCAAAGGAAGAACGACCCTCTCATTCCCAGCCTTCACAGCCTAAATCTGATGGGAGGACTCCGATTGGCCCCACTTGGATCCATTGTCCGATCCTTGGACCAATCATGGGGCCTAGGAGAGGGGGTGCCATAACTGCCACTTCTGTGGCTAGAGCACCATCATGGGCAGGAAAGTGGGGCGCTAGGCAGACAAAAACAACAGCTGACCAGGACACAAAGGCCCATCGTAACGCACCTGGGTTTACTGTGGGCTGATAGTGTCTGTCCCTACCCAGCTGCCCCACCACCACCTCTCGGAGCCGGCCTTCAGGAAGCTGGTGGAGGACACACTGGGTCAGACCGGTCACCAGCTTCGCTCCTTTCAAGAGAACTTCGAGAAAGTGCTGACACCTCCCACTGTTCAAGTAAGTGACCTCCTTGACCCTCTGTAAGGGAGGGAGGCTGAAGCCCCTACTTCCTCCCCCTTTTGTAGTTTCAATGTTTCCTGTTACCCAGGGACACGTTCTCCCTTTCCCTCTCTCCTTTTCTCTGAGAGCTGGGGGTGGGGGTGGGTGGGATTCACATTCCCATCCACACATGCTCTTCATGGCCAATAAGCATCAGAGAACAGAACTCATGGGTCAAGGGTAAGAAAGCCCGAACATTTTACGATTAAGTAAATTAGGCATAATAATGAGCAAGTGGCATTTAACACCCAAAACTGGAACTTCTTCAAAATTTTCATCAAAATTTACCGTCTCCTTATCACCTTCTCACTGAACCTGCTTCAAATACCAGCATTCAGAACGAGTAAAATGTTTAAATAAGAAGTCATTTAAGTCCTGGCCAGCGTAGCTCAGTTGGTTGGAGCATCGTCCTGTATACTGAAAGGTCAGGGGTTCGATTCCTGTTCAGAGCATATGCCCAGGTTGCAGGTTTGACCCTTTGTCGGGGTGCATGCGGGAGGCAACCGATCCAGGTTTACCTCTCTTTTTCTCCCTCTCTCTTCCTCTCTTTCTAAAATTAATAAAAATATCCTCAGGCAAGGATTGAAAAAAAGAAAATTGAAAAAAAATTAAGACATTTAAATTTTCTTGTCACTATGGAATTTCTTAAAAATTAAAGTATAGTTGCTCTAGCCAGTTTCGCTGAGTGGGGAGGACATCGGCCACAGACTGAAGGGTCTCGGGCCTGATTCCGGTCAAGGGCACATACCTCGGTTGCAGGCTCGATCCCCAGCCTCAGTTGGGGTGTGTGCAGGAGGCAACCAATCAATGTGTCTCTCTCACATCAATGTTTCTCTCTCTGTCTCTCCCCCTCCCTTCCACTCTCTCTAAAAATCAATGGAAAAATATCCTCTAGTGAGGATTTAAAAAAAAAATTAAAGTATAGTTGACATACAATATTAAATTAGTGTCTGGTGTATTCAAAATTTATATACCTTAAGATATAATCACCATGGTAAGACCATCTGTCAGGGTACAAAGTTATTATGATATTATTGAGTATATTCTCTGTGTTGTACATTACATCCTGTGACTTATTTTAAATGCAGTTTGTATGCTCCATAATGGTTTACAAAACTTTGGATGGCCAAGTGCTGGGTTTTTGTGTGTGTGTGTGTGTTTTTTATATTTTATTGATTTTTTACAGAGAGGAAGGGAGAGAGATAGAGAGTTAGAAACATCGATCAGCTGTCTCCTGCACACCCCCTACTGGGGATGTGCCGGCAACCAAGGTACATGCCCTTGACCGGAATCGAACCTGGGACCCCTCGGTCCGCAGGCCAATGCTCTATCCACTGAGCCAAACCGGGGCCAAGTGCTGGTTTTGGTAAAGTATGTTTCTCTAAAATATGAGGAAAGGGTATCTTTCAGTCAGTCCGCTTGACTATACCCACGTAGTATATGTTTTAAAAGTAACGGAAGTAGCTGAAGGGATACGGGGCTCCCAGGGTTTCAGAAAATGGAAACTGTGTGTTCAATCACATGTGAGATGTGAAGCGAAGGGTCAGGAGACACCCAAGGTTCCCCAGGAGGAAGAGGGGGCCCGGAGACAGAGAGAGATGAGGAAAGGGGCCCAGCAGCGCTGGCCGATGCCAGCAGCCTTCGCACCTGTGCACAGGGCAGAGACCAGCAAAGACCATCGGAGATGCGTGTCTGCTCCGAAGGGTTGGGGCTGATACTCCTCAGACCACAGCTGTCCCACTCCCCCCGACACTGAGGCTGCCCCAGCAGATTGTTTACTGGAAAAGCAATCCATGCTAATTGCCCCAAAAAAGAGAAGACTTGGAAAAACAAAAGGAAGAAACAAATGGGAACATAATAATACCAGCGCGATTTGAAAATTGGTGCGCGCACACACCCACACACCCTCCTGTAAATTCCTGACTATTTGGCTAAGGGAACAGAACCCACAGAAGTGAGGCGGCCCATCCGGGGACAGCTGCTGTCCTCTACACAGGTAGGCGCTGCCAGACTTGAGAAAGAAGGCACGTATTTGCTACCCCACTGGCTTTCACACTCAGGTTAGCTCCACCGGTCTGAAATAAGCGGCCCCATCGCCACACTTCTGTTTTAGGGCCTGTTTGAAACATTGGGTTCTCCTGGTTCTTGATCCCGACTCAGTGAACCCATTGGAGTATGGGCTGTGGCAGAGTCTGTGCCCAAATGTCCCCGAGGGCATCTCTGTCTATCTCCCTATACCCAGCACCTCCCTACCCAGAAATAACTAACCACAGAAACATGGTGAGTGTAAATACATCCATATGTATATAGTAAGAGAAAGAGAATACACTGTAAATCTATATGCAACATTTTCCCTTTCTTCTTTGTTTTATAAAAAGGGGACAGTCACCCCATTCCCCTCTTGTTGATACTTTTGCTGGAAGCAGTGAATGAAAAACAAAGGTCCTGCCAGGAGATTGTGGGATGCGCTGAGTCGTTCTCCCAGCGAGATGGCAGTCCACTTGCTCCTGTGTTTCTGCTGCACCATTCACAAGGCTCACCGTGCCCAGGAAACACGTGTAGGGCCCAGTAAATACCGGTGGACTGGAAACTCACGGGGTAAAAGGCAGCATTCCCTTCCGCCCCACGTGTGGGAGGGCTCCCTGTGTCTGCCCTGTGCTGGCTGAGGAGCCCGATGAGTAAGGTCTGGTGCCGCATGAAGCTCACAATCGAATGGGTTGAAAGATCCATACCAGGCACCTCCCTGAGGGTCAACTTAGCCTGGTGCTAGGGGCAGGATGTAGAGCACCTAAACTGGATCTCTGTGACTGCGCAATTTCAGAACCTGAAAGTAGAACTTGGAAAACTCCACAAGGTTAGACCTGGGAGGGATTTCATTTTATTTTTTTGTTAATCCTCACCTGAGGATATTTTTCCATTGATTTTTAGGGAGAGTGGAAGAGGGAGGGAAGGACAGAAACATCGATGTGAGAGAAACCCATAGATTGGTTGCCTCCTGCATGCGTCCTGACCAGAGTCTGAGCCGAGGAGGAGCCTGCAACCAAGGCATGTGCCCTTGACCAGAATCAAGCCCGGGACTCTTTGGTCCATAGGCCGATGCTCTAACCACTGAGCAAAACAGGCTAGGGATTTTAGAGGTTAAATGAGGTGAGATCCCTTGGATACTAATTGCATGTGTTTCTCATCTGGCCCAGCTGCCTAGTAGGCAGGGGACTGTGGGCAGATGTTGGCCCCAGCTTTGACACACTAACTCAAGCACTGCCTCTATCCCTCCTCTCCCCAGCCGCTCCTGCCAGGGGCTGAGCGTCAGGTGCAGGCTCTCCTGACTAAGTATGGCCCGGGAAAGCTGTACCAGGTGACAAGCAACACCAGCGGGTCTAAGACTCTGGACCTGTCATTGCCTCGGGGCCAAATCGTGGCCCTCCTTCAAAACAAGGACACCAAAGGCAACAGCAGCCGCTGGCTGGTGGACACTGGGGGTATGTGGGACTTGGTGGGCCCTTACCCTTCCTCTGGGAAAACCACCCAACAGGACCAGTGGGAGACACAGGTGCCCTCAGAGGTCAGAGTCTGGCCATGCAAATCCAAGGTGGGAATTGAGCCCAGGTGAAATGCAGGGCCTGGAGCATAGCCAGGTCAGGGTGGTGCATGAAAGGCCAAAAAGAGGAGTTCAGTCTTTCGTTGCCACATCTGCTATCAGGCACCCTGTGTGCTGGGCGCTGTGTAAGGGAGACAAGGACCCTGCCTCGGGGACCTCACAGACCAGGGGGGTGGGCAGAACTTCAGCATCACCCTGAGAGACAGAGAAGGGGGTGCTTGGATCCGGCTACGTGGACAGACGTCTGATGTCCAGAATGAGGGCGAGTTTCCTGTGCACTGGTCACACCCTGGGGGTGTGGTGCTCAGGTCTGGGTGCCCCAGTGTAGCCGGGCCGGAGGGAAGGGGCACCATGAACCCAGAAAGAGATGGACCAGGAGGGAAGGGGCACCATGAACCCAGAAAGAGGTGGACCAGGAGGGAAGGGGCACCATGAACCCAGAAAGAGGTGGACCAGAAGGGAAGGGGCACCATGAATCCAGGAAGAGGTGGATCTTCCAGAGAATATGTGACCCAGAGGCTGGGGTCACACAGGAGGACGGGAGGGGTCTGTGGACAGTTCCCCCCACCAGACAGTTCATTGCCATTGCTACTTAAGGATATTAATTTTATTGGGAAAAATAACTAGGATATAAACCCATGACTTTATTTATTATTGTATAGTACAAGACCAGATTTTAAAAAGTGAGTCTATGAAAACATTAAGAAAACAGGATAAATCCAGCAGAAATGCCGGAAGAACAGTCTCCTGACTCAGCTGAAAAGAACTGAGTGGGGATTAAAGCGAGGCTCCCGGGTGGCGAGGACTGAGCGGGACCCCAATCCCACCACGGAACTAGCTGCATAAAGCGGGAGAAGGGTCGCAGCTCCCCCAGCCCGGCGGGCTCAGCAGTGAAACGGGTGGTTGGTGTGACGACTAGATGATCAGTGCGGGACCTGGCTCTACGGTGGCCGTTCCTAACGACAGCAGCCAGAGCAGCACTGGAGTAGTTGCCACATGAGAAGGAACCCGGGCACTTAGAGAAGAGAAAGGCCATGTCTGCCTCGTGGGAAAGGCTGTCCTGGGCGAGGAAGCAGCTGCCTCAGGGGAAAGGGACCAGTGGTGCAGTTTTCATCCCAGACTGAGGAGAACTTGTTCTCTCTGTCAGAGTGTTCAGAACCGAGTGGGTCGCCTCAGGAGGGAATGAGCTCCCTGTCACTGGGGGTGTGCAAGCAGAAGGTAGAGGCAGCGTGTCCAGGGGGTCGGGGGGTGGGGGCTGAGAGGTTCCTAGATGTCCCTTTAGTGCTGAGAAGCTGTGTTGGAGGCATTGACATCCATGCACAGCAGTGATTTCCTCTCCCACTCGAGGTGGTGGAGAAGGTGGCCTGTAGCCAGTTCATGTTTGGTATGTCCGCAGGACATCGAGGGTACGTGCCAGCGGGGAAACTGGAGCCCTACCAGATCGTCCCCCGGGAGGAGAAGCTCAGGGTGCAGGCGGGGCCTCACGAGGACTCCCGGCATCCGACACCGGAGCCCACCCCAGCCCTAGTTGCCTCTGTCCCAGCCGGGACCCAGGTGAGTTGGGGAGCGGAGGGGGGCTTGTCTGGAGGGGGGGCTCTGATTTTTCTCCTCTCTGGAGGGGCCACTACCAATGAGTCTGGGGCCTTGATTGCTGGCCACACCAGTGTCCTGTCCAGGGGTGGGACCCAGAGAAAGGACGTGCCAGTGCATGCGCCCACATGTAGTTAGACACAGAAAGCCAAGTAGTGTGTGATGGTATGCACATCAAATGTTCAGAGACAGAAAGATCAGTGGTTGGCAGGGGCTGAGGGAGGGATGGGAAGTGACCACGAACTGGTGTGGGGTTTCTTTTTGGGGCGATGAGGATGTTCTGGAATTCGACAGTAGTGATGGTTGCACAGCCAGGTAAACACATTAAGAACTACCCGTGTGATTTTGAATAAAACCCTTAACTTCTCTGAGTCTCAGTTTCCCTATCTGAAAAACAGGGCAAATAGAGTCAGAATTGTGACAGTCAAGACCAGGCAAAGCGCTAGGACAGAGCCTGCCTCACTGTGGGTGTCAGCGGTGGGAGCAGCAGAAACAGAAAGGCCACGGATGTGCTTGGAAGGCGATGCCTGCCCAGCAGTGGGGGCTGATGGGCTGGGAGGGATCTACAGACTTCCTGGGGGGAGGGGGGGTGTCTGTCTGTCTTTCCACCCTGACCACGGCTGTCACTCCCCCGTTTCAGGTGGTTGCCATGTACCCCTTTGTGGCCAGAAACAGCCACGAAGTGAGTCTGCAGGCAGGCCAGCCGGTGACTGTCCTGGAGGCCCCGGACAAGAAGGGGAACCCGGAATGGAGCCTTGTGGAGGTGGCCGGACGGAGGGGATATGTGCCTTCCAGCTTCCTGGCCAGGGCCCCGAGCCCCGCTCCCTGGGGCTGGAGTCTGCCCTCCTAGGCTGCCCTCCTTGGAGCCCAAGTTGCCAAGGGACGAGGAGGATTAGAGGCTGGGACCCCAGGAGGGAAGAGAAGAAAGAGAAGGCAGGGTGGAGGGGAGAGCAGGTCAGCGTGGGGTGAAGGGCACCCAGGAGGCAGCCAGAAGAGCTGGGCGCTGCCCTTGCACAATGCCTGGCGTGGGCGGGCACGGAAGGCTCCAGCCAGGACGGCTTATTTGTCCTCATGAGGAGGTGGTTCCAGCCTGGAGTCGCAGCATGGAGGATGGCAGGTCAAGTTGATAAGGATTTGCCGTCGCCAGTGGCCAGTCCTACCGGGGCCCCCATCTGGGCCTGCCCATGGAGAGGGCCGCCCAGGCGAATGTCACCCGAGTGCTATGTGGGTGTAGGGAGGGGCGCCGGAGAAGCCCAGGGCTGCTGGCCTGACAGTTCACTTCCTGCATGTGGTCCAGGAGGCACTGCAGCCGACCGGTCGGTCGTCTCTATTTCTCCATGCTGGGAGTGAGCTGTCCTGGGCAGCGAACCCCTGAGAGCCCTCTCTAGTTGGGAAGCGGGTTCTTGTTGGGGCAGCAGGAGGTTCCCAGGACAGTCTTGCCCAGGCCTGAGAGTGGGTGTGGCCAAGTCACAGTTCTGGAATGTGTGTAGGTACATTCAGAGCCCGTGCCAGGGGAGAGATTTGGAGGGTGCGTGAGGTGGGGTGTGCGAGGCTGTTGCCAAGCAGTTGCACACCGTTGCTGTGTTCTCTGAATAGGGCACAAAGGGACATGCAAATCACAGAGGAAACTGAAGCAGGTGACTACAGGCCCGGTGGGTGGGGAGGTTAGGTCATGGCTTGGTTTCCTGCTTCTGGAAGCAGGGGGACCCCGGTGGTTTCAGGAGGCCACTGAGGGCCTGGAGCAACAGTGGACGGATGCCAGGTGACTGTGGGACCTTCCACTTAGAACACAACCTCAGGTTTCCCATCCACAAAGCCCTAACTCACAGGATTGCGGTGAGAATGGCCTGAGGCGAAGGGCGTGGAAGCTCCTTGCAAATTGTGAGCGCATATAAATGTAAGTTACCGTCGGTAGCAGGATTTGCCGGAAGTGGTCTCAGGTTGGCCCCCACATCAGCATTCATTCTGCTACTTCCCATGCCCACTGCAGGCATTATTAGTCCACATGGCGTCCTTTCCCATAAACCCAGGGTCCTCCACAGGCTCCTTCTCAATGCTGCAGTCCAGGAACCGAGCTCGTGAACTTGGTGAGATCAAACCTATTGTCATGGCTTCCTAGACCTTGGAAATGGAAGCCCCTCAATAAAAACTGACCCATTGGGGCAATTCTGGGTGCAGCTGCTGTTGAATCACCTCTAGGATGTCACTGTGGGCGGAGATAAATTGCAAGGCTCACAGAAGAACACAAGGGCGACCCAGCACGATCTTGAATACAAACGACAAAATTTGGGGCCAACCCAAGTTAGTGTGTAAAAACAGGTGGCAGTTGAGACTTCTTTCCAAGAACATCTCTATGTGGTTATAACTGCAGTGCCTGGATTTTAGAGGGCTTTTAAGATGTATCTACACGTCTGTGCCAGACAGCCTGCACCTCACCTCCTCTGGGCTTGTGAAAGCGTGAAGAATGCATAATGCAAGGGAAGCTGGTCCCCACAATTCCTTTCCCAGCTCCAGTTCACTTTATAAGATGCTCTTGACTCATTTTCTGTTCTCTCTCCTGCTCAGCTTTCCGATACAAATAGGAAGCAGAGGGGAGCAAATAAAATAAGAAACCCATGTGTGGTCCCACAGTACTTACTGAGAGCCTGCCCTGGGCTGGAACCCTCGCTCAGGGTTCACCGCAGTCACCTGGGCAGCTTCCCACTGTGCCTCAAGCCAGGACCCACCCGGAGATTCTGATGGGATTGGCCGGGGGGGCGGTCTGGGCCTCAGGACCTCAGGACGCTCCCAGGTGCTTAGTGTGCGGCCAGGTTGGGAACCTCTGCCCTAGGCACGCAGTGGTGGACGAGAGAGTCCTGGGGTCGGAAATGGCCACAAGCTGTAAGCCAGGACGTGCCCCTCTGAGCCTTGTACCAGCTCAGAGGTGGTTTGCGACAGGACAGCCTGTTCTGTCAGGTCCCAGAATGTATATTTATTAAGTGCCGTTAAAAGGGACCTGAACAAAATTGGATGTTCTTGTAGGTACAAGGGAGGAAACGGAAATACACTTGGAACTAAATGGATCCCATGAAGGGACAATAAAAATGTATCAGTAGCACGTGGGTATGGCTTCTCGTGGACCAGGGGATGAGATTGAAAGTCACTGAAGGGTGAGAAAGTGCATATTGAGAAGATGGAGAATGGCCTGAATTTTCCCCAGGAGACTCTGCATTATGTGCTCCTTCTCCTCCCACCTCCCCCCTCCCCCCCCCCCCCCGAATGCCTAGGACCACTGCACTGTGTCCTGTTTATTTCACTGTTGAGCTTGCTAAGGTATTTGCCTGTGAACCGAACAAATCTTCTAAGAGTGGAAGACGGATCACAGGGGTGTCCCTTGCTCCCTGCAGCGGAGTGACCCCTCTTTAACCTTTTGGGCCCCAGCGCAGTGTTGGACATGAGGACAAGATGACAATATCAAAGGAAGGATGAGTGGATTCTTGGTTCATGTGATAAGCTCTAGCTCAGTGAATAACTGATGTGAACCAATGGGAATAAAGGACTTCAAAGATAAAAATGCCTCTTGAATTTGTGTGACTCTAACCATTGGACAGTCAGATTCCCCTGGGTGACATTTGTTCTCTGGGCACTCGCTACACCTAAAAATGGCACCTCATTCATTCGTGTGTTCACTAAGGAGTGTCTACAGCACACCTTGGGTGCCTCCTGGAGTCGGCCTTAGCTGCTGGGAATACCGCAAGAAGTCAGACAGATGGGGGCCCTGTCCTCCCAAAGCCCACAGTCTGGTGAGAAAGGCAAGTCAACAGTCAGTTACATGCAGTGTGAGTGTTAGGGCAATAATAGATGCCACCAGAGCCCGGGGGCGGGGGCAGGGGAGGGGGGTGATCCAGCCCTGACTCAGACCTGGCTTCCTGAGAGAAGCGATAGCCAAGCTGAGGCCTGATGGGTAACTGGGGTTGAGTGAAGGTGGGAGGGAGGGCATGTGCCAAGGCCCAGAGGTAAGAGCTAGCACTGTTGGTCAGGACACTGAAATGCTGTGGCAACAGAACATGGTGTGTGGGGTGGTGGGTGCAGTGAGCGACGGTATAGAGAGGTCAGCGTGGTGAGGAGCTTCGGTTTTCTGGGGGCTATGCAAGGGGGTGGGGGCACTAAAAGGTTTAAAGTAGGGCAGTGACAGGCCCAGGGCTGTGTGTTAGGATGCAAGCTCTGGTTCATCCTGGACGCTCCCTAAGGGTGCACGAGCCTCAGGTAAGAGAGGTTCTATACCCGTTGCTCAGATAAACATGCCAGAGGGGAGGGGAACACAGAAGCCCTGCCTCTGAGGAACCTCCCAGCCAGCTGGAGAGCCAAGACGTACGAGCATCACGGTTACCTGGCCACACAGGGCAGGAGACAAGAGGGAGGCTTGAGGGGGCTGAGGTGGTCACGGAGGCGTCTTGGAAGAGTTGGGGCAGGTGCTGGGCCATGTGAGGTAAGTAGGACCGGGGAAGGCGAAGGGGAAAAGAGGCCTTCTCGGGCCTGGGAGGTCGTGTGGCGGTGTGAGAGTGTCCAGAACTTTGCCTTAGAAAACCTGAGTTCAAGGCCTACCTGCCCACAGGCAGTAGCAAACACACTTACCTGCATGTGAAGATGGATGAGGTCCCCCGTCTCCCCTGCCCTCCCCAGTAGGTTCCAACCTGCTCGTTGTGGAGTTCTGGTTTATCTCTAGGAGTCCTGGCTCCCTTCGCCAGGACCCAACTTCCAGTGTAGAAGAGTCCGTGTAGGGCCTGTTGTGGCAGGGAAGAGACTAAATACCACGGACCAGGGTGCAGGCAGAGCCGGTTTCCACTCCTGGCAACATCACAAGGAGCTAGGATCCCGAACAACCCATTCACTTAACCTTGCTCATGCGTTTCCCCTTACGTATGTATGTATGTATGTATGTATGTATGTATGTATGTATATATGTGTTACTTTTTTCAATTACATTTGATATTATTTTGTGTACAGCGTAGTAGTTAGACGATCGTATACTTTACAAGGTGTTCCCCCAGAGCTCATCTGTTTTCTTATTGGTAATTTCTGAACTTACCCTTTCTGATTTATCATCTGTAAAATGGGTACAATTCCTGTTCTCACAGGGTGGATGAGAGGAGTAAATGAAATAAATGGCATCACATGAGGAGCATCACAGCTGTGCCATGAGGAAATGTGAACTGTGACCACCAGATGGCAGCAGGGCTCTACAATTCCGCTGTGGGAGGACCCACGGCTCCCTGGAGTCAAACTGGGCAGGTGGTGCAAATCAGAGGCAGGACCAGGTGAAAGACATTAGGGAGTGGTGGAGACTGTGCTGCTCCCAAGCATACAGGCTCAGAAAGAGGGAGCGGCTTCCTGGCTCCAGCCTCTGTTGCCACATCAGGATGAGGGCCCAGTGGTGCCAGGTAGTCTGGCTTTTCGAGAGAAGCCACAAACCAGATGTGTGTGTGTGAGAGAGAGAGAGATGTTAATTTGTTGTTTCACCCATTCATGCATCCATCAGTTGAATGTGTCCTGACCGGAGATTGAACCTGAAACCCCAGCACATCAGGACAATGCTCTAACCAGCTGAGCACAGGGTCCACAGCCATACCACCCTGAACTTGCCCGATCTCATCTGATCTCGGAAGCTAAGCAGGGTCGGGCCTGGTTAGAACTCGGAAGGGTTTTGTTTTACTCGTTTGATGTGAGGGAAGTCTTCTGCGTGGAGACTGTGCGGGCCACACTGGCTGCCTCTTTGTAGCTTCTGCCGGAGTGTGGATCTCTTCTGAAGAACTGGCTTCTTATCATTGTATTTCCTGTAAAATGCCTCCCTGTCTTTCCACTTTACTCATCAGACATCCACTTCTCTATGTTAGGTCTCTGGGGAGAACTGTTTCCTTTTATGCCACCATTACTTGTCTCAAGCTTTCATTCGGTGGTGCACCATATTTTCTGACTCACCTGTGCGGGTCGCCATCGCACGTATCTTACAAGGCCCTGTTGAGGATTAAACGAGATACTGATGTAAAATCACTCAGCTCAGCAGCTGGCTCATTTGTGCTCAGCAAACGCAGTTGTTGTTATGATGGGGACGGTAGAAGAGATGGCCTGACATCGGAGAAAGGTTTGCAGGGCCTTTCTCTAGGATGGTGACGAGGCCTGGCCATTCCCCTGTGTAGATGAAGCCCCTTGGTCTTGGCTCCTGAGGGCCTGGCTGGACTTGGCTGTCACACTCCGAAGACATTCCTGAGACGTTCCCTCCTTGGCTATCACTGATCCTGCCAGCTGGGTCAGGGTGGCCAGGTTTCCCATCCAGGACAATGCTCATGGGTGCCAATGGCCCAGACTCTCCCGCCTCCTTCCAGCCATAGGGCTTCCTGCTGCCCACTGCACCTGGACATGCTGGGCAGGTGCTCAGGAAATGATCAGGCTCTCTGAGACTGCTGGAAGCCTTGCAGCCAGGAGCATGCTCTTGGGGTGTTCCCAAGGGACCCAGCAGCTTCGGGGCCCCCAGATCCTCACTAGGGAGTGAAGAGGAGGTGGCCAGGTTTGTCATAGGTGCTGACTATGGCTGGGCTCGTGAGCATCAGCAGCTGCTGTTCAGTTAATCCTGAGGTCTCAGGCAGCCCCCAGGGATCCAGGATATTCGGGTGGTCCTGGGTTCCCTGCCTAGGGCCCACCTGCCTGTCATCAGGGGTTCGGGCATCCTTGGGCCCTGTGCGTGGAAAGAGCTCTAAGCAGTGGCTGCAGGCTTGGGAAGCCCCGAGCCCCCAGGGGGTTGGACTAGCGTGGGCATCGGAGTTGCTGCCACCCTCTGAGCATCTCACATCTCCAGAGGATGGGGATTTGCTTGTTTGCTCTCAGTCATTCCCTGCCCTGCTCTGCTCAGTAGTTAAGGCAACTACATTTCCCAGGCCCCTTTGCCCTCTGGTTTCCTGGTGGGTTGGCCAATGGGAAGCACTGGCAGGCAGGAGGAGGGGAGAACCCGAGGCATCTCTCCCTCCCCCTGCTTCAGGCAGCATCTCTGCCTGTGGCTGGTCTTCTCTGTGGCTCTCCCCTTCCTCCAGGCCTCAGGTCCTGTTGGACGGGTCTGACTGTGTGTCCCATTTCTGTCCAGTGGCCGCAGAGCCTGGGCACGACTAGCACTGCCTCTTCCCCATGTCCCTCCAGCCTAAGAACTGGAGTGTCTTTCTGCTGTTATTCTCTGGGGCACATCTCAGATCTTCATTCACCTGTGTGACCTCCTCCCTGTATTGAATTCCTTCTGTTCGGAATGAATAGAGCGGTTGTCTTTCAAATGGACAGTGACCGGCATGCTGCTCAGCAGCTGGGGGTACAGGTGGGGCTCCCAGGTGCCTCTGTGCCTCAGGCTGCCCAACCCTCACGGAGGAGCGGCACCATCTCCAGGTCGGCTGTTCTCTGTGTTAGGGGACCATCCTGCTTCCCCACCTGGAACTCGGGGAAGTGTCTTCAGCTGCAAACAGCAGCCGAGTGGGTCACACTCCAGGTCCAGTGGCTGCGAGTCTGCTGAGCCGCTCCTGGTTTTGACCAGCTGAGGCTGCTCCTGCAGGGCCCAGCGCAGACACACACACAGGAGGGCCCAGGGCTGCTGTAGGAGAGCGGAGCCAGGCTGTGGGCAGGGGGAGCATGTCACCTCCTTTTAGCGTCTCAGCAGCATCTGTGTCTGGCCCTGGCTCAGGAAGGGGTGGGCCGTGAGCCCAGGCAAAGGAGACGGGAAGTGGGGCTTCTGGCCAGGGAAGAGGCTGCTGGTCTTGATTCTGAGATCTCTGGGCTTCTGGGCACATCAGCCCAGCCTCTGGCCTGGGGAGAGGCCAGTGCGTGGACAGCACTCACTGCGGCTTCTCTTCACTGCTCATGGGGCTCATGGGCTGTTACAGGAGGGAGTTACACAATGAACCCAGTGCCTGACACAGTTTCCTATGTGTCAAGAGCTGCAAGCTGAAAAATGAACACGAATCTCTCCATCAGCCCAGCCACCGCGAACCTCATTCCGGAGGCATTTCACGGGATAAGCTGGTGTCACAGTTGGGATTGAGGTCCTGGCCTCTCCCCTGGAGCAGAGCCAGGGCTGGGGACACAGATCCAGCTGCCAGTCCTACAAGAGGGTCAAGTCAGGTGAAGGAGTTGGGAGGTTGGGAGGCATGGTGATCCCAGGGCACACTCCCCAGGGGTGTCGGGGGAGGCAGCTAGTACACAGCAGGCAGTTAGAGCCCCAAGGGGGCACTTGATGACAATTATCTCTTAGTGTCCAGGCAGGACAGAGATCAAGGTCAGAGAGTGGGCAGCAGGGTCCCATCTTTGCATTGAGGGTGGAGTACCCGCCCTGGAGACTCCAGGGTCAGGCCCACTAAAGACATGGACATCATGGCAGGAGACAAGATGGAGAGCTGGGCACCAGGGTTGGCGCCAGCTTCTAATGCAGGGGCTTCCTACCAAGCCCTGGAGGGGCTGCCTAGACCCTCCCACCTGAGGCCAGGATTGCAGCTGTGGAGCCAGGTGGGCGGGACCTGGGAGAAGGGCTCAGCTAGAGGCTGGGGCGGTCAGAAGCCCAGACTTCACATTGCAAAGCACCTGAGTTTCAATCCTGACTCCACACTGACCAGCTGTGTAACCTCGTGGAACAAGTTACTTCATCTCTTAGAAACCTCACTTTCCTCTTTGTGGGTAAACCCGGAAATAGTCCTACCTCAAAGGGCTGTTGGGATGTTGAAAGGGGATAAGGATGGAAGCATTTGGTCCTGTACTGGGAACGTACGAGCGCTTAACAGTGATTGATCCCGGGTCACACAGGCCGCATGGCTCCCTCCCGCCCCCTCCCCCGTCTTCCTTCCCGCTGTGCCGGTAGTGACCCTGCGCCCAAGTTTTCTGGGCCAACACGCCCCGTGCCGTCAACCTTTCCTCTAATGCCGTGTGCTCCTGACCCTTCACCACCTCAGACTCTGGAAAATGGCCCCTCGCTGCCTACGCTCTTTCAAAACTGAAAGCAAGTGGATGTCATAAGAGGCCAAAGGTTGTAACTGTGACCACGTCCTCAGATGCTCCCTGTGATTAGTCGGCCATCATGACTTCATTCTCCCAGGGCGCATCTGTGGATAGCCTTCCTGATGAGAGCAGCGTTTGTGGGTCTGCCTTCCCCCTGCTCGCCCCCCACCCCCATACAGTTCTAAACATTTTTATCACACATTCTTTTTCATCTCTCCTTCCTGATCAAAAAGAAAGAAGCCATAGGTCAGAACAGCAACTATAAAATACAAATTTTTTAAGAACATAAAAACAAAACACCCACCTACAATGACACGTACACAAACGATTGGAAAAATTTCAACATCCATCCTCTTCCCCCTCATAGCAGCCCCCTGGCCGCCTCCCAGGCCAGAGCTCCAAGATCTGGCCTTCCCCTTAGGGTTCCTGTGTCCCCACCCCCAACCGGAGAATCAGGACCTGCCCGAGGTCCGGATTACTCTCTGTGGTATGTATTGCGCCAATGCTGTGCTCTTGTGTTTCTTCATGTATTACAGTATGCGTTTAATACATTATTTTTAATACAGTTGAATATGGAATTTGAATTACATCACTTCCTCCCCCAAGTCTGTCACACTTCTTGGCCTCCTGTAAGGTATAGCGCCAGCAAATACCTAACCTGCAGCCACAACCCCAAAGCTACTCTGCCCGCAGTCTGCCCTTCAGTAAATGGCGCCCTCATCCACTCAGTTGTTCACACGAAAACCTGGGATTCACCCCAATTCCTCCCTTCCTCTCAGCCCTTCACATTTAGTCCTTCAGCGAGATCTCCAAAACCTTCCCCAAACTGGTCCCCGTCTCCTGCTCCACCATCTCCACCGCAGGTACAGCTGCGTCACCTCTCACCCGGCTCCTGCAGGGGCCCCCTGCGGGTCTCTCGGTTCCCACCTTTCCTTCACCCTCAGCCCATTCTCTGAAGAGCACAGTGATTCTTGGAAAAAGTAAATTAGAGAATGTCACATCTCTGCTTAAAACGGAGCAAAACCCCAACTCCTAACTCTGCCCTAAAGGCCCTGTGTGATGGGCCCTGCCTCCCTCTCACCCCCCCCCCCAAACCCCCCCATGTACTGTGGTTTTCTCCCCAGTCCTGAGCTCCTGCGGGCTTTCTTCCTCTAAGGCTCTAAGCTGTTTCTGACCCAGGGACTTTGCACTGGCTCTTCCCTTCCCGGGGGCGCTCTTCCCCCAGATCTGCCCAGGCCTGGCTTCTTGTCACACAGGCCACCTTCTCCGTAGCTTCTCCGTGATGCCTCATTGGCCACTCCACCTGGGAAGCTTCCCACCTTAATCGCTGTCACTCACTGTTGCATCACCCCGTCTTACCGTCATTATCACCTTATCACTCCCTCTTTCTTGTTTGTTGCCTGATTCACCCGTTGGAAAGTAAGCTCCTCAAAGGCAGGGATGGTATCCATCCTGTTCAATGCTAAATCCACATCCTCTTTAGTCTGTGCCAAATGAAACGTGCTTATGTGGGAAAATTACTGATGGTTTATCTGAAATCCAAATCTAACTAGCGGCCCTGTGTTTCTGCTGGTCCACACACAGCAGATGTGTTCAGCTCTCAGCCTGGCGGGCCTCTCTTGCAGAATAAAAGGGATCCCGACTCCTTGTCTGAATGCTTCGGGATTTTGAATAGAAAAAAATGTTGCTCCTTCAACAAGAAAAATTTTAGGCGATAGAGGCCTTTCTTGCTGGTACAGAGAGGAGGGAGAGTTGGGGCCTCAGCCCGGTTTCAGGATGGCCTCAATTGGCCCGGGACTGACTAATAAAGTGTGAAATTGACTTCATCCTCCGCCACGTCTCCTCCCCAGCCAGTGTGTCCCTGTAGCACTCCCTCTGCTGCCACTGATGCAGGCGCTGCAACGTCCCCTCCGTCACCCGCAGACAGGCGGTCATCAACGCCCACGCATCCCAGGGCCCAGCGCTCTGCAGAGCCCACGAAGCGGTTGGCCTCCGGCCAGGATGTGCTTTCAAAGCCAGAAACATCCCGATGTGGCCGGTCTGATGCCCCTTCTGAGTCAGCCACGGGCCCCTCCTGTTCCTACTCACCCTCTGGCACTGGCTTCTAAGGGAGGGGTGGGCGCTGGAGGGGAGACAGCATTAGGTGAGCTCTCTGGGACTCTCCTTGCCCTTGCCCTGCCTGTTCACCAAATACAGGGTTGGAATCAGAACGAAAGGGACTTCAAAGAGCAATGAAATGAGGGAGCTCATGGGAGCCCCTGGGGACCTTCAGGGCTGCTTGGGGGGCGGGGGGTGATGGCCTGCTTGAGGAGGGAAGTGATGGGAAGTCCCCGAACCCCACCTTCCACCAGCACAGAGCTATTTTTGGATCTATTTCATTTTCTCCTGTTTAAGATTTCCTAGGAAGACAAGGGATTCCGTGGCTCTAGGAAGTCCTAAAACCAGTGTTCTAATCTTTTCCAAGTATGTCTGTGCATCAGAATCAACTGGTGAGTTGGTGAGAAATACAGATTCGGAGCCGTGTTTGCCTGCTCAGCACCGACCTCTCTTCCCCTGAGGATGGCCTCTGCGTTCTCTTCCAGAGCCCTCCCTGCCCACACACAACCCATGTGGTTTGGCTGGAGACTCTACTCACTCGGCCTCCAGGGGCGAGCATGGTCCCCAGACCGGGCCAATCAAAGACAAATGATCAGCCCAAGGTCAAAGCCTGGCTGGTGGCAGCCCCGGGACCTGGCGGAGCTGTAGGGGAAGAGATGCTCTCTTTTCCAGATGCCTTAGGTGGTAGCTGTCAGGTGAAACTGTTGGCTAAGAATGAAGCTAACACAGAGGCGAACCACGACCAGGGATGAGAGACAGACAGACACACTTGCCTCCTGACATGTTGTGAACACCTGGATCCAGCCATGTCGGACGCTTATCCCCCTGGGCTATTCAGACACACAAGCCAATAAGTTGCCTTCCTCTCCCCCAACCCCTCCTTCAACCAGTTTGAGTTGGATTTCTGCCACTTGCAACTGAGAGAATCCTGACTAATTCACAGATCCTATCTCAGATCTATTGAATGTGACCTCCATGAATGGAGTCCAGAAATATGGACTTTTCAAAAAGCTTTTGAGGGAATTCTAATAAAATGTCACCACTTTATAAGTCATTTGGACATCATTGAGATCCTGGTCCAAGGATACGCAGACAAAAGCTATCCTTCCACAATTAGCCATAATTAGTAATTGTATGTCAAAACCCCATGCATCTCAATCCTCACAACTTGAAGAAGTTGCAGATTATTCTTCCATTTTATAGATGAGAACACTGAGGCCCAGAGAGGTGAATTAATGTGTTTAAGGGCATGAATCTAGAAGCATGAGTCTCTGAAGCACATCTTCTTTCCACCATTCTACGCTTCCCAGAATGGCCATGTGGCTTGGCTAGAGCCTCAATAGCTGGTGTTGGAAATTTCAGTCCTCTCTCTTTAGGAACTCTCTCAATAGACAACGCCTATTTGAGTCACTTAATGTGCTATGGCTACAGTAAGAGAGGACACCAATGGGATTGGCCGAAACAATAAGGGAGAGTTATTACACTAAATTCTAAGAAGTCCCAAAATAGAATGACTCTAGGGTTGGTTAATTCAGTGGTTCAATGTCATAATCAAGGGCTCAGGTCCTTTCCATTTTTCTGTTCTGCTTTCTTCTGGTTTCAACTGGCCGTTGGGTTGGCTCTCTTCTTGGTTACAAGATAGCTGCTCCACTTTCAGACATAACAATGCCCAGCATAGGAGTCTGGTCTGTTTCTTCTTGGGTGTTTCTCTTTCAGTGGAGAAAATGGTTCTAAAAATCCCTCTGTGTGTCATTGGTCAGAATCTCATCACATGCTCCTAACACCTCATCCAATCATTGGCAAGAGGGGTGGGAGCATCATGACGGGCTTGGACCAATCATGATTCACCTGTGCTAAGTGCACACCTGAATAGAACAGAGCTCTTCAGGAAAGAAGGAAGGAAGGAAGGAAGGAAGGAAGGAAGGAAGGAAGGAAGGAAGGAAGGAAAGAAAAGGTATTAGGTGGTGTCTGAGCACAATTTCTCTCCTGCTCCTTAGCTGGGCCCAAGCTCCAGAGGCATCTCGCTTTTCATTAGCCGTGATCCTTGCAATAAGGTCACCTTTAAAAGTTCAAAATCCTCCCCATGGCTCCCTTATCCTTTCTTCCAGTCTTCTCCCATAGCCAATGTGGGACTTTCCCTCCAGCACCCAGAGTCCTCTCCTGGCTTTAGTTCCTTTACTACCAGACTACTAGGTTGTTGGGAGGACAGATACCACGTACGCTGTGGTGGGCAGGTGCTGTTGCCTGTCCATCACCAGTTTCTCCAGCTCCTAACAGAATGCACATAGTACCTTAGGGACTCACTCTTTCCCACTCTCAAGCCCTGTGGTATAAGCAACACTGACCCCCCTGGTATCCCCAACTCTTAGGTGGTTTCTTCCCCTGCAGCCTGGGGCATGTGACTTAGGTCTGTCAATCACTGTGTTTAATGCCCCTTGCCGCAGGACTTGATTTGGGGTGGGCAAACCTCTGTCCTGTCACTAATTTTATAACTTTGGGAAGGTCACTTAATCTATATGTGCCTCAGTTTCTTCTGCAAAATGGGAATAACAATGGTTCTCACAGCACCCCAGTCTGTTCTATGAGAGTCAATTCCTGAGCCTTAGGCTAAAACACGTGGGGGAGAGAAATTTTATTTCTACTTAGGATATTGAGCTGCAAGCTTTTAGCAACCATTTTGCAACTTCTGAGGGGAAAGCTGGTCTGAGAATGAAGCTAACATAGAGCCGAGAGACAAAGACAGAGAGACCGTAAGCTGCTGGATTCACCTGGGCCTGATGCCAGGCAGCCCTGTAGATCTCAGTCACAAGAGCCAATAAACTTTCCTTTCTTGGTCAACCCGGTCTGAGTTGGCATTCTGCCCTTTGCAATGAAAAATCAACTAATATAGCCTGTTTTTTGAAGAAGCTGAACTGTGCTCTCCTTTGGCTGAGCTGTGTATGTGTAAATGGAAGATAAGGTTGGGAAATTAGGCTGCAGATACATGGCAGGGGGCCTTGAAGAATTAGAGATGGGCTGTGCAGTCTCCGAAACCCCTGGGGGACGCAGGATCTCCTGAGGCCAGGTGATGCCAGGAGCTGCCAAACAGGCTGAACTCTGCCCCCAGGGACCGGATTAATGTTTTTGTAGCTGCTGACAAAGTAGAATTCTTGACCTGCAGCAGGACTCATTTTCCAGGCATGCTTTCACCAGGAGAGGTGGGTTCTATGTAACTGAGAATGTTTGGAAGAGAGAAGCTAATGGCTCTTATCAATTGCTCCTGATGGCCAGGGATAATAAGGGTGGGGAGAAACCCAGTGCAACTGATGGGAAGGTCTGGGGATACCACCAACTGTGTCCATGTTCCTTTTAAATTGCCCAGAATAGGATATAGGCTGGACAGAGTAGAGTGAAGGGCATTACCTCCCTCTACCTACAAGACCTACTCCATTAATGCAGCCTGAGATTGCACTCACTTTGGTATTTAAATGATGATGTCACACATGCTGCTGACATGTCTCCCTGGTCACCTCAAGTCTTCCAATCCCTTGTCCATCTTGAGAAAACTGATTCCATTTTCAACTGCTTTTCAAGACTCCAGGAGTCAAAAATCTTGTCCACTTGGGGAGGTGAGGTGGTTAGGGAGGAGACAAGAAATCAGCTCTTATTTTTAAAAAAGATTCTTCAATGTAGCAAAAAACAAAAAAGCAAAACACATGTTGATATCTTTGTAGAGTAACTGGCCTCACTGAGGTTTAGGTTCATGCCTCCAAATTATCTTCAGTAACTCAGTGCATTTGATCTCGACAGAGCCTCTGGGAATCCAATTCTTGGCTGGTGTGTCTCTCCCCGGTGGCTCCCCCTCCCCCCCCCCCCCCCCCCCCCCGCAGCCCCCCAGTGTATGCTGCCAGCTTTTATCGGAGGTCTTTGAGTGTCTGGCAAAAAACAACAGTTGTCCACCAACTCCAAAACCCACAATACAAACTTAGTTCTTTATACATATGATTTCACTTTTTATTTCCATAATACTATGTACAGACATGGTCCTGGTGCTCCACAGATATAAACTCATTTAATCCTCAAAAGAAGCCCTAATAACAATTAGTCCCACTGTACAGAAGAAGAAACGGAGGCATGTGCAGATTAAGTGACCTTTCCAAAGTCACAAAATTAGTGCCAGAGCAGAGATTTGAGCCCAGGCGGTTTGCACTTTTAAACCTGTGCCAAGGAGAGGCAAATTTCTCCTGTAAAGGGCCAGCAGTATTTTAGACATCGAGTCTCTGTCTCAACTTCTCAGCCTTAAAGCACTTGCAGACAGCACATGAATAAATGGGCATGACTGTGGGCCAATAAAACTTTATTTAGAGACACTGAAATGTGAATTTCATGTGGTCTTCAGTGTCATGAGATGTGGAGAGCGGCTACAGCGTTTGGAAAGGTTCAAGCCTGGGATTAATGAGAGGGTACGATCCTCTGTGGCAAAGCCACGTGTAAGTCCAAGCACAATTATAGCCAAAGGCTATAGTTGTTAGCTTGACCTTATGGTCTGAACCTGTGGTCCCACATGGCTGAGTGATGTGGGCTTGATAGAGTTCAGGTGCATGTAATTGAGTAGATTCGAACTCCCCCGAGAACGTTGTAACCATGCCCTTCCTTTGCCTCATGGAATCTGGCTATAAAATAGACTCAGCTTGCAGGCCGTGGCGCTGTCTCTCCATCAGAGAGCAGCGTCCCACCCAGACCCAACTTTCTTCTCTTGTCTGTCGTTTCTAAATCCTTCACTGCCCCCTCTCAGGTTCACCCATGGCCGTGTGGGCTCGGCACATTGAGATATTACTATTTTGATTTTTCCCTTCTAACCATTTAGAAATACAAACTCCTTTCTTAGCTGCAGGTCATATAGAAATAGGTGGTGAGCCAGATTTGGCGGGCAGGCTGTGTGCCCACTGCTGCTCCATGCTATGCTATTGATCAACCTGATCCTTACAACTCACTTCTTATCACCTCCATCCTCCAGACAAAGAAATCGAGGTGAGGCGAGGTTAATGACTTGCCCACGGTTACACAGCGAGGAGGTGTGGGAGTCAGAATTGGACCCCAGAGGCTGCAGCGGCAGGACAGCTGGCAGAGGCCGGGATGGGCAGGAAGCAGGGCTGAGCTGAGGGCATCGGTGCTGCCTGCCTTGGCTCGAAGCCGCCAGTCACCAAGTGCTGGAGGATCCCCCTGCCGCTCTCCTCCCCAGGAGCTGAGTGCAGCAGTCTGGGGTCTCTCTCCCCCATTTGTCACTGAGGTCCCTTTTCCACGTACTCCTGGGACATGCAAGAGACTGAAATGCCCCGCCTTCCAGTCCTGGACCAGAGCCCCAGAAAAACACAGGCTGTCTTGACTTGGTCTGATCTTGCCAACCACAGCTGTCAGGGGAGGGAAGAACTGGTCTAAAAGGGCCCTAAGCTGCCTCTTGCGAGAACACCTCAGCTCTGGCCTGGCTAAGATGGGAAGAGGTGGGGGAGGCGACGGGGAGGGAGAGAGACAGAGAGAAACATGGAATCAGAGAGAGAGGGACACACACACACACACACACACACACACACATCCCTGAACAGCTGTTTTTCTAAACCAGAGCCCTGTTTCTCAACCTTGCAGACATAGAACAGCCAATATTGCAGCAGCAGATCTCCCTGTGTTACATCTTGTTAGTAATTCTTTACCTTGTCTTTTCTAGGTTTCCACATTCAAACCGGTGAGCAGGCTGTAGGGTGGGCAGTGCAGAGGTTATTTGCCTGAGGAGGGATGTGGGGCTCAGAGAGCTCCAGCAACTTGCTCAGGATCACACAGCAAGCTAATGGCCATGCTGGGACCAAGGATCAAGACTCCTGACTCACATGCACACGGTCCCTAGAAGCAGCAGCCCCAGCGCCGGCTCTCTCCAGGCTCACTAGTGGGTAGCTCTTGGTTTGGGACAGTGCAGCACCCATTCCCCTCCTAAAAGCACGCCGGTTTCATTAAGGGAAACTGCCGCTCCCTGATGTCTTAGGGCAGGGGGTCACTCTCGGCTCCTTCCTCCAACAGCTGGCCTCCTCCGGTTGAAGTCAAAGGGGTCAGCTCCCTCCTCTCCTCACCTGAGTGAATCAGTGGGGACACGTGACCTAATATGTTCTTTCTAAAGGTGATTCAGATACACTAAAGATGTTGACTCTGGCAAGGACAAGGGAATGGTTTCTGGCCATTCCGTTTGTGGCAATAGCAGCTGTGAGGTCATTGATAGCATCCCCGCCTCCGTCCCCGTTAGAGGCAATGACTGCTTTGCCTGCTTCCTGGCCCTCAGAGCTCCCTTAATCCCTGCTGACCCTCGCCTGCTCCTGCTGTCTTTCATCAGCTATGCAGGCTCCCACTGGCCTTCGGCCTTCGGAAGAAAGCCCCTTCACTTTAGTTTCCGATGCTCGCACCAGGGCCCTGTCTGATACAACCCTGGGGGGTGGAAGATCGCTCTCCCACTCTCACTTCCAAGCCTCACCCCAATTCCTTCCTCAGGAGAATAGTTTGGGTCCCTCGGAGCTAATCCCCACCTTGCCTGATACAAATATCCATAGAAAAAGCTAACAAACACAAAAGAATATGCTCCCCAAAGCTCAGTATCAGTGCAAGTGAGGATTTCATTTCCCCCTTTTTGTGCCTCTTTGTCCCCTGAAAATTGTTTTCATGTCCATCCACTCCATTTGTGATTAAAAACAGTATTTATGGGTTTGTTAGTTCAATTGCAATTAGGGAGAGTGAGGCACTGAGAAAAGGGCAATAAGGCCCTTTAGATGCTGAAAGAGTGAGTCCCCGTCCCCGGGGGGGGGGGGGGGGGGTTGTCCTTGAGAAGGAGACTTGGTCAGTGTGTTGGCACCGCACCCTGGCTGTTATCACCCCACTGGTCGGGCTGTATTTGTTGACAGAGCCAAAGGCTGATATCCCGTTGGCTTTGATGAATGCGTGACCTAGGACAAGTCCTCGCCCCTTCTTGTCCCCTAGGTCTCCCCACATAACAAGGAGGGGGTGGGACTAAGTGACCTCTGAGAATTCTGCTGCTCCATTTGGGGCCTTTTTGAAGCTCGGTGCTTGGAGAGAGGCTACAGCCCCACTCTCTGGGGGGAAGACTCTTAAGTGTCCCATGTAGTCAGCTCTCTCAGAGGCGCAGAGCAAAAACCCACCCCAAACTGGCTTAAGCGAAAAAGGGAATTGATGCTCATCTAACTGGAAACTTTAGGCCTGGAGTCCAGCTTGGCTGGAGGGTGTCATCAGGCAAGTCTGGCCTGGCTAAGATGGGGGAGGCGAGGGGGAGGGAGAGAGACAGAGAGAAACATGGAATCAGAGAGAGAGGGACACACACACACTCACACACACACACACACACACACACACACACACACAAACACATACCTGAACAGCTGTGAATGGTGATTCATTAAAGGACTTGGGAGGCAGCAACTAACTCTGGGGTCCAATTCTGACTCTCACACCTCCTCGCTGTGTAACCGTGGGCAAGTCAAGAGACAGCGGTCTCTCTGTCTCTTCTGCTTTCCTGTGGCAGGTTCTTCTCACGCAAAGGCAAGCGGTCAGCAGCAGCTCCAGGCTTACGTCTTGTTAGCCTAGTCACTAGTGCCTCTTCCCCAGGGTCCTAGCCAAGTCCCAGGGCTACGCCTCACTGGGCTCTGCTAAATGACAGGCCCCTGGTGAACCAGTCATTCATGAGAGCTGGGATATGGATGCTGTTGATTGGCCAGACTTGGTCATGTTCCCACTCCTGAAGCTGGGAGGCGGGATGAAAAGGCAGTCCCAGGGAGCATCACTTACACCTTATGACCTAAGAGGTGAGGAAGGGTAGTTCACTAAAGGCAAGTCAGGAGCTCTTACCCAAAGGGGAAAGGATGCTGGGAAGGAATCACCCACACATCAGCAGTTATCAAAGTGTGTTCCCCGGATCGCCACTATCAACATCACATGGTAAGTTGTTAGAAATGCAAATTCATAGGTCCTGCCCCAGACCTATGGAAGGGGACAAGCCTCCAGGTGATTCAGATACACTCAGAGTGCTCTTCAAACCAGTGGCTCTTGCACCCAACTTCAGTCAGAATTACTGGGGCAGCTTAAGCTGCCTGGACCCCACTCCCAAACAACTAGATCAGGATAAGAGAGGGGATGAGGCCCAGTCCTTGGCATTTGGAAACATTCCCTTAAGTCAGGGGTTCTCAACCTGTGGGTCGCGACCCCTTTGGGGTCGAATGACCCTTTCACAGGGGTCGTCTAAGACCATCGGAAAACACATATATAATTACATACTGTTTTTGTGATTAATCACGATGCTTTAATTATGTTCAATTTGTAACAATGAAAATACATCCTGCATATCAGATGTTTACATGACGATTCATAACAGCAGCAAAATTACAGTTATGAAGTAGCAACGAAAATAATTTTATGGTTGGGGGTCACCACAACATGAGGAACTGTATTAAATGGTCGCGGCATCAGGAAGGTTGAGAACCACTGCCTTAAGTGATTCCAACGGCAACCGAGGTTGAGAGACCACTGAGCTCAGAGGAAATCTCGTTTTCAGCTCCTTCTAATTTAACACAATGGCAATAAAGGAGGGTGCGGACTGTCCCTCTGCTGTGAATGGGCTTCATTAAAGGACTTGGGAGGCAGCAACTAACTCAAGTCAAATGAAGTAACAGTGATCCACCCACCTACATGGAGTCTGACCAGCGAGTTCCCTAAATTAATCCTTATACCCTTACAGCTGATTCACCAAGAAGAGAACTAGAAAGAAAAATAATAGGCCGTTTATTGTGGGCTTACGTATAACCAGGCAATGCATTTGGCTCATTTAAATCTGACATTAAACTTCGAGATAGGAAATCTTAAATATGACTCTAATCCTGTGAAGCAGATAACATTAACTGTCAAAGAGGAAGACATTGGTGCTCAAAGGGTAAAGTAGCTAGGCCTCAGTGGCTGAGTTGGGATTTGAATACAGGGCTGTCAGGTTTGAAAACCAGGGCCCTTAAGTTCCGTTCTATGCTGCCTTCTAGGAAAGGTCATGGTCTCCAGTTAGGAGTAGAGGAGCTCAGGGAGGGGTGTAGAGGGGAATCCTTTGATTCCGCACGTATCAAGAAAGAGCAGTGGCTTGGCATCAGAACCTGGGGTGCACGCGTAGCTTCACACCCGATTAGCTGTGTGACTCGGAGCAAGTCACTTCCTAGCTGGGGCCTTAGTCTCCTGATGGGATGGCTTTAACTGACACCCAAGTTTTCCCCAGTTCTGTTTGGATGATGCTATGTGGATATTTCCAGTAAAAGAACCTGCTTCCCAGGGTCCTAGGGCCTGTTCTGAAAAACCTCTATGTTCCAGGCTGACCTAGTCGTTCTGCTGGTCACAAAATGCTCCCTGGACCAGTTGTATTTCTTCAAGGCGTAGAAGACAACACAAGCTTTCTATGAACTAATGTGGCGTGATCTCTAAGACATATCACCAAGTGAGAAAATCAAGGTCTAGAGCAATGTGTACAGCATGCGCCCCCTCATGTAAAAGTGAGGGGAAAGAACGTTTGTGTACACTTGCTTTTTTGTGGCCAGACCCGGTGGGCACACTACAGCCCGTGGGCCAAATCCAGCCTGTTGCCTGTCTTGGTAGTCAGTGAGCTAAGAATGGTGTTTAGGTTTTCAACAGTTGGAAGACAATAAAAAGAATAATAATATTTCATTACGTGTGAAAATGACCTGAAATTCAAATTTCAATGCCCATAAATAAAGTTTTATTGGCACATGGCCATGCTCATTCATTTGTGCATTGTCTGTCTATGGCTGCTTTCTCAATACAATGGCAGGGTCTATTAGTTTTGATAGAGACCATAAGCCTGCAGAGCCTAAAATATTGATGATCTGGCCATTTACAGACAAGGTTTGCTGACTTCTGGCCTCGTTTATCTGAAGGAACCACTGGACACTGGTGACCTTCACCAGCCGCTCTGAGAGACCATGGAGTAGCTGGGGGATAGGGTAGGAGAAAGACTTTCCATGGTGTACCCATTTTGGACCTATTTATAAAACATCCACAAAGCAAAAGCACTATATTTCTGCATGTGAACATAGTAGGATGTCCATTTGTAGACAAGTATTTGAGGTTACTTATTTGTTGTGTAGCTGTTAAAATACTTGAGTATTTTTGAGAAAAGCTGACTGGAGTTAGGAGTCAAGCAGCTTCAGTGGTAAGTATGCTGTTGGAATATTTTACAAGGAGAATCATGTCATGTGTAACGTGTGCAATTAAAAATAAAGAATGCACACTTTCTAAAGCTGTGTGTTCTCTGAAGCTGTGAGCTGTGCCTGGGGATTCGGTGTAGCTGCAGGCACAGGGCATGGCTGACTGTAGGCACTAATCTAATTGTTGAATGAATACAAGTGTCCAAGAGATGGGTATCAGGAGTGAGGGAAGCACTCAGAGAAGGAATGCATAGTTCAGAGGGTGCTGAGTGGGGTGGGGTGGCCTGGGAAGAAGGGGAGGGGGCCGAGAGTGGCTGAGCAGGGACAGTCTCCCTAAGGCCTCCCCAGCCAAGACTGCCAGCTTCCCGTGGACTGTGGGTGCCCTGATTGAGAAGCTCTAGCCTTCTGGGGAGCTGAAGGTATTTTAGCCTCTCCCTACTCCCCACCCCCATTAGGTCGCTGAGTTTTTGCCCTTTACAACCTCTCTTGAAGGACACCAGGTGAATCTGGCTGAGGGCTGTGCAAACCAGCTGTGCCTGCTGCTCCCTGGAACTGCCTTTTCAGCAAGCACCATCTGCGGTCCCATCGTTCTCTGGGGAGAGACTCCTCCTACCTGCCGTCTGGTGCTGCGACAGTCCCCCACCCAGCGACCACGCCTGTGGTGGCCACAGCAGAGATACATGAATGTTCAGGTGCCCAGGTACTTGGCTCCAGACACAGCCGACCACACGAGTGTCTCGTACACAAACTGAGGACACCCCTTGTTATGCTTGCTCTCCTATCTTATTCAGGGATCTCTCTATGTTCAGTTCCTGTAGTTTGGGTGGGCTGACCCAATCCTGGACACCAGATTGGATGCATGATACAGGCCTGGCCAAGCAGAACATTCCATTTCACTGGTCACAGTGATTGGTTCAGAGATGGGCATGTGACCAAAGCCGAGCCAATAACTGTCAGCCTCAGGATTTTTGCTGGAGCAATTGCAGAAGAAGTGCTGTCTCTTTATGGTTGCTACCTGCAAATATACGTTTGGAGCTGCTGGTTGGCCACTACAAAGAGCAAGTCTGCCTGAGGACAAAGCTAAGTCAGAAGGAAGAAGGGCCACGAACTGGAGATTGGTTTGCGATGATACCGCTTAAAAGCAGATTCAGCTATCCCTGGCCTTTTTTAGTGAAATGAACCAAATATTCCTTTTTCTCTCCCCCCCCCCCTTAGGCTGATTTATAGTGGCAAGAATTATGACTGTTATCTAGAGTTGGCAGAGCTGAGCTTCCTATCAGATTCTCTGAACATTTCGTGGAGATTTTATTTCCATTCTCTTTTTCTGGGTCCCAACTGCACAGCCCTTTCCCAGCTGCCCCAAGACAGTCTGCTTGTCCGGCCTGCTGGCTCTCCCCCTCCTCTCTGGGTAACCTGTCCGACACCCCTAGGCCTCCTCCCTCCACACAAGCCCCTTCCTCTGGGTGTGTTCAATCCCAGATTCTAGCCCCTGATTATCCAGGTCTGCTGCCACTAACCCCCGTGCCCATTTATGACTGAAATGAGGTTCAGGACATGACCATTTCTGTTCTTTAATCTTTATTGAGCACTTCCTGTATGCCAGACTCTGAGCCAAGTGCATTGAATGCTTAACCGCATCTACTCCTCTCCATAACCCTATCAGGTATGTTTTATGATCATTATTCTCACTTTTAAGAACAGGAAGCAGTGGCTTCGGGAGATGAAGTAATTGGCCTAAGGTGAAGAGGAAGCAGCTGAGCCGCGGACCATGGAGGGAGTGATCCCAAGCCTGTGCTCTTGACCACGGCCCCTGTGCTGCTGACCTAGCTGAGCAGCAGTCACCTGCGGCACAGGTGCCCCGCCCGGGCCCACCCCGCTCTGAGTGAGGACTGAGCAGACCCGGGCTGGGACCTGGGAAGCCACCTCTTTAACAAACACCCCAGAGGATGCTGATGCACAAGGGTCCCAGGACCTCACCCTGAGAGTAGCCATTGTCCGCCCATCAAGGACTTTGGCCCTCGAAAGGAATTTGGCATTTCCAGAGCTATTCTTGCAGGAGCTGAATCTCTGCCCTGGCTCAGGAATGATTACAATGTGAGAAAAACTTCTTTGCTGACAGACAGAAAAGAGAGACCAAGGGCACGTGGGACGAGGAACTCCGGCCTGGGAGAAAACAAAAATTCAAAGAACAGCACCAAGCCACTCTTGGAGGAGGTGTAGTTGTGAGGAAGAGGTGTAAGCCAGGGCCTGGAGGAAATTCAAATTCTATACGCTTCCTTAATTTTTTCCTGAAAGGAAATGGCTCGCACTTCTCCCAAGGATGGAGTTCAAAGTTCTTAACGAAGCCTAAAGCCCAGTGTGAGCTGGTAGTGCTGTCTTCATGCCTGGCTTTTAGGCATGCTGTTCCCTCTGCCTGGAAGACTGTCTCTTCACTAGCCGCCCCCCCCCCACCCCCCCCCCCACCCCCCGCTTTGCTTAATGAACTGCTACTCATCCTTCAGGTCCCAGCATTGGTGGAACTTCCTCTGGGAAGTCTTCCCTGACCCTCCTCTGCTGTCTGTTAGCTCCCTACAATGTGCCATGAGCCTACCTTCATATTGTATATTGTGTCTGATCCCCACACTGGGCTATGAGGTTCCTGAAGGAAAGGCCATGTCTATATTGTTCTCTATGACATTATCAGGCACACAATAACAATCCATTGAATGAACAAATAAATGAATGATGGTGTGATGCCGTGGTCGGCAAACTGCCGCTCGAGAGCCACATGCGGCTCTTTGGCCCCTAGAGTGTGGCTCTTCCTAAGCCTTAGGAGTGCCCTAATTAAGTTAATAACAATGTACCTACCTATATAGTTTAAGTTTAAAAAATTTGGCTCTCAAAAGAAATTTCAATTGTTGTACTGTTGATATTTGGCTCTGTTGACTAATGAGTTTGCCGACCACGAGTGTATTGAAATCAAACCATAAAGCCTGAGGCAGTTACTTGCAGTGATCATCTTGACCACTAGATGGCATGCCACCATGACAGCCTAATTGGGCTGGGCTGGGAGTGGGGGTAAAAATGAGCAGGTTGATGGGGTGAGGCCAGACTTCCCAGTGGGCCTCCAGTGTTTTCCAGACTAATAGCTTGAGACCTTTGTGAACCCTAAATTTGTATGAATGGAAATCTTTGCTTGGGTAATGGCCTTACTCCAGAACCCCATTTCCATCGATGGTTACATCTTCCTGCTATACAATCAAATACTTTTTCAACTACTGTAAAATTTCTTCTCCTGCTTACCAAAGAGGCATTTTTTTATTATTGTTATTGCTGTTGACTGCTATGGTTTAATACATTGCTTTAAAAATTACTGTATAGCCCCAGCCGGTTTGGCTCAGTGGATAGAGCCTTAGCCCACAGACTGAAGGGTCTGGGGTTCAATTCCAGTCAAGGGCATGTACCTCAGTTGCAGGCTTGCGGCAACCAATCAATGTTTCTCTCTTTCTTGTCTCTCCCCTCCACTCTCTCTAAAAATCAATGGAAAAATAAAAGTTATTTTAAAAAATTACTGTATAGAGAAGAAGGTGAACTTTGTCACTTTTGAGATTTGAACCCCCACTGAGTCCAATCTTTCTCTTTTATTAAATTGTTTAAAGTATTACATATGTCCCCTTTTCCCCGATTGACCCCCCCCCCCGCCACTCCCACCCCCAAGGGCAAGCCCCCACTGCCCCAGTGTCTGTGTCCATTGGTTATGCTAATATGCTTGCATCCAAGTCCTTTGGTTGACCTCTCCCTCCCCTCCCCCCCTCCCCCGCCTTGTCTCTGGATCTATTTTTGTTCATCAGTTTATGTTGATCATTATATCCCACATATGAGTGAGATCATGTGATATTTATCTTTCTCTGACTGGCTTATTTCATTTAGCATAATGGTCTCCAGACCCATCCATGCTGTTGCAAATGGTAAGAGTCCCTTCTTTTTTACAGGAGCGTAGTATTCCATCGTGTAGATGTACCACAATTCTTTAATCCACTCATCTGCTGGTGGGCACTTAGGCTGTTTCCAAATCTTAGCTATGGTGAATTGTGCTGCTATGAACAAGGGGTGCATATATCCTTTCTGATTGGTGTTTCTGGTTTCTTGGAATATAGTCCTAGAAGTGGGATTACTGGGTCAAATGGGATTTCCATTTTTAACTTTTTGAGGAAACACCATACTGTTTTCTACAGTGGCTGTACCAGTCTGCATTCCCACCAGCAGTGCAAGATTGTTCCTTTTCCTCCACATCCTCGGCAGCACTTGTCATTTGTTGATTTGTCGATGATAGCCATTCTGACAGGTGTGAGATGGTACCTTGTTATTATTTTGATTTGCATCTCTCAGATGATTAGTGATTTTGAGCATGTTTTCATATGTCTCTCGGCCTTCTGTATGTCCTCAATCTTTCACTATGCTAGTTTACCCCAAACTTCCATTTTCTGGCTTAAAGATCCACATAAATTTAAACTTCTCTTACTCTTGCCTTCTATCACCAAGACAAGTTGACTTATTTTTTAAGGAACCAGCTATATATATAAAAGGCTAATATGCAAAGTGTCCCCTCGGGAATTCAACCAGGAGAACAGAAGTTCAATCGCTCACTATGACATGCACTGACCACCAGGGGTGGTGCGGAACATGGCGGGTGACCAGGGGTGGCGATGGGCTGCTGAGGGAGTGAGAGAAGAAGGAGGCAGGGAACCTGATCGGCCCTGATCGCTGGCCAGGACTAGGGACCCTACCTGTGCATGAATTTTGAGCATGGGGCCTCTAGTATTTTATAGAAGCCAAATTTTAAAAAAATATTGTCTCTTGAGAATTCTAGGTCGATGACAAGTGGCACCGAAGCAGCAATGTTGAAATGTAGCCGCTGGGCAGCAGGCTGGGCTTACTTACTGGCTGTGAGTTTTTCCAGTATGCCAGCTTCCCAGCGCTGTGATTTAAATTCGGGCCCTGCAAAACGACACATCAGTACATGCCACGAGCATTCTGGTTCACTCACAAAAAATTAAAACCAAAAATTTTAACTAAACAATGCCAAAATCCAGAGTAACCAACTGATGGCCAGCCAGTCTGTGCCCGAGACCCCGGCAGTCCCACACTGTCATTATAATGGTGGCATCATTTGGAGCATTTTTTTTTTCCTCTGGAAGCTCATGAAAACCTCAGATTGGCAGAAATGCAGCAGCTTGAATCCTTTAAGAAGTCAGGAATTAGGTATTGCCCTAATGAGGTTAATTCTGGACTACCTTATTTACATTCATGTGACTGTGTTAACCTCTCTGTGTCTTTGCTTCCTTATCTCCCCAATGGAGGCAGCAAGGCGGGCAGGCCTGGCCCACCAGGCGGGGTTTGAGCCTCCTCTTTGTACATATATTTGACTTGGAGCTGGTTCCAGACCAGTACAGCAGTAGTAAGCAGTTACAAAGGCCTCTGGCAATCTTGCTTGGCCTGGCTCCCCAGCCTATACCAGCCTCTGCCCATTACAACCTTCATATCTCAACGGTTTGGGAATTATTTAGAAACAGCCTTATTTGTACTCCCTACAATCTAGCTAGTACAGCAGCCATAAAGATTGCGTTGTGGTTCCTTGAGCTTGATTGAAGGGTGTGGGAACAAAAGCTGAGTTAGTCAAGGTTGCCCAAAGTGGCACATTGGTGGTTCCTTCGCCCTCTCCTGGGCTGTTTCCAAGTTCTCCCTCTGTGTGTGTGTGTGTGTGTGTAGGGGGTCGATTTGAATCATTCGGTCACAGTCCTCTCTCAATGCGAATTTTGTGGGTTGCCACAAAGATGGATTCAGTGCTGAGCTCACTGTTACTAGCTGGGGAAATGAGGTGTGGAACAAGAAGTAATGAGCCCCAGGCCCTGGCTGCAGAGAGCCTATAGTCTAGTCAGGAATGCAGAGTGTTAATAAATGAAAGAGATCCTATATAATAAAAGGCTAATATGCAAATTGACCAAATGGCGGAATGACTGGTCCCTATGACGCGCACCGACCACCAGGGGACAGACGCTCAATGCAGGAGCTGCCCCCTGGTGGTCAGTGCACTCCCACAAGGGGAGTGCCACTCAGCCAGAAGGGCTCACAGCTGGTGAGTGCAGCAGCTGTGGCGGGAGCCTTTCCCCACCTCTGAGGCAGCACTAAGGATCCCTCGGGGGATGTCCGCCTGCTGGCTTAGGCCCACTCGAGGGAGCAGGGAATGAGCCTAAGCCAGTAGGAGGACATCCCTTGAGGGGTTCTGGACTGCGAGAGAGTGCAGGCCAGGCTGAGGGACACCCCCCACCCCCCGCCACCCCCAGTGCACAAATGTCATGCACCAGGCCTCTAGTAATAATATAATAAAGCAAAGCTCCTTGTAACTCCAATGTGAGCTGAGGTCATATGTCCTTTGAAGTTAAATAAAATTGGCTGGAGCTGTGTTCCTCCTCTGTGGGAAGGGACCCTCTCAAGGTTCCCGCCAGTTCCCAGGGGCCCCTGTCCTCCCTGGGTCCCCAGGCCCTGGCTTCCTCCTCTCTCTGCAGCTGGTTGATTCCAGGGTACCAAGACCTATCTTTTCATGCTTTGCCCCCCAAGCCCTCCCTCCAGGGATTTGAGTGCTGCCACCTGTACTGATGGCTTGCTGTGGCAAATAGGCAAGCAACAGTGACAAGTGTTGGCCAGCCCTGCCTGGGCCTGCAGGTCACTAGACTACTGACCCTTCACAGATCTTAGACCTCCATTTGGATGGCTGGTCCTTCACCCATAGAGTCTACTTTTCCTCCCCTGGAGGCTCCCCCAGGAATGAGTGTCCTTCACTGTCTCATTCCAATAAGGCAATGGAGTCTCCACCCCTCCCCCCACCCCTACACACACACACCTATCTGAGCACTTTCAAAGATTCCTTCATGATGTGTGCAAAGCAAAGGCCTTCTGCTTTTTGAATTTTGTTCCATGTGCAAACTATTATTTATTTCCCCCAAAACAAGTAATTTCTTGAAAGCGGCCTTCTTCTTATGACCCCACCTTTATTGCAGAGGAAAACCAAAAAAGGCTTTGTAATCTCAGCCTGTTGTCTCTCCTCCCACCAGCCTCTCTGAGGAAGTACACAGTTTAGAGATTTATTGTTTCCACTGACAGGAATTATGCCTTCCCTCTTAGAAAGCAGAAGCCATAACAGCAAGTTTGCGTTTTAAATGACATCATTTTCTCACTTATAATAGGTCGCATGCATTCATTCATTCATTCAACAGATAAGCCGTTGCCACAGGGGTTCTCTGGAAGGCGAATTCTGTCTGGGCCACAGTTATCAAGGGCTGGCTTCATGGGAGAGGCGGGGATTGACCTGGGGCGCGGAGGCTGGGACAGTGAGGCTTGAGTTAGATGAAGACAAGGGGCAGGGCAAGTAGGAAGTGGGCGTGGGGATGGATAACCATCAGCAGGACTTCCTGTGGCTCCACACGATTCTGGCCCTGTGCTAGGCGCTGTTTCCAGAGTGGCGAACAGACACAGGTGATCCCCACAGAGTGAGAAATGGGAGAAGCCCAGAGGCATCAAAGGGGAGGGGACTGCCTCAGGGAGAGAGGAGAGGCTGCCAGGAGAGGGTGACATTTAAGCTGAGACAGGAAGAACGTGTGGGTGATGGCGTGAAGCGGTGCTCCAAGCACAGGGAACATTGTTTATGAAGTTCCCAAGTAAGGGGGAGCCTGGAAATGAAGAAGCCTCACATGGCACCATCCTAGAGCCCGAGGCGGGAGGTGGGGAGGAATGAGGCTGGGAGAGGTGTGGGCAGGAGAGGCTGGCAGGGCCTCTAGGCCTGCAAGGACAGTCACGGTCCTGAGAACAGTGGGAGACATGCAGGGGTTTAGCCATGAGGCAGCAAGATCTGATCTGAGCTTTGGAAAGGCACCTGTGGGGCGTGGAGGACAGACAGGTGAGGACATGGGAGCAGGGGGAAGGGGCTGCAGCCGTGAAGCAAAGTTCTGACGTCTGGCTGAGGCAGGGGCAGAGGCAGAGGCCGGGTTAGAGCAATGAGCTTGGGCTACCCGTGGTCGGCAAACCGCGGCTCGCGAGCCACTTGCAGCTCTTTGGCCCCTTGAGTGTGGCTCTTCCACAAAATACCACGTGCAGGAGCGTATGTTCAGAGTGATTGAAACTTCGTGGCCCATGCGCAGAAGTCGGTATTTTGTGGAAGCGCCACACTCAAGGGGCCAAAGAGCCGCATGTGGCTCGTGAGCCGCGGTTTGCCGAGCCGCAGTTTGCCGACCACTGGTAGGCCATGAGGGGCAGGGATGGAGCCTGGGACCTCACAGGGGGAGGCAGAGATAGGAGGACTTGCAACAGACAGCTTCTGAGACAGGTCAGGGTGGCTGTTGGGGTGGTGTTTGGGGGAACCAAGTTGAGAGTTGCCAAGGGTGAATCCTCTGCTCTCTGAGAAGGGGTGTCACACACAGGTTTCCCCAAGAGTGAGACCACAGCTATTGGTGGATACCGTCCAAGATATAGGCCCAGCACAGGCTCAGGCACACAGCGAGAATGGTCGCCCTTCCTCAGTTCTCCTTCAGGCCCTCAAGGAGAAAGCCTCAGTGGGTGCTAGTCTGTCTCTACCACCGGACACTTGAATTCTCCCATTTTTTTTACAAAGAGAGAGCGGGCCTCAGGCTCAAAGCCTACAGCAGGCAGCCCTGTCGAGCTGGGGTTTGGTAAGACTTGGTTGCGTGTAGCTCTAGGCCTGCCTTCCATTTACGGTAAGTGAAACCAGATACCCAAGGAGGGCAGTTATATCAAGGTTCATTTTTCAATGAAGGCACTTAAGCGAAGGGGAATTCTTAAAAATAATTTAATAATTCCTAATAGCTATTAAATAAATCCTGGTCCCGGTGGTCCAGGGGTACGGACGGAGTCAGAGGGAGGGCTTGAGTGACAGAGGTTGGGGACATTGGATGGAGGAGAGCACTGAGCTGGGAGTCAGAACCTGTGTGTGTGTGCTCCGCTCAGCAGGCGGCCTGCTCTGCTTCTCCCGCGTGCCCTGAAGGCGGGCTGACATCAGCAGGAGGAGGACTGCCACACGTACGCGGAGGTGCAGGTCAGTGAGGGGGCCCGTGGCACAGTCCCTGGGTCAGGCTCCCGGAGGAGTTGGCCTCTGCCTGACCCTCCCCCTGGCTTGGAAGGTGGGAATCAGGTGAGGGGTGCGATCAGTGCCGTCTGATCCTGGAGACCTTTTTGGCTCCTTGAGGAAATTAATCCCGAAACCCAAATCTCCCCGAAGATAAAATATTTAAGATAAGTTGTCCAAACACTACCAGGTAGACTTCGCTCTCCCGGAGTGGTGTCTGAAAATCAAGCCATGGGGAGTTCTGAAAGTCACGCTGTCGCCAGCGTCAACTCAGTACAGTTCCTGGGGCACCGAGGGCAGGGCGACCCCTCGGGTCAACAAGGGGAAGCGGCCCCTCTGTGGCCGCGGGATGGCCACTGTCGCAAGACCGAGAACTCTGTGCCCCCGGCCTGGGGGCTTCCTCTTACACTTTCAGTCTGGATGGTGGCGGGTGTGCCCCTGCCCACGCCCCAGGCCCTGGTGGCGGGGAGCTTGACTGGGCACTGGCACTGCCTGACCAAAACACAGGGATGTCCTTGAGGGGAAGTGGCCGTAACTTATCCCTCTCTCCGTTTCCTGTTTTTTGTCAGCTGTCACCCCTAGAAGGTAAGCCGAGTGAGGACTCTGCCTGAGCCCCCAGCGCCTTCCACGGGCTCCAGCCCTCCATCAGTAAGTGTGGAGCAAACGGCTGCAGGGAAGGGCCAGAAACGTGACCTTTCTGTGGGCTTCCTCGCAAGGTCCCCAGCAGACCAGCTAGAGCGCGACTGAGAAATATGGAGTTGGGAGGGAATTGGAAATTGGCTTTTTTTTTTTTTTTTTTTTTTTTGCCCCTGTGCCCTCATCATCTATAAAAGGGAGGAAAGGAAGGATCCTTTTAAAATGAAAGTTTAGAGTTTAAAACCGCTCTGAGTTCAAAAATCTAAAGCAATGTCCTGGGAGCTCTGGTGTGCTTTCACCCGCGACGGAAGCCCCAAGAGTGCTCCCAGCGTGGCAGGCCCTGGGAAGAACAAGTGGTCCGCGTGGCTCCGTGGGATGGTGCAGCTGGAGGAGGGGCGCTTGTCCCCGTTCACTGTGAGGCGGTGACTGGACTAAATGAGGAGGGGTGATGGGAGCCTGATTTTCACACCGAACCATCCACTGCTTTGCTCTCAACCTGGTTCAAATCCTAGTTCTGCCGCTTGGTAGCCGTGAAACCTTAGGCAGGTCATTCACTTCCTTGAAATTCAGTTTTCTCGTCTGTAAAATGGGGATAATAAAAGTACCTATGTCCCGGGGCTGTCAGAAGCGACTGATGAACAAAGGCATGGAAAGTCCTTAGATCAGCAGCCGCCACATAGTGGATGCTCAGTAAACATCAGCGTCCTTTTAGATTTCAAGAATCTAAGAGCACTGCAAATTGTTCTTAGAAAAGAAGTGAGTTACAGTCACTAGGAAACAAACGTACCCTTACAATGATAAGTTCCAAGACACAGCTGTTGTCATCAGTGAGTTGGGGGTTTTCCTCCTACACCAGCGGTTCTCAACCTCGGCTGCACATCAGAATCACCTGGGAATCTTTTTAAAATCCTGATTTCTGGGCCTCGTCCTCCGGAAATTCTGTTTCTTTGTTACTAATGTTGTGACCCCACCCCATAACAAAGAAACAGAATTTCCGGAGGACGAGGCCCAGAAAGCAGGATTTTAAAAAGTTCCCCAGGTGATTCTAATGTGCAGCCAAGGTTGAGAACCACTGTCCTACACTGTCCTGGAAACTTTCTTAAAGATGTGTGGCCTCTTTATCCTAAGAGTCACAGCCTCAGAAGCCTTATTGAAGTCAGGTGTGACAGATGCTGCTTTTTTTCAACAGGCAAATTGAAGAGATTCCTTAACATTTAACAGCTGAGCCTGGCTGGTGTGGCTTGGTTGGTTGAGCATCACGCCATGCACTGGGAGGTCACCGGCTCAATTTCTGGCCAGGGCACATGCCTGGGTTACTATCTCTCCCTCTCCCTCCTCTCTCTGAAACCAATAGAAACATATTTTTTTAAAAAAATATTGAACAGCTAAAGCTCCATTTTTTAAATTCAATAAATTAAAAGTCAACCACAGATTTAAAATTATTGCCTGACAACTAGAATTATACTTTGAAATGTAACATACTGATTGTGATAATTTGCAGCAAGATCAACTTATACATAATACATTATTATGTTCCTAAATTAATAAAATGATTTTTGACCTGAATAAAGATGGCAAATATTTTAATTTTCGCTTACATTTTCATCCCACCCCATCGCTTCCAAATGCAGCAGAGCCTTTCCCCTTGTGTCAATATCAGAGGGAATGTTAATTTCTCCCCTGGAACGCTTCCCACTTCCTCTGGGATTTGCTTCCCACGACTACACACACATAGGCCCATCGTCTCTCTGAAACTTAGCTTTCTGCTGGAGAAACCAGGAGAAACCAGGAAAGCCCAGCGTATGAGTAAGTGGCCTGTAAGATTGCAGCCCATAGACCTTGCCTTCAGAAGGGTTTTGCTTTGTTTTGTTTTGAGCATCTACCCTGAGCCAGGCCCTGCGTCAGGCACTGACGGCACCATGACAAGAAGGCCCACCTATGTTTTATTGGAACGTGAGTGCTTTACCTGTATAATGGGAATAATAACCATGTAGGAATAACTTAGCCCTTCTGGAGGGGTTGTGTGGGGATCAGATGAGCTAATGGATATGTAAGTGCTTTATAAATTATTGAAGCACTCTATAAACATGAAGAATGATCAGGTGTAGCATGAAAGAAGATGTTAAAAAAGAAAGCTTGGTTTTTCGACACCATTTATTGCATGATAATAAAGCAACAGCAGCCGTTTATTAAGCGCCTACTATGTGCTAGCTATTTTACAGGCACTCTTGCTGGTCCTCAGCACAACCCCACAAGAGAGCTTTACAATCTGTCCCAGGAGGCAGGCAGCCTTGCCTCAGGCCACACGGCTGGTATGTGGTGGAGCCAGGACTGGAGCCAGCTCGGCCAAACTTTTGCCAGACTCTCATGCGGGCTGTGGGCAGGGCCTGGGTATCCTGGAGAGAAGGGTCAAGGGAAGCTGGAGGTAGCATTGAAGAGGAAGGGGTAGATGCATTTGTCTCTGGATCAGAGGCGGAGATGAGGCCCCCGGACTCCAGGGAACTTCTCAGAAAAGAGACAGGAACTAGCAACCACTGGCCATGACTTCAGGGTTTTATAAGTTTCTAAGCTTCTATAACTTCCCCTTATTGGTTCTTCCACTATTCGGGCCTTTTGCCTATAGGGAGAAGCAGTGAGGTCCGTCCTTCTGACTCTACATCAGTGTCCTCTCTGGTGACAGGCAGGCCCACGGGGATGTGCCTGGGATACCTCTTCAAAGGCAGGAGGAAGGGGTGTTGAGGAGTCCTGTTCCACACTCGCTTTGGTAAAGTATGACAGCCCCAAAGGATCAAGTGCATGGGGGTGTCTCGAAAGAGGGATAGAAAGCCCATAGTCCCTAGGGCCTCAGGGACAAAGAAAAGGGGAGCTTGGGGACATGAGTCCAACCTGGTCCTAAGTTGGGGTGGATCCAGAAGGGAGGGGACTTGGCCCTGTCCCTGCAGGAGGCTGTCACAGGGCTAAGCTAAGGGCTTAGCTGAGCCCTGTCCTCCCTGGCCCTCCAGGCCCTGAAGTTTCTCTTCCTCCTCCCTCCTCCCCCCTCTTGCTCCGCAGTGGCCCACCGCATTCTTGGGGAATCATAGGCTAAAAATAGACAGTTGCCACCAGACTCTGGGCCTGGGGAAATCAGTTCAACACGAGTCCTGCGGACAGTGGGTTGGGACTGAGCTAGGGGATGGAAGGAGGGACAGCTAAAGGTCGTAGGACCCCCAGTTGGTGATGCAAATAATCCCCACACCCCAGTCTGGCCCTTTGAGAACCAGGCCTCTAGCCTTCAGCTCCGTGACCTTCTAAGGCTGGGCTATTTGGATCCCAAGCAGTGTCACTGTGCCTGCCCAAGAGATAGAGCATGTGGCAAAAAATAGCTTCACCCCCTTGCAATATTCCTACCCATAACTGGACAGGGCGAGTCTTTATCAGTCCAAAGGCAGCTCCCACTGGAGCAAAGGTGCTTTTCTGGGAAGGCAGAACCCGTGACTCCTCTGCTCAGAGAGGGCTTTTTGGGGCTCTCGTTACCAACAGCGTTGTTGGAATCCTTTGCGACGGTGTCCAGCCTGCAGGGCGGGAGGTGGGGGTGGGAGTGGGCTACAGACAGCCGTCAGCACCCATCTGTTAACTAAGGGACCTTCCTGGGTCTTGTCTGTCCTCTACTCTCCAGCCTGTGTCATTGACAAATGTGGGTCCACAATCAAAACATACTTGACGGATTCAAAGAATGTCATTCCAATGGAGTCATTCCTTGGGCCTCTGCTACAGGAATCGGAGGCTGGAAGACTCTGCCTGGCTCTGTGTTCACTCCATATTTGACTAGAGAGAGACAGCTCCTCCAGGGCCAGGCACCCTCGTGCCTGTAAAAACAACAACAAAGCTAGCTCCCATGAACTGAGCTCTGCCGGAGCACCAAACATTGTGATCAGGGCTTCACATGACTGTCTGTGATCATTCCATTAAATCCTCACATGCCATAGCTTCATACACATTTTACTGCTGGGAAAATGAGGCATGGAGACATTAAGCTGGGGCCCATTTGCACACACATAGTGAGAGATGGAGCCCGGTCTGATGGCTTTCTATCAGCCTGACTCCAGATCCCGTACCCTCTGTAGGGAGCATTCTGTTCCAGATGCAGGACTCTAAGGGAAAAGGCAAGGGAAGCCACAAAGCCAGGGGCAAAACACTTCCCTCAAGGGCTGTTACTGTGCCCTGTCCACTGCTGTGACCCCAGCTCTGACCTCTGGGTCTGTGCATGTGCTGTTCCCTCCACCTCTAATGCTCTTCCCTCTACTCTGCCCAGGGCCAGCTCCTGCTCATCCTGCAGGGTCTCATCTTACTGGCCCCTTTCCTCAGGGAGGCCTGGTCTGGCCAGGTTTATTCTTACCATACCATGTCCTTCCATTTTCTAGGCTTTGAGTACAGTTATTACTGAACTACGTGTTAGACTCATTTTGTAGTTCATTGCTGTCTCTCACTAGAATGGAAGCTCTGGGAGGGCAGGAGCTGTGTGGATCTTGTTCACCACGGTGTTTCTGTGACTCAGCACCGTGCCCAGCACATATGAGGTGCTCAGTAAGGATTTTGGAATGAAGGAACAGATGCATGAGTGATTTGTTGAATGTTGACTGAATGAACTGTGATTGCAAGTAGAGTTGGCTGAATGGGAAGAGGTGGCCAGGACACAGAGGGGAGTGTGGGGTGTGGGGCAGAGGCTGCAGGAGATACAGAGCCTTGTTGGGGGTGGGGGTGGAGAGGCGCAGGAAGGGATGGCTGACCTTTAATGAGCTAGATCGCCCAAAGATTCTGTCCAACTGTGAAATGCTTCGACTGGATGTGAGAATGGGCTGGCGTCCAGAATGTTCCCCTTTCAAGGTCGTCTCCCCAGGGCCTTCCATGTCTCCCTGAGCCATCAATCAGAATAAATCCCACCCCATGGGCACTGAACCTTGTGAGGAAACAACTGCATGGAACTGCTTTGAAATGGTTCTGGTGGAAAGCCGCTCCCAGCAGTGAATCTGGACAGTGGGATTCCTGAGGGCTTTTGCTTTGTACCTCACACATTTCTGTAAGGATTGAATTCTCCTTCCCTCTTCCCCCCACCCCTTCCCTCCCTCTCTCCCTTCATTTTTGTCCTCAACAAAAATGTGCTACCTCTGTGTGCAGAGTAACCAAGCCAAATGAATAATGTCTTCAAATATGGAGGGGGTAGGGATGTTTCTTTAAGAAGTTTCTGGTTGCAGAGAGTGAGGACAAACGAGGGGGGAGGGACTGGAAGTGAGTGGCTGAGCTAGAATAAACATATCGATCATTTTTTATTTTGCTTATTTTTCAAATTAGCATGCAGTAAAACTGACTTTTTGTGTACATTTCAATGGATTTTAAGATATGTGTAGATTTGGGTGACCACCACCGCAATCAGGATGCAAATAATTTCCATCAGCCCCCAGCCACCGGGAGCTGCCCCTCCACAGTCCCAGCCTTCCCGCAACCCTACCCCTGACAACACTGACCCGCTCTCCATAGTTCTAGCTTTGTCTTTTCAAGAATGTCTAATGAATGAGATCATGTAGCATGCCACCCTTGAGACTGGCTTCTTTCCCACTGCGTGTACCAGTAGTTTGCACCTTTTATTTTCCCCCTGATAACTTTCTATCAGTATTGACTTACTACAGTTTATCTGTTCACCTCTCAAAGGACGTTTGAGTCGCTTCTAGCTTTTGGTAATTACGAATAGAGCTGCTATACACACCTGTTTCTGTGTGAATTTGAGTTTTCATTTCTTGGGTAATTACCTAGGAATGGGATTACAGTGTTTAAGTGTAGGTTTAGCTTTATAAGAAACTGCCAAACTGTTTCCTAGAGTGGCTGTACCACTCTGCACTCCCACCAGCAATGCATGAGGGTTGCAGTTTTTCTGTATCTTGCCAGCACTTGGTATTGTCAGAATTTCTCTCTGTTGTTTTTAAGCCATTCTAATAGGTGTGTAGTAATTCTCATTATGGCTTTATATTGCATTTCCTTACTGACTAATGCTGAATATCTTTTTATCTGTGTCTTATTGCTATAACCTGTCTTCTTTGGTGAAGTGTCTGGTCAAGTGTCTGGTCCATTTCTTAATTGGGTTGTTTGTTTTGAGAGTTCGTTTTATATTCTGGATATCATCAGCCTTTTGTCAGATGTGTGATTTGCAAATATTTTCTCCCAGACTATAATTTGTCTGTTCATGCTTTGCTTTGCTTTTTTTCCTCATCCTCACCCAAGGATATTTTTTTCCATTGATTTTCAGAGAGAGTGGAAGAGAGAGGGAAAGACAGAAAGAAATATCGATGTGAGAGAAACACATCGATTGGTTGCCTCCTGCACAAGCCCCAACCAGGGCCTGGGCCAAGGAGGAGCCTGCAACCAAGATATGTGCCCTTGACCATAATTGAACCTGGGACCCTTCAGTCTGCAGGCTGACGCTCTATCCACTGAGCCAAATGGGCTAGGGCTGTTCATTCTTTTAGCATTTCTCTCACAGAACAAGAATTTCTAATTTTGATGGAGAAAATTTCTATTAGTGCTTTTTTTTTTTTTTTTTTTTTTTTTTTTTTTTTTTTTAATCATCTGACTTTTTGTCTGAGGACTCTTTGCCTGCCATAATTCTTTTTTTTTTTTTTTTTTTTTTTTTTTTTACTTTCTTAGTGCTAGCCTGGGCAGCCCCCAATGCTTAACTCATTTACTCTTCACTGTGATCCCATGAAAGTGGTACCGCATATGATATAACCGCATATGACAGAGGAGGAAACTGAGGCACGGAGAGCTTAATAATTTGTCCAAGGCTCACCCGGCTTTCAGTGGCAGAGCTAGGATTCGACTGCACGCCTCCAGGACTTCAGAGCCCACCCTCTTCACCACGAGGGTCCCGCTGAAACTCTGCCGTGGAATCTCTCATTGGAAAGTCATCAGAGCAGGAAGCTGGTAACATTTGCTCCTACTTGTCATTCAGTTTTTAGCTTAAATGTCACCTCCTGAGGGAGCTCTTCTCTGGCTCCTCCGTCTAAAATAGGTCCCTCTCTCCCCTCCCTTCCCCTTGCCCCTCTGCCCCTGCCCCTTTCTTAACAGAGGATGAGCTTCTCCAAGGCACATTCCATCATCTGAAATTCGTTAATTTTATATTATTTGTTTTCATTCACATAACTTTTTTCCTCCCCACAAGAAGTTCAGCTGGGTGAGAGCAAGGCCTTACCTTCACCTCTCTGTCGCCAGCTGCTAGCCAGGTGGCCTGTGCAGAGTGAGTGCTCACCAAGTACATGCTAGTGGGTGGATGGATGGATGGATGGATGGATGGGGAACTGACTCAGTTGGGGACATTGAGCTTCCCAAGCAGGAGAGAACTACAACTTTGGAACTAATCAGGTTCTGGCTGGAAGAAACCAAAAGGTATCTTCCATATGAACATATTTGCTTCTGTGTATAGACATTATATACAACATTATGTTTTTTTTAAAAAAGAATATAGCCCCAGCCAGGTGGTTCAATTGGTTGGAGCATCGTCCCATGCACTGGAAAGGTTGCAGGCTCAATTTCTGGTCAGTTCACACACCTAAGTTGTGGGTTCAATCCCTGGTTGGGGTGCATGTGGGAGGCAGCCAATTAATGTTTCTCTCTCTCTCTCTCTCTCTCTCTCTCTCTCTCTATCTCAATAAAAAAAGCAAATCTTCAGGTGATGATAGACATGTATTTGCTAGTATATGCCTAGAATGTCTCTGGAAGGATGCACAAGAAACTGCTGTAGAACTGGGTAGCTAGGCTATGCGGGAGGGAATGAGGCTCACGTTTTACTACATACTCCTTTTTTTTTTTTTAATCCTCACCCAAAGATAGTTTTCCATTGCTTTTAGGTAGAGTGGAAGGAAGGGAGGTGGTGGGGGAGGGAGAAAGAAACATCGATGTGAGACAGACACATCAATTGGTTGCCTCCCACAGGCGCCCATGTGTCGGGAAAGAAACTGCAACCCTTCTGTGTGCGGGGCCAATGCTCTAACCACTGAGCACACCAACCAGGGCCCACTACATACTTTTATTCATTCTAAGTTTTCTACCATGTGCATCTGTTGCATATTCAGAACTTATATTTATTCATTTTGCAGCAACTTAATTGCTGTTTTATTTTAAGAAGTTGCCAGTCACCACAAATGCCAGCAACCATCACCTGAGCAGTCAGCAGCCATCTATAACCAAGATCAGACGCTCCACCAGCAGAAAGATTATGACTTGCTAAAGGCTCAGATGGTGGTTAGCATTTTCTTTTTTTTAGCAGCAAAGTATCTTAAAATTAAGATATGAACTTACATGTGTTTTTAGAATAATAATAATAACAGGTGTCTTTTCCCTGGAAAGCTGGGCAGCAGAGCAAGCCAAGAGGTTAACCAGAGGAAGTTATTCATAAGACAATGAGCACCTTCGCACCTTCTCTCCAATCAGCAGCTTGTTTGTAGGAACTGGAGCAAGGTAAGTGTTCAAGCAGAAAAAGGTTTACAAGAGTAGACAGGCAGACAACACTTATAAAGTCATTATTAATGAGCAGGGCTTTTAAATTAAATTTTTAATAAAGTACTGCTCATTGCAACAATTCAAACTTTAAGATGTATCTGAAGCAAAACTAACACCCTCCAGTTCAAGCCTTTCAACACTGTAATTAGAAATTTGATTTCCCAGTAATTTTCTTTGCTTAAACAGGGGTTCAGGGTGATTTGCATATGTTTATTTTGTTTTCTATGAAAATGGAATCAAATCATAGGCATTGTTCTTTAACATCCTCTTTTCACTTTATATGTTTTAGAGATAATATTAAGTTGGCACAAGGCATCTACCTCATTTGTTTTAATGGCTCTGTAATAAGCAACTGTATTGATGCAATCAGGGTATTTCCAGGTTCTTGTTACTACAAAAATGTTGCGATGACTATTCTTGTCTGTCCGTCTATCAGTCTATCTAGCTGTATCACTATTATTGTTTTCATATCTGAAAGTTGTCACACACTTCTTTTTTTGCCATAGTATTTTGGGAAAATTATCCTAAAAGACTTTAAAAAAAAAATTCCAACAATGGATATGTTAGTGTTGGTTTTCTATGCCTGCATCAGCTAGGACTGTTACCAATATTTTTCATTTTTCCCCAGTATTAGGAGACATATGGGGGCTCACTGTTTAATTTCCATTTCCCTACTCACACATATGTTTGTTTCCCATTTTCATTTGCTCTTGTACACTGTTCACATTCTTTGCCCAGTTTTCCATTGGGTCATATGTTTTTTTCCAGTTTATTTGCTGGAGCATGTTCATACCAGGGATAGTAAACCTTTGTTCTGTGAAGTTTAAATATCTTCTCCTACACTCTCATTTATCACCTGACCCCATTCGTGGTGTCTTCTGCTATACAGAAGTTTAAGATTTTTATGTAATCATCTCTCTGTTTTTCCTTCAAAGCTATTAATAACCACGGATGTTTGTGTAGCCCAGTGATTTTCATATTGTGCTCCTAACCTTTGTGTTTCATGGGGATGAATGGATGTCAAGGGGGTGGGGGTGAATGGGGCTGTTGGCTGTTAGGAGCTCACCACAGCGCCTTCCTCTGTCCTTATCAACCTTGCACGTGCTGTTGTAGTGGACGGGGGCCTAGGATCTGGAGCCAGAATTATTGGGCAAAGGATTTAACCTCCCTGGACCTTAGTATGAGATGGGAACTTGGAACAGTGCCTGCCCCTGGGATTATGATGAGGCTTCAGTAGCTGGTACGTGGAAAGCAACTGCTTAATTAGCACTTACCATGTGCCCAACACTGTAGGCAATGCACATACATATATTCTCACCCTGTCCCTGAAACCTGTCTAAGAGGCCAGCATCATCACCCCTGTTTTATAGAGAAGGAAACTGAGGCCCAGAGAATTTAGGTAACTTGCCTAAAGGCACACGAGATTTGCATCCTTGTCCCTATGTGACTTGAAGGCCTTGGTTCTTCTCTTCTCCACTCTCTATACCACATAGACATTTATTGAACACCTATTATGTTCCTGCCCAGTGAATATGACAGCGTCAGTCTCTTATTGCTTACAGTCCACTGGGTGAGGCAGTCACTAACAGCCAGACAATTTCAAATTGTAGTTAAGTGCAATTAGGAGCTGTACAATGGAGACCATAATGATGATTGCTCTTTTAGGTTGGGGGGTTAGAGAATATTCTGAGAATATTCTCTTTGACCTGAGACATAAAGAATGAGTAAGAGTTAGGCTGTTGGAAACTGTGGCCCATCAAGTGGGCAGGCTTCAAGAATGGAATAGAAGATCATTATGGCCTGTGCAATGTTTGAGGTGGGGAGCAAGAGGTCAAGGGATTCCAGAGAATGCAAGACCCGTGGAGGTTGAGATTAAGTTTGGACTTAGTTCTAAAGGCAGGGGGGAGCCATGGAGGGTTTAAGAGAGTGCTGCTTCTGATTGTATTTCAAAAAATAGCACTCTGTGGACATATTCATATCCTGTGATGAAACCATTCTACTCCTAGGTAGAACTTATGTGCACCAAAGATAAAAATATTGACAACTGCACTCTTTGTAATAGCCCCAAATTATAAACCACTCAAATGACTCTCATTACTCAACTAAATAGATAATGATATAGTCAGGCAATGGAACACTACACAGCAATGAAAATGAACAAACTATAATTACATATAGCAATGTGGGTGGCTCTCACAAACAGAATGATGGGTGAATTAAGGCAGATATAAAGTACTACATATTGCATTAATCCATCTACATAAAGTTCAGACAGGAGAAACTAATCTGTGGTTAGAAGTCAGGGTAGTCGTTATCCTGGGGAAGAAATAGGGGTATCGAGGAGGCTTCTGAGATGATGGTAATGTTCTGCTTCTTGATCTGGGTGTTGGTTACACAGGTGTGTTCAGTTTAGGCGAATTCATCAAGCTTAGCGCTTATGATGTGTGCATGATTGTTGTCCGTTGCATTCTGGCCAGTGTCTGAGCAGTGAACTAACTGGAAAGGAGGCCAGCACAGTCTGGGTGTGACAAGGTAGGGCTATTGCAGAATCCAAGTGAATGATGGGTGGCCCAGAGGGTGGTGGCGGCGGCGATGGAGAGATGAGAATGGATTTGAGAGAAGAGTCCATGGGAAGAGTAGGTGGCTATGAGCAGGGAGAGGGGTGGTGAAATCCGGGCTGCCGCTCTAGCTTCTGGCATGAACACCTAGTGGGAGGAAGTGTCAGAATAAAGATGGAGAAAGTGGGGGAGGCACTGATTTAAAGATCGATGGCAGAACCCAAGGCCTTGGTGCAGGACATGTAAAATTTGAGATGTTTCCAAAGGCACCATCATAGGAGCAGACGGGTATGCAAATGTACAGTATAAGATTCATTTGATTAAAAGACTTCTGCTGCTTCAGAGAGAAAAATCAAAAGCCACCGTTCTAGCCCTTTTTCCTTTTACAAAGCACTTTCAGTTCCATTATCTCCTTCCATTTAATTTCATGATGAAGACTGTTACATGGGAGGGGAGGTGGGGGTGACATGGGGGAAGGCTGTTTCCTTCTGCAGAAAGTAGAGATGTATTCCCGTGTATGCTGTTACGTGAACATACTATATTTCTCTATTAAAAGAGCCCTGGGGTGGGAGCCTGGGCTGACCCGCAGGAGGCATCAGCCATGATGAGAAGGCTGGTGAAGGCTCTGGATTAGGTTCTCACTGCAGTGGGGCTGAGCTCAGAGGTCTGAGACCCAAGCAGAATGGAAGAGAAGTCTACCTGCAGCTGTCTCTAGCCCTTAATCCTTGGGACCCTGGGACAGGCTGCGAGTGCCAGAAACATGGGCCCTGTGACCTTTGGATTCTATCTGTCCCTGCCTCTCCCTGAAGACCATGATCACACCTCTCCCCTGCTGGGCCCTCCAGAGCTCCCCATGCCCTCAGGGAGGAGTTCCTAGCATCAGCCACCAGGCCTGGTTGGGAAGAGGCCTTACTAACGCTGCAGCCTCATCTTTCACTCCGTTCACTGGGTTCTCCATGTCTCAGCCATGCAGGACTTTTCTTTTTGTCTATTGAATGCCCCCTGTGCTTCCCTGTTTCCGGACTTTTCATGTCTGTTTCCGCTGCCTGGGTACTTGTTCACTCTTCACTGGGCTCACCACGACACATTCTTCACGTCTCAGCCGAATCCATTTCTTTCAGGAAGGCGCGCCCACTCCCTGAACGGGGTGAGCTGCTGACCTGCTTACCCGGGGCTGCCAGCACTGCCCGACGTGACCCTCACTTCTCTTTATAGTAGGACACATTCGGATCTGTCTTGGCCACCAGACTGAGTGCCAGGGCAGTGGGGACTCAGTCTGCCTTCTTGTCCCCTGTAACCTGACACAGTGCTCAGCACCGGGCGGGTTGACTGATTCGTCCCATGACCTCCCTGACTGAGGACTGTGCCCTGCTCCCCAGCATCAGGTGCCAACCATGTCCTCACAACCATGTTCTTTCTGTGCCTTCTGGAATAAACCCTGGGGACCCAGCTGATGACCTTGAAGCTCAGAGACCCAGCATCCACTGTGCACTCAGGGACTTGTCCTTGTGTTTCAAAATCCCTGAAAATGCTCGTGACCATGACTGACCCCAGACCTACTTTTTTAACACAACCCTTGGACACAGTTTACAGGCAGATTGGAGCCAAAACCTGCCCCCATCCCTTGCAAAGGACTAATTGGGGTCAAACATACTGAGGCCAACTCAGTCTGAAATACTGTAATCTCATGAGGTTGTCCAATGATAGTGTCAACAGTGTGGCCAGTGATCCTGGAAGAGGCAATAATCACAGAGCATCAAAAGCCGTGTCACAGAGCCTTAAAAATAGGACTATCTTTTGCTGCAGCAATTCTACCTCAAGGAATTCATTCTGATAAATTAACGCATGGGAGCAAAGATGGATTTATGAGGATGTCTGCTACAGCACTGCTCATCACAATGAAAAAATGGACATAATCTAGATAGCCAACAATAGGCGATTGGTTAAAAGTGGAAATCCAGACCATTGAAAATGATGCTGTGCATGTATATCACTGACATGGAATTATGTCGTGTGTGTGTGTGTTAGGAGCTGTTCAGTGGCAAGTGACGGAAATCCACCTCAGAAAGGAAAAAGCACAGGGAGGACTTGTTGGTCCATGGAATCCAAAGGGGAGTCGGACAACCACGTTTTGGGAAGGACCACGGTGTGGTTAGACCTTACGAACAGCTGAAATCTGGACTCGGGCAGCTCCAAGGCTCCCTCTCCACCCGCCCTGTTTGCCCCTCCCTGCATATTCACTTTCTCACTGCAGACTCATATGGGAAACAAGATTTGGGACACAGGAGAGAGTCTACCCGAAGCTGTCTCTAGCCCTAAATCCAAAAGTCCCAAGCCAGGAATATATTGGCCCCGTTAGGTCAAGTACCCAAATCAGAACCAGTCAACTGTGAGCAGGGCCGCTAGGCACTGTGATTGGCCCAGCTGGGGTCAAGACCTGCCTCTAGACCAGTGATGGTGAACCTTGTGAGCTCGGCGTGTCAGCATTTTGAAAAACCCTAACTTAACTCTGGTGCCGTGTCACATAACAGAAATTTTTTGATATTTGCAACCATAATAAAACAAAGATGTATATTTTTGATATTTGTTTCATATATTCAAATGCCATTTAACAAAGAAAAATCAACCAAAAAAATGAGTTCATGTGTCACCTCTGACACGCATGTCATAAGTTCGCCATCACTACTCTAGACCAATCAACTAAGACAGGTGGAGGGGTCTCCTTGACTAACATGGGATCTCCTTAATTTAACAAAGAAGAACATTATTTCCCAGGAAAGGGAACTAGGCCGAAAATCTCAGTTATCCTCTATCTATTGTTAAGGGAAACAAAACAATAAGCACAGTGAGGTCCCATTTCTGTGAAACTGTGGAGCAGAAGAGAGGAAACACGTGTCCAGGAGAAAGAAGTCGGAAAAGATATTCTAAAATGTTAAAGGTGATTTTCTTGCAGCTGTGTTGTGTATTCTACACTGAACAATTATTTGTGAGATTAAAGAAATTTTAGGCGAGGAAAACTATATTGACTTCCTGAGCGTTTGGGATGTCGTGTCTCTTGCCTTCAGCTAGCCACTGTTAGATTTGTGAGCTGCAGGGCTCCTCTGTGTCCCCAGTCATTCATCCATCCAACAAATAGATGTTTACCAGGGGTCCCATAAGTGCCAGGCAGCAGCCCGCACTGGAGATACAGTGACAACGAAGGGCCAGACCCTGCCCTCAAGGAGCTCACAGTCTGGCATAAAAACACAAATGAGTTCATCATCAGTTATAAGAACCTCAAAACAGAAGTGTGAGCAGCATGCTAGGAACATGTAGATCAAAGAGTAACATATTCTGTTTAGGGGGATCTGGAAAGGTGGTCTTGGGCTTTGAACGGGGCCCTGAAGGTAAAGCCTGAAATCAAGGGCTTATCAGGTGAAGGAAACAGCATGTGCAAGGGTTCCGAGTCAGCAGGACTAGAGTTGGCAGGTAGTTGGGTGTGGCAGGTCTGAGGGAGCAGGTGGTGAATTCCATCCCCTAAGCATTTAGTGAGCAGCTGTTGTATGTCAGGCTTTTGGCGAAGGGCTTACTGGTGAGATTGGAAAGGACCTTGAATGCCATTCTGTGGCTTCTCCAGTAAAACAAAGTTGAGATCAAAATGTGAATTTTTCACTTCTCGCCTATGAGAGATAAAGGTCTTCCCCATCTCCAGGCCCTCTCGAGTCTCCTTAGCTCACACACCTCCATGTCAGGGGAAGAAGAAAGACTGGACGTGTGTCAGAGGAGTAGGATCCCAACACGCTGCTTCCTGGATTTGTAACTCCACCCGAGGGCTAAGGGTATTGGGGAAGCAGATATTTGGAGAATTCTCCCAGGGGTTGTTATAACAGCTGATCTGGGCTTTGCAGTGGAGACCCACAGCCACCATCAGGGCACTACCCTCCCAGATCTGGGTCTCAGGAAGGGCGCTGGGGAAGGGAGATCGTTATCTCTGAAGTGTCTTTCACGCACGAAGCCAAATGACCTTGGCCTGAATCGCTGAGGGTTATGTAAGGTTAGGTAGCCACTTAGTCAAAAATAGCTCTCATGCTGACTCCAGCCCACAGAACAGCATCCAGGCGAAGGGGGCACAGATGGGCCGGCGCTGGGCACGCATGGGGAAATCCCCTCCCCGGTCTTCACCCTGGAAAATCGTTCAAGAATGTTAGATGGGACGTCAGGGCTGCTGACAGATGACGCCCCATGCTCGTCTGTTTGGCAGCAGAAATGTGACTGTTTCGCTGACACGCAGAAACCAAGGGACCATAAAGGCAGAAATCCAGGGCAAACACTAAAAGTGAGTAAGAGGGGGTAGCAGGCAGAAAGAGCACTGAACTAGGAGTCTTCAGATCTGCCATTACCATTGACTCTCTAGGGCCGGGCGTTTTTATTTAATCACTCAACAAATACTGAGCAGCGCCTACCATATATGCCAGAGACCGTGCTAACACAAGAGGCACAGCAGGCTGTACCTGGTCTCATGGAGTTTCAGCTTGTGGTGAGCTGTCTTGGACCCCATCCTGATGATAACTAACGTTTTCTGAGATCTTCCCTGTGCCAGGCACTTTACAAGACATGGCTGAACAAACCAGACACAGTCCCTCCATGTGTAGCTTACTGTCTAGAAACAGACAAGTAAGAGATGAAAAAAAAATGCAGATAAATTGTCTTTACAATAGAAATTGCAATAAAGGTTTGCTAAGGGCCCTTCCAGATCTGAGAGTAGGAGCTCTTTGTTGAAGTGGGACTGTTATGATCTCGTTCAGGTTTCTGCCCAGTGAAGGAGCGTGTCAGGGCCGCTGGTAGTGACATTGGAGAAAAGTCTTTGGACCCTGTGTGAGGAAGAGGCACCTCGTCCTGCTGTTCAGAGTGGGTGTTGGTCTGGCATTTTTGGAGGACAATTTGGCAGCATTCACCAAAGCTTTAAAAGTATGTCTCTCCTTTGACCTAGTAAGTCCGCTTCTGGGTTTAACCAAAGGAAATAATTGGATATGTACACAAAAATGTACAGTATAATGAAAGTCATTGCCTCCTCAGTTATGATAGTTAAAAATTTAAAATAACCAAGATAGCCAATATTAAGGGATTGCTGAAACAAATGGTAGTATATTCATAAAGTGCTATGGAATGATTAGGTAGCCCTCTATCCCACTGAATTGGAAAGATGCCCATAGGTTAAGTTAAAATGTTTGGTTTTAAAAGTGGTGAGCAGAAAATTTAAACTCCTGTGTACCGTTAGTGGGAGTGTCAAATGGTATAGACACTGTGGAAAAGAGTTATGGCGGTTCTTTAAAAAATTAAAAATAGAATTACCATATAATCCAGTATTCTTCTAGGTATATACTCAAAAGAATTGAAAACAAGGTCTTGAAGAGATATTTGTACACCCATGTTTATAGCAGCGCTATTTACAAAGACAAAATGTGGAGGCAACCCAAGTGTCCATTGGCAGATGAACAGATTAACAACATGTATATACACACAGTGGAGTATTATTCAGCCTTAAAAAGGAAGAAAATCCTGACACATGCTGTAACATGGATGGAACCTTGAGGACATTGTGGTAAATGAAATGAGCTAGACCCCAAAAGACAAATACTGTCTGATTCCACTTATATGAGTCACTTAGCATAGTAAAAATTATAAAGACAGAAAGAAGAATGGTGGCTGCCAAGGCTGGGGGGAGGGAAAAATGAGGATTTATTGTTCAATGAGTATTGAGTTTCAGCTTTATAAGATGAAAAGAATTCTGGAATTGGACAATACTGAGGAGAGCACAACATTAGGAATGCATTTAATACCACTGAATTGTACACTTAAAACTGGTGAAGATGGTAAATTTTGTTATGTGTATTCTGCCATACTTAAAATATTGTGTGCAATAGAAACCAAAAAAGAATGAAATACTTAAAAATAAATTAAACTACAAAGATGCAAGACTTGAGTACTGAAACTACAAAATATTGCTGAAAGAAGTGAAAAAGGACCTAAATGAATAGATATCCGTGGTCATGGTTGAAGACATAAAACTGTTAAGATGACAACACTCCCCAAAGCAATGTATAAATTCAACTCAGTCCCTAAAAAAAAATCCCCAAATCCCACAAATTCCATTTTTCAGAAGCAGACAACCTGATTCTGAAATTCACGTGGAGTTGCAAGGAATCTCAAATAACCAAAATAATTTTTAAAAAGAAAAACAAGATGTGAAGGCGCACACTTCCTGACTTCAAAACTTAATACAAAGCTATAATAATCAAAATAGTGTGGTACTGGCATAAGGATAATCTTATGTATAGATCAATGGAATAGAACTGAGAAACCAGAAATAAACCTGTACATCTTTGGTAAACTGTTTTTCCACAAGGATGCTAAGACCATTCAACGAGGGGGAGGAGGGGATAGTCTCATCCACAAATGATGCTGGGACAGCTGGATGTCAACATGTGAAAAATGAAGTTGGATCATCACCTTATACCAGTGGTCGGCAAACTGTGGCTCGCGAGCCACATGCGGCTCTTTGGCCCCTTGAGTGTGGCTCTTCCACAAAATACCACATGCGGGCGCGCACGTACAGTGCGATTGAAATTTCGTGGCCCATGTGCAGAAGTCGGTGTGCAAACTCGCGAGCCACAGTTTGCCGACCACTGCGGCTTATACCATAAACAAAAATTAACTCAAAATGGATAAAGACCTAACTATAAGAGCTCCAACTGTAAAAACTCTTAGATGAAAACGTAGGAGGTAAGTCTTCATAACCTTGAGTAAAGCAACAGAAGAAAAGATAAATTTGACTTAATAAATATGAAAATTTCTTAAAAGTTGAGATACAATTGACATATAATATTATATTAGTTTCAGGTTTGCAATATAATGACTCTATATTTGTATATACTGTGAAAAAAATCACCACAATAAGTATAATTAACATCCAATACCACATGTAGTTACAACATTTCTTTCTTGTGGTAAGAACTTTTAAGATCTACCTTCCTAGCAACTTTCAGATATGTAATACAATATTGTTAACTAAAGTTGCTATGGTGTACATTACATCCCCATGACTTATTTATTTTACAGCAGGAAGTTTGTACCTTTTGACTTCCTTCACCCATAAAGTAAAAAACTTTTATGTATCAAAGGACACTACCCAGAAGGTGAAAAGTAACCCACAGAATGGAAGAAAATATTTGCAAATTATATGTCTGATGTTATTTATTTGAATATGTAAACAAGTTGTACAACTAAACAACAAAGTGGTAAACTAACCATTTTTTTTAAATGGGCAAAGGTCTTGAATATATATTTCTTCAAAGAATAGATACAGCCCGGCCATAGTGGCTCAGTGGTTGAGTGCCGACCTATGAACCAGGGGGTCACAGTTCAATTCCCATTCAGGGCATATGCCCAGGTTATGGGCTCAATCCCCAATCATGCAGGAGGCAGCCAATCAATGATTCTCTCTCATCATTGATGTTTCTATCTCTCCTTCCCTCCCCCTTCCTTTCTAAAATCAATAAAAATATTTTTTTAAAGATTTTTAAAAATAACATATACCAGCAGTTCTCAACTTGTGGGCCGCCAACCTGTGGGTAGTGACCCCTTTGGGGGTAGAACGACCCTTTCACAGGGGTCGCCTAAGACCATCAGAAAACACATATATAATTACATATTGTTTTTGTGATTAATCACTATGCTTTAATTATGTTCAATTTGTAACAATGAAAATACATCCTTCATAGCAGATATTTACATTACGATTCATAACAGTAGCAAAATTACAGTTATGAAGTAGCAACGAAAATGATTTTATGGTTGGGGGTCACCACAACATGAGGAACTGTATTAAAGGGTCGCGGCATTAGGAAGGTTGAGAACCACTGACATATACAAATCGTCAACAAGCACAGGAAAAGATGCTTAGTATCATTTGTCATTAGGGAAATATAAATCAAAACCACAATAAGATAGCACTTTATATGCACTAGGATGGCTATAATAAAAACAAAAACAAAACGTGGACAATAAAAAGTGTTTGCAAGGATGTAGAGAAATTAGAACTTCTGTCGCTGGTAGGAATGTAAAATGATGCAGCCACTGTAGAAAATAGTTTGGTGTTTCCTAAATAAGATAATATAGAATGGCCATTTGACCCAGCAATTCCACTTCTAAATATATACCCAAAAGAATCGAAAATAACTGTGCAATAAAAAACTTATCCAGACATGTTTATAGCAACACTATTCACAATAGCTGAAAAGTAGAAACAACCCAAATGTGCCTCAAGTGATGAATGGATAAACAAATTATGGCATATCCACACAATGGAATATTATTTGGCTATGGAAAAAGAATAAAGTACTGATATGTGCCATAAATGAACCTTGAAACTATGCTAAGTGAGAGAAGCCAGACACAAAAGGCCACATATTATATGATTTCACTTATATAAAATACTCACCCATAGGCAACCCATAGAGACACAAAGCAAATCACAGTTACCAGGGGCGAGGAAAGGAGAACAGGAAGTACCCCTTAATGGGTTTCCTTTGGGGTGATGAAAATTTTGGGGAACTAGTTAGTGGTGATGATTGTACAACACTGTGAATATACTCAATGCCACTGAATCGTACACTTTAAAATGATTAAAATAGTGAAAAAAAACTGTGTGTATTCCAGAAAAATAACTGAAAGCACAGATGCTAACATGCTTAGGATTTTCTGGGTAACGGTAGGAGTGACTTTCACTTTTTTTTTTTTTTTTTTTTTTTTTGTATATCTGGTCATTTTACAATAAGTATATGTTGCCTTAATAATCAGAATGATAAAGCCACAATGAGCTGTTTTCATTTGGGGAAGCAAGAAGGAAAGAAGAAGGAAGGAAGGAAAAGGGAGGGCCCTTGAACCACCCCCATCTTTGTCTCTCTCGCCTACTTGGGGATGAGTGGCTAGAGTTCCTGTTTAGACATCAGTTAGGACCCATTTGGTCCATAGGAGTGAAGCTACCAGCCAACAACTCTTCACAGGTCTTTCGGAAAGTTCTTGAAGACACATTGTGTAAGAAACGAAGCTCAGAACATAGTGCCACAGCTAGTGCCACACACACACACACACACACACACACACACACACAATTAAGAATGTATGTACATACATTTGCAAATGCAAAGATACTCTCTGCAAAACGAATTTAAAAACCGCAAGAACACGTTTCCCCAGGGAGGGGAACTGGGTGGCTGGGAAGCAGGACGAGAGGGAGGAGGCCGGCTCATGGCTGCAGCCACCCCTCTCTGTACTTTTTGAATTTGGTAGCATGTGCTTTTAAAGGCCTGTACTTGTTTCCTGCTTCATGTCATAGAAACAGAGGTTCAAAACATAGGACCAAACATTTTTAAGTCAAAATAAAACACTTCTTGTTTGTCTCTACCCTGTTCTGTATTTACCAAATTAACAACAGACAGTAGTTAACATCAATAAGGCAGGTATTCCTTTTAACATTCAAACAACACAAATGTTTAAAGTAAACACAGAACATTCCTCGTGGCTTATTCTCAAAGGAAAAATATATTTAACAATAAAATGTATTTTAAATAAGATAGAGGTATCAGAGAACTGGGCTTTTTTATTTTTTTTAACGGTTCTTTTCTTTTTTTCCTACATTTTCTCTAATGACATTTATTCTGTTGGAAAAGGTCTGCAAGTAACCGAGTTGTTGAACATAAAGCCCCAGTTTTATGCAGCTGGTGAAGCAGCACTGGCCTGACCTTGACCTCCCAGCAGCCCTGGACCCTTCTCTCTGGCCTGCTCTCCGCAGCCTCCTTGGCCCAGACGCTCCCGCTGCCCTCAGACGGCCTGCGCTGCCTGCCAAGCTGCTCACCAGCCCCCAGCCCTCAGGACTGGCTGGAGGAGCGAGGACATGCAGAGGGCACAGTGCTTCCGGATTCCGCTCTAGGAGGGGCCTGGGGCTGTTTTCAAGGTGTGTGTGTGTGTTCAACAAGCACAGTGTTTTCCTCTAATAGTATAACAGACAAACGGAAACAAAGTTTTCAGGAGAATTTTTTATTCATGCTTTATGTTAGGTTGAGCAAACGTTGGTTGTCCGTTTTAAAGAAGGGGGCACACAGCCCTGGCTGGGTGGCTCAGCTGGTTGAGCCACTCAGTTGGCGTTCCAAGCACCAAAAAAGTTGCGGGTTCTGTTCCGTTTGGGACACATGCCTAGGTTGTGGGTTTGATCCCTGGTCTGGGCACGTGCGGAGGCAACAGATCGATGTTTCTCTCTCTCTCTCTCTCTCTCTCTCTCTCTCTCTCTCTCTCTCTCTTTCTCTCTCTCTCTCTCTCTCTCTCTCTCTCTCTCTCTCTCCCTCTCTCCCCCTTCCTCTCTCTCTAAAAAACTCAATAAAAACATATCCTTGGATGAGGATTACAATAAAAAGAAGGGTCACACAGATATTGGGGGACACAGGAGAAGTGGGCTAGCCCAGAGACCACCTGCCCTGGCCTCCCAGGTGTGGCCACCATGGGGGGACCTTGGTATTTGACTGCCAGTCCCCACCCCACAGACAGAAGAGTGAAACAAAGACGCCTTCCGCCTCCCTGTCCTCGGACACGTGGTTTGGAAAGTCTCCCGGGGTTGTCCCCATGGTCTGCGACCAAGGGTTTGGAAGTTTTCTCCTGGGATGTTTCCTGAGCCTTTCCCTGTCTTGGCTTCTCTGCTCTGCTGTCCCCGCACATTTCCGAGGTGATGCTGGGTCAGACCAAGTGGGCCCATCAGAAACCTCCACGGTCCTCTGGGTGCTGCAGGGAAGGTCCGACTGCCCCCGGACAGCTCCTCCATCGCCTAAGCTTCGTCCAGTTCTGAACCAGGCGTTTGCATTTTCAATTCTAAATTCCAATTTAAAAATGAACAAAACGTTCTTTTCCCCCCTGAATTACAGAGATGTAGACTGCGTAAGGCAGAAAAAAGCAGAACCTCCGGGCCCCACCGTCACCTAAAGAGAGCCGCTTCTTGAAGCCTTTAAAAATAAATCCCGGAGTCATTTTTACTGTTGTTGTTTTATAGTGTGATCCTTCCATGTATCAATTTTGATTCTTTTTAATAAAAATCACTTCAACAGAAGCATTTGTTTATGTTGCTGTACATCCGGCTCTGCTGTGCTATGCAATCTTGGGCATGTTTGCTTAACCTCTCTGTGCCCCCCGTTTCCTTGCCTACAAAACGGAGTTAATGCCAGGATTTACGTTTCGGGGCTCCTGCAAGGACTCAGTGAGATAATGCAGGACAGGTGCTCTGTCAACAGCCCGATGCCGTCAGTGTTAGCAATTCATCTACTGCGGGCAGAGCCGCGGCTGACTTCGTTTTTCAGCCCGTGTGAATAATGCTACAACGAACACGCCTGTGGCCAGAGCCTTGTCCATATTAAAGATTAATTCCTTAGGAGAGATTCCTGGAAACGGAATTGCTGGACCAAAGGTCTAGACCTTTTTGAAGTTGTTGATACCGGTTGCTATTGCCACTCCTGCCAGAGAGGAGGGCTCCTGGTTTCATGCACTATTGACTTGTTTGTTTACTTATTTTCAGTTTTATTGAGATAGAATCGACACGGAACGCTGTGTCAGTTGAAGGTGTACAATGGGACGATTTGATATATGTATATATTGTGAAGCGTTTACAAGGTTAGTTATGTTTAAGGTTAGTCACCACCTCCTTTGCCTCATGTGATGACCATTTTGTTGTTGAGAATCCCGGTTTTAAGTGTAAATCTGTCCTTAGTTTAGAAGTCGGCTTTCTCTGGACAAGCTTTCTCTGGCTGGGAGTCTGATAAGACGTCTTGGCATCATCGAGGGGCCTGTTAGAATTACCCTGAGACCTCACGCTCTGTAAAACCGGGGCAAGGATCTTGCCCAAGGTGTGGTGACGACTAATCAGTGGCTAATGGCTGGAGCTGACTTTTGTCCTCATGGTCATAAAAGACCTTTGAAATTCTTAGGAACAGTGATAACACTAGGCCAAAGTTCTTGCCAGTTGGCCAGCCTGCCTGTTGGCCAGCCTGCCTCTCTCCAGCACCCACGAGGCTGAGGGGAAGGGAGGTGATCGCAGTCCCCGGGGTTTCGGGCGGGTTCACTGGAGTTGGGGTCATGGGGGCGGGAGATAGTTCCCAGGTGATCCTTTCACACAGGACACCACAGGAACGAGCCCCACGCTGTGTCTACCACCCCACCCCTGATACGCCCGAAGGAGGTAGGTTTGGACACACAGTAGCAGAGGACTTAGCATGAGGTGAGGCTCAGCCTGGATATGAGGAATGGATCCAACCGTTCCTGTCACTCCCTCTGTCACCCAGCCACCCACCAACACCTCCCAGAAAGTCAGACTCAACATCCTCTGCAGCGGGATCTGGGAATCTGTATTTTATCAAGTTCTCCGCAAGATTTTTATCATCCACCAAGTGTATGAAGGAAACATTGGGGCTACATACCCCCATGATATCTGCTCAGATCTCTCTGTGCTCAAAAGCCTTGGAAATCTCCCACACTTCAGACTGAAGCCTCAGCCCGTGAGTGTGGCATGCTGGACTCCAGTTCTCCTGCCCGGACCGGCAGCCCACCTCTCCCCTCACTCACCACCCCTGTAGCACGCCGGGCTGTTCCTGGCACCTGAACCAGGCAACCTTGTTCTCGCTGCTGTGTTAATTTGGTGAAATCCTTCCCAGCACGTAAGGTCCACCTCCGGACTGGCCCTGGATCCAGCCCCAGAGAGAAATGATTCCCTATCTTCTGGAATCCCGTGGACCCTCCTTATCTGTGCTCTCACGTGGCTCTGGTCACTTTCCACCCTGTTTTATAGGCTTTGCTGACTTCATCTTCCCAAACAGCCTAGAGCAGTGGTCGGCAAACTGCAGCTCGCAAGCCACCGGTGGCTCTTTGGCCCCTTGATTGTCGCCAAGAAGTTTCAATTGCATTGTACGTGCGTGCCCGCACGTGGTATTTTGTGGAAGAGCCACACTCAAGAGGCCGCAGTTTGCCGACCACTGGCCTAGACACGCCTGAAGGACAGTCCCCAACGCTGGGTTATCTCTGTGTCCCCAGAGTGCAGGGCAGGCCTTCCTGTCACGTAAGGTAATTAGTAAGTATGGCTGACATGAATTAATTCCTGCCCACCATGCCGAAGAAATGCTAGTAGAAAAGGTAAATTAAACAGAGAGAGTTTCACTTCTTTTATTCCAATCTGGTGCCCTTTATTTCATTTTCTTGCCTAATTGCCCCAGCAAAACCTCACATACAAGGCTGAATAGAAATGGTGAGAGAGGACAGACTTGCGTTGTTCCTGATGTGGGAGAAGCCGTTTGGTATTTCGTTAATAAGTCTGATGTCACTGTGGGTGTTTTGTAGCTGCACATTATCGGGTTAAGCACTTTCTCTTCTATGCCTAATTTGCAGAATGTTTTTATCATGAAACGGTTTTGAATTTTGTCAACTGCTTTTTCTGCATCAGTCAAGATGATCATGTGGTTTTTGTCCGTTAGTTTATTGATAAATGGCATATGCATTACTTGATGTTCAGATGTTAATTCAACATTTCCGTCCTGGGGCCAAATCCCACTTGGTCATGGTGTCTAATTCTTTTTATGTATTGCTAGATTCTGTTTGCTAGTATTTTGTTAATTTTTTTTTTTTTTTTTTTTTTTTTTTACATCAGGCAGAGTTTAAACTACCTGAAAAAGCTGAGCTCAAAGCCAGTGGGAGAGGGAAAAAAATCTTATGGTGAGGAAGTGGAGTTAGAACCCTGATTTCTTTCTTTTTTTTTTTTTTTAATTTGAAATGTTTTTTTTAAAAAAATCTTTGTTTTTGAAAGTATTACACAGGTCCTCCTTGCTCCTCATTAACCTCTTCCAGCCTGCTCCCCAGCCACTCCTCTCCCCAAACCCAGATTTCTAACCCTCATTTCCCTTCCAGGAACCTAGTGTGAGCAATAGCGCCTCCAAACTTTTATAGAGTGGGTGCCGTGAGCCAGGCCTCGTGCCTGATGCCAGGGGTAAAGAAGACCGTCACCACGCTCAGGCATAGACAATAACAACACAGCCTGGGAGAACAACTGTACGGGGGCCCGTGGGGCTCAGGAGGGGAACGTGTTGGTTGGAGGCATTCGGAGAGGCTTCTCTGGAGAAACAGATTCTGGGTAGGCCTTGAAGGATGAGCATTCGCTGTGAGGGGCCGATGAGGTAGTAGCATGTGAGATCATCTGTAAAATGTAACAATGTCGCAGAGAGTGGTCTTTATTATTACGGTATTATGATGCTAAAAAACCAACAACCCCAATTAGACTAATAGCTTAATAGCTACTGGTCTGCCTAGGAAAGGTTTTTGCCAGAAGCACTGGTAAATTCCTATGCAATTTTTAAGACAAGTTTGCTAGGATTGGAATCAGACACAGAGTAGGGGGCAGGGTAGAGGAGTCCTTCTGAGTGCAGGCTTTGGTATCAGACCCGCCTGGCTCCAAGCCCTACTGTCACTCGCTCTCCAGGTGCCCATCTGTGGGATGGGGGTGACGCTATAAGAAGGTTAAATGACATGTATGGATGGAGTTGGTGGCTCATGGTGAATGCTCTGTAAATGACAGCTACTGCTCAAGGGGAAAGGACTCACAGCTCCTAGGGCTCAAGCTCTAGTGAATTCAGTTTTCCTCTTGAAAAGGTATTTTTCCTTTCTTTTTGTTTTTATTTGCCACCCAGTAGCCAAATATGTAACATCGAGGAAATGTTTTTTCTTGGCCCTTACCTTTCTTTTCAGTAAAATCTCTTTAGATTGTCTTTACAAGACCTGTCAAGGGAAAGGTTTTTAAAAATAGTGCAATGCAAGCCTAAACCACAAAGATGCTCACCTCAATGTTGTTTGCCATGGGGAGGCGGAGAGCAGGAAATGACATAGATGTCCGAAAAAAGATGATTGTTGAAACATATTACGAGACTTCCTTCAATAGGGCTGTAAACAGTGAAGAATACAGGTCCCATGAGAACCAGATTATTTTTCTCTCATTGAATGATGACTCTCTCAGCACCCAAAACAATACCTGTCATATAGTAGGTGTGTGGTTTCATTAAAAGAATGAATAAAGAAATGCGGTAAGTTAATTTCCCAGGGACATCCTGGAGGAACGCCATTGACTATTGTTGCGCTGCAAGGCATGTACAAATGGACTAGAAGAGCCAGCAGTGGTTTCGAGAGGCTGTGGATGGGGGGAGCAGGAAAGTCAAGATTTTAGAGCAGTGGTTCTCAACCTTCCTAATGCCGCGACCCTTTAATACAGTTCCTCATGTTGTGGTGACCCCCAACCATAAAGTTATTTTTGCTGCTACTTCATAACTGTAATTTTACTACTGTTATGAATCGTAATGTAAATATCTGATATCCAGGATGTATTTTCATTGTTACAAATTGAACATAATTAAAGCATAGTGATTAATCACAAAAACAATATGTATTTATATATGTGTTTTCCGATGGTCTTAGGCGACCCCTGTGAAAGGTTCGCAACCCACAGGCTGAGAACCGCTGTTCTAGCGAGAACAGAGCTACCAAGCGGGATGTTTGAGGGTGTTTACTGGATGACGCGCAAGGTAAGTCTCTCCTGCACGGCTCACAAAGTCTTCAGTAAAATATACGGTGCCTGGCAGTGCTTTGGGGATTGGATGTTTTTTGAAGGGTGAAATGAAATACAGAGGCTGGCCTCAATCAGAGAATACCCATGGGCATCCAGTCACATCTGAGTATCATAATGTAGAAGGAAATTTAATGATGTGGAAAGATGTCCACAATATATGGTTAAGGAAAATAATTGGGTGCAGGACCGAATGTGCGATTGCAACCCCGTTTTGGTTAAAGTAGAAAAACATGTGTTCTTGTTGAACCGGTGAGGTTCAGGAATATTTTCCCTTTATGATTATTTATGCTTTGCATTTTCTTTAATGAACATGTAATGCCTGTGAAATTAAAAATAATGTGAAGCACTCAATGAGCTTGAGCTGTCTTTACTGCGTTTGCCTGGCTGGTAAAGAAACTGAGCTGCAGCTGAAGTGACATTGTCAAGGTCAAGCCAAGGCAGAGTGGCCCATTGATTCATGGCCAGTTCGGTGACCTTTCCATTTGACTGGAAGGAAATACCTCCCCAGTCGTGTTCTGAGTGCTTCGGACACACACCATCTGAAATATCTGGAAAAAAAAATAGGAGCATTCTCTCTCCCGTTCACTCCCTTTTTGCTAGATTCCAGGAATTATGTTCAGGAGAGTGCCAGTGGTTAGAAGTGCATTCCTCCTTCTCCCATTTCAAAGGACACTCACCAGGTTTCCTTTTGCACTTGGGTCAGTACAATGACCCTCCAGCTCCTCTGGCAGAGAGTCATGTCAGCAGGATGGGCGGTACGCCTCCTGCAGATTAGCCGGTTGTAATCTGTGGCTCATATCTGCAGATAAAATTTTTTCTATAAACATGTCTGTTCAGTGAGAGGGACAACCAGAGAGACAGAGACAGAGGGGCAGCCAGGAAGCATACCTTGGGCATACACTTCCCGCTCAGGCGCTGAAAGGGCCCTTTGAGATCACCTGTGTCATCAGCCACGATTGGAGAAACTGAGGCTCGGGTGGCAGAGACCAATGCAGCACAGCCAGGGCCAGAACCCAGGTGGTGTTTGCTCCCTAAGCATCTCTCACGCCTCCTTTCCTGTCCTTCTTCCCACGTCTGTCACAGGGATGCCACAACACCTCCCAGCGGATCTTCCTTTGGCCCAGGGCTGGGTCACAAAGGGTCCTATAACCCACATTGAGGAATCTGGACTTTAACCAGGGGCAACGAGACACCGTGGAAGAAGTTTTAGTCGGAAGGGCAGTGGGTCAGATTGTAGATTTCAGGTGGCCACTGAAAGCCTCTGCTATGCCTGGAATGAACTTCCTAGGTGAGAAGTTGGAGTGGACTCAGGGAAACCACTGAGGGAGCTGCTGGAATCATCCAGGGGAGAATCGATGGCAGCCTGGACCAAGGCTGTGGCAACGGAGACAGAGATACGTGGGTGGTCTCCTTCACTCCTTCAGGCCCTCATTGATCTCCTTCGGCACTTACAGTCAGTACCACCCAATGTAATACCTAGTGATGGGCTTATATTTGTTAGGACTCTTAGGTATGATTGCACAGAAACCCAACTCAACTAGCTCAAGCTCAACACTGTTGAGCAGTGTTAGGCATATGGTATGTGTTCGGTGAATGATGAATGAATGAGAGAATGAATGGCTCTCGACTCCTAGACCATTGTTTTTGCTACTACACATTAGGCAATATTGACCTTAAGCCTAAATTCCATAACCCTGAGCACTCTAACGGCCAGCTATTCTGGGCTTCCACCCAGCTCAGGAATCCCCTCCACAACATGCCTGACGGATATCCATTTGGCCTGTCTTTGGAATTCTCCAGGGACAGGATACTCACTACTTCAAAAAGCAATCCGTACTTGACACAAACAATAGGTGCAAATTTTTAAGCTCATCTTTATTGAAGCATAATTTACATATGATAAAATGCACCAATTTAAGTGGAAAATTCAGTGAGTTTAGCAAATGAATACAGTTAGGTAGCCACCACCACAATACAGTTTAGAACATCTCCGTTGTGTCAAAGAGTTTGCTTGTCCTCCTTTGTAGTCAATCTGCTCTTCCCACCCCTGGCCTCTACTTCCTGTCACGATAATTTTGTCTTTTCTAGAATTCCATTTGAAAGGAGTTTATACTATTTAGTCCTCTGAGTCTGGCATGTGTCACTTAGCATAATGCATTTGAGATTCATCTATGTTATTGCATGAAACCTGCTCCTTTTTGATTGCTGAATAGTATTCCATGGAATGCTTTTAGTACGATTCGTTCATTCGCTCAGTTTGTTTATTCAACCCACCATTTGGGTTCTTTCCAGTTTTTGTTATACAGTGGGGCCTTGACTTACGAGTTTAATTCGTTCCGAGACCGAGCTCGTTAAGGAGCTCATTAACTCAAATTACTCTATCAACTCAATGCAAAAAATCGGGAGAGAGACAGCTGGTATCTCAAAAAACTCGTTAGTCGGGACACTCGTAAGTCAAGGCCCCACTGTATTGCTAACAAAGCTGCTACGATAATTTACATATGCACTTATGTACACCTACTTTTTAAACATTTCTATTTTATAAATACCTAGAATGGGATTTCCGAGTCATATAGAAGGTAAAAGTTTAACTTCTAAAAATTTGCAAACCTATTTTTCAGAATGGCATCATTTTACATGTGTATCATTTTGTATTCCTTTCAATATTGCCTGAGAATTCCAGTTGCTCCACATTGCCGCAAACACTTGATATGTTTTAAAATTTTTAGTCACCATAGGGAATGGGTAGTGGTATTGCACTGTGATTGACATTTGTTTCCCTAATGACTAATGATGTAGAGCACCTTCCTATGTGCTTACTTGCTATTTAAAAAAAAAAAAAAAAAGATGTAATTTTAGAAACAACATTTTCTGCTGTTAGAAATCTCCAAGTTCTATGGCTTTATTTCAATGTAACAAATATCTCCTGACCACTTACTTTATGTCATTCACTGTGAGGTCTGATTTCTCTAACATTGAGACCCATTCCCTGACTAGAGGCACCAGCTATGTCCTGATTACTTACTTAGAGGTTTGTCAAAACAAAGACAGAAAGATTTAAAACCAGACGAATAGATGGGGGAGAACAGGTTGTGGAAGAGTTCAGCTCTTCTTCATTTGGGCAGAACTTGGGTAGAAAACAGCTTGGGTAGAAAAATTAGAAGCAGAAAGAATTGAGAAGTTTTATTTTCATTGACATCCTCACTCCAGAATGGGTGCTCACCCTTCCCCATCTTTCTGTTCCCTGCTACCTTAGATTTGGGCGTGGTGACACCAGACTGCCAGGCTGTCTGGCTTTGGGCCCTGGCTGAGCAAACCCAGGGAAGCTTATTGAGCCAAATCCAGATCCTCAAAGCACCTCAGCCATGTGGCCCTCTCGCTTCAGCCTGGACCCGTGTGGTCTTGCATGGCCTACAAGGCACACGCCAGTAACAAAAGGCTCAGACTGTTACAAGGGTAACACGAGTGAGCTCAAATCCACTGACAGATGAGGAAACAGGCTTAGATAGGACCGGTTGCCTCCGGGCACAGAATGTGGCAGAGCTAAAATTTGAACTGACTTTTTAAAAACTCCAACTTCTATCTTTGTCTTTGTTTCTTTCATCTTCCTACCACTTCACCAGAGGCATTTTCTTTAATTAAGCCCAATATCAATATACTTCTTTTATGGGCCAATTTTTTTAAATATATACATTTTTTTTTATTGATTTCAGAGAGGAAGGGAGAGGAAGAGATTGAAACATCAATGATGAGAGAGAATCATTGATCAGCTGCTTCCTGTATGCCCCCCACTGGGGATAGAGCCTGAGACCCAGGCATGTGCCCTGACTAGGAATGGAACTGTGACCTCCTGGTTCATGGGCTGACGCTCAATCACTGAGCACATCAGCTGGGCTATATGGGCCAATTTTGAAAAGGAATAAGGAGGAGGAGGAGAAGAAGAAGAAGACCCAGTCCCTGGTCTTGAACTTATAAAATTTTCTCACTGAAGGTATTAGTGTATTAATAAAGGTAAGGTAAGCACAGAAGACAGGTAAGCACACTCCTTCCCACTAGGGGTGATTAGGGAGAGGCGGTGGGTAGGTAGGACAGGGGGCTCAAGGAACCTTCCACCCTGAACTCTGACATCACAGAGATGCAGGCAGGGTGTCATTGATTTATCACACGCTCATTGAGCACCTACTTGAGTGGCCCAGACACTGAGATGGCCATGAACCAGACAGACATGGTCCTTATCTCAAGAATCTTACAGAATGAGGACAAGTTCACTATTTTTCTCTTGGCACCTTATATCAAAAATATATACCCACCTCCCTGGCCAGTGTTGCTCAGGTATTAGAATGTCGGCCTGTCCATCAAAGGTTCTTGGATTTGATTCCTGGTCCAGGGCACATACCTGGGTTGTGGGTTCACTGTCCCCCACCCCCCATTATTGTGGTGGGTGCTGGAGGCACCTGATCAATGTGTCTCTCACATCCATATTTCTCTCTAACTGACTCTCTAACTCTCTCTCTCTCTCTCTAACAGGCTCACATCTGACACTTCTCTGTACCCCTGTGGAGTGGACATCTGTCATTTCTGCCTACTCACCACCTCTCTCTCTGGTAAAGGCTCCTGATTTCCCCATATTATATTGACAACTTTTTCCGTGTGTCATGGACCCCTGGACAGTCTATAGAAGCCTAGTGACCTCTCCTCAGATTAATGTTTTTTAAATACATAATATCAACAATATGTGATTTAAAAGAAGTCAATTATATTGAAATAGTTATCAAATGATTAGAAGAACAAATTTATAATATAGTAATATATTTCTTTATCAACACATTAAATAATAAGACCTAGCTGGTCTAATAACTACCATCATTTCAAAATAGTGATAAACATAAATAGCATTTTGAGACATCTATGACAACTGTGATATAAAATGAAATATCTGTGGTTTCTATTGATGTTAAAGTTATGGGTACTTTTACTAATTTACTATGACTTATTTGCTACATTTATAATAGAAGGAAATGCTAAATTTCAGTTAAAAGTTAGCAAAAAGAGAGAGAGATAAATTTTTCCCATTCAAATGAATGGTCTGTTGTTAAGAAACCTTGGCTTGGGGGTTTATATAAAGCTGCTTGGCCGAAACCGGTTTGGCTCAGTGGATAGAGCGTCGGCCTGCGGACTGAAAGGTCCCAGGTTCGATTCCGGTCAAGGGCATGTACCTGGGTTGCGGGCATATCCCCAGCGGGGGATGTGCAGGAGGCAGCTGATCAATGTTTCTCTCTCATCGATGTTTCTAACTCTATCTCTCTCCCTTCCTCTCTGTAAAAAATCAATAAAATATATTTAAAAAAAAAAAAAAAAGCTGCTTGATTCCTGGATTCAGAAGTAGGCATGTAACCCAGTGCTGGCCAATCAAAGCAGCGATTGACTTAAGGATGGGCATTTGAGCCAAACTGATGCAATCAGAATGAATTCTGGACTTTTGCTGGACACTTGGGACAATTCCTTCTGCTGGACTTGCTAAGGGGATGGGGCTTAGTGTTGGAGCACACCACCTTGCCATCACCAAGATGCAGAATGAACCAAACAGATAGGAGAGCAGAACGGAGAAGTGATCATTCACATCTCCTTGGCAACATTCCTCCTTTTAATGTGTTAATTACGAAAGCCAATACATTATCTGTTAAAGCCAGTGTGAGTAGGGTTTTCCGTCACTGCAACAAGAACAGTTACAACTAATAGAGTCTTGCAAAGTTTAGCAGAATGCCTGACACAAAGTAGTTTGCTGATGAAAGAATGATGAATGGATTTCAAATAGTGTAGCCACATGATTAATATTATTTGCTCAACTGTTACATGCAGATCTGGCTTGATTCTGTATTAAAAGGTGAAGGATAGCCGAAACCGGTTTGGCTCAGTGGATAGAGCATCGGCCTGTGGACTGAAGGGTCCCGGGTTCGATTCCGGTCAAGGGCATGTGCCTGGGTTGCGGGCGCATCCCCGGCGGGGTGTGTGCAGGGGGCGGCTGGTCGATGTTTCTCTCTCGTCGATGTTTCTGACTCTCTATCTCTCTCCCTTCCTCTCTGTAAAAAATCAATAAAATATATTTAAAAAAAAAAAAAAAGGTGAAGGATATACTCCAAGTAAGCATTCCATTGGTTGAATGAATAACGGAAAGTGTCCACTGTCATCCTTTCCTATCCCCAGTTTTGCATATTCATCAGTGACATCACCAGGACCATATAACCTCCTGGAGACATCACCTGGAGAACACCAATCTAGAATTAGGGCAGATAACAGGTACAAATCGGGGCCGTGGCACACGCGCCCTGGGGAGGACCACACAGCAATGTAAAGGAATCAGGTAGATCTGTATGTACCGATGTAAAAAGACCTCCAAACACATTAAGAAGAAAATCACAAAACAGTAATTACAATAAGGTTCCATTTTCATTAAAAACAAAATCTCCCATGCAAAACTTTGAGCTTCTTTATACATAATAAGTATGTAAATCAAAGAAAAGTTCTGAAGGGCCACTCGTGAAACACAATCGGTGGGCACCTCTGAGGAGGGAGTGTTATTGGGTGGGCTGGTCACAGAAACTTATCTGTTCCTTGTGTAATTTACACTTTTTATACAGGAATAAAATAAATATGGGCCACTTGTGTAAATTTAAAATGGAAAAATAATATAGCAACTCTGATAGAAGCTGTTTTTTGTTTTGTTTTATCCTCTGTGGTATCTGTCAGTATTCTCAGGAAAGCTAAAGAGCAGGGATGTGCCCATAATGTTCTGCTATGCCCATGACGCTGAGCCCATGATGCTGAGCCCATGACGCTGTGCTGTTGAGCCCATGACGCTGAGCCCATGATGCTGTGCTGCTGAGCCCATGACGCTGAGCCCATGATGCTGTGCTGCTGAGCCCATGACGCTGAGCCCATGACGCTGTGCTGCTGAGCCCATGACGCTGAGCCCATGACGCTGAGCCCGTAATGCTGTGCTGCTGAGCCCATGACGCTGAGCCCATGATGCTGTGCTGCTGAGCCCATGATGCTGAGCCCGTGATGCTGTGCTGCTGAGCCCATGACGCTGAGCCCGTGATGCTGTGCTGCTGAGCCCATGATGCTGAGCCCATGACGCTGAGCCCGTGATGCTGTGCTGCTGAGTCCATGACGCTGATCCCATGATGCTGTGCTGCTGAGCCTATGATGCTGAGCCCATGACGCTGTGCTGCTGAGCCCATGACGCTGAGCCCATGATGCTGAGCCCATGATGCTGTGCTGCTGAGCCCATGACGCTGAGCCCATGATGCTGAGCCCGTGATGCTGTGCTGCTGAGCCCATGACGCTGATCCCATGATGCTGTGCTGCTGAGCCCATGATGCTGAGCCCATGACTCTGAGCCCATGATACTGAGCCCATGACGCTGAGCCCATGATGCTGTGCTGCTGAGCCCATGATGCTGAGCCCATGATGCTGTGCTGCTGAGCCCATGACGCTGATCCCGTGATGCTGTGCTGCTGAGCCCATGACGCTGATCCCGTGATGCTGTGCTGCTGAGCCCATGACGCTGATCCCGTGATGCTGTGCTGCTGAGCCCATGACGCTGAGCCCGTGATGCTGTGCTGCTGAGCCCATGATGCTGATCCCGTGATGCTGTGCTGCTGAGCCCATGACGCTGAGCCCGTGATGCTGTGCTGCTGAGCCCATGATGCTGAGCCCATGACGCTGAGCCCGTGATGCTGTGCTGCTGAGTCCATGACGCTGATCCCATGATGCTGTGCTGCTGAGCCTATGATGCTGAGCCCATGACGCTGTGCTGCTGAGCCCATGAAGCTGAGCCCATGATGCTGAGCCCATGATGCTGTGCTGCTGAGCCCATGACGCTGAGCCCATGATGCTGAGCACGTGATGCTGTGCTGCTGAGCCCATGACGCTGATCCCATGATGCTGTGCTGCTGAGCCTATGATGCTGAGCCCATGACGCTGAGCCCATGATACTGAGCCCATGACGCTGAGCCCATGATGCTGTGCTGCTGAGCTCATGACGCTGAGCCCGTGATGCTGTGCTGCTGAGCCCATGACGCTGAGCCCGTGATGCTGTGCTGCTGAGCCCATGACGCTGATCCCGTGATGCTGTGCTGCTGAGCCCATGACGCTGAGCCCGTGATGCTGTGCTACTGAGCCCATGACGCTGAGCCCGTGATGCTGTGCTGCTGAGCCCATGACGCTGAGCCCGTGATGCTGTGCTGCTGAGCCCATGACGCTGATCCCGTGATGCTTTGCTGCTGAGCCCATGACGCTGAGCCCGTGATGCTGTGCTGCTGAGCCTATGATGCTGAGCCCATGATGCTGTGCTGAACCCATGATGCTGTGCCCATGATGCCATGCTGTTTCCATAATGCCATGCTGTGCCCCCCATACCTTGCATGCCTGTGAGGCCATGCCTTTTCCCTGGGTCTGCAGTTCTGGCTGCTCCAGGAGCCAAGGAGATTCCACCCCGTAGAAAGCGGCCCTGGGGTGGCCTACTGACCTGGATTCCCCTCTCAGTATCCTGACTCCAACCACCTCTGCTGCCAAACTTCACGTGGCCCAGACGATTTCTCCCGCAAACGCAAACGGGAGAGGGAATCAGAGCACCTCACAGTCAGGGCAGAGGCCCGGGGAAGACACCATCTGAGGCATGTTCGGGGTGGCTGATCCAGTGTAAGCCCAGCATTGTGCAGACTGGGACTCTGAGTCTCAGAGTGGAGAAGAGAATTATCCAAATGTGAATTCAGTGCCAGAGGGACTCCAACCTGGGTCCCAGTGAGAGCTTATTTTATGGGAGATTCCCTAAAGGTCCACCATCATAGCTATTCCGTTATATTGAGATCTTGAGTCAACAAAATATTTGTTACAGTGTGTAACTGTTATTTAAATAACACATTTAGCACCTGAAACAGTTTATCAGAGGAGCTGGTTTTTAATATAAAAAGCAGAAAGCCAGCTACATTTTACTTTATTTATTGTAAGAACAAAATTGTAACAACACAAGTGAAAATATTAAAAGGAATTATTTCTGCCATTCTAATCATCTTTCATTTGTTCACATTTAGTTCACTCTAAAATACATACTGTACATGTGCATTTATGCATAGAGCTATAATCATTTACAAATGTTTTATAATGCCGTTTCACTTTATGTTGTTCATGTTTTTCTGGAGGTTTTCGGTATAGCGTTCTACCTTCTGCAGAGTATTTCATCATACATAACTGCATTGTCACTGCTCTTATATTATAAACTACTTTAAACATACAGAAAAGCATAAGGAACAATACACTGCACAGATTCAGCAAACATTAATATTTAAAAATATTTTTGAGGTTTGTTAAGGAAATTAAACATTACAGGTATCATTGGAGCTCTCTTCTGTACAATGTACTCTACCACCCCCCACCCCCCCCCACCCCCCCACCCAGGACAAGCTACATAGATTGCAAGGCCCAGAGCAAAATGAAAATGCAGGGATGTTTCAAAAATCATTATGAATTTTAAGACGGTGACTTCAGAGCATTCCACCCAGCACAGGCCCTTCTAAGTGCAGGGACCGGTGTGCCTGCGCAGGTCGCACCCCCCCTGCTGTCAGCTCTGACTCCCCCTCTCCTCTGCCTTTTCTAATACTGATCTGGGTCTCTGCGGTCCCATCTTTATGCTTTTTCTTCATATCCATGTATTCACCAGCATTGTGGAGTATTATTTTGTGTATTTAAAAATATTGCCTAAGTGGCATAATCCTGTATGTGTCCTTAGGCTGCTTGCTTATCTCACGTGTTGTTTCTGTGATTTATCTGTGTGGATTCGTGTAGATTTTATTGATTTTCACTGTTGTCTAATATTCCAGTGTGTGATCTCACCACAGTTCATTTTTCCAGTACCTTTTTTTTTTTTTACCACAATTAAAAACACTGCAGTGAACACAGCTCTTTGTGCACGTGTGAGCTTTTGTCTGCTGTGTGTAACTCGGTGCACAACCCAACTGTCTGTCTTCCTAGATGTTGAGATTATTTCCAATATTTTTGCTTGGCATCAGTGTGTTGTGCTTGTATGTCTCCACTTGGATGGCCCACAGTCATCTGAAAACCCCCCCACAGGGACTCCCCCGCCCCCACACACACGTTACCTCTCCTCTAAGACCCATCATACACTGAAGACAGAAGCACCACTTTTACCTATGACCCAAGCCTAGTGTTTCCCACTCCAAACAATGGCTGTAACACAGGGGTGGGCAAACTTTTTGACTCGAGGGCCACAGTGGGTTCTTAAACTGGACCGGAGGGCCGGAACAAAAGCATGGATGGAGTGTTTGTGTGAACTAATATAAATTCAAAGTAAACATCATTACATAAAAGGGTACGGTCTTTTTTTTTTTTTTTTTTTTTTTAGTTTTATTCATTTCAAATGGGCCGGATCCAGCCTGCGGGCCGTAGTTTGCCCACGGCTGCACACATCCTCTCCTCCACATCTCTCCTTCTTTCATTGTTTTAGCTCCGGCTCCACCTCTCCCCTGGGCTCCTCTCTCACCTCCTAACTGGTCCCTGATCCTCTCCAGCCCCACAACTTCCTCCATGGTGAGATCTGAACCCAGGTCCGTGCATGGTCCATGCTGACTGCATGCTGACTCGCCTCTCTCCTGCACATCATAGAGATCAGAGCTGTGAGTTACACATGTGAGTTACACATGAGCAAAGATTGTATCACGTGTGGGTCTGCAGTAGTGCGGGCATGTAGCAGATTCTAAAATATATACACTTTGATTCTATTTACTGAATCAAAGTATATATACATATATCTATCGAAGTATACATCATGCTATAGTTTTCCCATCGTTTGAATCAGACCCTTAGTATAAATTCCCCAAAGGAGCATTATTGATGACTTAGGGTAATGAATGCAAAGTTCAAAGCTCTTTGTAAGTGAACTTGAGCCACACAAAACTCTAGGTCCAGTAGTACAGATAGGATGATCCTCACCAAGGACTGATTTTCACAAGGTCCCAAAGCCAGTAAGTGACAGTGTAAACAACAGGTAGTCCAGTATTCTTGCCATCTGTTAGCCTTATTTGATAGGGACACTAAATTTAGATGTTGCCCTTTCATCTCAGTTGACTGTCTCTTTAAGTGTTGCTTTTCTGGTGTATACCCCCCGCCCCCCCCCCCACACACATACACACATAAATAAAATAAACTGATAGTATTTATGCTTCTATTTTAAAAAGTTCACATATCTGGGCCATTTTTTCTCCATCTATCAAATGGGCTTAAGAAGGGCCCTGTCTAGGATATTTTTGCTTTATGGGCAGATGAGGGAAAAAACACACATTTCTATGCCACGTTTTTATTCCACATTCTTGAACCTGGACAGTAAAGTCAGTGGCTAACATGCTCTGCACTGCCCCTCCACAGTCCGTAAGTCTTATCATTCGATGGAAGGTAGAGATGGCTTTCAGAATTAACAATACAATACAGGTGCCTTTTTAATTCATCTTGGCTGGAGTCCATGCCTCCTGGAGGGAAGCTGGGAAATCGGTGTGTGTCTGGCTCCCTGGCCTGGGTCATGGAATTACAGAGCTGTGGGTGGGTGGCTGGCAGGAAACCTCAGTGATTGTCCAGACTCACGTCCTACCTCCCTCACTCCTTCAACAAAAATTTACTAAGCACTCGTGTTGAATAGAACGTGGGCCGGGATGGCAGCTATGTTCACCAGTTTACCCATGGCACCGATCACAGTGGCTGGCGCACAGTAGGGGCTCCTTAACCATCTGCTGAATGATGAGTAGTTCCCTGCCACAGGTCGTCTAGGGGAGCGTGTTGAATGCAGATTCCCAGGCCCGCCACAGACCTCCTCCATAATAATCTCTAGCGACAGGGCCCAGGTGACTGTCATGCTCTCCAGAGTTGGAGAGCCACGGCTGTAGTGCATGTCTGATGAGAGCATCCTCCTATTACGAGAAGAGAGAAAATGCTGATGTTTTCACTTTTGAGCATTTGTCGGTAGTGTCTGTACTATTCAAGTCAAATAGGTTCATTTTGCTGTAGCCATTTCCGCGGAGCCTGGAGGAGTCTGGGCTTCACCCAGAGTATGCGCAGGGCGAGCTCTCACTAATCTCGGGAGAGGCGAGGCCAATAAAAAGGCTGAGGAGATAGGAGTTGAGCCACATGAAATCCAGGCTTGGCATTATTATTGTCCTTCACATGAAAGTCATAAAATAAGAAATGTGCCACCGTTCCTGGGAGTGGTTGCCTAGCGTGAGGTTTCTCTCAATCCCTTTCAAGGGGCTGTGCCGTGGACCAGGCACAGGCCTGGGTTCAGATCTCAGCGTGTCTCTAACTGCTGGGTCTTGGGCTAATCACTTTAACTCCTTTTAAGCTTTAGTTTCTTCAGTCACAGAATGGACATTGCAGTGTCAGATTCTCAAGATTGTCAAAAACAGTCTGAGAGGATACCAACTCAGGTGTCTGGCACATGCCCAGGACGGAAAAAACTGCACCGTTTGGGCTGCTACCTACAAACTGCCATCCTATTTCGGCTGGAAGGTTCAGCAGAGGGTCATTTAGCCCAGCCCTTTCATTTTCCAGGTGAGAAAACGGCCCTGGAGAGGGTAAGCAAATTGCTCTAGCGCCTTAGATGTCTTGAGAGCTTTTAATCTCAATGAAGAATTTCCAATTCCTCCGTGGACTAGAGGGGGTGATGAGGCTGGCGCTGTGGGTGGCCTTGATGAAGGAATTCCTGGGATAAGATGCTTTTGAAAAGGAAGCTAGATATCCCAGGTGAGGTGCCTTCCCACCCGAGTTTCCTGCCAGCCAGAAGTCCGTTCTGAGGACACAGTGATTAGGGCGAAAGTTCCTGCAGCTGGGCAATTTCTGGCCTTTCTATCAACCCCGGTTTTAAAGACAAACACCTTTGGGTGAGCACTGCTGAGGCCTTCCCTGGGAGGCCCTATCCGACCTAGCAGTGTCCATGGGCAGCAGCAGAACAGCAGGGCTTTGGGAGAGTTTGAGTCCTTAATGCTAATGGTGATGACACCGGTGAGGGGACCATGGGGACGAGCATTTCCTCTCTGCCAGGCTCAGGGTCAACAATTTATGTTACACGCATTGTTTCGTGCAAACCTCCCAAGATCCCCGGGTGGAGGGAACAGAGGCCCAGAGAGGTTAAGCAAGTGACAAGGGCACACAGCTGGTGAGCACCAGGATTCAAAGCTAGATCTACTGGAGTCCGGGGTAGCCAGCAGCCTGTAAGTGCTGGAAGCAAGGCAAGGAACACTGACCAGTGCTTTCAAGGGGTACATATTTTATTGCCACTTTTACAGATGAGGAAACAGAGGGCCAGAGAGGTTCGTGTATTTCCCATGAGGTCGGGCACCATGCCAAGCGTTTTACATATGTTATCTGCTCAGTCATCTTAACAGCCCCACGAAGTAACTCTATGATCCCCATTTGTGTAGACGAGGAAACTGAGGCCTGAGACGAAATGACTTCCTGAGACGAAATGACTTGTTGGGGTTCAACACTCAGCAGTCTGACTAGAGGGCCCATGTGCTGAACTTTCTGAGTTGCCCAAGATTGGAACACAATATGGCAGGCCCGGTCCGGCACCTAGGACTCCTGACTCCCAGGCTAGATGTGAACTCTCTGTTGGATGCATTGTTCCTTAAAAGTGCATTGGCCCAAAGCCCAAAGAGTGAAATCACACCCTGCGGTTCTGGGAAGTTCAGATGGGAGAAGGAGGCTCTTTCTTGCTCTGGTGTTCAAGTCTGAGCAGGTGTACTGGGACTCTCCCCGATTCCTCCTCTGGCTGGGAGGGAGTCCACGCTAGGGCAGGGTGGGGCAGCCCTGGGAGTGTAGGTGGGGGAAGAGCAGGAGGCAGGTCTAAATCTTCCCGCCTTCCTGATTTTATCCTGGCCGTGCCCTCATCTCCTGCCTGGCAAACCGCAGATCATGATGATGAGAGTTCAAGGCTGGAGCCAGGAAGCCTGAGTTCAGGTTCTGGCTCAGGCACTCACTCTATGTGCACTTTTGACTCTGGGCAGGTTTCTTATCTATACAGTGTGTGGTGCTGGGAGTGGGTGGTGGGAATCAAAACCATCCTGGTTTTTAGCTAACGCATTATTTATGAACTGCCCACTATGTGCCAGGCACTGGAGACATGGCAAGTTGAAAGCAGATTCAAGCCCTGCTTCCATGGGTCTTGGAGTCTCGTAAGGAGAGATGTAGATCAAATTTTTACTGAAACAAATGTAAAATGGCAAATGGGACCAAGTGTTTTAAATGAAGGTCTGCGGAGCTAAGAGAGCCCATGATGGTGGGGGTGGGGAAAGAGGGATTGGGTTGACAGTCTGAGGGGCAGTAGGGGGAGGATGCCCTGAAGATGTGGTTATAAGGTGAATGGTCACTGGGCAGGGGACAGTACTGGGTGTGTAGAGGCCCATTATGAGATGGTTCATCCGAAGAACTTAGAGAAGGCGGGTGGCCCTGGGGAAGTCAGCAGAAGCCTGGACACTTCAGGATGTTGTGGGCCATGGTAAGAGAGGTTATTGTTTTTCTTTGATTGTTGTTTTGGAAGAGGTTTCGGGGATTGAAGGAAGACTTGAGAGAGAGAGATCGCCAAACTTAACAGAATATGAATCAACACATCTTCAAGTTAAAGGGGAAAATGCCACCCCTTCCGAGGAGCCTTCCCTGATTTCTCCACCTTTGGACTATGGTATCCCTCCTCCTCTGGCTTTAGAGAAACTCTGAGGCAGTCTGACCTAGGCTTTGTCTTTCATCTACTGTAGTGTACTACAGCTTCAAACGCGGCCCTCGGCTTTCCCGGGCCTCAGTTTCCCCATCAGTGCAGAAGCAGGTTGTTTAGACGGACCCGCCCAGCGCTAAGGCAACGTGATTCGCTCTGGCAAAACCTGGGGGCTGCCCGCATTGCTGCGCAGAAATCGGGCTGCAGGCTGGGGCACCGTCACCCCGTTTCAGGAGCTGTTCTCCCGGCCGGGGGGGCCGCCGGCTGGGATCACGGTTCCAGACCTGGAGCAAGAAAGTGGGGGCGCGACCCCCGGCCGGCTCCGGCACCGCGCGGCCCCGCCCCCGCAGCCAGCGGGCCCTGCGGCAGCCGCGGCCCGAGCTCCGCCCTCCGCCTCCCTCGCTCCCTCCCCCGCCTCCCTCCGTCGCCGGCTCGCTCCCTCCCCCCGGCCGGCTCGGCGCTGACTCCGCCGCACGCTGCAGCCGCGGCTGGAAGATGGCGGGGAACGACTGCGGCGCGCTGCTGGACGAAGAGCTCTCCTCCTTCTTCCTCAACTATCTCGCCGACACGCAGGTACGGCCCGCCGGGGCCGCGGGCCCGGGGCCAGGGTGCTGAGCTGCGGGGGTTGCCGCCGCAGCCGCGGAGGCTGGGAGACAGCGGTGGGCGCATCGAGGGGATAGGGGGTTCCAGGCTGCAGAGCCCCCTGCCATGCACCCGGCGAGACGCTCCGTTAGGGGGGCAGGGGGCTGGCGGTGCCCCGCGCTAGCCGGAGCGTGGTGGGCGCTAGGCTGCTGAGGAGGGTCTAGCCTTGGTCTCTTGGAATCCGCCCCCCCTCCCGCCGGCAGAGCTGGAGGAGGGGGGTGTACCGCGTTTCCTCGGGGAGGTGGAGCCGCGCCAAGGTGTGGGGGACCCTCGGGCTAGCTCCGGGTGCTGGAGGCGCGCCCTCAGGCTCCCGGCACTTGCTGCCGTACTTTCACGTGGACTTGTGGCCCCGGCACGGGCGCCTACCCCCGTCCTCGGAGTCACCTGCTCTTCCAGTCTCCAGTCCCCCCTCCACTCCCCATCGGCCCAGCGCTCCTCTTCGGCGCCCGCAGCGCGGAGTTTGCTGCCAGTTGCCCGCTGAAGGCATAGGGGTCTACGGGGCACGTGGACATGCGGGCGGGTATAGCACCTTCCTGGTTGCGCTACTCGGCGGAGCGCCCGGGGTGGGGGTGGGAGGCCGGCAGGATGGGGGCGGAAAGACTGTCTGGGGGCGCCTGGGTCCCCCTGCGGCGCGCGGCCCCGGTGCGCGCTCGGCGATGCTGGGGGAAGGGAAGACGAGGCGGCAGTCCTGGCTCTGGGAACCCCACCGGCGACACGCGCGTGACAGGAGAGGGTGCTCTGGTGTGCCGGGGGTGGGGGGGAGGAGTGGGCGCCGAGGAAACTGGTGACTTGGAGACCGAGGCGGGGGGCAGGGGACGGGGGCTGCTGGTTCAAGCAGCCACCGAAAATGCCTGAACACGGCGTGCGCGCCCCCCACCCCTTCCGTGGTTTACCCAGCCCCCTGCCTGTTGAAAGCGTAAAGTTTGGCCCCATAGTTAGGGCTTTTTCTCTGGGCGCCAGGCTGCGGGAAGCCGGGAGAATGGGGATGCGGCGGAGCCGAGAATGAGACCCCGGATGCGGGCGCCCGCCGGGCCGAGGAAGAGGGGCCGCCCGGCGGAACCGGGCGCGGCTCCCGAAGGCTGGTCTGGTACCTGGAGCCGGAGCGCCAGGGCCGGCTCGTTTTGCATAACATTGAAAGGGAGGGGGGGAGGCGGAGGGGGCGGGGGTAGGAGGGCCGAGAGGGAAACTTTGCTTCTTGTTGTAATCTGCCTGTCTTTGGGCGGCAGCAGCTGTCATGGGACCGGTGGGCGGGGAGAGGCTTGCAAGCCGACTCCTAAGCCGAGAGACGCGACTTGGAGGGGACGCAGCGGCCGAGAGGTTCAGCTCCGGGCGGACTCCGGGAGGCGACTCCCGGCTGGCGGCTGGGATGGCGCGGCGTGGCTGGGTGTCGCCGCGAGGAAGCCCGCCACGCGCCGGAGAAGGCCAGCCCTCGCCCCTTGCGGACGTCCATGCGTCAGGAAGCCGCGGGGCCTCGTGGTCGGTGGCGGGTGCGCTTGGGTGGGTTCTGGTCAGGGGCCGAGGGGGCTGGTGACGGGCGATCGCGGTCCCCAGGGCGAGGGGGAGTGTGTGCCGAGTGGGCTGCGCGCGGGGGTGTGTGTTGGTGTGCACACGCCGCGCGCGCCGGGCGCGTCCCTTTACCTCTGACGAAACCGCAGTGGAGCTTCGGTGGCGGTCGCCGGGCGCCGTCACACGCCCGGAGCGCAGAGCCCAGGTCTTCGCGGACTGCAGAGCCCAGTCCCAGCACCACCGCGGCTCCCCTGGCCTCCCACCCCCCGCGGACCACGGGGACCGAGGGGACAGAGTTGCCCCTGGGAAAGTTCTGTCCTCAGCCGGCGCACTTGTCTGGGAGTGTTTCCAAGCCTCTCGACTAAGACGCGGGTGAAGGAAGCCTGAAATAACCGGAGACTTGTTCAGGGGCCCAGAGCAAGAACTGACCGTGTTGGACCCGACTCCAGGTTTTAACTCCATCTTCAGTGGTCTTTGGCTCACCAATAATTAATTATTTGCCCTGCTCGCCGCCCAGCGGGCCTATCCGGTAGGGATATTTCACCCAAGGAAACTAGAAAATTGGGTAATCAGGTGTCAGCAGAAGAAGTGCAGTGAAAGTTAATCTGGGACGTTTGCTTTTTTTATTTCACCACGTGACAGGCTGAGGATCTTCTGGCGATCCTTGCCGGCCCAACTTGGGAAATGTAATCGATAGGGAGAGCTTTGCAGCCGTCCCTAGAAGGCTTAGGGAGCGCAGCATGAGAGGACTCGGGCGGGCCATCGCCAGCCGCCTCATTTTACAGTTGGGGTTAGAGGCTGTGAGGGGTGAGCCACTTGTGCAGGACCATGCAGCCAGTGGGTGACAGAGCCACCCAGGGCTCCTGACTCCAGGTCCTGTGTGTTACCTCGAAATAGCACTGGACTTGGAGTCAGAAGGCCTGAGTGGAGTCGCCTTCCCCACTCTCTGGCTGGGTGACCCTGGAGCAAGCCTTTTGAACCCTGGGAGCCTCCCTTTCTCCATCTGTCAAATGGGGCTGGTGGTGTCGGTAAGAGCAGCGAAGGGCCTGCCTGGTGGTGGGGGTGAGCGCTCTTTGCATGTGAGATGTCTGGTTTCTGCACTTCTCTTTCCTCCCCAGACCCTTCCTCTCCGTCCTCTTCTCCCATGGGAAGGGGTGGGGTAAGTGAATAAAAAGGAAATATACGTGTTGTCTTTATCCAGAAGACTTAAGTTGTCTTTGGTGGCTAATCCAGGGTTAGGTCGAGGGAAGCGTTCTGTTTAGGAGACAACTTTTACTCATTCGGGCCAAAGTTCAGAAATCCAGCAGGCCAAGGATTGTGAAAGTTTCTTGGAAAGGTTTGGAACATGTATTCCAAAGGACTTCGGGTTGGCTTCACCTTTGCCCAGGCTGTGCCCCTTGCCTGCAATGCCCTCGTCCACCCATCCTGCATGGCCTCTTCTCGCCGGCCTTCCCAGCCTGGCTTGCCCTGCTTTCTTTCTCTTTCTTCTGGTTTTCTTAGTCTGTGTTATACCACCAGGCTCTTTGTTTGTGAGTCCTGTGTCCCAGGAAGATTCTAGAGCTAGAGTTGTGCCTTTCATCTCTTTGTGCCCCCACAGCACCTGTCCCTGTGCTGAGTTCCTTTGCTCGGCTCTTGGCCAGGCACATGAATTACAGGGGAAGCTCCCAGGCCCGCTGGGGAGACAGCTGGGCAGCGAGTATGAAGAGAGAGGAATGCAGAGGGCTGCAGCTGTGGGCAAGGACTTATGCTCCAAAGGCCACACCGTAAGCCCACACTAAATATGGGCTGTTTGAAGTCGCTTGGGACATCAATCATCCATGTCCGAAATGTCAGAGTTGGCAGGAACTTTATAAGTCATCTGGTCCAACCCCTTATCATTTGAAAATATTTTAATTGTAGAATTCATAGAAAATACTGGCAAGCATAGAGAAAGAAATTGAAAACATGTAATCTTACCCAGAGATAACCACTGTTAATTTTTATGTGTACTTCCAGACTTTTTTCTTTCCTCTAGATTCCTATTGATTATATCTTTGTAGAAAAATGGAGTCATTCTTTATATACTAATTGTAACTTGGAATCACACTGTCATAACTTGCTTTTTTCCCCCTTTTCCAAACAATATACTGTGACTACCTTTCCTCAATAATAAATATCCTACTTAATATCGTAATATCTTAATGGTTATATAGTATTTCTTTGAGGGTTGAGCCAAAATGTATTTAATCAGTCCTTTATTGTTAGTCATTTAAGCTGTTGTTTTTTTTATGTTTTTGCTATTGTAAGCTGTGCTGAAATGAATGTCTTTGCATATGTCTTCTTTCCTTCATTTAAATTCCTAGAAGTGAAATTACTCTGTCAAAGGAACTATGCAGGCGTTTGGTAAACACATTTCTGGATTGCTTTCTAGAAAGATTGTGCTGATTTCCACTCTTACCAGCATTGTGTGGGAATGCCTGGTTCGCCATTCCCAGATAACTCTTGGTATTTTCATTTTAACCAGTCTGTTCATCAATAAATTCTCTGTCACCCTTACTGTTTTAATGTGTATTTTTTTGATTACTTGTGATGCTCAACCTTTCCCCCATATGATTATGGATCATTTACGGTTCTGTTCTGTAAAATGCTGTGTTTGTAAAAACTCGGCCCATTTTTCAATTGGTATCCTCTCCCCTCATTGTTCTAAAACTGGATCTGAGCTCCCAGAAGGGCGCCCCCCCCCCCCCCCCCAATGGAGCATTGAAGCCCTGGTGTTCACTTGCAAGGTCTGGAATAGTGCTGCCTCCACAGCTGTGGAGGCAGGGCCGGTTTCTTTTCCAAGTCCAAGTTCTAGCCTAGCCATCTGTAGGACCAAGTTGAAGTTGCAGCCTTTGCTGGGTGCCTTTGTCCACCCTTCACCTGTGTGAGGTCAGGGGGAGTAACTTCTTCACCTGAGCCCAGAAGGGGACCTGTTTGCTGGCTTTATGAGAAGCCCAGAGGCTACTTTCACTGGGACTCTCTCACTGGTGCTAATGATGAAGATGCCTATGAACCCAGGAAAGGCAATAGCCCAGCAACTGGGCCCCGGGGTGGGGATGGAGGGGCTCATATTTCCCCTTCACCTTGGGGCCATCCTCTCCCAGCTGGTGCAAGCCAGCCAGCAGCTCCCCCATTACCAGGATGTGAGTCACCCTTTTCCTTCTCTCTGGAATAATAGGATACTGCTGTGGGTCAGAAGCAGCCTTGCAGATGGGGGCCTGGGCTTAGAAGTTAGGCCGTAACAAGAGCATTGCTGGTAACACTTCATCACTATTATCATCCGCAACGACATTTATTGAGCATCCTCTAGCTGCCACGCACTCTGTGGAACTTTCAATGTGCATCATTCTGTTTCATTCTCATAAAGATTCTACAACGAGTAGGTGCTATATCCCCATTAACTGGATGAGAATTGTAGTTTTCAGAGAACTCACTGACCAGCTGATGACTCTAACCTACACTACCTGTTGAGTAAGTAGCAAAAGCGGGATCAGTGGGTGAGGTTCCCAGACTGCTTGATTCCAAGCTCTGTGAAGATAGGGACAGCTTTCTATTGCTGTCTTCACTGTATTTCCAGCACCGTGAGCAATTGGAGGCACAGTGTATAGAGTGAAGACAGAACTCGGAAATCCCTTTGCTTCTCTGGCCTCAGTTTCTCAATTTGTGAAATGGGGCTGATAGGCCCTAACTCTCAGGGTTGGGCATTAGGTAATGTAATGTATATAAAACGAGCATCTGTCTGCTACTCAGAAAACTTGGCATTCTCTCTTTGAAGCACTTTAGAAAGGCAGCATCCAGTAGAGAGCTAACTCCCATCCATTCAGTCTTTAAAAAAAAAGTTTTTGTTGGTTTTAGAGAGAGAGAAAGGGGGAGGGAGAGAGAGATAGAAACATCGATGAGAGAGGAACATTGATCGCCTGCCTTCTGCGTGCCTCCCACTGGGAATTGAGCCCACAACCTGGGAATTGAACCACTGACATCTTGGTGCATGAGTCCACGCTCAATCCACTGAGCCATCCCAGCCATACTAGCTGGCACATTCAGTGTTGTTGTTGTTGTTTTTTTTATGTAAAAAATGGGAAGCATAATTCTTGTTATGTGAGGGTGAAGAAAACCCAAATGAAGTTATTTGGAAGATAATGAGCAGAGTTGTTTACTATCTCTCCTCCTCCAAGATAGTCAAGCACCTCACATTCATCCTATGGACACTCGGTTGATGTAAGATCCCAGTTGATGTAAAATCCAAGGGATTGGATTGAACTTACTGTTCTTCTCCCCGTCTCCTAGGTCTTTGCCCATTCATAACTAGATTCCTGCAATTACTACCAAACAGATCTTGGCTTGACTTGTCCTTGGCCCTGATGGTAGATCAGTCCTCTTAGAGTGCATGTCTGAAGTCACTCCCTTGCTCACACATCACCCATGGCTCCCCAGTGCTTTTAAGTTAAATTCAGTTAAAGTTTTAAAGTAAACCTGATGTTCAAGGGCCTTCAGGTAGTTGAAGTTGGAGAGTGAGCCCTCCTCCCCCATCCTCAGTCGTGTGCTTTCCCTTTGGGGTCCAGGTCACACAGGATTATGAATTTCCTTCCTGGAAGCCTGGGCTCAATCTCTTTTCTGTGTTCTCCATTCCCACCATTTCCATTACCCTGCAAGACCCAGCTCCCAAACCGTTGTTTTGGTGACGCCTTCTCGCTCACCTCCTGGCATAGCTGCATCCCATGTGTGGCAGCATGCACTCACTTTGAAGTCAGCCTACCCGGGTTTGAGTCCTGGTTCTACAAATAGGTGGCTGGGAGACCTTTGGTGGGTCCCATAACCTCTCTGAGCATCTCTTTCCTCATCTGTAAAGCTAAAGATAAATATTACTTCCCTCATAAGGTTGTTGCAGGGAGTCAATGGACATCGGATGACAAAACGCATGTAAAGCACCTAACAACAACCCCCAAATAGTAGATGCGTCTCATTTAATCCAGGCCACAGCAAGTGTTGTTCAGGAAATCACTCCAGGCTGTGAAGCTCCTCCAGGGCAAGGACTGTTGCTTGTTTCATTCAGTGTGTTTTCCCCACAGCAAATAGACAAGCGCCTGGACACAGAGTCATTCAGCCTCCTCCCTGAGTGAACAGAGATGCTGGGCCACGCGCCTCGTCAGGGCAGACACTGCTTCTCGTTTTGTATCTTCAGTCCATGTGTTCTGAGAAGGGACAGACTAAGCGATGAGTGTGCAATGACCTGGAATATCCTCCCCAGACCCCCACTCTCCCCATTGTAATGCGTTCATAGTCTGCCTTCTCTTTAAGCCTCTGCTCACAGCTGTCCTCTCTGGAAAGCCTTTTAACTTTTAAGAAACCTGTTTTTCTTCTGGTACCTCCCAGGTGGAGGGTGCCACTTACTGTCAAACGTATACAGAAGGAGCCAGTGGCAGAAATGGTGTAGGACATCCCCATGGCCTCATCCCTCGGCTTTAGGCATTTTGGACCCGTGGCTTATCCACCCACCCTCACACCACATCTGTCATCAGTGACTTCTGCAGTGTGCATCTGCAGGGAGACTATCGCATGGGTTTCTCCCCATAACTGTGAGCTTGGTTCTATTTTCCCTATTTAGTAAGTGATGACATTGAGGCACAGAGGGTAAGTCACTCAGAGTCTTGCAGTAGTGAGCATCTAACCTGGGATTTGAACCTTGGCCCCTGAGCAGCTCCCTCTCCTGCCAGGCTTGGGAGGGCCCTTAGCGAGCATCAGATCTACCCGAAGCAAGGGCATGGAGGCACAGGAGAAGACACCCCGCTGGAGGAGGCCCAGGTCCCTGACTCCCTGGCCAGTTCTTTTTTCAGTATCAGGACTTGTTTTTTTTTTTGTTTTTGTTTTTTGTTTTTTGTTTTTTTTTTGTGTGTGTGTGTGTGTGTGTGTGTGTGGTAGTCTTGTTCCTGAGGGAGAGACAGGGTGAGGGTGGTAGTATTGGAGAGACTCTTGTGCAGGGTAGCTGGGCTTTGTGGTGGCTGTGGGACTCTGGGTTGCCGCCTACCCACTAGCCCTGGACAGGCTGCATCATTTATTATTTTCTGTCTGTTCTCACCCCAAAGGCCTCACCTCTCCCCTTGCATTTGACCTTGGGTTTTCTCAGTAGATGCTCAGGACCACCCAGTGGCAGAGACAGGGCTAGAGGGCCAGCAGCCTGGGTTCACAGAGCTGAGAGGAGGGGCCTGGCCTGCGGTCACACTGCTGGGCTAGGCATAGGACTGCCAGGCTCCTGGTGGCAGCTGGATTCCTGGGCTCCCGCCCTGCCCTTTCCTTAGGGCAGAAACGGAGCTGCTGCCAGGTCTCGAGTAGGAGACCAGAGTGACTGTTACAAATGGGAGGGCAAAGCCGTTGATCACTTATCCTCAAAGGCTGTAATTACTGCTCAGCCTTTTAGGTAAGAAAACAAACTTTTGCCCTAATTATTCCTTTTGGTAACTGAGGGCTTTGCGTCCCCGGATTGAACTCCATGGCCTTGGCACAAGGTTTCTTTGTGCCTCAGTGTTTTCATCTAGGTAATGGGACTAATAATGGCACACTATTAAAGGGTTTTAGTGAAGACTAATGGATGCCTGCCAAGTACTTACAAATACTCAGTCCATAGGAGCCATTGTTAGTATTAAAAACAGTCAAATGTAATGCAGACCCAAACTCTAGGCCAGTGGTTCTCAACCTTCCTAATGCCCCGACCCTTTAATACAGTTCCTCATGTTTTGGTGACCCCCAATTTCATTGTTACAAATTGAACATAATTAAAACACAGTGATTAATCACAAAAACAATATGTAATTATATATGTGTTTTCCGATGGTCTTAGGCGACCCCCGTGAAAGGGTCGTTCGACCCCCAAAGGGGTCTCGACCCACAGGTTGAGAACCACTGCTCTAGGCCCTTGATCCTGTCTGGGCCCCGGGATTCCTCTTTCTGAGTGTTATGTTCTTCCCCCTAAACTTCTGGGGGAACTGAAGAGGAATCCATCCAGCCTTCGCAAGTGTTACAGTACCGGCTTTGAGGAAACCAAATTCAGTTAGATGCCACTTCAAGTGAGGAGAAGAAATATCAGATAGTGGTTAAGAGCTCTGGCTTTGGAGTTTAACTGCCAAGGGTTTAAATCAGGGGTCTTCACTTCTAGCTGTGTGACCTTGAGCACGTGTCTTCTCTGACTGCAGTTGCCTCCTAAAAATTGGACATCATCATAGTAGGTTCTTAGGATAACTGCAGAGGATAAATAAGCCTGCAGCATGGCTGGGCCTATAGTAAGCGCTCAGTAAAGGGTAGCCACTATGATGGTGAGCTTGACAGTGATGGAAATACATAAATGTAAATTTGAGCTTTCAGGGAGTTCAGAGAGCTTTAGAGACCACCGTCTTAAGATGCTCAGTGCCCCTACCTTGAAGTGAGGAAAACAGATGGGGAGCAGACCAGGGGATGCCTTCAGATCACCCAGCCCCGGCAGGACAAGACCCCCCTCTGCTGTCTGCGTGGCCAGGGCTGGCTCTGTGTGGTAGGGACGCAACTGTCTGGGACCCACTGTCTGGGAACTCAGCCGGGTGAGCCCTGCTTGGCTGAGATGGATGCTCCCCAGCAGCTCTGCGGCTGTGTTTTTTCCTTGTGCTTGCCTGGCAGAACATAGTCATGTAGCAGAGGGAGAGCGAGGAGACGGTAGAAACTGGGCCCTGATGTTGCCATGGCAAACAGCCTTGGCAACGTGGCTGCTTGCTTGAGCCTTTATTTCTGGTCTTAGGCTCCTCTCAGGGAAGTGTGGTACCCAGGACACTGGGGGAGGCCCTGCCCTGGTTCCTTAGCACCAAGGATGACTGGCCACGATCCCAGGCCACAACCACCTCAGGTCAAAACATCTGCAGGCCCACCCTGCACAACCTGCAAAACAGACTCCTGGGTATGGCATTCAAGGCCTCAAATGCATATCCATCCAACTACTCATCAAATACTGTGTGACCCACTGCTGCAATATTCTTAACATAGACCCTGGGGTTAGGTGTTCCCAGCCTGGCATCCTCTTCAATCTTATCCTTTAACAATTATGGTGATAAGAACAGCTAACAACTGCTAACCCTTTCAAGCAATTACTCTTCCAGGCCCTGAGTAAATTAGTCACATGTACAATCACATTTAATCTCAGAGGAACCCCATGAAGTAGTCCCCACTGTTATCCCCATTTTACAGTTGAGTAGTCTGAGGCCAACTCCAGAATTTGCGATGCTGTTGCTGCTCTGCAGTTCCTTCCCTAGACCAGGCAACCATGAGGTTCTCTACCATGAGACTTTTGTCCCCATCCCCTTCAAGGACACCTCCCCAAATACCCCCTCTCAGAAATGGCCCCCTTTTTGCTCTGTGATCCACAGTTTGTGTGCTCTGCCTGCACTCTGTATCTATCATGCTGATGAGTTTATATCTACCCTCCAACCCACTAAAAACAAAACAGAGAGGAAACGAGCTCAAGGGAGAGCTTTGAATGTCCTGGTGAGGAGTTTGGACTTGGCAGGCAGTGAGGAGTCAGCAAAGGCTTCCATTAGTATTGTTAATAATAACAGTAATCATAGACCATAGCTCACCTTCAGTGACCACTTGGAATGTGCCAGGTACTGGGGTTAGGTGTTCCCAGTTCTTGTTTAATCTTCAACTACCTGGTGAGGTTGGTACTATGACAAACAAGAAAACTGAAGCTATGAGAAGTCCAGGGACTTGCCCTAAATCACCCAAGCAGATAGTAAGTAAAAAGGCTGGGATTTGAACCTTGGTCTGCCTGGCTTCAGAGCATATGGCCTAAACCACTGCAGTGTTGCTAATCTGGCTGGGCACGTAGAAAGGACTGGAATGGGGGTGCTGGGTAGCGGGAGGAGGCATCTGCTCTTGGCTTTGGTGGGGGGTCAGTGGAAGTGAGTGGGATGTGGGAGGAAGGTGGAGTGCAAGGGGCTGGCTCAGAGTGGCATCCCTCTAGCTGAGATAAGGCTGCAGAAGAGGATTTGCTTTGGGGGGTTCTGTATGGGGAGGAATAACTATTTACTCAGGGTCCACTGTGTGCCAAGTTTGTCCCCATCCCTGGCCTTCCTGGAACTTTGTTAAATGTAAAACTCTGATCCCAGCCTGTGATAACCTTTGTTTATGTAGTTACTAGAGACCTGGTGCATGAACTCATGCATGGGTGGGGTTCCTTGTCCTGGATGGTGATTAGGGCCATAAGGGCCTTCTCACCCAGATAGGGGCCGGCTGGTTGGCGGGGAGGGACCGCGGGAGGTTGGCCAGATCAGGCTGGCTGGCCAGGGCGAGGGGCTGTGGGAGGTTGGCTGGCCATCTAGGGGGAGGGATCGCGGGAGGTTGGTCAGCCACAGGAGGTTGGTTGTGGGAGTGCACTGACCACCGGGAGCAGCTCCTGCATTGAGCATCTGCCCCCTGGTGGTCAGTGCGCATCATAGCGACCAGTCGGGTGGTTCAGTCACTTAGGCTTTTTATATATATAGACTAGAGGCCCGGTGCACAAAAATTTGTGCACTCGGGGGGGAGAGGGGGTCCCTCAGCCCGGCCTGTGCCCTCTCGCAGTCTGGGACCCCTTGGGAGATAAAGACCTGCTGGCTTAGGCCTGCTCCCGGGTGGCAGAGGGCAGGCCCAATCCCTAGGTGCAGCCCCTGGTCGGGCTCAGAGCAGGGCCGATTGGAGAGTTGGGGCGCCGCCCCCTGTCATGCACAGAGCAGGGCGGATCTGGAGGTTGCGATGCCACCCTCAGTCACACTCAGGGTACGGCCGATTGGGGGGTTGGGGCACCGCCCCCTGTCACACTCGAGGCAGGGTCGATAGGGAAGTTGTGGCACCACCCCGTCACGCACAGAACAGGGCGGATCAGGGGGTTGGGGCGCTGCCCCCTGTCATGCATAGAGCAGGGCCCATCAGGGGGGTTGGGGCTCCATACCCTGTCACACACAGAGCAGGGCGGATCAGGGGGTTGGGGCGCTGCCCCCTGTCATGCACAGAGCAGGGCCCATCAGGTGGGTTGGGGCTCCGTACCCTGTCACACACAGAGCAGGGCCGATCAGGGGATTGAGGAGCTCCCCACTGTCACTCACAGAGCAGGGCCCATCAAGGGGGTTGGGGCACCGCCCCCCGTCACACACAGAGCAGGGCGGATCAGGGGGTTGGGGCGCTGCCCTTTATCACCCACAGAGCAGGGCGGATCAGGGGGTTGGGGCGCCGCCACTGTCACACTCAGGGCAGGGCCGATGGGGAGGTTATGGCTCTACCCTGTCACACACAGAGCAGGGCCCGTGGGGGTGGGGGTGGGGGGCGCCGCCCTCTATCACCCACAGAGCAGGGCCGATCAGGGGGTTGGGGCGCTGCACCCTGCCACACACAGAGCCACAGGGCGATCAGGGGGTTTGGGTGCTGCCCCTGTCACGCTGATCCCGGTGCCGGGAGGCCTCGCGGCTCCACTGATCCCGGTGCTGGGAGGCATATTACCCTTTTACTATATAGAATAGAGGTCTGGTGCATGGGTGGGGGCTGGCTGGTTTGCCCTGAAGGGTGTCCTGGATCAGGGTGGGAGTCCCCACTGGGGTGCCTGGCCAGTCTGGCTGAGGGGCTGAGGGCCGTTTTCAGGCTGACGGGTGACTGAAGCTCCCAACTGCTCCTTTTTTTCTTTTTTCTTTTTTTTATTCTGGGCCAGCTTTAGCTCTGAGGCCTCGGCTGCTAAAAACAGGTTTCTGGCCTTTGTTTACCGTATGTATTTGATACAATGTTGCGGTCCGGCTGGCTGAAGCCTGGCTGAGTAAAGCAGGTTTCTGGGGTTTTGTTTAGCTTCTATATTTGCAACATAGTTGCTTAGAGTTGCAGCTGAGAGGCCGGCAAGTCAGGCAGGGAACGTTGGAGTCCTCCATCACTGAAGCAAGCAAGCCTCCCTGTTCGCATCAGCTGCCTGGCTGCCGGCCGCCATCTTGGCTGGCAGTTAATTTGCATATCTCCCTGATTAGCCAATGGGAAGGGTAGCAGAGTGACACCAATTTGCATGTTTCTCTTTTATTAGTGTAGATTCTTTTCTCTACCTAGCCAGGACTGGAGTTGCCTAAGGAAAGGAACCTCATCAAGTTGGTTCACCATCAAACCCCCAGTGCCATCACAGTTCCTGGCACACTGTAGGCCCCCTAATAAAATATTTGTTGAATATTTGATGAATATTGAATGACTAAACACACGCTGTTTGATCTTTTAGAAAATTCACCAACTATTTGCTTGGCTCCAGCGGCCTGGTCTCTGTGCTTGGAGCTGAGTTGGGATGTGTGGGTGAGGGGAATTTAGGGGGGTTGTACCAGTCCCTATACCTTCCAAAGAGATTGAAACCAGCACCTTACACTGAGCTCATGCCCATTGCCCAGGGGCTGGTTCCAGCAGGACTGGGCAGGTTGGCCTCCTCTCTGGAGGAAGAAAGGGGGGATCCAGGGAGGTATAGGGGTGAGGGAGCACTTGAGACCAGTGAATCCAGTCTCCAGCCCAAGAGGGTGAACTCCATGCCCTACCAATCTTTCCCTTTAAGACTCAGGTCCTCCCACATCTGATCACCCTGCACCCTTTCTGCTTAGGACCAATTAGCTCTTGGTTTAGGCATAATTCTTACAAGCCTGGCAGTCTTGCCCTGGCCTCTGTGACATTAGAATCAGCAGGTTAGTTCTGTTAGTGTGTATCTCTGCAAGCACGGGTCAGGGGTGTGGTTCCACTAGAGTCAGAAACACGTGAACTGTGGCACCAAAGGCCATTTGGGTCCTTAAGGGAAGGGGCAAGGAGGCCCCTTGCTCTTGAGTACCTTCCTGGGTGCAAGTACCAAGCGCATGGGTCAGCGACAGCGCCTCATCCCCCAGGAAAGGTGTATACTGTTCAGTGTTCTCTGTGCAAGGAAGCAAAGAAGAGTGACATACATTTGGGTATTATTGTCTGAAATAGGAGGTCTGTTAAAAACAGGAAAAGTTTTATAGTTAGCTATAAACTTAGCTATTGCAAGAACACATTATTCCTTGAGGATGCCAGATGATTAAAGAGTTGGTCTAGCTATAAAAAGTTTCTGCGAAAGTGAATGCTGTCTCCTAATGTGAGATGTTGTCTTTTGTATTTCCGAGGCTGCACGAGGTGGTAGAAAAAGTATGTGGCAAATGCTGATTGGGTAGCTCAGTTGGTTAGAGCACCATCCCCATAGGCCAAGGTTTCAGATTCGATCCCCAGTCAGGGCACATAGAAGAATCAACCAATGAATGCATAAGTAAGTGGAACAACAAATCAATGTTTCTCTCTCTCTCAAATCAATTTTTAAAAATGCTGATTGGCTTCAAGAAACCATGTTGCTTAGTGATTAACGAGCACAGACTATCTGGTACAAATATTAGCTTTATGACTTAATAGCTGTGTGATCCACGGAGTGAGACAGCTGCTCTGTGCTCTAATTAGTCAGCCACCAAATGTGAACCATAATAGGTCCTACCTTCCTTCTGTTGGTAGAACTAATCAGTGGTTGTCAACCATGAGTGCCTATCAGAATCAACGATGTAGTTAAAAAAAATATAATAATAGTTCTACCTCGGGGCCACCCCGGACTTACTGATTGAGAATCTTTGAGTGCAGGCCCTACGCTTCTTTGTTTTCAGAAAGCTCCCTCTCATGGCAGCCCTGCTTTGGTCCTAAACAAGCAGGTACTATTTGTAGAGTGTCTGGCATTAACTCTGTTAGTCCCTTCCTCCCTCTGTCCTTCCTGCCTTTGTCCAGATTATGGGGTAGCACTTAGGATACAGACGACCATGCCGTACCGATCTTTATAAGGCCTGTGTAAAGCAGGATGCCTTCCTTAGCTGGCGTATCCATTTGGTCTTCACATCAATCTTGCATTGTAGGCAGGAGGAGAGGAATATTCCCATTTTATAGATGGAGACATGGAGGCCCAGGGAAGGATTTGATGGGATCCTGAAGTGAATCACTTTTCAAATATTTGTTTTTATCCCTGTATCTTGATCTCTTTGATCCTCAGCCACATATCTGCTTTCCCCTCTTCCAACCCACTCATCTCTGATGTCATTGTGATCCCCCACCACCCCCTCCACCTCCTGAGTTGTCCTACAAGCAGATATGTGGCTGAGGATCAAAGAGATCAAGATACAGGGATAAAAACAAATATTTGAAAAGTGATTCACTTCAGGATCCCATCAAATCCTTCCCTGGGCCTCCATGTCTCCATCTATAAAATGGGAATGCAAGCCGTCTATGGACCCTCAGCCCAGAAATAATTTTATTTATCGGGACCCTTAAAGATCAGAGGGTGCTGCATGTCCCAGGCGGTTTAAGGGACGCAAGGGGATTAGAACCCACTTATCCTGATGCCCAGTTTGCTGTTCCACCAGCTATGTTCCGCTCTTGCTCAATGGGCAGGGCGTGGCTTAAGTGATAATAGAAGTAGTCTCCGAGAGCTAGTGTACTTGCTGTTTCCTCTTCCGGGAATGCGGGGCCGCACCGTGGCCTGCTGCTCCTTCACCTCCACATCTGCTGAGACAGCACCTCCTCAGAGAGGCCTCTCCTCACCCCCCAGCTCCCACCCGCACCGTCCACTTTCTATCCAGTACCTGTTTGTCTTCTTTAAGGCAGGAACCTCTCTCAGACACTTTCTTGTTTATGAATTTGTTCCTCATTGATAACCCGTTGCCCCTGTGGGAATGGGAGCTCCATGACGACTGGACTTGCCTGTCTGGTTCCCCAGTATCCCCAGGGCCTAGACTAGGGCCTGGTACGTGGTTGGTGTTTGTTGGATGTTTCTTGAATGAGTTTATTCAGTTCTGGTTGAGCTCTTAATCTGTACTGGCCACTGTGCTGAGCTCACTTCCAACAACCCCAGGAGATAAATACTATTAGCCCCATTCTTCAGATGAGGGTCCTGAGGCTCAGAGGGTGAGTGGTGGGCCTGGGGATTTAGCTCCTTTGCTGACCAAGCCATGCAAAAGCCCCCAGGGGCCCTGCAGGCTGGTGTGACTAGGGCCTTGCCCTAAAGGAGCCATGCCCCAGTGCCCTGTTGACCTTACACCACTTTCTCCTTAGGGTTGGGCAGCCGCTCCTCCCTGTCCTGTGGGTGCAGTCCCTGGTACCTGCTCAGCAGCGTGTGGGCCTTCCAGCCTTCTCCACACTTGCTCTTTGTCCTCGTGGCTGAGGGAGTGGCTGGCTGGCTTGCACTTTGTGGACCTGTGCCCCTCGGGAATATGGCAGTCTTCCACCTCTGGGGGTGCAGGTGGGGGTGGTCTGTAGGTGGGGGTGGTCTGGAGGCTGGGTACTGTAGCAGGTGAATGTAAAGAGGGAAAAGGCCCTCTCCCCAGAGCGGAAGTAGGCCCAGATGAGTGAATCAAGTCGTGGGAAGAGCAAGGCGGGCTGGAGGATGTGGTAAAAAGCATGGGAGGGAGGAGGGGGATTTAGAATCCACCCCAGAATGACGAGAAAAGACCTCCTTTGCTCAGATGACCTCACTGTGAGTTTTTTTTTTTTTCTTTATATATTTTATTGATTTTCCACAGAGAGAAAGGGAGAGAGACAGAGAGCTAGAAACATCGATGAGAGAGAAACATCGATCAGCTGCCCCCTGCACATCTCCCACCGGGGATGTGCCCGCAACCCAGGTACATGCCCTTGACCGGAACCGAAACTGGGACCCTCCAGTCCGCAGGCCGACGCTCCATCCACTGAGCCAAACCGGCTTCGGCCTCACTGTGAGTTTTTAGTGATCCAGTTGCAGGGCCACCCAAGGAGGAGCCGTGTCAGCCAGTTCCAGGTGACAGACTCAGCCCAGGTCTGGGTTTTGAGGGCCAGTGGGAGGCAGACTAGAACAGTGATGAAGAACAGAGCTCGGAGTCAGGGTCTGCCCTTTAGCAGCTGAATGGATTATGGCATGTCCTTTAATTTGCCTGGGCCTCAGTTTCCTCACCTGTGAAATGGGATAATAATATGTATTTCACTGGGTGGTTGAAATGACAAGAAGATACACTGTCTGAAGAGCCTAGTGCAGTGTCTGGGTGTCATTAACAATAATAGTGGTTTGATGGCAGTTTGGTGGAGGAAACTGGAAGACCCCATGAGTTACAGACCCCTGATTCTCACTTGACGCCTCTTTTTCCATCCACGCAGCAATCACTCCCTCTGGGTGGGAAGCTAGGATTGCAGATTTGAACAAGGCCCATTCCCTGTCCTGGGAAGAACAGATCTGCCGTGGCTTTTTAGGGTGGCCAGCGCAGAGGGGGTGTCCAGGCAGCTCGTGTAGCAGAAAGAGTATGAGGGAGGAGCAGGAGCTGCTGGCATGATGGGGAAAGGCATTGTAGGCAGAGACCAGCCTGTCATAAGGCCCAGCACGTCCTGTGGCTGGGGAATGAGCAGCGATGACTTGGGGGGAGACATGAGCTGGAGGAGACTCCCGTGAGGATGAAGAACAAACAGATACACTAAGTGCTCGGAAGAGTCACCAGCAGGAGCACCAGGATTTCCAGCCCAGGAATCTAGCTGGAGGCTGCTCTGGGGCAGTGGGGAAATCTCGGGGAGGGTGACTGACAGTGACTAGGTTTTCCCTGGGCCTCATGGGCAGAATGGAATGAGTGCTATCACCCTGCTATCTGGGCAGCTCGAACCCAGGCCCTAGGCGTGGAGTGGAGGTGCAAGGCTAGGGCACAGCTTCCCACCTGCAGTCCGGACTGAAGTCCTTTGCCCAATAAAGCTGCAGTCTCGCATGCCTGGTGGTTGGTAGGGGCAGGTCCACACAACCACCAGGTACGCAAGAAGGTTAGTAGCTCTACAGAGTAAGCCCTCAATAAATGCAATCATGATAATTATTACCATAATTATCATAATTGTTGCTCCTGTTACCCGTTAGCACATGACTGAAAATCACAGAGCATTTTCACATCCATGGTTCTCATCCTCCCGTGGATTTTCATTTTCATTTTACAGATGAAGAAACTGTGGCCCAGGGATATTGAAGTGTCTTGCCCAGTAAGGTCACTGTTGCAGGGACTCGATGGGAATGTGGACTTGAGGCCCACCAAGTCCACCTGTTGGAGGGAGGGATGGCTTTTGACCGGGGACCCTCAGCCATTCATGTCTGTGCCTTGTCTAGACTGAGTTCCCAGGATTATCTCCTTAGAGCAATGATCCCCAGTCTTTTTGGAGTTGCAACATCCTTCTATTGTGTGATTTTGCAATAGTTGCAACTCCCCCAGAAGAGTGTGACTTCCATAGATTCCCCTTGACATTAGAGTTGGGGAGAGAAAAATCGTGTTGAAAGAATTTTGTAGCTGCCCTGGAGATGGTGCAAGCATTGTACCTGGGAGTCTGGGTTCAGGTCCTGCCTGTCCCCCTTTGCTGTGTGACCTTAGACAAGTCTGGCCTCCTCTCTGGACTTGAGTTTCCCCATCTCTGCCATCTCTGCCATGCTGTGATTCATTCTTTCACTCTCGGGGCTGGGGGTGGGGGTGGGGGGCGGCTGTCTCTTACTTTTGTAAATTCTGCTTGGGGCAGAACTGCCAGGTGGTGGATAGAGAGGGAGAGAATTGGTTACTGAAGACCAGAGGAGTGAGGGAACTGTCACATCTCGAACGGACAACATGGTTTCCCTCCATCCAGTGTGCAAAGCCAGTTGCAGGTTCTGGACGCCCCAGTTGCATCCCCTGTCCTGGTGGTAGGTACTGACTTCTCTTTGAACTGCAAGTTGGAAGAAATTTGTCATGGTTTCATGTGCCTTAAATGAGTGGGTTTGGAAGGAGGAGGAGGTGGAACGGAGGAGGAACTCCAGGCGAGAGAATCCCCGATTTCCAACCTCCCCAGTGAATCACGGAACATTTGGATAAGTCACTCATGGGGGTGGAAAGATTGGGTGAAAATCAGGAACTGCAGGCCAGATTTCTTTTCTTTTTTTCAAGGAGCCAATTATTCAAAATCCTCTACTGATAGATTCTATCTAAAATTGATTTCTTCCTTTTCCCTGCAGTCCTGTTTTATCCATCTTGGACCTTTTTTTTAAAAAAAAAAAAATCTGGAAAGTTGCCTTTTAGCTCTGTTTCAGCTAAAAACCTATTTTAATAGGGGAGACAAGGTGTCGGTGAATTCACAGATACCCCAGGGTCTGCAGTCCTGGCCTTGGGTGCTCTTTGAGGCTCAGGATGGCGGTTCTTGGGCTCTGGACCCAGCAGAGCTGCTGCTGGCTCAACCTCGAGGCCTGCAATTATTTAAAGAAAGCTCACATCAAGTGGAAAAACAGCGGCCATACTTACCACACCATGTGGCCAGTAGGCAATTCAACACCAGAGCTACCTAACTCCCTCCGGCCCTCACCAGCTGCCGCGTTTGGCAGCCGATGGATTAGGTAACGGGCGGGACTGACTGACGGGCAGGGCCATGTGCACATGGTGGGTGCCCTGGGTGCCCGCAGGCCTGGCCCTGCTTCAGCCTGGAAGACAGGATCTGCCTGCATCCAGGGGAAGCTCTGCTCTGAGCTTTACAGAGCAAGTTAATTTAAAAGCAGTTTTGTCAGGGCTTAAGGGAAGCTAAAAATTATGGAATTTAAAACAAAAATTCTCTATTGCTATAACTCAGACATTTGTTTAATTGCTGCATAGTTCACCATTAACCCCAAAGTGTTTTTGGAGAAATAACGGATTATCTTAAATTCCTTTTTTCATTTTATATTTTGTTGGTTGTTCAACACATTTATATGCTTAAATTAATATTAAAAATCTTTTTAAATAAAAAAGTTAAGTAATAATTTAAAAAATTCCAGTGTTAAGAACTAACTTAGAGAAAGTGAGACCACCTTTATCCTATAAATGCCTTTCAATTGACTATCTGATCATCTGCTTTTTAAAACTTTTATATATGTTGTATTTTCTTATTGCAAAAGGGGCAAGTGTTAATTTACTGCAATTTGAGAGAATACTGTTTGGAAAAAAAGCAAACAATAACCCAGCACCAAGAATTAATCAGTCAAAAGCAGTGCTTTTTTTTTTTTTTTTTTAAGTAACACAGGTCCCATCTCCAGCCAAGCTTCCCTCCTTGGACACACTTCTCCTGTTTCCCAGAGGTCATGTGTGGGCTCATTTCTGCCTGTGACCTTGAGAGGGAGCGAGCCTCGGCTGCAGCCATGGTTTGAGTGTTGCTCACCCTGTGAGCTCTTCCAGCCTCTCGTCCTCTTCATGAAACGCGAACCATCCCTGCATGGCTGTGAGGATGCACGCATCACGGACTTCAAAGCTGTTTGCAGGTTGTAGTCATAAACCGAGGGAAGGCCGTGCTAGGACTCTGCCAGCCTGCGACCACCGCAGCGACTGAACACTATCTGATCACCTCTAAGCATTTCACATGACCGATCGCCATTATACCCCAGAATTTAATCACCGCCAAGATTTGGCGTTTATTCCACACACTGCATGGGTACCGCAACCGTCTATATATACATTTGTTAATATGTACAGACCAAGATAAACACTCTTGCTGGTAGAGAAGGCATTCAAACCCAGGCTTCCTGATTTAGAATATATTACTCATGCAGGCTGTTTGAAGTGTTAACTGATCCACCTTGTGATTCAGGCTGCCATTGGAACCAACCCAAGGGGAAGAGATTTGGGGGGCAGGGTCATGCAGAGCACACCCCAGGAAGAGCCAGCTACCTAACAAGTTAATTTTCATACTGGTTTCGACATATAGCATTGTTCAGTGGGCAAGAGACAATAGACTTGCTTTTGTATTTATTTTGAAATGTAATGCATGATCCTTCTTGAAAAAAAATTGTAAAAGTACAAATGGAAACCCTTGTAAAAGTTACAAATAGAAGTCCCCGCTCCCATTCTTGTGTTCCTATCCCCAGAGCAACCCTGCTATCAACTTCTAACATGTTCTTCCAGAGATAAACCATGCAGACACCAGTATATATATAGATAGACATATAGATATAGATACAGATAGATATATAGATAGATATATAGATATAGACATATAGATATATAGATATATAGATATATAGATATATATAGATATGTAGATATAGACATATATAGATATATCTATATCTATAGATAGAATAGATATAGATATAGATGATATAGTATAGATATAGTCTGACTTCCTGCCTCCATTTTTTTGCACAAATGGTAGTAAACTAAAAACATTGCTGTGCCAATTGCTTTTTTTCTAATCACATATCTTAAAGACCATTTCATACCAGCATTCAAAGAGAGATCCACTTCATTTTTTGGCTCGACCGTAGTTCTTTTAACCAGTCCTCGGTCGGAGATTCAGGTTATTCCTAATTTAATGTTACTAGGAGGCTGCATGAGTATTTTTGAGTGTCATTTTGTATGCGTGTGAGCGGATGTATAGGGTAAATACCACAGAGGGGAATTGTCCAGTTAACCGGTGGGTGCATTTAAAATTATGATGCATATTGCTCCACATTCCCCGTCATGAAAGTATATCAGTTTTACATTCCCAAAGAAATGAAAAAGAAATGCTTGTTTCCTCCCACCTTCACCAACACAGACTGGCATTAAACTTTTTTGATCTGTGTCAATCAGGTGTCTCTCTGGAGTTTTGTTTCCTCTCCAATGAATTACCTATTCTGTTGTTAGTTTTTACTTATTGACTCGTTTTCCCCAATGTTCCCTCACAATACCCCGGGACCTTCTCAGGCTCTATCCTCCCCCCTCTGGCAGCCTGGCTTGGAGGAGAAAGCCCACTGGGATTCGGGTAGGAATCTAGATCCTCATCCTGCCACCTACCCACTGTGGGACCTTCACCAACTCCCCTGCACTCTCTTGAGTCACTCACTGTCTCCCAGAAAGGGGAGGCTCTTAGTTCTACCGCAAGGTTGTTGGGTAGATGAGCTAATCAATGGAAAAGTGTTTTATAAACTGTAGAAAGCTGCAAAAACATCACATCACACTAATATCTACTTAATTTCAAATGAGTGATAAGAGTTTAGATTCCTAAAACTTTCGAGCCTAGGCATGTGGTTAAACAGGTGGGCAAAGGGAGGCCAGAGAGAATGGACCTGCTGGAGGAGGCCTATGCCAGAGGCGGGCCTGACCGGGGATGGGGTCCTTGTCTTGCTGAAGTAGGATCTTCCTATGGTAGGAACAAGGGCGACGTGCAGTTTTTTTGAGAGCAGCCTGATTTTTATAGTAAATGGTCCCAACTTCCACAACAATCAGGGACTGCTATATGGCAGAGCCCTGAGAAACCGGTACTTCAGAACTGAGCAATACTTGCTGTTGGCTGCAGACGCTACACCAGGAGATGTCACTTTTTGGGCCACAGTTGCTTTCTCTGTGGAATGTAGAGGGCTGTTGAGAGGATTACTGTGACCACAGTGGTTCTCCATTTGGCACATGGTAGGGCTTGGTTGATGGTGTCATGATTATTGTCTGGCTTTGCCTGAGGCATGCTGCCTGTAGTCAGGGAGCCAGGCACCGTGCGGTCTGACACCCTGGGTTCAAGACCTTGCCCTGCCCTCCCTTGATGGTTGGGCATCTGATTTCTCCGCTATGAGGTAATGATAGGGGTTCTGGCTGTACAAGGGCTGATTGGAAGAACCAATAGACTTTGTATATAAAGTACTTACCACGCAGAAGTCACTTAATAAAAGAATAAGTTATTAAGAAGGTATTTACAGAAGTACCTATTATGTGCTGGCCCTGGTCCAGATGTTGGGGATTTAGCAGATAAGAAGCAGGGGCTCTGGCCTTGGGGAACGTACATCCCAATTTATTGTTGCTTTATGTTTCTCGTTATTGTTGGTCATAATGGCAGTGTAGTCTTCTGGCCAGTGTTAGCAGAATCTTATGGAGGTTCTGCTTGGCCCCTGCCTAGAAACTCCAGGACACACTCAGGGGATTCGGGGATTTTTCCTGTCCCTATAGAGTCAGCAGATCACTTCCAGGAACCTTAGGGAACTTGACTCAGCCTGCCTCTCTTGACCTCCCGTGGGGCCTCACCCGCTCGCTGACCTGTGATCAGAGCTTCCTTGACTGGGCCCTCCAGCCCTATGGTCCATTGTCTTACCTGATGTCCAACCGATTGTTTGGCCAACGGGCGTGTCCCTCTCATCCAGCCCATATTTAATGCACATTTCCTCTGTGCCACCACCAAGCTTGGACCTGGAGACATAGCAAGTGAGGTAGACCCAGTGCTGCCGGTGGTGAGCTAGCACAGGGAGGCAGGCAGCAAACCAGATGACCTCCCGTGGCCTGAGAAGGATAAGTCCTGAGAAGGGACTCAGTAAGACAAGGACATGCGACGAGGGGTGGTCTGGAAAGCCCTCTGATGTGATATTCACTCTGAGGTCTGAGAAACCAGAAAGGAAGCAACCTTTTGGGGAAAAGGGGTTCAAGGCACTGAAGAGAGCAAGGGCGATGGCCGTGAGTGTCTGAGCTTGTCATTCTCACGAAATATACCCACGACTCGTGCAAACCAGATCCAAGGGGAGGCCGTGTGGGGACCTGGGGTGTTTGAGCATCTTTTCAGAGCAGGTGATGTGCTACTTATAAATCAGAGCAGGCCCCACTGAGGGGATCGCCAAGTCAGCCTGGGTGAGGTGAGTGAATAAGTGCATTTTAGGTCATTGCTTGAGCTATAGTATATCTTTGAAATGAGTAAAATCTTCAAGATCGTTGTGAGTTGTAGAATCGAGGCCTTCCCGAGTTCCAAGGAGCTCTGGCAGGCTGTCTTAACGAATGAGGACTTCCTCACTGGCTCTCCATCTAATGGTGTCAGCATCCACAGCCACAGTGGACACAAAGTCAATTTCCACTCTTGGATCTGCGATTTAACGCCTGGCTGCTCAGATAGCTGCAGAGAGTTGAGGTCAGTGGGGGCTAATTGGGTGGCTTAATAAGAAAGAGGTTCTTAGAATTGGAATAGCTGGGCCGGGGCAGGGTCAGGATACAGAGAAACCAGCAGGGCTAGCCTGGGGGGGGGGGGGGGAGGGGGGCGGGAGCGGGGAGGGGGAAGGCCCTGCCAGAGGAAGCTGCTGGTCACAGAGCTGGAGTGACACGGATTAATGTGCAGGCGTTGGACTCTCATGGACACCCCTGCCCAGGTAGGCAGCTTGGGGCATTTTCTCACCTGGATTACTCTTTCCTAGTAACAGCCTGGGTGATGGGGACCTTTTCTCCTCCCTCCCTTTATACCATGACTCTTGCTCCCCATCCCACACATAGCACTGTCTGTGGTCTGTGCCAGCTGGTGTTGGGGACCATGATGGACATGTGAGGGAACATGGTGTAAGGCTCCCAACTCATGTCCCACTGTGGGGTGGATTCTGGCTGCGTAACCTGCCTCTCACCTTATCCCCTTACATCCTTTGACTGTTCATTTATTCAACAAATACTTATGGAGCCATAGTCCGTGTCAGGCTCTGTGTTAGGTGCTCAGGGCACAGTCACGACAGGACAGACCATGCCACTGTCTTAGAGCTTAGTGCCTGCTGGGGTAGGAAGAAGTGGGCCTGTGTATTGCATATATTAGTATCATTATGATTATACTTGTCACTGAAACTGCACGTCAGGTACGGTTATGAGACATACCTCAGAAGACAAGTACCGGGTCTTTTGAGGCTGGGAGATCCGACGGGATCTCCTGGATGGTCACTGGTTCTGCCCATTGTACTTGACCTTCCTCCCAGGCTCCATGACGTCCTGTGTCTCTACTGTGGGGCCATAGCCTGCTTTAAAAATGTTAACAAATACTTAATAATTATAAAATGTTCACATTTTACTTATAGATATAATTAATTGAAGAATTGGCCATTAATTTTATACATTCACAATCACTCTGATTTATATGAGTAACTTCTGCTTTGTTTTTAAATGTTTAAAATTTTTTTATTGTAAAAGAATTAGCCCTAGCTGGTTTGGCTCAGTGGATAGTGTCAGCCTGTGGACTAAAGGTCCCAGGTTTGATTCCGGTCAAGGGCACATGCCCGGGGTGCAGGCTCAATCTCTTTCATCATTGATGTTTCTATCTCTCTTTCTATCTCTCTTTCCCTTCCTCTCTGAAATCAATAAAGATATATTAAAAAATAATAAATTTTTTTTAAAGAAATATAACCTCTAAAAGGAAATAAAAACCACCCATAATTTCACTATGTAGAAGCTACCATCCTTGAACATTTCTTTTGTCTTTCTTGCCATATACATTTTTCCTTTACAAAAAGTCAGATTGTCTTTGTGACTTTCCACTTAGCATTATAATGGATGATAGATCTTTATTAAAGTCTCATTCATCGTTACTAAGGTTTATGGAAGGTCTTGTCCATGGCCTTCCATTTTTTAACTCTCCGTTTTGATGAAAGCAGGTGATGTTCCTTGAGGATGTTGCCTGAGATTCTGTTTTTTTGTGGTTTGGTCTCTCCTCTAGGAGTCACTTAGATTTTACTCATACCTTCAGGCAAGTAATTGACTCCTCCTTTGTCTCTTCATCTGCTTGTAAAAATGGGAAATGACTGCCTGCCCCGAGGAGTGGATGTGGGGGGTTATCCTGCAGCCATACCAGTAGCTGCTCCCCTGGAGCTGAGGGAAGAGGTGCTGCCACCATTAGGTCACCTGCCTGAAGCAGCTGTTGACCAGAATGGAATTTAAGCAGCACCTGAAGGGCGCTCCCCCTCCTCCTCACCCACCAGAGGAAGTGCATTTGGTTAAGAATGACTCACATCCCTCACCAGGCAGGCTTGGGGCACTCCTTGGGAGTTGGTGAAGGGCCTGGCTGCCAAAAGCGCCCCCAAGCTGGGGGCCACCCACACCTGCTGTGGATATTGAGGCTCAGAGACTAAGCTACCGACCCATCAGGCAGTGTGTTAGTGGCAGAACTGGGATTCAAACCCAGGGCTTTCCTACCACATCTTTCATGTTAGATTCTGTGGGGGTTCAGAATGAGCCACCCCAAGATGTGTCTCTGTGGTATGCGGATTGTTTTGAGGTAAAGACAACTTTAGCCAAAGGCTCAGGAGAAACTTCTGCCCACCCTGAACTACCTAGTAGAACTTGGATTAGGGGCCTTGCTCATCATAAGAGATTACCAGAGATAACCTCTTTTGATTTATGTGGCAGGGCGTGCGTGGAGTGGGGGAGGGGGGGGTCTCTGACTCTCTCATGTATGCGGGGTTCCATACATATGTATGTAATTACATTTGCTTATTTTCTCTTGCTAATCTGTCTTATATCTATGTGATTATTAGATCAGCCAAGAGAACTGTGAAGGTAGAGAAGTGTCTTCCTTCCCTGAAATTCCTTCACCCCATGGGATGGAGCATTTGTTCATGCAAGGAGCTGGGCTGGGGAGGGTGGCGGGGACAGACAAAGTAGGGTCCTTGCCACACCGGCACATACACACAACACCGGAGATGCTGCAAGGGTCAAGGCCATGGCCGGCATGTCCACTGGTTCTTTCCTTAGGCATATGCATGCCGAGTCAGTCCCTGTGCTCAGCACCTGGACATGGCCTTGGGCCAGCAGACCACATTGACCAACAATCAGCCAACTGTCGGAAAGTCAAGGCCGATGGGCCCAGGCAGGAAAAGATAGAATTCCTGGGTGGGACTTGGTGTTGGGCTGGAGACTAGCTGCAGTGCCCCTGAGACCAGAGGCAGGTCCTTGGCATTGAATAGTAGCTAAGGGCAGGGCTTTGCACTCAGACCACTTAAATGCTGGGTCTGAGGATTCTGCCATTGAACATGCTGTGTGACCTTGGGCAAGTGGCTTGGCTTTTCAGAGCCTCCCACCCTAAAGGGTATAAGAATGAGAGGAGAATAAAGGGACCTAATGTGTCTACAGCAGCCATGTGGCTATCATCACGCCTTCTTTATGTCATTGTCCCTCATGGCGGTGACAGCAGGTGTGCGGAAGTCTGGGATCCGCTTGGGATTGGCATTGCTTGCCCCTTGTGGAGCACAATATAAGTGGAGCCCAAATGCTATGCAAATATGACAGACACTGTCCTACTAACAACCTCACGCACCTGCCACACAAATAGAAAGGGACGGAGGCCTGCTGTGCCTGGCTGCCTCTTAGAAGGGGAGGAGCGGAGTCATTTTTGGAATTTGCCCCGAGGGGTAGCAGATCCCAGTTGACCTGGTCCCAGGTGCACACCTAGCTGAGCACTCAAGGAGAGCCTGTCCATCTTAAAGTAAATGTGAAAGAAAAGGCTCACGCCCTGAACTGGGGGCAGGCTGGGGGGGAGCAGGAGAGCTTCTGGAGCCGGGGCATATTTCCTGCTGCTCTAGTTAATAAAGCAGCACGGGCACCTGGGTGAGTCAGTGACTGGCACTAGCCCAGCATCCGGCTCCTCACACTTCACAATGCTGTTTTGGTTTCGTGGGCTCTGCAGAGGCGGCTTGGGGTCTAATCCTTCCTCTGTGGCTTATTACCTTGACAGGCTGCGGGTCCCCACTGTCCTCAGTCTCCTCTTAACAAGGGGAGCCCACCTTACCCTGTGGATGCCAGTAGCACCAGCCTCATCGTGGTGCCGGAGGCTGAACCGGGATAAAGCGTGCTTAAAGAACTTAGCACAGTGCTTGCCACCATGAGCACTCCTTTTTTGCTCTCACAACTAGGATGTCTGCCTCTATCTTGCTGTTCACTCCTTCGCTCAGTCTACTCCCTTCTTATTCTCTGGCCAGACTCTCATCCTCCCTGGGTTCCTGCCAGGGTGTAGGTGAGCTGCTGGGTGTAAATGCAAGGGCAGTGACTTGGTCAGGAGTCCCTGCGGCAGCCTCCCTGCAGATTCGCCCACCAGGGACTCTCTAGGACAGCGGTCGCCAACCAACCAGTGGTCTATGGACCACTTGTCGTCCATGAAGTTCGAAAGGTTGGTGACCGCTGGTCTAAGGAAACCTTTGGAGCAGCGGTCGCCAACCTATGGTCCAGAGACCACTGGTGGTCCGTGATGTCCGAAAGGTTGGCGACCGCTGCTCTAGAAATCTCTCCTGCCTTCCCAGGCCCCAGCCTTCTCTTTGGCCCTGAGGGAGGATTCCAACACTCACTAGAGTGGAAGAGGTTTTAGGGGGCATCTCATCAGCATCCTCCCTGGCAGGGCTTGCATTTTCCAGCTGCTGCTTGCACACGTGGGAAGTCAGGGCGCTCACTGTCTCTGGCGGCCCCCTGTTATATTTGGGGGATAGTGTTGGTGATGTGTGGGCGTTGAGCCGAATCTGTAACTCCTGACCTCTGGCTGACTCCTCCTCGAGCCCTTGGGTCCCTTCAGGGAGGTGACCTGCCTGCTCCCTGCTCCCTTTCTCTCTCCTTCCCTGGCCCTGCAGCCTCCCTCCCTCTGGCCCTTGGCCCTGGTCCTGCAGTTTCCACTCTGGATTTCTGGGGGGACCACAGTGGAGTTGAGAGTGTCATCATGGCCCCAGGTCCTGGGGTGACTCTTGACCTTTTTTTTTTTCTATTCAAGTTATCGCTTGCTTGGGCTCTTAAGTTGAATGAAAGGCATCAAACACTGTGTTTCTTTCTCTTCTTGTAGTCGGGGCATGTTGATTGCACCAGGTGGAGTTCAGGCAAAGAGAGGGTGTTTTGCTCTCTTATTAATGCCCCTTGCACTTGGTCCCAGGTGTGGAATGTGTCCCTGAGATGAGGACATTAGAGTCCAGAGACAGCCCGAAGGCCTCAGACACCACCTCTCCCAGGGCTTTTACCCTTTTCGTGGGCAGAGCTTCCTTTCGGGGCTCTGAAGACAGTATGGACTCTTTTTAGATAAGACTTTCAAAACACAACATAGTTGGCGTGTAATTTCATAGACCGATAGCCAGGCGCAGATCCAAAATAAGAACTTCTATTGGAGTCCTTGTGCCTTCATTGGGCAGAGAAACTGAGGCCCAGAGACGCACTCCACACTTCACAATAACTGGTAGGAGGGCAGGGGGCGCTACGGATCAGGAGCAGAGGTGGTGGTGGGATGACTCTGCCAGAGGCAGGGCTGGTGGGGTGTGCGCCCGGCCAGGGTTAATGGGGAGATGAGCAGGGATGAGGACCCGAAGGACATTGGCCCCGGCAGGATGGCCTCCAGCCCTGCAGAGGAGGCTGGGTCAGTCACGCAGGCTAGAGAGAGGTGATGGGAGTTGGTTAAAGATACAGAGCCAGTGAATTAACTTATGGTCGAATTAAGACAGGCTCTGGTACAAGCATGACGTGATCCTTGGCCAGTGAAGGTAACAGACCCAGGGAGACAAGGCATTGGGTTGGAAAGACCTCAGATGCCACCGTTTCAGAATTTTCCCAGAGAGGAGCTGAGGCTCAGCAAGGACAAGTAGCTGGGATCAAGTCAGTGCACGTGCGGGAGTGTCCTCAGTCTCCAGTGTGCCGGGCTGGGTGGTCTGCTTGGTGATTTGGGATGGCAATTTTATTTTAATAGCTAAGTATTCCAGTGCACATCTGAGGAAATATAGCTGGTACACATACCTTGTCACTAAGGATAAGTCTAAGGAGCAAAAAATGAGTAGATTTAAAGGCAAATATTAAATAAAAAAGAGTGGTGGGGTACAAAGATATGGTAAACCTCGGGCAGCTGACATGGGGACCGTGCACTCCACACCACTCCGGTCTGATGACTGACACATTTGGCCCAGGCTGATTGATCCCTGGGTCCTGAGGATGGGAAAGGAGGGGACCCAAGCACCCATGCTCCTGCTGCCCTCCCTGGGTGGGCTTCCTCCTGAGAATAATGCAGAGAAGGAGGGGCCCAGCAGGGCTGGGGCTACCAGGGCTTCTCTCCAGAACCTGAGCCGAACAGACAGTCTGATTCCAAAGCTTGTGTGTGACCTGAACCTTCTTTTTTTTTTTTTTTTTTCAAGTAAAAACTTCAAATATATAATACAGTTTCACTAACTCTAGTCCCCATGCTGTACAGTACATCAGATTTTATAACTGGAAATACCTGTTGACCACCATTACTCACCACCCCTGTCGCCCCTGCCACTGGCTACCACCAATCTGGTCTCTGTATCTTTGAGTTTGTTGTCTTTTATATTGCACATATAAATGAGATCATGTGGTATTTGTCTTTTTCTGTCTGACTTACCTCATGTTGTCACAAATGGGAAGATTTCCTTCTTTTTTATGGCTGAAAAATATTCCATTGTATATATGTACCACTTCTTCTTTCTCCATTCACCCACTGGTGGACACTTAGGTTGTTTCCATGTCTTGACTATCCTATACAATAAAAGCCTAATATGCTTAAGTGTCCTAATATGTTTAATGACATACCTCGACCTATCGGCTGTTCAACCAATCAAAGTGTAATATGCTAATGATTTGCTAAGGCCGATCAACTGCTCACTATGAGGTGCATTGACCACCAGGGGGCAGATGCTCTGACCAGTAAGTTAGCTTGCTGCTGGGGTCCTGCTGGTGGGGACTGAGCAAGATGGGCCAGACATGCCTTGGAGCCCTCCCACGGTCCCTCCCCAGCTGGCCAACCTCCCGAGTCCCTCCCTGCCCCATCCTGCACTGGTGGGATCCCTCGGCCTGTCCTGTGCCCTCTCGCAATCCGGAACCCCTCAGGAGATGTCAGAGAGCCAGTTTCGACCCAATCCCACAGGCCAGGCCCAGGGACCCCAGTGGTGCACGAATTTGTGCACCAGGTCTCTAGTTGTAAATAATGCTGCAGTGAACACGGGAATGCAGTTATCATTTTGAGTTAGTGTTTTTGTTTCCTTCCTATAAATACCCAGGAGTATTCATCTTCTCACTGCCTCTCAACTAAACCCAGACCAAGTATCCTTCCAGCTCCTGGATCCCAGAGGGTTTAATGTGCCCTCGGTTTCTGTCTGCAGGCACCCTACAGAAGCCACGTGTCACTCCCAACCTGGGCTCATACCCTAGGGTTCTGCCCCTGTCCTTTACAGAGCACAATAGCACCCATCGTGGTTTCATTGGATTCCACTGAAGGCAAATGTGAGATGATGCAATGACCAGTTCCCCTACTTCCTGACCCTCACAGGGCAGGTGGCTGGCCTCTTTGGGGAAGGTGGATGTTCTCTGAGTGTCTCTGAGAGAGAAGCAGGTACCTGCTTGCACTTTGAGAACCTGAATGTGGACTTAGGGGGAGATGGAAGGGTGTGAGGAATAAGAAAAACCAGCGTGTTTCTTTCCAAGTCAGTTTGGCTGGTGGTGCTGGCCTGGCGTGGCTGGCGTGGAGAGGAGGACAAGGTCCCTGCTTGGAGTGGGTGGAGAGCTGTCCTAGCAACTTCCTGGCCCCTGGCAAGGATGTCCTGCTCCAGGGGAGGAAGTCTGCCCTGCGCTAGGGAACAACAGTCCTCTTTCTGTGACACTGGATGCCTCGGTCCATTTCCCACGCTGGCTGGGAGGGAAGGGTATGGGCTGGGGTGTCAAGTTCAGGGAGGTGGGCTCCTGGGCCCGATAGGGTGTTTGTGCAGGGAGCTACAAGAGCCCACAGAGACAATCCTGTGTCTCCAGCCTTTTCCCCTGCTCTGGGTGAGGCTGTCTGCAAAGATTCCTTGATAGTAAAGTTGTTTAGAAATGATGGTTTATTTAGGGTTCCTGGGGCAAGAGTCTGCCTGCCTTTTTCTCCAAGCCCACCTGGAAGCTTTGAGGATGTGTGGTAGGTGGCTTTGGGATGTCTCAGAGGCAGGGGGTCTCAGACTTTATTGAAGGGCAGAGTCGGGTCTCAAACTGCAGGGGTCTCTAGAGGCTTGTTCTTAGTGTAGCGGAATTCTGAAATCTAGAATCTTCTCCAGTCATGAATTTTTGTGGATGTCCTTTGGTCTGCCTTTCTTCCCAAAGTGAGAACGCTTCTCTTAGCATTCCTGGAAATGCTGTACCTACTCAGCTGTCACCTCCAAGAACATTGATTCCCACCGGGCGTATCGCCTTCCCTTTGGGCATCTGACAGCTCAGGTGTTCCTTTCATTGAGCTGAACTCCGCTCCCCTGGAACTTTCTAGCATCTGTTTATATTGTCCGTACTCTCTTACGCTTCCCGTTTACAAATGATGATCGAGATGGCTGAAGGATGAGCTGCAGAACAGGTGGGCCCTCCCTGTCCCACAGTCGAGGGACACCGGCCACTCCCTTCTTCTTTCTTGGCCTTGGTTTTTTTTCGCTTTAACATGGAATGAGGGTTGTATCAGCGTTCTAGGGCTGCCGCAGCCAATTACCACAAACTCAGTGGTTTAAAGCAACACACATTTATCATCTTCCAGTTCTGGAAGTTAGAAGTCCAAAGTGGGTCTCAGTGGGCTAAAATCAAGATATTGGCAGGGTTACATTCCTTCCCGGAGGGTCAAGGAGAGATAATCCACTTCCTTGCCTTTTCCAGCTTCGAGAGGCTGCACACATTCCTTGGCTTGTGGTCACATTGCTCTGACCTCTGCTTCCATTGCCACATCTCCTTTTTTGACTCTGACGCCCCTGCTTTAATCCTTGTGATTACAGGGGACCCACCCAGATAATCCAGGAAAATCTCCCATCTCAAAACCCTTGACTTCCTCACATCTGCAAAATGGGGCTGAAAATATTCCATGGGCCAGTGCTCAACCACTGAACCACACCGCCCGGGGCTCAAATCATTCTTGCTCTGCCCTCTGCCCAGGTTGCTTGAGGGTGCAGTAGAGTGAGGTCTGCGGAAGATTCCTGGGTTGTAAAATTTAAATGAGATGATACAGGTAAAGTGCTTAGCACTGGGCCTGGCACTGAATAAGGGCTCAGTAAAGATTTGCTGCTGCTGTCATCCTCCTGGGGTCTGGTCTCATGATGACCTGCCTGACTACAGTTGTCCCATCTAAGCATTGAGGGAGGAACAGGATGACCGCTAAGGTTCCAGCTGTGACATTATTTAGTCATTCAGCATGCAGACCGTATCCCTTAGAAGCCATGCCCTTTTCAGGTGCCAGGTGTTCAAGGATGAGTGTGGCTGGGTCCCTGCCCCACATGTGATCTGGCTGGGCAGGGTCTGAGCCTCACCTCCTCTCCCTGTCACCTCAGCCCTACATCGGTCATGGACACTCCCTTCTCTAGCTAGGCCCTGGCCCTGTCGGCTTACTCAGAAAGTGGCTGAGATTCCCTAGGACCCACTCAAGGGAGTCAGGGAGGTGAGGCTGCTGGTCTGGGAGCTGTGAGGGCCTTTTGCCCAGGGATTGTGTTCTGTCCCTAGGCCTGAGTCCATTGAGCAACCAGTTCACAGGCTTTGGGCCCAGTATTTGCTCCCGTCAGGGATTGGGATTGGCCTATGTGTGCTCACAAGTCCCCATGCATGGGTGCCTCTGAGGTGGCTGGTCCACATACTGGCATTTGGGGCCACGCATCTTCGTTGAACAGATAGGAAACTGAGGCTCAGGGTGAGGTGAGGACTTGGCCAGGCCCCAGAGTGGGTGAGTGGCAGAGACGGATGGAACTGGTCACACAGCTCCACCTGAACCAGCCTCCCCTTTCCTCGTTTGGTGGGGGTGTGTTCATGGGCAGTTGAGGGGTGTGTAGGGGTGAGGTAGGGCAGCTCCCTGCCATGGAGTACTCTAATAGCCTCTTGATAACCTCACGTGGCTGAACTCTCACCCCTCCTACAGAAGCCATAACTACAGGTCCATGAGGCTGCTGAGAAGGCACAACTGTGGGTCTCCAGGGAGCAAGGGACGGAGCAGTAATAGCAAGAGAGATGGAATCCAAGGTTCTTGTCCCTGTAATCATCACTGACTCATTGTGTAGCCTTGGACAGTTTCCCTGGACCTGTAGGCCTTCAATTTCCTTTCTTTCAAAGGGGCTCAATCATGTGCCCTGACTGGGAATTGAACCAGTGACTTCTTGGTGCATGGGTCAGCGCTCAACCCTGAGCCACATTGGCCAGGCGGGACTCAATCATTCTTGCTCTGCCCACTACCCAGGTTGCTTGAGGGATCCAATAGAGTGAGGCCTGCAGAGGATTCTTAGAAGAGAGAAGGTCAAGCCTGAGATGGTACATGAGCTGAAACTTCCTTTTCAGCACTCATGGCAGACAGAACTAATCAATCACTGCACGTTTCCCCCTGGATCTGGACAGGCCTCAGAATCCTTTGCAAAACAGTGCTTCAGGCAGTCCTCCCAATCAACCGGAGCTGGCATTTGAGATAAGCATTTTCTAAGAGATCTAGAAAGGGATGCTGCGTCTGCAGCTGGGCATATCTTGCCTTGAAGGCTTCAGCTAGAGATACCTACTCCTCTTCCTCTGTCCTAGCATGGGAGCTGGGAAGTGCTCAGGGCTCGGAGTCTCTCCAATTCACTCATTTCCTTGTACCTCTCTCCACAGGCAGCACTGAAGGGAGCTGGGGCATTAGGTACACTGGATAGTTATAAGGAAAGTAAATCAAGTGAGGTAGAAATAAATCAACTGATGGGTCCTCTCATCTTCCCCTCCCTGCCTCCTCCTAACATTCTCCAACACAACCAAGCTGGCTGAGGCCAACATTGCCTCCTAGTGGTTAGCATCAAGAGAGCACTGACTGCCCAGCCCTCTTCCCATCACCTCCTCTTTTCCCTGACCAACCATAACCCCACCCCTTTTCCTCTGTCATTATTAGCTTCCTCATACATATACATTTATTTTGGAACCCTTCTGCACTGTGTTCTAACCCTTACAGGTGTTGTAGAAAAGACAGCAGAGTAGAGCACAGATGGGAGGAGGAAGACCCTCATTTCCATTGCTACCTTATTGTGTGACCATGGGCACATTCCTTTCCCTCTATGAGCCTTAGTTTCCCCATGTGCACCATGAAAAGTTCGCCTGTGTTCAGTGTTTCCCAAAAGAAGTGCCAAAAGCGTTTCAAGCTGGACAGCTCTTCATTGTATGGGACTGCGTGCGCATCTAGGACATACAGCATTCCAGGCTCCCAAATCAAATCATTGCTCCAACCTGGACTCCCAAATGCCACCCCCCCACCCCCGCCCCGCCTCCCCGGGCAGTGGTACTATCCATGGCTGGCACTTGTAGACAGGGGGATTCTGAGATCATGTGTGAGGTGGGTGTTGGTGCCAGCCACAGCTAGGCTGCAATGGTTCATCCAGGAGCCCCGGGACTGACCCACCCAGAGGCCAGCGCTGTAGAGTAACAGACACCTGAGCAGTCAGACCCGAGTTTCTATCCCTGCTCTGCCACTAGCTAGCTCTGAGGCTTCAGGCAGGTTTGAACCAGGGCTGTGTGTGGTTCTCAGAGGATGGGAATAGCCGAGTAATCTTTTCCCTTTGGCAGCAGACAGGGGGTGAGGCTCTCTGGGCTGTTTGTATTCTGCACATGCATAGACATACACACATGTGCACACACCCTCACGTTCCTGCCTAGCTCCTGCCCTGAGTGCTAACCTCACCCTCTGCCCACCTCTTCGACAACAGAAACAACCACTTCCTGGTCTGTTGCACTGGGCTCACAAGAGGGAGGTTATGATCTCCATTTTGCAGATGCAGGGCCTGAGAAAGGTGATGGGACTCGTCTTAGTTAAGCAGCAAGGCCAGGGCTGGAACTCAGTTGGCATCCATTTTTGTTGTTGTCATTATTGCCCAGGAAGTTCTGTGGTTTGTTTTATCTCCTTTTTATGGAGCACTTTGTATGCGACAGGGCTTTAGAATTTTCTCAATCATCCGAAAGACACACACACACACACACACACACACACACACACACACACACACGCACACGCACACGCACACAGCCTGCTCCCTTTACAGATGGAGAAACTTCTGAGAGAAGTCCCCAAGCACATGCCAAGGTTGCCCAGGTTGGCATAGCCAGGATCCGTTCTCACCGTCTTTAGAGCCCGTTTCCCTTGTCCTCATACTCTCCCACCTTCTTCCCCAAGCCCACCACCCTGGGCCATGGCCAGCCCTGCTCAGTAGTAAGGCCTGGCCGGAGTGATGCTGACAGCCGGGAGCGAGAGGGGGTTTGCTGGCTCTGTGCCCGGAATGTGTTGGGGAATTCTGTTACTGTCCCACGCTGGCAGGGAAGAGTTAAGTGTCTGCCTCGTCCCTCATGGATCACAGAGGCCTCTTCACTCCTTTTACAGCCTGGGTCTCCTCAGGAGACTGCCTGTGGCCTCCCCCGCCCCCTCTGTCCTAACTTCTTGCCTTCTTTGGTCCTCTCTCCCCATGAGGGCTGCACCGCCCCATCCTCCGCCCAGAGCTCCCGCTTCCCATGAGGAGGACACTTGGATATGGGGATTTAAAACTCTCTTCTTCACACACACACACACACACACACACACACACACACACACACTGCATGGACCAGCACCAGCGGGGTCTCAGCAGATGCCCCCGAACTTAGGTGGTGGGGAGGCCCACACTCCTGGCAAGAAAACTTCCATCTGTCTCTTACCCTCAGCCTAGATCTTGGCAGGCAGGAGGGGAAGGGGTCTGTGAGGCTTCCTAGACCTCCAGCAGCAAGAGGGACCCCAGAGCAGTGAGTGAGGAGAGGCGCAGAGCAGGGCTCTCTGGTCGAGGGGACTTTCAAGGCTGTCTGATGGAGACTGCCCACCGTCTGGTGCTTGCAGCCCCTCCCATCCCACCAAGCAGCTTGTGTTTGTGCACGCCCAGGCCCAGTGCCCTCACTACCTCCCAGGGCTGCCTGTGGCCATCTTTGGGCAGATTGACTATCACAGGTGCTTCCTCAGGATACATGAGCTGCAGTCTCAGCCCCCTCCCTTGGCCCTGGCTCAGCCTCGTGGGACCTCAGAGTGAAGCTCCCCTCTCCTACAAGTCACAGCTCTTCGTCCCCCTCTCTCCCAGGTTCCTCACCAACACCCTCCTCCTCCAGACATTCTGCATCTGTAACTGTCTAGAGGTGGCTTAGGATCTTAGGCAAGACCTGGCATTCATGCCCTCTGTTTCCTTGTTTTAAAAAAGGGAGTGAACTCATACAACTTAACAAAAGGAAGATAAACAATCCAATCAAAAAATGGGCAAAGAAGCTAAATAGACACTTTTTGAAAGAAAACATACAGAAGGCCAGGAGACATATGAAAATATGGTCAAAGTCACTAATCATCCTAGAGATGCAAATCAAAACAACAATGAGGTACCATCTCACACCTGTCAGACTGGCTATCGTCAACAATCAACAAATGACAAGTGCTGGCGAGGATGTGGAGAAAAAGGAACCCTTTTGCACCGCTGGTGGGAATGCAGACTGGTGCAGCCACTGTGGAAGACAGTATGGCGTTTCCTCAAAAAGTTAAAAATGGAAATCCCGTTTGACCCAGTAATCCCACGTCTAGGACTATATTCCAAGAAACACCAATCAGAAAGGATATATGCGCCCCTGTGTTCATAGCAGCACAATTTACAATAGCTAAGGTTTGGAAATAACCTAAGTGCCCATCAGCAGATAAGTGGATTAAAAAACAGCGGTACATCTACACAATGGAATATTACGCTGCTGTAAAAAAGAAGGGACTCTTACCATTTACAACAGCATGGATAGAACTGGAGAGCATTATGCTAAGCGAAATAAGCCAGTCAGAGAAAGATAAATATCACATGATCTCACTCATTTGTGGAATATAATGAACAACATAAACTGATGAACAAAAATAAAACCAGAGTCACAAAAGCGTTGAACAGACTGTCCAACCTGTGAGGGAAGGTGGGGGTGAGGGGGTAAGAGAGCAACCAAAAGACTTGTATGCATGTATATTAGCATAACCAATGGATACAGATGGGGGTAGGGAGTGAGGGGAGAAGTCAATGGGGGAAAAAGGAGACTCGATTCTGGTCAAGGGCATGTACCTTGGTTGCGGGCACATCCCCAGTGGGAGGTGTACAGGAGGCAGCTGATCAACGTTTCTAACTCTCTATCCCTCTCCCTTCCTCTCTGTAAAACATCAATAAAATGTATTTTTTAAAAAATTTAAATTAAAAAAAAAAAAGGGAGTGTGACTGACTCTGTCATCTTAGAACCAGCCCTCAGTTTCCATGATTTTATGGAAAGACTAGTGTCCCAGTGCATGGATTTGTGCACAGTGAAAGGAAATTAATTAGAATAAATATTTTAATATCGCTATTCGCGTCTTGCTAATAAAAATAGGATTCTACCTAGTCTCCTATCTACCTACTCCAGGACTTCTGTGAGGATCAAATGAGATGAGGCACGGGAAAACGCTTGACAAACATTTGGTTAAACTGTAAAATGTTTGCACCTGGCTATAAAGCAAGTCAGGTTCTTGGGTTGAAGAAACTCGAAGGAGGCTAGTCGCTAGGGAGAGGAAGCCGGGCGTTGCTACGTGACACCATTACCTGGCACCCACAGCCACCACTTCCAGGCTGGGCTGGGCTGTGGGCTGCATTTTGCGCCATGGGGTCTTGGCAGCATTGGCTGCGATTTGGTGGGGTGTCACTCTGGGGTGGTGGTGGGGCCTGTGTCCCACTTGGGGGAAGCCGAGTGCTGGTTTGTCGGCACCAGTCCAGTGGCGCTGTTTTTTGTTTTTTGTTTTTTTTTTTAAATATATTTTATTGATTTTTTACAGAGAGGAAGGGAGAGAGATAGAGAGCTAGAAACATCGACGAGAGAGAAACATCGATCAGCTGCCTCCTGCACATCTCCTACTGGGGATGTGCCCGCAACCCAGGTACATGCCCTTGACCGGAATCGAACCTGGGACCTTTCAGTCCGCAGGCCGACGCTCTATCCACTGAGCCAAACCGGTTTCGGCGACGCTGTTTATTTTTAAATGGCCAGTGCGCTTTATGGCAGCTCCTGCATTGAGCATCTGCCCCCTGGTGGTCAGTGCGCATCATAGCTACCGGTCAGACAGACACTTAGCCTTTTATATATATAAACTAGAGGCCTGGTGCACAAAAATTTGTGCACTCGGCGGGGGGGGGGTGGGTCCCTCAGCCCGGCCTGTGCCCTCTCGCAGTCTGGGATGCCTCAGGAGATAACGACCTGCTGGCTTAGGCCTGCTCCCGGGTGGCAGAGGGCAGGCCCAATCCCTAGGTGCAGCCCCTGGTCGGGCTCAGAGCAGGGCCGATTGGGGAGTTGGGGCGCCGCCCCCTGTCATGCACAGAGCAGGGCGGATCGGGAGGTTGCGATGCCACCCTCAGTCACGCTCAGGGTACGGCCGATTGGGGTGTTGGGGCACTGCCCCCTGTCACCCACAGAGCAGGGCCCATCAGGGGGTTGGGGAGCTCCCCCCTGTCACTCACAGAGTAGGGCCGATAGGGGAGTTGGGGCACTGCCCCCTGTCACACACAGAGCAGGGCGGATCAGGGGGTTGGGGCGCCGCCCTCTATCACCCACAGAGCAGGGCCAATCAGGGGGTTGGGGCACCACCACTGTCACACTCAGGGCAGGGCCGATGGGGAGGTTATGGCTCTACCCCATCACACACAGAGCAGGGCCCGTGGGGGGGTAGGGGTTGGGGTGCCACCCTCTATCACCCACAGAGCAGGGCCGATCAGGGGGTTGGGGCGCCGCCACTCTCACACTCAGGGCAGGGCCAATGGGGAGGTTATGGCTCTACCCCGTCACACACAGAGCAGGGCCCGTGGGGTGGGGGGGTTGGGGCTCCGCACCCTGTCACACACAGAGCTGCAGGGTGATCAGGGGGTTGGGGAGCTCCCCTCTATCAGGCACAGAGCAGGGCTGATCAGGGGGTTGGGGCGCCTTCCCCTGTCATGAACAGAGCAGGGTGGATAGGGAGGTTGTGGCCCCGCCCCCTGTCACACACAGAGCCACAGGGCGATCAGGGGGTTTGGACACTGCCCCCTGTCACGCTGATCCCGGTGCTGGGAGGCATATTACCCTTTTAGTATATAGGATAGAGGCCTGGTGCATGGGTGGGGGCCGGCTGGTTTGCCCTGAAGGGTGTCCTGGATCAGGGTGGGGTTCCCCACTGGGGTGCCTGGCCAGTCTGGGTGAGAGGCTGAGGGCTGTTTTCAGGCTGACTGAAGCTCCCAACTGCTCCTTTTTTCTTTTTTTTTTTATTCTGGGCCAGCTTTAGCCTGGCTCCAGCTCTGAGGCCTCAGCTGCTGAAAGAAGGTATCTAGTTTGTTTCGGTTCTATAATCGAAACTCTGTATCAACTCCAGCTCTGAGATCCCAGCTCGCTGAAAGCTGGTTTCTGGGGTTTTGTTTAGCTTCTATATTTGTTACTATGTTTCAAACTGCAGGCTCAGAGGCCGGCAAGGCAGGTGGGGAACATTGGAGTCCTCCGTCACTGAAGCAAGCAAGCCTCATGTTCAGTTTAAGCTGCCTGGCTGCCGGCCGCCATCTTGGCTGGCAGTTAATTTGCATATCTCGCTGATTAGCCAATGGGAAGGGTAGCAGTCGTACGCCAATTACCATGTTTCTCTTTTATTAGATAGGATAGTATCCAGAGGTGCTAGAAACATCTCATAGGAGAGAGAGATGACCTGTGCCTAATGTCTGTACGTGACAGGGAGTTTATTCACAGACCAGTCTTTTATGGAGTAGGTGCCCTAGAAAGCAGTTACCCCCATTAAGTCTATTTTTTGAATGTCACAAATCGAAGGCCTCACATCAGCCCCTCCTTGGTAGGGTCCTTCCTCGATTTCCGTTAACTACCAGGTAAAGTCCAGATAAGGGCCAGGCTCCAAATATGAATGCAGCTCATGGAAGAGGTCTGAATTTTTTTATGTTTTTATTTTTTTCTTAACAAAATTTTAGCAAATTTTATTTATAGAAGGAGGTTAATACATTATGCATAATTAAGTAAGATTAATCACAGAAATACAAGGTTCCTTTAGCATTTGAAAGTCAATCAGTGGGACTTACCATTTTAGTAGACTAAAAAATAAAGAAACATTGGACAGAATTCACTGTCTATTCATGATTAAAAACTCCCAGTAACCTAGAAATAGAATGAACTTGTTCAACCTGAAAAGGAGCTTCTATTAAGAAACTTAACAGTTAACAACATACTTAATAGTGAAGTTCGAATGCTTTCCTCCTATGGTTGGGGGGTGGGGGGGAAGTTAAGAACACCTGCTCTCAATGCCTTTTTTTCAGCATTGTACTAAAAGTCCTAGCCACTGAAAGAAAAATTTCCATATAAATTGGGGAAAGATAAATAAAGTTGTCATTATCGAAGATGGCATAATGTATTTGTAGAAAATACTAAATAATCAAAACAGGTACAAACACTAATGGATGAGTTTATCAGAATATATGTTGAATACATAAAAATTAATTATAGGCAATAAAAACAATTGTATACAAGCAATAAATAATAACCATAAATAGAATTAAAAACAATAAGTTATAATATTAAAACATAAAGTAATTAGTGACAAATTTGACAAAAAATGTGCAAAGCTTATACACTTTATACACTGAAAATTACAAAACATTAATGAGCGATAAGGAAGGGCACTCAAAGAAATGGGATATACCACACACATGGGTAGGAAGACTAAGTATTTTTAAGAGGTTAATTTTTTCTGAACTAATATATAGATTCAAAGCTATTCCAATAAAAATTTCAGCAGGCATTCTTTAAGCTAATAGTAATTTTCAAGCCGATTCCAAAACCTATATGACAATTCAAATGTCATACAACGGGGGCCTGAATTTTGTCTCTGCCACATCTTGGGTGTATGTCACTAAGTCTCTGTGAGCTTGAGTCTCCCCATCATTTAGACAGTGATGAGGGTGGTTAGGAATCTGTGTGATGAGTGCAAGTGCCCAGCACATCGTAAGTGCTCAGTAACTGGAAAACAGCAGGCATGCCTGTGTCTGGCAAAGGGGACACGTCTTCTGCCCTCAAGGTCAAGTTTTTGTATCCCCTTCCCCAAAAGTGTCATTGGACCTCCTCAGTAACCATGGAACATTCATGACTTTGGGTTTTTGTTGAACATCTAATTATACTGGACTCTGAAGATACAGCTCCATGAAAAGACTGATAGACCTCTGCATCCATGATGCTCTCTAGAGACACAGACAAAATGGTGACAAGCTCTGGGACAATGAGGAGATGCAGAAAGAGGAAAAAATGAGGGGCAGGGCCTCCGGGGAAGGCTTGTTCCAGGATTGACTTTTGAGACCTCCTGTTTGAGGGCACACAGGAAAGGAGGAACAGATCCACGTGAGGCTGGAGCACCCGCAGCCCACCGGGGGGCAAAGCCCCAAGCATGAGTGCTAACGCAGGATGAGCCCTGTGTGGAGACCAGCGGGAGCCCCAGGCCTGCAGAGTTCAGATTCTCACCCTGACCTGTCAGCAGCGCTCTGTATGACCCAGGTCGGCTCGCCTGACCTTGAATTGGGTGCAGGATTTTAAGTCAAACATTACCTAGTGTTTGGTGAGCAGAAGCCACGACTGGGAGGAGGATGTTTAGGTTCTAGTCTGGCTCTTCATCATCTCAGCATTGAACCTAAGACAGGGCCCTTCTCACTCATCTGAGGAGTTTGAACTAGGGGTCTCTAAGGCCCTTCTTGCTCTGACAGTGTTATTCTAGTTTGTTCTAGTTTTGTAGAGAAGGGGTATTTTGGGAAAGAGATGTACAGTGTGAAGCATGGTGAACTCCGAAAATTATTGATGGTTTTAAACATTTGGCTGTATTCATAGAAGTCCCGGATCTAGAATGAGGGGAGGAGATGATTCGGTCACCAAAGCAGGCAAACAGATGTGCTCTCAGCGAAAGCAATGGAGAGCAAGATGCCTCTAAACCAGGTGCTCTTCCAGATGGCAGGTGCTGTAGAAGTGTGTTTCTTAGAGGAAACAAGGTTCCGGGAGGGCCTGAGAGCTGACATGGGTGAGGGGTGGTACTGGCCAATGGAGTTCATGAGGAGAGGTTCCAGCTCAGGCTGAGAAGGAGCTTGCCAAACAGTCAGAACTGCCCCCGGATGGAATGAACTGGCCTGCATTGGATGTTAGGGAGTTTCCTGTCATGGGAGGTAGGAGAGGGCAGGTGGGCAGCCACCTGACGGGTTGGCTGTCCTATGTCCTTTGGGGCACTGGACTGGATGATTCCTGCCAATTCTGGATGGCTGCCATTCTGTGACCTGGGTGGAGGTCTGAACTTGCCAACTCCTGTAGCATGACGTGGGGCAGTCACTTAACCTCTGTGTGCCTTGGTTTCCTTGTGTGAAAAGGAGAGGGAATAGCTGCCTGCCTCTCAGGCTTCTTTTGCAGATTAGTTGAGGTGGTGGCTATAGAGTTCTTTGCATGGTGCATCCAGATGTGAGCAGGGGATAATTGTCATTCCTCCCTCCCCCTGGCATCGTCTGCTTGCCCCCTTGCTGACACTGGGTGGTGGGCAGGGCGTGGAGAATCCCTATTCTGTCAGCTGACGCTGACTGATCTATATAGCTGAGCTTCTGCCTTAAGGAATTTAGCCTTTGGGGGCAAAAGAGTGAAGAGTAAGTACTAAAGCAGGGGTAGCAAAACCTGGCATGAGGGTTGACATAGTCTATGGCCAGGGCAGACATCACTAATCAATTACCGCACTCTTTCCTGCTGATTTTGGATATAGCCTCACAATCCTTACCCAGCTATTATTAATTGTTAGGATTTGACCTAAGAAATAGACTCTATTCACCACTCCTAAATAAAGGAAAATAATTATTCATGACATTTTTGGTCAGTGCCAAGCAAATGACTGAGTAAATGCAGTGTTAAGGGGAGTGTATGTGTTTGGTGGAGAGAGAGGGTCGGGACAGCTGTGATGGCTTCTTGGTGGAAGTGGTATTGGGCTAAACCCAAGAAGGGGTGAGATTAAGAGAAGGAGAGAGAAGCAAGAAGGGCACTCCAGGCCATTGGCACAGCATAAGCAAAAGCCCCAGTGGTGCCGGGAGTAGTGCTCGTGATCAGCGTGAGGCTGCATGAGTGCTGACCTGCGAGTCGGGTTCCTGCTCTGCAAGTCATTTACTGTGTAACCTTGAGTAAGGCTTATTCCCTTTGTGTGAGGTAAGGGACAGTAGTTGGTCTAATGTCCTCAAAGCTGTAAAGAAGCTCAAAAATTTTTTCTGCAAAGACCAGCATCCCCAACACACACACACACACACACACACACACACACACACACACACACTCACACTCCCCTAGGAGTGGCCAGTGGGTCCCTAATGAATACCTTGTTTGTGGCAGCATATTCAAGTGATTCAAATGACTCAGAAATCTGGAGGCTGGAAGCAGTAGCTACACCAGGATAGTTATTGGGGAAAGAAGCAAAATGTGGGCTGAGTGGGCCTGGGCTTTGACAGATCCCTGAATTTCTGGAGGATGGAGCATTTTCCCTTAGGTCGGCAGAAGGTTTGGGTCCAGAGCAGCTGAGCTAGTTGTCTGGGCTCTGCACCCTTTCAAGTCGCCCTTTCATTCTTGGCCAAGAGGATGGGGAGGCTGGGTTTGGGCAAGGGGGCTGACAGGTTCTCATCTATTTATAGCTGGGATTTGGGGTCATGGGGCCCTGGGTGCTAGGATGGCCAGAAGCCAGATCTTTCCAGCCAATCATAGGATGGCTGGCCCCAGGGTCCTGCACACTAGCAGGTGCCCTAACATGAACCCACAGGGCTGGCCTGGGCTCTGGCCAGATGCTCAACATTCCCTCCTGACTCCCAGCGGGCCTCTGGGGTACCGCCAAGTGCCTGCTGGGACAGAGGTGGGGAGGGGGCAGAGAAGAGGAAGAGAAGAAAGGGCTTGTGTGAAGGCCACCGGTTCTGAGCTCACAGGGTGGACGGAAGGTCAGGGTGCTTAGGGCAGAGGTTCTGGAATGGGCACCGGAACTCCTGGGTCCTAAAATAGGACAGAGCGAAGAGACCATCGGCCCACTCAGGCCTTCTTCACCCTGGGGACATGCCTCTCCCTGCCACACTCAACACCCCAGAAGCCATTTAGTTATTTTCACTGAGACTCACAGCCACCAGCAGCATCAGGGAACTTGTCTTGACCAATCAGCACATCTGCCCCATTTAACTGAGTTGCTCAACTGGCAACTCGGTTAAAGCTGTGCAGAGGTTTTCATAAAGAGAGTAGGGAAGGGGTTCTGTGACCTTCATGGTGACTGTGTGGGGCCTGGAAGACAGTAGACGTGGGCCGGAGTTGTGACCTTGGACTTCTGCCTTAGGGAATTTAGTCTTTGGGGCAACAGAGGGAAGAGTAAGTGCTAAAGCAGGGATAGCAAAACGGCATAAGCAAAACCTTCTGGGAACTCATCTAATCTCTTGGGTTTTAAGTTTTTCATCTGTGAAATGGGGAGAACTGACTGGGATGCTTTGAGGACCAGACAAGAGGATTAGAGAGAGTTTGAGTGTGCTCTGTAGCATTATGTAAATAGGAGCATTGCAACAGCCTTTTCACACCCCCACCGTGCACATGCACACACACAGGTGCTTGGCGCAGCCAGGCAGGGGGCGCAGGAGAAGGCCGACTTGCTTGCCGAGGCTGACTGCACTGCTCACCTGTTTTCAGGTGCCCCAAACCCAGCAGGTCCAGGGTGGAGCTCCTTATTGCATTTCACCCCCACCCCAGCCCCATTCCCCCTGCCTCTTCCACCCAGATGGCCGCAGCACTGGACCAGAGAGCCCTCTTTAACTTCTCCTCCTTCTTTACTGCCCACAGCCCGGCCTCACCAAGTCTTTCACTCCCACCCCAGAATACAGATCACAATCCATCCATTCTACCTGCTTCTCTTCATTTTACTTCCTTTTTCCTCAGAGGCCACTCTGTCACACTGGCCATGAGACAGCCACCTAATTGGAGCCTCTGCTGCCAACTTGTCCCCATCTCCCCGTAGCAGCCGGAGTCCAGGTTTGTCATGTCACTGTCCTGCAGAAACCCCCTCAGTGGAGCCCCATGATATTAGGGCAAAGGTGAACTGTACAACCCCCTCCCCCTGCCCCCACGCATGACCTCGAAGTCCTTCGGGCTCTGGCCCCACATACTTCCCCTCATCCTTCCCAGGTTCCCTGACCCACCCCCCACCCCCACTCCAGCCAGCTGAGCTCTCAGTTCCTTCTCGTGTTCTGATCACCTGGGCTCCCCCACCTGACTGAATGGTGGGGGACCCCATCTTTCTATCACCGCTATAGTCCCAGTGCTAGGTAGTTGCCTGATGCAGGTCAGCGCTGAAATAGCTGTTTGGGGAAGAGGAAGGTGTTTATATACTTTCAGCGACAGAGAGTTCTCCATACTGATAGTCAGGGTTCAGGAGGTCTGGACCTTCCTTTGAGGCCTCAGTCTGGCCTGTGCAGCAGGGGTTGTGCCCTATGCCCTTGTCCGAGGGCCCTTTAGTTCTAAAGGTGGGACAGGAAAAAGGCAAAGAGGATAAAGGCATGCACTTTGCAGCCAGACAGGCCCAGGTTTGAATCTTGGCTTTCATCTCTTGTTGGCCAGGCGATCTTGGGCCTTTCTGAACCTTGATTTCTTCCTCTGCGAAGGAGAGGGTGGCATGATCATTTCTACTGTCTCAAATGATACAGCACAGGGCCTGACACTTAGTAAGCACCCAATAAACAGGGGCTCCCGCCTTTCTAGTTTACAGTCTGATGATGGAACGTGGCAGTTCAAATGACTCATAAATCTTTATCATTCAGAAATTATTTTCTCCCCATATGTTTTAGTGCCAAGTATTTACAAAGGGCCTGCTGTGCACTTGGTCTTGCCGTCTACTTGGTGGTGCCACGTGAGCGGTCCAGGTATGTCTCGGGAGCCTGCTGTCGGCTTACAGTTGTGACTGTTGGGGGCTGGTGGCAACCCCAACCCAGGTTGGCACTAAAAGAGGCCAGAGAATAGAATCCTTCACTGGCCCTCCCCCCACATGTACGAGGCTAGCTGCCCAGACCAAAGGCAAACTGAGGTCTGAGCCTGAAAACCATTCTTTGTGGGAAGACACTCCAGGGACAGGAGCCAGGAGCCAGAGGCAGGTGTATCTGTGCAGATGCTTTCCCAGACACCCTGTCACAGGCTTGGCCTCACGTCACACCCCAGCTGCCTGCACGCTGCCGACGCTGCAGAAACGAGAGGCAGTCAGGAGGAATGTCTAGGTCAGTGATGGCGAACCTATGACACGCGTGTCAGAGGTGACACGCAAACTCATTTTTTTGGTTGATTTTTCTTTGTTAAATGGCATTTAAATATATAAAATAAATATCAAAAATATAAATCTTTGTTTTACTATGGTTGCAAATATCAAAAAATTTCTATATGTGACACGGCACCAGAGTTCAGTTAGGGCTTTTCAAAATGCTGACACGCCGAGCTCAAAAGGCTCGCCATCACTGGTCTAGGTGGTAGGAAAGGTGGAGAAGAAATCAGAGGGTTGGAGTGAAGACCGTCCAGCAGCAGTAAATGTCAGTAAAATGAATAAAGCAATGAATGAACAGATTCACGAATGAATACAGGTCTTCTCCGGCCAACAGAAGCAGAATCCTCTCCCAGGCCTCAGAAGCAGAGCGTGAGCCCCCTCGGCTTATCAACATTATTAGGTGCCCAGAAAAGAAAAAAAGGCATCAGAAAAACCCCACGGGGTTATGCTCAATGATTTTTAAACCTTTTAAATTCTACCCCAACATGCGGGTGAGAGAGCACAGGCTCACGCCCCTAGTTAGCAGCTATGGATAAGAGGAAGCTGCGGGCCACACGCCTGCTGGATGTTTTCCCACCCACCCCAGAATGTGAGCATGTAACGGCCAGGGTTGTTTTGGTTATAAGTGAAAGAGAGCTGTCTCCGAGTCATCCCCCGACAACCCCACCCCCAAGAAAGGGAACTCACTGGGTCCAGAAGCTCCATCTCTCAACTGTGCTTTCCTTTGAGGGGGTGCCTATGATGGCTGCTGTTGTGACCACCTTCTGTCCACAGACAGCTCAACGGGCAGCCACACTCCCTGTCTAAGCAGCAACAGCCCCAAACCATCCAAATCCAGAGTGAGCTGCTCTGTAGCCTGTGCTTCCTGGGGGCCTTTGAGGCTTAAAAATTATAATAAAAGGAGCACAATCGGAAGAGAGTCCGAGGCTATGATGAGGCATCTTGAGAGGGTACAAGTGCTCTTGTTTTTGGACCGGATGAAATAAGCAAAGACATGAATGACAAAGCGTATTGGTGGTTTGCTTTCCTGTCAGTCACCCTGGGTGCAGGCCTTCTGTTGGGAGCGGATCTCAGTGGCCCCACTGTGAAGTGGAACCTGGTGATCGAAAAGGAATATGTGACACAGACAGGTTCCCGGGCTGGGGCAGGAGCCTGGACAGTGGACAGTAATGGTTGTTTCATCACTTGGGAGCTTGCTTAAAAAGCAGATTCCTGGGTCTCCTCCTGAGATGGATTTAGGACTTCCCCAGGAGGTTCTGCAGCAGGGGGCCAGGCACCAAACCTTGGGAAATGCTGAGCCTCTAACTTCAAAAGGCACAAACTTCCAGTTATAAAATAAATACATCCTGTGTGTATTGTGCCGGACGACTCTAGTTAACAGTGCTGTTTTGCACACGTGAAAGTTGCTAAGAGAGTAGATCTGAAAAGTTCTCGTCACAAGAAAAAAATGTAAAACTGTGGTGATGCGTGTTAACTAGACTTACTGAGGTAATCATTTCGCAATGTGTACAAATATTGAATCATTATGTTGTGTACCTGAAAGCAATATAATGTTACGTGTCAGTTACGCCTCAATAAAAACAACAACCGTCCTTTGATTCTATGAGGCTTCCCCTCGGCTCCCTTCTCTGAGCCACCTACCCTCAACTCTTGGGGCAGCGAAGACCCTGCAAGAGGCCCAGAGCTCCCTCTTAAGAGCTTTTAAAGATGACCCCCAGCTTCTTCAGGAGCTCCCCATCCCAGAAGGCGTGCAAGGACCTGCAGGGTGCTCCTGCTCTGGATGGGGGCGAGGGCGCCACCCAAGTGCAAGGTCTCCTTTGGTGCTGTGATTCTGTGATTTCATTGCCTGGGGAGGCTAATCTTTTAGAGCAAAAGTCAGTATCTGCAGAATGGGTGGTGATTAGAGAATATTGAAGCGAGAAGGGAGTTTTTTTTTTGTTGTTGTTTTTTCACTGCAGGAATCCTCTTCTTTCCTCTGTGGACAGAATCTTCCCTGAAGACCCAATTAGTTAAGGAGACAAGGAGAGCTACTCTGTTTGGACTGGCACCCAGCAGTCCCCTTCCCCCCTTTTTACAGCCTTTTACAGATTAAGATAACGAGTGCCAGCCCATATCCCAGGGCCTGGTGGTTTTTCTGTTCAAATATAAAAGGATACATCTATAAAGTTTCACTTATTCAATAAACATGGGATGAATGAGTACCTGCTGGTCCCAGGACATGTTCCCCCCCAACCCCCCGCTGCCCGCCCCGCAGCTGACCCGTGATCCCCGGGCCTTAGGTTCCAATTCTCCCCACTGAGAAGTGATGCTGAAGCCTTGGAGGGGTGGAAACAGGGCAGAGGGTGTCCTTGGGCAATACTTGGAAGGGCAGCGCCTTGAAGAGTGGTGCAGGAAACAAAGTCACCTTAGCAGGGAAGGCGGGAGCGGGCTGAGTGGTGGAGGATATGGACAAAGGTGCTGAAGTGGGAACATTCAGGGTGTTTAGAATAAAGGGTGGGGAGGGGCAGGGCAGGAAGCTGTAAAGTGGAAATTAGCATGGAAAGTCCTGGAACCAGCAGGGCTTTTCCTGGTCTCTGTGGAGACTTCTGATCCTTGGTGGGGTGTGGGGTGTGTGTGTGTGTGTGTGTGTGTGTGTGTGTGCAGAAGTCTTTCCTCTTGGGGTGTCTAAGATGTAGAGTCCCCATTCCATCATTCCTCACATTAGCAGCTTGCCCCAGACACAGGAGGGGTCAAAGAAAGACCCAGACCACCTCCCCAATGAATTCATTGTACTCGGGATGGAGGGGGATGGGGTTCGGATTCTGAGTGTCATTTAGGGAGCATGGTTTTGTGCAGACACTGATGCTAGGAAGCTGCAGTCACATCCTGGCTCCCTGTCCTACTTCCCCCTCTCATCACTGAACCTGACTTTCCCCGTCTGCAAAGTGGGACTATTAATTTCTGCCTTGAGGATTGTTGTGAGCCTTAAAGAATATACTGATGAAGGATAAGAAACGGAAGAGCACAGACTTGATATACAGTTATGTTCACTAAAGCAGCGTGCATTTTGGGAGCGTGGGCACCCTTTGCAGTTCGCTCTGCCGGCCTCTATGAATCACAGCAAAGTGGAGGACATCGCTGCTTTCATCGAAACATTCTTTCTCGCATGGGAAAAATATGACTTCCCCCCATTGGTGTCTTGGATCTGCCCCCGGGGCTCCGTGGAAAAAGCTCATGTGCCTTTTCTTTGAAGACCTTCAGAGACGTGCAGATAAAAGGACAATGACCACAGCGTTGGGACTGGACATCCTCGGCTTCATGCAGTCGGCGGCGAGGCGGAGCCCAGGCCACTGGGTTTGGTGGTGGGTGTGCCCTCCCTGCCCTCCCTCAGAGTTGCTGGTCTGCTGGATCTCCCCCAGGACAGCCTGCGGGGGCAGCTGCTGTTGCCTGCTCTTTCCTCATCCTCTTCCTGAGAACTGGGTGGAGGCAGTAGGGAGGGTCTCCTTGGGCAGGAGACTGGTTTCTGGCTGCCAGGAGAAGCCCCTGACTCATAGGAGATGTTTTCCTGTCAGAAGGGAGAAGTGGTTATAGTGACAAGTCCCAGGGGAACGACTGAAGGAAGTTGGTTCATCAGAGCATCCTCTGTCTTCTGAAACTCCCAGGGCTCCATTAATAATAGCATAAGTAGCCCCTTGTTGAAAAGAATGCCCTTGCACTGCTGCACTTGGCATCCATGCAACAGATTTTGTGGGGAGGACAGCTCATAGCCCGGCTTCCTCATGCCTTCAGACACATCTCATCCTGCAGCCGCTGCCTTCGGATTCTAGCGAAGAGCCTGTGGTAGCCAAAACCGCTACGGTGGTGACAGGCACTGTTCCCTACGGGCTTTCTTTTCCTTCAGAGGCCACTGGTTCTTGGGTTAGACAGAGCCTCAGCTCGGAGATCTGGTTGACCAGTCCACCGCAGGTTAGAAACGGCGCCCAAGCAGGGAGAAGTGGGACTCGAAGACAGCGGGCCCACAGCAGGAAGAGTGCAAACCAAGAACCCAAAGGCCAGAGGTGATGACTGAAGGGCAGAGACAAGCCGCTCTGAAGACCCCAGGGCCCCAAGGGGAGGAGCAGTGCTGTGTCAGGGCAAAGGACTGCCTTGAGGGGTGGCGGTTAAAACAATGGTTCTGGGGTTTCACTACTAAGGCCCTCAGGGCCAAATTCAATCAGCTGCCTGTTTTTTTGTAAATAAAGTTTTATTGGAACCCAGTCACACCCGTTTGTTTCTATGTTGTCTGTGGCTGCTTTTACATTGCTGCCACAGAGCTGAGCAGCTTGCTATTTATGGCTTAAAAACCTAAAATATTTACTACCCGGCTCTTTACAGACAACGTTTGCCAACCCCTGATGATGTGAGTTATGAAGGAAGGGTTAAAATTCAGCCCGAGTTAGAGCAAGACCAGGAGGTGTGAAGTCTCTTGGGGAAGGACTTGCAGAAAGACTGGCTAATGGCTTGTCACTCATGTGATGGGGCTTTAATTGAGTGGGAAAGGTTTCGGATTGTGTGGGTTTCATAGAATTGTCAAATGTTAAGCCCGAGAAGGACACCGAACAGTGTCTAGTTTGACTCTTGCATATCCATATGGGGAAACTGAGGTCTGGGGAGGCAAGAGGACTTGGTTTGGGAGCATAGGTGGCAGCTCTCGGTCTCAAACCCAGGCCACAGCACTCTGTTCTGATTTACTGTTTTATGGCACAGGCCTGCGTGCGTGTACACACACACACACACACACACACACACACACACACACACACACACTTCTCTAAGCAGGAAAATGGCAAAGAGATGTGTTTGCCTCTAAAGGGCAGTTGCTTATTTTGTCTTTTCTGTGTCTGTTGCCTTTGCATGAGGAGAAGGGGGGCAAGGGTTCCTGCTTTGCCCTACATAAGGAGGCCGCTGTCCCCTCCTGGCCCATCCCATAGTAACAGGGCTAAAATGGAAACAGGGAGTTCTGTTGAAGACCAGCTCCTGAACGACAGCTGCCTCCCGCCTGCTGTGGATGCAGCATTGTCTGCTGAGCACCTGCCCTTCCTGCTGTAACCCGATTGGAATGCAGGCACCAGGGGTGCACAGTCCTGGAGTGGGTCTTGGGGGAGGGGGGGGTTCAGTGCCTCCCACCCCCCAGCGTGCCACCTCTAGCCCTGCCTTGTGTCCAGGGCCTCAGGGCATTCACCAGAAGCAGCGTCAAGCAGGCGTGAGCCTCAGTTTCCTCCCATGGTAAATCGGAGAGTTACTAGTAGAACCGGTTCTAAGGGCCCCTTTCATTCTGTTGTTCTCTAATTCTGGCACTTGTGCCTCCTTTGAAGAGGCTCTGAATCAAAAAGGGTTTTTTGTTGTTGTTTATCCTCACGGAAGGATATTTTTCCATTGATTTTAAGAGAGAGTGGAAGGGAGAGGGAGGGACACAGAGAGAGAAACATTGATGTGAGACACATCAGTTGGTTGCCTCCACATGCGCCCTGACCAGGGCCCAGGATTGAGCCTGCAACCAAGGTACATGCCCTTGCCCGGAATTGAACCCAGGACCCTTTGCTCTGCAGGCTGATGCTCTATCCACTGAGCCAAACCGGCTAAGGCATAAAGGGTTTTGTTTTTATTCTAGCATGGGGGTTAAATGTCACAGCTTAGGGAGTCAGATTTCCTGGGTTACATCCAAGCTCAAAGACTTATTTACCTGGGTGTCTCCCAGGGAAGTTAGCACCTCTCAGCCTCAAGTTTCTGCATCTGTAAAATGGAGATACAGAGGGAAGTACCTGCAGCTATTGTTTGGTTAAAGCAGAAGAAGGAGGTGGGACTATGTGGTTGTCAAGGTCTTTTCCTACATTCAGTTCTAGGGTTCCAACTGTGGCCTCCTGGGCCCAGTGTGACTAGGGAATTTCCTAAGAGGACACTCCACAGCTCTGGAAACACGATCTGGAGATTAGAGTCCTGGAAGAGGAAGGTGAGGAGAAAGGAGAGTGGGGACTTTCCAGGGCACTGCGGGCAGAGGTGAGTCCAGGTGTGGGCACCACATCCCTGCCAGCTGCTCCTCTAGGCAGAGCGGGCCAGGAGGGAATGGCTTCTGAGTAGGATGAGGCCACAGCATCATGAGACCTGGGATACCATCGCGTTAGCCCTGCTCCTCTGCATCTTTCTGTAGAATCATCCTTCCCTTGTCTTCTGTTGAGGGGTGATTTTGGAAGGTTGTTTTTAAAGCGGTGTAATGCAGTGGTGAAGAACCTGGCTTCGGCCTCAGACAGACCCGAACCAGCGGAGGAACCTCCGTGGGCCTCCTCAGTTTCGTCCTCTCTCTGTAAAATGGAAATAATAGCAGCTGTGAAGATTAAATGACAGTGCATGTCAAGAGCCCAGCCCACATCCCACGCAAAATAAGCTCCCTCAGTAAAATCTGAAGAGTGTCTAATATGTGCCAACATAGAGTAGGAAGCAAGACAGACTAGTTCCTGGTAGTCAGGAGTGTCCAGGCATGTGGGGGTGGACAGATAACCAACATGAAAAGATGGACAAGAGCATGTCAGTGATGTGGGTAGTGAAGAAAAGAAGACATGGCCATGTGCTGGAGAGTGTCCCAGAGCAGGGAAGGGTGGCCACTTTATAGTGAGTGGTCAGGGCTGGCCTCTTTGAAGACGTGACATTTTGGTCAAAGTGTTGGAAGAAGCCAGCCATCCGAAAATGGCCTGTGCAAAGGCCCTGGGGCAGTGGCCAGCTTTTAAGCTGTGATCTAAATAATGCCAAGATGCTGGGGGCATAGTGAGTGAGGCAGAAAGTGGCAGGAGAGGATGCTGGCAAGATAGGCCTCAGATATTTGGATTTTATTCTACATGCAATTGGAGAGTCTTTGAAGAGCTTTGAATAGGGAGTGGGGTGACATGGTCTGATTTCCATTTTTTAAAGGTTGTTCTGGCTACTTTAGGAGAGACCAGCTTGAGATGAGATGGACAGGTATGGAAGTGGGAGACCCATTAGGCAGCATTGTAAGAGTCTAAGCAAGAGATGATGACAGCATGAGCTATAGTATGGTGACAGCAGAGATGGAGAGAAGAATACTTTGGAGAGGCAGTGGACAGGGCTGGCTGATGGATTGAATGTGAAGGTGAGGGAGAGAGGAATCCTGTTTTGCTTCTGAGCAGCTGGGTGAAGGTTGTGCTATTTACTTGACAGGGAGGGGACTGAAGAAGACATTGTCTTAGGTGGAAATAGAATTCCATTTGGATATAAGCTTGAGATGCCAATAGACCACCCAAGTGGAGGTGTCAAAGAGGCAGATTTTAAATGGCTTTTTTGCAGGAGCAGCTGAGGACATAGGCAGGACACAGCCTGTTTTGAGCTGAGACAGCCTGAGTGTATATCTAACTGGAGCTTAACCCTCTTCCAGCCCTAAGCTTCTGGATTAGCTTTAAGGGCCTCACCCAACAGGCCGGCATGACCCACATCCCTCCCTGAGCTCCCGAAGGGCTCAAGGCTGCTCTAGCCACTCCCCTAGAAGACTCCTAAAGGCATGCAGGGGGAACCTTGGGCCCTATTGTGTCTGGGGGCAGACGCTGGCATAGCTTGAACCAGCTCGCCCTGAAGAACCTTGACAGGGCATGCCAGGCATGTGAACCTGCTTTACAGTGGAACTTCGTAACCTCATGTCCATCAGCCAATCCCAGCGGATAGAATTCAGGGGGTCTGTGAACTTGGATGGAAAAAAAATATTACATCTTTATTTCCCTAACCTCTAAGTGAAATTTAGCATTTCCTTTCATTGTGAATGTAGGTGACAAACCACAAAAGTATGAGTGGTACCTGTGATTTTTGTCACTAATGGAAATCATAGATATTTTCATATCGCATTACAGTTACTTCAGACACCTAGAACTATTTATGTTCATTGCTACTTTGAAATTACGGGTGATCATTGCACTTGCTACTAGATATTACAGCAGTAAGGAAGCCTGTTGTATTACTGTAACATAAATATACTCTTTTTAATAGTTTATGAATGTTTTTTTAATATTATTGGCTTCCTTTGTAATCCTGTTTTATTTTAGGCTTCCCAGATTGCCAGTGGGACCTATGGCTCAAAAAAAGTTAAGGCTTCCTGCTGTAAAGCATGATCTTATTCCCATTTTACAGATACAGATGCTAAGGCTCCAAGAGGTTGAGTATCATGGCGGGGTTCACACAGCTGGTGAGTGACTGAGCCCACATTAATGCAGATCTTTCTGATTCCAAAGTCGCTGTTCAAACAGTCCTGTCACTGCCTCCACAGTGGCCCCATCAGTGAAACCCACAACCAATGTAAGCAGAATCTACAGCACAAAAACCATTCATATTTTATCTGAAAAGGTTAATACAGCGTTTGCATTCTAGTTCCTAGAATACACTTGTGTTTTTTAATAATAGAAGGTAGTTTTCCTTACTAGTGAAAATGTTTAATTTTCTATTGTGGGAGGGAAATGGAAGTCTGAGAAGAGGCATCCTGTGTCTTTGAGTGTTTCTCAGCCAGCCCACCCACCCCCACCCCCGTGCCCCCAGTAGGTATGTGACCAGAGACAGAGAAGCGTGATTCGGCTCAGTTGATTCTCATGCTTCCTTGTTGGTAGCCCTCTGAGCAGATGAGAAAACAGGCTTTGGGCTATCAGGTGGCTTGCCTGCAGCCATGTTGCTTCAGCCAATGGGATTCTAGTTGAGGCTCTTCCCTGGCTGCTGCTTTGGTCCAGTTCCAATGTCACAAACTTAGCTGCGGGTGCGCAAGCACATTACTTACCGTCCCTGGCACTCAGCTTGCCCATCTGTGAAATGGACTGGCCGGTGTGTCTACCTGTCTTTACTTGGTTGTTATACAGTATGAATGAGAGGACTGTAAAATGCGTGGTACCCAAGAGAGGCTGAACAAAGGATAGTGATTATCATGGGCCAAGAATTGCCAAATTTTCAGAGGTGCTCAGGCAGGGGCTGGGTGCTGAGGAGGGCAGGGACCGCCTTGCTGCCTGGGAGGAGAGATGGGACCGTCACCAAGTTCCCGCCAAGACCAAGAGCCAAGTCCAACCTTCGGGGTAGCCATAGCCCAATGCTTCCTAGGTGAGCAGTCAGGACCGGGGACTAGGGGACAGACTCAGCCTCTTATCCCTGACTCTTTGTCCCTTCCTCAGAGCCCCAGCACCAGAGTGGCAGCTTCATTTCACACGCCTCTATATTTAATAAGCAGGACCATGACAAGGTTTGGTGACCTCAGGGCCCAAATGGACTGTCTGCTGGCATAAGTGGTGCTTGAGTCATTTCCCAGGAACGAGCCCTGGGCAGGCTTCCAGGAGCTGAATTTACCCTCCGATTCTCAGCTTTCCTCTCCTCCTCCCCACCCCTAACCTCCATTATAGTCTCCAACTTCATTGTCTTCAGAAGGCCAAAGACCTAGATAGAAAGCAAAACAGCTATTCATTCACTGGCGCGTCCATGCCCCCACCTCATCAGGGGCTCAGGTTCAGTGTCGGGGGAGACCCCAGAGGCCTGAGACACTGACCCCGGCCCTGGGGCTCCTGCCTGGCTGGGGGCTTCCACGTTGACCTCCCACTGTCTCCAACCAATTCCTTATTCCTATGGCCGAACTCTTAATATTTTCTTGTGTGGTCTTTTAGCAATAATCTCTAAACATCTAAACTATCCATCTGTCCTTCCATCTATGTTTTTTTTCTTTTTTTTTAAAGTACAAGCAGGATCATATAACATTAACTTCCCCTTTTTTCTTAACAGCCCCACTTGGTGATCTTCCCATGGAAATGCACATGGGGCAGGTGGCTTTGACCATGGTGTGGTCCTTGCAGGTAGCGGGAAGGGCATGGGCCAGATGAGAAAACCCACAGTACGTAAGAGGAGCTTTGGCAGGGAATGAGGGAAGCAGTCCTGCCGAGTGGTTAGGAACCGAGCCTGATCTTTGAATTAGAAAGATTTGGGGTCGAATCCCAATCCTAGCACTTTGCAGCTGTGTGACTCTGGGCAAGTTTCTTCCCCTCTCTGAGTTTCAATTTCCCCATCTTTCAAAAGCAGCTAATAATACCTCCCATGAGGACTGTTGGGGACTTTCAGTGAAAGCACTTACCCCTCACAGAGGCAGGTAGCACATGCAAACAGGCCCCCGTTTTCGCTGGTAGTTTTTGCTGGTGTCGCTGTTGTGTGTCTGATGGGGCAGGGGGCAGCTGAGGCTGACAGGTAAGGCCAGGTGCATGTTCGGTGTTTCTGGAGTGATATTTAGAGAGAGGAGGGCCAACAGATCGATCTGAAGCTTAAAATAGCCTGGAAGCACAAGAACAACAATAAATAAATGGGTTCCGGTGCTTTTAAACCTTGGCATTTTCTCATCTCAGCTTAGCTGGCCCAGACAGCTTCATCAGCGTTTACTGCTGAGGCTGGCAGCACACATCTCCCCTGGCCATGGCCCAACGCTGCTTTCAAGAAAATCAGATCTAGAAACATTTGGATCTTTGGTGCTGGGCCTGCCAGTCATGGATGTAAGTTGAGGATCAGGCAGCATGGGGGACTGCCCCATGTGTGTGGAGAGTTAAGGCCTAGAATATCAAGTGTGAGGGAAGGTGGCACCTCCTAGGGCAGGGGTGGGCAAACTTTTTGACTCGAGGGCCACAGTGGGTTCTTAAACTGGACCGGAGGGCCGGAACAAAAGCATGGATGGAGTGTTTGTGTGAACTAATATAAATTCAAAGTAAACATCATTACATAAAAGGGTACGGTCTTTTTTTTTTGTTTAGTTTTATTCATTTCAAACGGGCCGGATCCGGCCCACGGGCCGTAGTTTGCCCACAGCTGTCCTAGGAGGTGGGGGTGAGGTGGTGGCCAGAGAATGGGGTTATTCATTCACTCCCCAAGTATTTATTAAGCACTTATTCTGCACCAGGTGCTGGGAATACAGTGGTGAGCATTAAGCAAATGCCCGTGCAAATAAATGTTGACCAACTATGATGGCTCTAGAAGGCTCAGGACCTCCAGAAGGCTGAGGCCAGGTGAAGTAGGGCTCCTCATCGGGTCTTTGGGGCTCAATGAAAGCTTCCCCCAAGGTGTAAAGAATAGATAGGAGATAACTAGGCAAAGCGGATCTACATGTGGGGATGGTGTTCCAGGCAGAGGGAACAGCACATGCAAAGGCCCTGTGGGCGGAGATTCTGGCACATGCCTGGGTGGAAAGAAGCCAGTGGGACCAAAAGTTGGTATAGAGGTTGGTGTGTTAATTCTGGGAAATGATACAGGATGGGTAGGCAGGAGTCAGATCACACAGATCACGGGCTTGAGGGAGGGTTTTGGTCTTTATCTGGGAGAAATCCCAGGCAGGCTTATCTGCATCTTGGGAAGATGGCTGTGGCTGCTCTGGTGGGGGCTGGAGCGGAAGCAGAGGCTGTGGCTGCCATTCAGGGGCGAGTTGATTGTCAGTCAGAGCCTGAAGAGTTTACCCTGGGATTAGGTGGCAAGGACGCTCCAGCGGCCCAGAGAAGCTGCAGCTGTTCCAGCAGTTGCTTCAAGACTCCCATGTAATAAGCTCCCTAATGGCGGCTGTCTTTTGAACACTTGCTTTGCACCAGACACTATGCAAAGCCCTTCTCATTAAATGCTCATTAGAACCCTAAGGCAGTGGCTGGGGCTGTTATTATCCCCTTTCACGGAGGCCCAGAGAGGTTCAATCACTCAGCGAAGATCACATAGCTCAGCCCTCATGGTCCAGCTCCTCTGGGTTGACAGTTCCTGGATTGGTGTCCTCAGGGCCCAAGCCCTCAGCTTCTGTCTGTTGCTGTAGTGACCCTCAGCATCGGGTCTGCCCTGGCCATGCAGAGGACTGGTTCAGAGCTGGGCTGGAAAGACATTGTCATGTGTGACCTGAAGGGACACAGCCCCATGGCCCTTCCTCGCTCATCCCTCCCTCCCAGCCACTGGTTTCTGCCTATGCTTCGTAGCCCTGTTTTAAGCCATGAGCTGAAATGGCCACATCGCTGGGTTTCACATGTCGCCTGCCTCTTGGGATTCACACAGTCTCTGCTGCTTGTTTTTATTTTGCTTCTTTATTTCCTTTCCTCTCCTTCTTTCCCTCTGCTCCCACCCTGTCCCCATCTGTTGCTGCCCCAGGGGGGTCTTTCCTCACCTCCCAGATGTACAGGCAGGACTTGGGAGGGAAGCAGAGGCCTCCTTCCTTCTGGCCTTTCAGGAAGGAAAGAAACTGGCAGTTCGGGCAGCTGTTACCTGCCGGGCACTGGGTTAAGCTGTGGGCATGCGTGATCTTACATAACCCTCACAGCGGTCCCGTGAGGTGTACACATCACCTCTACTCTACAGATGGGGACACTGGGGCTCGAAGGATTTAGGTGTCAGACCCAAGGTCACATGCTACAATCTGACTCCTGATTTAAAATATGTTGCTTCCCAAACTGTGCATGTGAGTCACCTGGGGAGCTTGTTAAAATGCAGATTCTGATTCAGGAGTTCAGGGACTCAGCATGAGATTCTGCAGAACTTAACAGGCTCCAGGGAGGCTGATGCTGCTGATCCGGGGACCACGCTTTGAGTAGCATCTCAAGGAGCTGGCAGATCTCCCCGCGCCCCCCTCCCACTGCCTCCCCAACAACATCGGTGCAGACACACTCCACCATGACGCTCCATCCCTCAGTGCCTGCCTCCTCCACAGGCTTTCCACCATGCTCAGCCATCCCAGGCTGACTCTGTATGTCCCAGACTCCATGCTGACAGACCACGGTCTCCAAGGCTGACCACTGTTAGAATGTGGGGAACGGAGGCTCAGAGAAGGGGAGGCCCCATGCCGATAGTGCAGAAAATTCAGGCTTGTGACTCCCAATCAGTGCTCTCCATTACTGCTTCATTTAGGAGTCAGGGGTCTCGGGCTTCTAGTATTGCCCCTCTTTAACTTGCTGTGTGACTTTAGGCAAGTTACTTCCCCTCTCAGAAATTCAGCTTCCTGTGGGAAACTGATACAGGGTTAAGCCTCGGACTGACCTGCTGGCAAAGTCACAAATAAGCCCTAGCTTAGAGGGCACAGTCCTCTTAGCATAATTAGGCTTGACCTTATAACACTCCCTAGATCTTATCTGGGAAGCTAAGGGGCTGAGGAAGTGCAGGAAGTATAACCATGGTGTAAACGAGTGAAACTCACAAGAAAAGTGTAACTTTGGTAACCACTACCTTGTTTACCGCTCACTATAAAAAGCTTGGTGAGGCCTGAGCACAGTGGAAGTCCTTCCTCTTGAGTTGGACTTGCCGCCTGGTCCCCCAATATTCCCAAATTATCTCCTGTCTTTTCTTTTTCATTTGTTGTGCGGCTCCTCTTCCAGACCCGAACCCTGAACCACGCAGGACGTGGAGGGAAACACGGCAGCTTCCCATCGGAAAAAAATGCCTTTACCTCTGCCCTGTTCTGAGGATCAAATGGGAGAATGTCTAGTTTACAGCATAAAGGGTTTTTATGAGCCCCAAGACCCCCAATCTCAGTAGGTGGGAGAAACCTAGTAGGGCAGAGAAGCAGGTTCAGGTGGCACTTAGGTGCTGGGGTGGCGGGAACCTCACTCCCTGAAACATCTCACTGTTCTCTGTTTGAGAGCGCCACACTTCCTGCCTGCTTTCCATCAGGCTTTGGTGATAAGCATTGTCAGATGGTTCGCCTTCTTCAGTTCAGTGCCTGTAATTCCATCGCTAGTGCATAATACAGAGGACCTGGCCCTGGGGAAGGGGAGTGGGGGTGAAGCTGTGGTAATACCACCCCTCGGGACACATCACTGGTACATGAAAAAAAGGAAAGAAGACGTGTTATTCGTTTGACATAAATTTACTCTATGTGCCCAGTGAACATGCTTTTTTACATAAGGCAGACTCACCTGTGGCTACATGGGACATGATGAATCAGTGGGGGTCTGCTAAGCAGGCCTCCTTGGCCTCTCTTTGGCCCTCACTGACCACATGACCAGGGAGGGCCTGCTGGGGCCCAAGAGAATCTGTTTCCCACCAGCTTTATCTGGGAGCTCACAGATCTGGGATTCTCATCATCTGACTACTGGAAAAGGAAAGGCAGAAATTTCCATAAGGGAATAAATGGATGGGGAAGGAAACCAACACCTCCCCCGCCACCCCAGTAAAGGGGAGTGCATGAGAGGGAGACCTTGCAGGCATCACAATAATGTGAAGCAGAGGTGCCCAAACTGACCTGGGAAATGGGGGCTCTACTCACCCCCCACCTGCCCCCACCTACCCCACAAAGGTTTAGTGAGCACCTACTCTGTGCCAGGTACTATGCCAGGTGCTGGGAGTCAACAGAGACAAGCCCCGGAACCTGCCTTCGCATAGTTTACATTCTAAGGGGACACAGACAGTCCCTGGGTTCATGCTGTGGCTAACACACCGCCATGCAATCTACAGTGACTGGGAGGGGTACGTTGGGGAAGGACTTGCAAAGTACTAGCAGGGCTTTGAGACACGCCCCACCCCCACCCCCCGCCCCAATTTCAAAGTTCACCTGCTCAGAACAAGGAAAAAAGCTCTCTTCCCCTGCCCCACTGTGTTATTATCAGCTGTGGTCAACCTGAATAAACAGATGGCTGGAGGTTGTGGCAGCAAAGAATTTGGGAGTTGAGTCCGGATTCACATTTTGCATAGTAAAGCCATACTACGTTCCTGAGCCTTAGCTTCTTCTGTAAAACAGGTGAATTTAAAAAAGTAGTAATTTTTTTATTTAGAGAGAGAGAAAGAGAGAGAGAGAGAGAGAGAGAGAGAGAGAGAGAGAGAGAGAGAGAGAAACATTAATGTGAGAGTAAAACATTGATCAGCTGCCTCCTGCACACCCCTTCCTGGGCCTTGAGCCCACAACCCAGACATGTGCCCTGGCCCATAATCGAACTAGCAACCTTTTGGTGCAAGGGACAATGCCCAACCCATTGAGCCACACCTAGCCAGGGCTAAAATAGATGAATTAAAGAAAAAATTTTTAATCCTCACCTAAGGATATATTTTCTTTCTTTTTAAAAAATTGATTTTAGAGAGAGAGGACATATGAGAGAGAAACATGGATTGGTTGCCTCCTGTATTCGCCCAGGTGATCAAACCTGCAACCTAGGTATGTGCCCTGACTGTGAATCGAACCAGAAACATTTTTTTGGAGTGCAGGACAGTGCTCCAACCAACTGAGCTCCCCGGCCAGGGCAGAATGGCTGGATTTTAATTATCCACTTTGCTGGGCTCCCATGTGCCACTCAGGCACTTTGAGTGGTGGATACCGCCTACCGAAGGAATGGCTTCTTAGTCTGAGGATTCAAATTAGCCTGGTAAAGCCCTTAAATTGCCCATGAAATAGTATGTATGAATAATAGCTATGAGTTCGTGGGCATGGGAGGATATAGAATTCATGTACAAAATATAATGTCACCATATTTCTAATATGCAAGAAAGAAAAAGAAATTTGGTTTTATATGTATTTGTTTTTTGCCAAGTTCATAATGTTCAATTCACTCAGGCTAAATAAGAGTATGATGGGTTGCCCTGTATGGTTTTTAGTTCATAAAAATGGAAAACCTAATTCATCAGCTTCCTCATAATCCCTCCCACTTCAAAACCCAACGTCCTGGTGGGCTGTGGGGGTGGAGATCCTGCAGGGGGTTCCCCTGGGAGCCCAGCGTGGGAACCACAGGGCCAGATGGGCTGTAAGGCCCCTCCTGGCTCCCACGCTGTGCAGCAGCCTCAGCAGGGGCAGTTGTGGGTTGAAAGTTGCTGAGTCATCTCTCTGCAGGTCAGATCGTGTGTTGGCTGACAAGCCGAGACGGGTGGATTAGTGGCAGAACCCTGGTCCTGGATTCTTGGGGAGCTGACTTCAGCCCCTGTCCACTGGGCTGGGGGAATCCTTAGCTATCTGCTGCCTTTTCACCCATGTGATAGTCCCTTCTCTGCTCAGATCCCCCAGGAGCCAGCCACCTTGGGGCTGCCCTTCCTGGGTGGCAGTGCCACCCCATGGGCTCCTGGCACAATGGCAAGGCTACAGTCAGCTCTGGGCTGAAGATGTGAGCTGGCACCATGCTGGCCTGTTGAGCATGACATTTCCTCAAATGCCATGAAGGGGCTGCCTGACCTTCACTCTTCTGCCAGGACCCCCTTTCTGCCTCTTTCTGGGTTATTTATAACAGTGTTAACAGGTTTAAAAAAAAAAAAAAGGCTTCCCAGCCGAGTCCTGGCCCCACTCCCTCAGCCTCCCCTGCCAGCCAGGGCAAGAGACACATAAATAGAACCCAAGAACACGGACACTATAGGACCCCAGAGAACACCTGCTGACAGAGTGTGCTGGGTACTTGTCTTTCTTTCTTTCTCTTTTTTAGGTCTCTGGCACTTTTTTTAGGTTTATTTTTATTTTATTGTGGTAAAACATACACAACATAAAATTTACCATTTGGACCATTTTTAAGTGGGCAGTTCAGTGGCAGTAAGTCCACCCACAATGCTGTTCAAAGTCATCACTCTCCATTCCCAGAAATTTTTCATTATCCAGAGGCAGGTCTTTTTCCGTCCACCTGATAATGAGGATGGCTGGCATGTGCCAGTGCCCCTGCCCCCGGGCTTATTCAGATTTTGAGGAAACTCCACAAAGGAAGGCACCTGCCAGCTGATGATTGCCACAGTTTGATTAGAACATCGGTGGCTGCCCCTTTCAGTTGGTGTGGGATGGGCAGGTTCCCCAGGGCTAGTGGTACCCTCTGCCTCCCTTCACTTTGGGAAGGGGATCAGGGCCTGAGTGAGTGCGCTGGGCGGTGGTGGTGGCGGTGGCGGGGAGGGGTAGGATGTCCTGGGTGCAGGGAGAACCTTGAATCCGCTCTTCTCTCTCTCTTCTTAAGCAAAATCTATTCCTTTATCAAACTTCATTCCTTTCCTTATAAATAGGGCAAGTATTTTGCAAAACGGAATGCTACTCACCACTCTGTTGGATCATTGATTATACCTCTGATAAAAGTTTAATGATAGTTCCTTACAGCATATTAGAGTTTTCCCAAACACTCTCCCACCCAGAACACCTCATTGGACCAGGCTGGGACCGTTCATTCCCCAACAACCAGAGAGTTATGGACCCCATTGTAGAGATACAGAAACCGAGGCACGGAGTGATCTAGGATGTGATCTAATCTCATGTTAGTCACTTGCATCTGTAGTAACTCTCACTGTCTCATTCCACCCAGGCCAGGGATTAGGGTAAGGTAAAGGAGATGCCTTGGCTCAAGCATAAAATTCACAGAGATGCCAGAACATCAGTAGTCAAGATAAATCTCATTTTAATGCAGCTTTCTTTCTTTCTTTCTTTCTTTCTTTCTTTCTTTCTTTCTTTCTTTCTTTCTTTCTTTCTTTCTTTCTTTTTTAGTTTTATTGCTTCAAGTATTACAAAGGATATTGCATATGTCTCCTTTTTTCCCCCGCCCTTGACAATCCCCTGGCCTCCCCTACCCCCCAGTGTCTTATGTCCATTGGTTATGCTTATATGCATGCATACAAGTCCTTTGGTTGATCTCTTACCCACCCCTCCACCCCCCGCCTTCTCCCCCCATACCCTCCCCGGCCTTCCCGCTTAAATGCAGCATTTTAAAATAATAACAATGGGTGCCAAAACATCCATGCTGAACAAAATACCAAATTAAAAAAAAAAAAAAAAAAGACAGGAACAATAAGAGTGCCACGCAGGGGTATAGAGGCGCCTAAAGCCAAAGGAAAAATCAGTACCACTAGACCCGTCTTTATTGTGAATTTTGATATTTTGCTCAGCATGTGTGGGGTTTTTTGCATTCATTTTGACTTTCATTTTTTACGATATTGCGTTAAATGTGATCTGTCTTGATTACTGAGTTTTTTGGTGCCCACGTCAGGTGCCTTTCTCTCCTAATCCTGGCTCTGATTCCACTTCCAATCTTGGTGTCCTGCTGTGACAGAGGAGCCCCCTCCCGGGTCCCCAGCCTCGGGTCCTCATATGCGAAGGCCTTTGCAGCCGCCCCTGAGTGTCAGGGGAGCAGCTGAGGGTGGCATTTGATCCTGGCAGTCTATTTTTGTGCCTGCCCTTCAGCGACTGATAAAATGTTGCTCTCGGTAGAGCTGATGTGCTGAAATGGTGAGTGTCGATGTCAGGTGGCTTGTGTGATCGGATATCTTCATTCTTGACCTCGCAAAGGGGCCTGGAACCAGGAAAGTAGCTCTCGTTGGTTTTGCTCCCCCGGAGCTGGACAGAACTCAAAGCGTTGTCTGGTGACAGGCCGCCAGGCCATTTGGCCTCATCTTGGGGCTGTTACAGACAGAATGTCTGTGTTGCCTTCTCTTGCTTTTCTTGCTTTTGTGTACTGCCCTTGACGAGGTGCTGCCACTTTTATTTCACTTGGATTATTGAGCACCTATTGTGTGGTGGGCATCATGCTAGGCACTGGGGAAACAGACATGGCCCCTGCTCACATGGAGCTACTCTCTAGGGAAGGCAATGACACCCAAGGAGATAAATGAAAAGTGGGGAAAGTTCTGGACAGGGGTAGTGGTGACGGTGGCACAACAATGTACATATACTTAATACCACTGAGTCACACACTTAAAATGGTTAACACGGTAACTTTTCTGTCATGTAGACTTTGCCATCGTTTTTTTTAAAATCCTGGGAAATAGGGGTAGATACCAGAGAGTGAGAAGCACTAATGGAGGGAATGACAGCAGGGTGCTGGGTCAGAGGGATGGGGTAGCCACTTGAGAATATGGGGGTCAGCAAAGCCCATCTGGGAAGGACTCTGAATCTGGGACGGGGTGATAAGAAGGGACCAGCCTGCAAAGATGGAAGACAGAGGAGGCAGCCCAGGCCCAGGGAGCTGCCAGCGCAGAGGCCCCGGGGTAGAAACTCAAGCTTTCCAGCAGTTCTTGAGGGAGCTGGGCTCTGGAGATGCCCCGAGGCCTGGTGATTCCCCATAACCAGCAAGTGATGAGCCAAGGGCGGCCCTGCCTCAACAGAGCTTAACAATGGATACCTCATAGGCTTTGCGGTTTACCAAGCACTTCTCCTGCCACTCTCTTTTGAATTCAAGAGGCCCTTGAATTCAAGTGCATAAAATTGACTGCAATCACAGGCGAATACTAGTACAATTGTGTGTATTACGCTGCCCCAAAACACCTTAGCTCGCTGGCTGGCTTGTGTCACGGAGTATATTGCAAGCTTTTGTTGTTTTAAAATAAAAAAAAAATGAAACACACACCACCTTCCCAGGCCTGAGGCAGCCTTTACACCCCTTAAAAGACAGCCCCCAACATGTACCAGGAGCTGCAGTGGGCAGGGGAGGAGAGAAGGGGAGGCATAGCTTCTGAGACATCAGTGCCCTGGGAGAGGAGTCTGGGCTCTGCACAGCCACCTGCCAGGATACCCAGGAGCTGTTCCATCCGGGTAACCTCACCTGGGCACCGCTACAAGAAGCTTCACAGATCTGCATTGGATAAAGGGCTGCTTGCAGGCAGCAGGGAGTGGGAAAGGAGATGCCTGAGTGAGGTAACACGGCCCCAGGAGACTCTAGGGTCTCACTTTCCCTTGCCTTTAAAAGGGGAAGAGCGAACGGAAAACATCTTGGTGTTCAGGCTCAGCTGCTGAGGAAGCGGCCTGTCATTTTGGGAAAGCTTTGGATGGGGACCTGGAGATCCCTGGCCCTGCCAGGAAGAAGCCGGCTTTGCGGATCTTGGGTGACTCCCCGTTCGCTCTTTCCACCTGCAAAATAAGGCCTTCGTCTCTAGAATGCAGGCTCTTCCAGGGCCCCACCCGCTGGCTCTGCGGCTTGGCAGTCCATTGTGCGGATTTATTTCCTGGGCTGTGGAGGTGGGGATCCTATACAATAGTCACCTTATCTGGTGAGAGTGGGAACTGTGGCTGGGGGCGGAGGTATAGAGGGGAATTCCGAGGGAAGTGTCAGTGAAAACACAAAATCATAAAACATAACGCCTCATATTATCTTTTAATGAAGCCGTATGCCACGTCCATTCATTTTGCCAGTCTTTTGCTGAAGACTGGTGCTGGCACTGCACAGACTACACCCCCAGTGCCAGGGCTCCCAGTTCCAGAGTGGGGATTCAGTCAGTGGGATCGAGAATTTAGGATCTTGTCAAACAAATCTGAGTGCAGAGTCCTTCCAGATTCTTGTCAATTTCCCCTAATCTTTTACTATTATCTCACCGGCACATGCTTTTATGGCACTTTAAAATTTTATTTTATTTATTTTTTTAAATACATTTTCATTGATTTCAGAGAGGAAAGGAAGAGGGAGAGAGAGATAGGAACATCAGTGATGAGAGAATCACTGATCGGCTGCCTCCTGCAGGCCCTCTACTGGGGATGAAGCCTGCAACCTGGGCATGTGCCCTGACAGGGAATTGAACCCTGACCTCCTGGTTCATAGGTCGATGCTCAACCACTGAGCAACACCAGCTGGGCTGAGCACTTTTAAAAAAACAGCAACAAACATCTCAACTTTATTGAATCCTTCCACAGCCTTCAATGTAGTTTCCCTTGAAATCGCTTCTTTTGTACTCGTATTTTCTGCGTATGAACCATTTAATTATATTTTTGTAATTATAGTAATCAATGGGTTTGGGAAGAAACAACTGATTCCCAGTAAACAAACAACCCAGCGGTGGGAGCAGGCGTGCGGGTGACGTAGAGCATCCCCTGCGGCTCCAGGCCGGCCACCTTGGGCGTTTTTACTGGAGGAGATGGAGGATGTTGCTTAACCTGGCTGGTTGATTCGGTGGAGGCTGGTCAGGGGAGCTCCGCTGTACCAAAGGCCTGAGAGGGGGCCTGGTTAGGATTAGCACTGGCTGCAAATAACAGCCCCCCCCCCCCCCCAAATGACTAAAAAGTTCAACAAGCTCCAAGTAGTTCTTCGGTCACAGCAGAGGTAGATGTCCCAGGGCCAGTTTGGCAAGTTACAGCACAGGGACCCCAACTTCCTCCATCCTGTTGCCCTGCCTACCATGCAGAGCTGCCCTCCCCAGGTCCCTGGTAATGCCATCCTCTCTGGTTGGCTGGGTCTGGCCTGGTCTTGTTGCTCAGTACTGAACACTGCACCCCATTTTGCTCTCTGGGCTGGAGAACGCACTCTCACCAGGCCTGGTGACCCTCTGTTGGGTCTCCTTGCAGCTGCATGGCTGGGGCTTGGGGCCCCACTGTGAAGGGCTGAGCATCACGAGGTTGTGCCGGCAGGTGTGGGGCCAGATGCTTCCACATGGGAAAGGCCTTGAATGCCAGGCTGACATGTGAGTGTTTTTGTGGGAGATCCTTTCAATGGTCTGGTTCGTCTCTAAGTTCAGGCTCTTTTGCTCTTTTAAGCTGGGCTCAGGGCCCCTCTGTTTTCTACTTAATTTTTCTGGAGCGAATCTTGTGTTGAGGATTTCCGAGTCCTATTTCAGAGGAGGCTGTAAGTATTTCTGTGGGAACTAAGACCAATTACTTTTCCTACTGTTCTCCTAGAAGCCTCTTTAGAAGTTTTCAACTAAGTTAATAGACTGGAAAGGTTCGATTTTTTTTTTTTTTTATGTAAGAAAGATGCGTTAGTCATAACTTTTTCACTGATAGGTGACGGAAACTCCTACTGGCATGTAATCTAGAAAGGACATTTACTCACAAACTGCAGAGTACGGGGACTAGCCTGGCTCAGGCACAGCTGGATCCACGTGTTTAAGTTATTTGTTTAATGTGGGGAATCTGCCTCTCTCTGCATCGTGGTTCTGCATTCCCTGTGCCGGCTTCATTCTTACTCAGGCTCTTCGTGGGTGCTGACAAAGATGACTGCCCACTCTCCAGCCCCCTTGTCCAAATGCTCCGGCAAATTCCTGGTGTTCCCTCCCCTCCCCTCTGAACCAGTCAAACCTGTTGTGGTCCCTGGACAAAGCACATAAATTAGCCAGATTGTGCTTACGTGGACCTCCTGGGTAGAGGGGTAGGGTGGCTCGGGCTGCCACCACTGGGAAGGGCGGTAGGTAGGGGGCCAGCCAAATAACAGAGGTGGGAGGAGAAGATCGTCTAATGAAATGGCTTTGTGGGGACTTCATGAACACACCTCACTTCCTTCCTCGAAGGCAGGTCACAGGGCCACAAGTCCAGACCAGGCCAGGTCTCATCGATTAGGCTCCATGTTGGGCAGGCTCGGGCTCAGCAGGAAATAGAGTCATGGTCACTCGACAGATACTGTGATGACACTGGGGTTGGGGGTTGGTGGAGGTTGAAGGGACACAGGATAAAAGAACCAGTAGGTTTAGGACTGAGGGGAAGGGTCAGAAGACAAATTCGAGAAGCAGTGACCCTCTGAGAGCCCCAGTTTCCCCATCAGTCACATGGGGATGCGGACCACTGACTGCTCCCTGCATCTTGGGAAGGTACCAATGAGACCATGGCTGTGAATGTCACTTGAATGTCAACTGCAAGTGCGGTATCTGACCATCATTGCTGGGGTGTCTGACACATGCGAGGCTCCCACCCGTGTTACTTCATCTTTGTAAAAACCCTGTGAGGTAGGATACTTTTTTTCCTCCCCATTTTGTCAGTAGAAACTGAGGCGACCAAAGGTATGCCCTGACCTCAAAGGCCTAGTGTTAGTTAGTGCAAAGCCAGGGGCTAGTTCTTTGTCCTCCTTGTCTAGGCCTCTTTCCTTTCCAAGACAGTCCTTCTCTCTGCACTTTTGACTTCCCCTCTGTAAATTATTTGTTCATTAAATGCTGTTTTACCTAAATACTTCCTCCAAGCCTGTGTGGATCTCAGAAATTAGACTCGTACGGAATTGTATCAAATGCTTGAGCAAGAGGGGTCCATATGGTCTGTCTGTTTGACGCTCTCTTTTCCAGAAGGGGCAGTGAGAACCCGACTGAGGAGGTGACTCATTGAAGGATGCATAGTGAGTAGGGACAGAACCAGAAGCCAAGCTCTGTCACTGCCGCCACCCCTCCCCCTCCTGCTTCCTTCCACTCAGTAACTCAGAAAATGCTCTCTGGGCCCGGCACTCAGCGAGGAGATTTGCTGATTGCAGTCAGGAAAGTGGAGCCACCAATTTCTCTGGGAGATGCATTCTTTCTTAAGCAGGGAATCGATTTCCACCAAGATACGCAGGCTTCCAATGAAGCCACTTACGTGAATCTGGATGAAGCACCATTAATTCACTGCCAGGGGCATTTATCTCCCTGGCTTGGGGCAGCCACGGCCCTTATCTGAGCAGGGTGTGGTGTTGCTGGAAAAATGGGTGCCGAAGGCCCAGCAACCAGATGGGTCTCATGGCAGGGGTGTGAGCAGACCCTGGGGGGTGGGGAGGGGCTGAGGGACCATCCGGGTGAGGCCGGTGCACAGGACAGCATATCTAGCCCCTTACCTGTCCTGCGCAGCCCTGAACCTGCGGTGTGACTTGGGTCTTCCTCAGCCCTCGTCTGCAGCCCTGTCTCCCCATCACTGAATGGGAATAAATGGTCTTGAATGTTCCTTCTCACGTTCAGAAGCAGGATGTCGGATGACAGCAGGCTTTGTAGGGAGCAAGGAGAGTTGGATTTGAACTTCAACTTCACCTTTCTGGGATCCTGGGTGCTATGGGTTGAAGTGTGCCCTCCAAAAAAAGACCTCTGGACCTCAGAATGTGACCTTATTTGGAGATGGGGTCGCTACAGAGGTAATCGAGTTAGAACGAGGTCCCCTGGGTGGGTCCTCATCCTGTATGACTGGCGTCCTTCTTAAAAGGGGACATTTGACACAGGGACAGGCAGACATCGAGGAAAACCATGTGAAGAGACAGCGGGGTAAGACAGCTGTCCTCGAGCCAATGAGACAGGCCTTGGGAGGGGCCAACCCCGCCAACACCTTGATCTCCGACATCTGGTTGGGGGACTGTGAGGCCACCCATTTCTGTTGTTCAAACCCCAGCAAACTCATCCAAGTGACTCCATCTCCGAGTTTCCTGATTCGTCACGTGGGGACGGTGGCACCTGCCCTGAAGGGTTGTTTTAAGAATCTGATGGGAAGATGCATGCACTGCCCGCAGCCTGGCCCGTGGCAGGTAGTAAGCCTCACTAATAGCAGTGGCCTGGTCCTGTGCTGTGATCTCCCAGCTCCACTGCGGGGCCCCCGGCAGGCGGCCAGTACAGGACAAGAAGGCCTCAAGTCAGACCTTTCCGAAAGAACTGGGTCATCCCGGCGCCCCTTCAGAAGCCTCTCCTAATATGGAGAAGGCCGGGAGATCACTGCTCATGCAGTGCTTAAAGGGTTTTCGCCAGAGTGGCCTCAACCCTAATTGACAAGGCCGCAGAGCTGAGGTTTCTGCATTTTTATGTCCTGAACACACTTGGAGTGTGTCGAGCTGCTATGGGTAATCAATAAGGGCAGTAGTCATGGGCATTTTATGGGTGTTTGTAAAGGAGGTGACATGGTTTTGATGGGAAGGATAGTCACTGGGTGACTCTGAGTGAATCCTTGTACTCCGTGGGCCCCAGTTTCCATGTCTGCAGAGTGAAGGAGGGAGACAGGAGTTCTTAGACAGCATCTCTGAAGGCCTACAAGTTAAGTACCAATTCCTTGCACACGTATGCATCGCACATGCGTATTTTATGGAGAGCGTAAAAGCTCTCCATAGCTTTTGTCTGGTTCTTGAAGGGGCCTCTGAAGCCCAAATTGTCCACGATAACTCGCCTGGACAGCCTCTCAGGGCTGCTGATTCCTGGCCTGTCTGGGATTCTGATGATAACGTTATTTCTAAGCCTCAGGAAGCAAGTCCTACAGAGCCAGGTGCTCTGTTACTGGGATGAAGGGGATCGAACATAAAGGAATAGCTCCCCACAGAGGTTATTGCTGGGGGGTTTGCTGGCCAGGGAAGCCCCAGCTGCCCAGCACCCTTGTGTCTCTGCGTTGGGCCCTCCTGTGTCCCTCCTGCCCCTCTTTTGGATGCTATACCTGCCGAACCCATCTGCCTGCTTCTAAGCTGGTCCCACCCCCATTGTACTTGGAGCAAACCTCTTACAATCCCTACCTGATCCGCCTCCACCTGCCTCTCTGAAGGCATCTGGTCAGTGCCTCATGCTCCGAGCTTGGTCCCCACTTGGGCCTCTGCCTTTGCTGGGCCCTCTGCCTGGAACATTCTTCCCACGTCTTCCACCACCTGGCTCCTCCTTCCAGTGTCAACTCAGGTATCGGCTCCTCCAGGAAGCCTTTCCTGACCGCCCGCCCCCGCCCCGGCCAAACTAAGATAGACACCCGCCTTGTTAGCCTCCATCAGCGCACCTGGTTTGTTTCAGCGGCACTACCATGGTCTATAATGAAATATTTATGTGTTTTCTTCCCCCACGAAGATGTCCACTTGTGAAGGAATGAACTGAGTCTTCTCTGTCACTGTGCCTGGCTCGTAGCAGTTACTAAGTGCACCCACTAGCGTGGCTAAAATTAAAATGAGTGACAATGCCAAGTGCTGGTGAGGGTTGAGAGCAATTGGAACGCGCACACTGTTGATAGATGTCCAGTGGTACAACCTCTTTGGAAAACAAGGTGTAGCTTTTGTAAGTCACACACGCACTTCCCATAGAACCCAGCAAGTCCACTCCTAGGTATTTACCCAAGAGCAATAAAGACATATGCCACACAAAGACTTACAAACATTGTAGACTTCATAATAGCCAAAAACTGAAACCAAACCAGTCGTCCATCTAAGGAAGTCCCCAAGAGGGGGCTGAGAATCCACCTGAGTGTCCCCGCGGCCAAGGCAGTTGAGTGGTGGTCAGGGTGTTGGCAGGGCCTGGAGTGACACGGTGCTCAGTATTCGTGGTTGTGGAGTGCACGTGGGCTGGAGAAAAACTGGACAGGTGGGGGCTCAGGTGGTTGGGGGTGTCCCTGGAGACAGAGGCTGCCCGAGCACCGTGCTCCCTGGCCTGAGCAGGGGGCGGGCCACTCGAGAGAAGCTTGCTCTGGTGCTACCCATGCATGCCGGATTCTTGCAAAATGCCAATTAAGACATTTGACCTAAATTCGGATAAAAGCCTTTTTCCTGTGTCAAGTTGAGCTAATAATATACATTTATTCATAATTTATGAGGCCTAGTAAGTGGGAACAATTAAGGAAAAGGCCTCGCCAAACCTATTTCTCCTGTCACATAAGCTCTTTTTTTGTTCTCTAATGCAGTTCTGCCCCCTCTGCCTGCCATGAAATGCTGTTGTTTTTATTATTTAAAAAAATTTGTTACTATGGCTGTGAGCTACCATTTCTCAAGCGCTTGCCGAGCCAGGCTATACCGTTGTTTCATCGTAACCTCATGAAGCAGGCGGGGATTTCCCATTTTACAGATGAGGCAGCTGAGATTTGGAGGTGAAGGGACTGGCCCAGGGTTTCACAGTGGCTGACCGGGGCTCATGATTCAGATCCGCCAGACCCCTGGGCCTACGGTACTCCGTTTCAGTGTCAGTCTCCCAACTCAGGCTGTTTCTAAATTTGCAGAGCAGCCCTCCTCCTGGTAACTGTTAAACTTGGGAGATGGGGATGAGAAAGCAATGGCCTTCTGATTCGGGGGGGTCTGGGGTTAGGCCTGAGAACCTGCGTTATTTCTAACATGGTCCAGCTGCTGCTGACACTGCCGGTCCTGGGACCACCCTTTGAGAAGCACTGGTTCAGGCAGTGATGTTACCAGAGTCCCCACCCCCGCTGGCAGGTGGGCTCAGGGCCTTGCAGACCTTTTCCTGTGCGTTGCATACGTGTTACGGTACACAGAGAAACGCGTAGCCTGGTTTTTCTCTTTACACACGTGGAATACCTACTGATATCCTGCCATTTAGTTTCTTGTCTGACATGTCTTAAAGAGTATATTCAGCCACCTCATTCTCTTCAACAGCACCAGAAGATTCCGTGATACAGGCGATACTAGTTTTATTTACCTGTTGTCTCATGATGGGTGGGCTTCCACATTGTAGACTTTACAGGTATTCCTGTCAAGTCCCTGGGGACACGGGTGAGTGAGTGTCCAAACATAGTCCTCACTCGATAACATCAGCCATTATTATTATTATTGCGATTTTTGTTGCTTCCTTATTAATATGGAGAGATTGTTGTCTTCCAGAAATCTCCTTTCAGCTGGGGGCAGGTATGGGAAGGAGTAGGTCTCTATTTACAGGTCCTCATAAGGTTTTCAACAAAACATTGCTGCTAAGAGAAAGGAGGGGCTACGTGGGTAGGGCCTTGAGGGATATATAGGAGTGCAGAGGAGAAGGGGAGAGAACAGGAGGCAGGATTGTACTGCCAGGGCCTGGCTTAGCTCCTGGTGCATTCAAAAGATGTAAGAGAGTGGGGCAGAACTTGACATTTCTTGGTCATTTGGCAAAATGGCCTTGGCCAAGGGTGGTCGAAGGTCCAGACTGGCAGCATCATGAGTAGGATGGTCCCCGCTTGGGTTTAGCCAAGCTCAGCTCTGACCAGCCTCCCTCCCTCCTGTCTCCTCAGGGTGTGGGGTCCGAGGAGGAGCAACTCTGCGCCGACTTTCCAGAGCTTGACCTGTCCCAGCTGGATGTCAGCGACTTCGACTCGGCCACCTGCTTCGAGGAGCTGCAGTGGTGCCCCGAGAGCTCCGACACTGAGCCCAGCCACTACAGCCCCGATGACTCGGAGCTTTTCCAGGTATGACCTCCCGAGCCGCTGTCCCTGCCCAGCCGTGGCCCTCTCTGCCCCTGAAAGCCTGGCTCTGCTCGCACCACCTTCTCCCACACTTGCTCACGCAAAGAGGTTTCCTCTCGGGACTACCGAAGCTCTTCCGACTGTGTCTCTTGCCCTGGATCTGCACTTGATCTTCAGCAGCTCTCGTCCTTGCCAAGCCTCTGGAAAGTGACGGCTGGGAAGAGCGGCTCTCTCTGTGCCCCTCCCCACCCCCATCCCAACCAGAACCCAGTCCCTCTGCGGGTTAGGGCAGGTTCCAAGTCCTCCCTTCCCTGTGGTAGCTTGCTCAGTTCTCTTCTCTATCCTGTGAGGCAGGCATGATCAATTCCCCATTTTGCAGATGAGGAAACTGAGGCTGGGAGGGTTGAAGGCATGTCGCCAGGGCCATCTACCTAATCGGTAACGAGCTAGATTCAAACCCAGCCTGCCTGCCTCCCAAGCCAGGGCTTTATAGCCACGATGTTGCCGTGATGGGAATGCCTCACGTTTACTGAGCAGCTGCTCTGTGGCGGGACTGCCCGGCTTGCGTATATTAATTCACTTAATTCTCTGAACAGCTCTCAGACATAAGTACAGTTATCTCCATTTTTCAATGGGAGTCTAGAGGGTCTTTAAAAGAGGCAGTGCTGAGGACCGCTGTGCATACATATGCCTCTCATCCTGCGAGCTCCCAGCCCCTGGCACGTACTGGGTGACGTTTCCTTTAAGAAGCCCTCTAACGTGGAAAACTAGGATGTCTGAGGTTTGCTTCAGAATAAAGCAAGCTCAGGGCCATTCGAGATCTTGCTTCCTGGCACAGGTCATCAGTTTGGCTCAAATGAACTCCCACACAAAAAAGAATAAGGCAAGCTCTGCGTGCATTTGCGTGTGTGGGTGTGTGGGTGACCTGGAGGGTAATAGATGAAAGAAGATTGGGCATGTTGTTGAGGCTGGGTGATGGGTACATTCAAGTTCATTATTCTTTCCTGGAAATGTGCTCCCCCATGAAGGCTGGGGGAGAAGACCTAGCTCCCTGCGCCTGCCTGGCCCCGTAGTAATAACAGCAACAGCATCCTGTGTGCCACTTGCCATGCAGATGCGCCGTAGCATCACCTCGGACGGTGCGGAAGATGATATCGTTGCCTCTAGACATGTTTACGAGCTCACTCTGTGTGTCAGGCACTGTGTTCATCAGTGCCCTGAGCAGCCTAGAGGGGAGAGAGACCCTAGATCAGCTGACACGTAACAAACCGTGCCCATTGCATTGGGGGCACAAAAGGAAGTGAACTGGGATGAGAAGGGGTCCTAAAGATTGGGTGGCAGGGAAGGCCTCGGGGAGGAGATGCTTCAGCCGAACGGTGAGAAGGAGCAGCCTCGTGGAGACCGAAGAGCAGGGACGGAGGACACGGTAAGTGCAGAGCTGGGAAGCAGGAACAGAAGGGCTGGGGGGTAGAAGCTAAGGCGAGACCAGGAGATAGGCAGAGAGGTAGGCAGGGCCAGATCATGCAGGGTCTCTGTGGGCTAACGTAAGGAGTTTGATTTTTTCCCAAGGCTATTCTGATATATAAGTAAAGGACTATTAATAACCCACTTTACAGGTGAGGACAGTGAAGCTCAGAGAGGTTAAGTAACTTGCCCAAGGTCCCACAGCTAGGAGGGTCAAGGTGTAGACTAACCTAGGAACCCAGAGCCCTCACTGTTACACAGCCTCTCTGCCAACCCCATGAGGATCAGCAGGGCTGGACTCCAGGTCTGGCTCCATCTGGTGACCTTCATTCTTTCCGTGAACAAAGGGAATGAGACCTACGCTATGCTGCTCCCTCCCTCAGAGGGCACCAGCCTCCAGAAAATGCTTTTATGTGTGGAGACTGATGAGTGAGAGGGATTTAGATGCTGCGTGGGGACCATCCCCTGCTTACCCAGAGATTGGCCAGTCCCACTAGCAAGATCCTGCCAAGGTCCTACTATGTGCTTGACATGGTCTCAGACACAAGTCAGCTTGGTGCACCCCCTCCCCCCGGACCCCCACAGGCTCTCAGCTGGCAAGAAAGGCAGAATCCTCACTAATGCTTAGGGCTATGCAGAACTCTGCCCACCCAGCCCCTTTCCCCTTGCTGGCCTGTGCCCCCCACCTGCTCCCAAGACCAGGCCAGCTCCACCCATTATACATGGATGCGCCTCTGTGCCTGTGATTATGTGATCGGTGCCTGATTCCCGCCCTGCCCCCTCGCAAGCCCCATGAGCATGGGGACCTGATGGCATTGTGCACTGTTACAGGCCCAGCGCTCTGCACGGAGCCTGGCACTTTCTCAGGCTTAATACATATTTACCAAGTGACTACATCCTTCCGTGCCCAGCTCTCATGTTGGCTCCTTCTAAGGAAGTTGGTCAGTCACTTCCTCTCGTGGGTTCGCACCTTGTGTGTGTGTATGTGCATATGTGTGCACACGTGTGTGTTTATATGTGTCCTTTAGACTTCAAGCTCCTTGGAGGACAAACAGTGTTTCATTCATGTGTGTGGGCCCTCACCCATTGTCGGGACTCAGTCGTATGAAGGCACCGATTGTAATTTTCTTTCCTGCCCAGGGCCAGGTGTGAGCCAGTCCACAACCTTGAGTTGGGACTCGGGGGCCATAGGTTCTACCCGCCTCCTGCCACTAGCTGGGGCAGCTCCCTCACTTGACCAGTGGGACTCAGAGCAGTGCTGCCTTGGGTCACAGGTGTGAACTAACAGTCAAATGACACCGTTGCTATAGAAACAGACTGGGAGGGTGAAGAACAAGCTACTGGGACAGGTTTGACAACGCCTCGGGGGTCCTGCCCAGAGGCCTAGGGTTGGGGCCGCACAGGCACTTTGTAAGCTTTTTTGGAGGAAGCAGCGTTTGGTTGTTCTGTCAGCTGTGCTGTGTGGCCCTGGGCAAGTAGCTAGCTTCCTTTGGTTGGGCCTCAGTTTCCCCATGTGAGCAATGAAGACGGAACATGGATTCAATCAGTGGTTCTTAATCTGCTGGGGGAGAGTCGAAGGGTCCTTTAGATTCAGATGAAATCTATGGACCGACTCCCAGTGAAAAAGGGGGAAACTGATTTCCTGGGTTTCCCAGGCTCCAGTTAAAGCCCCCCAACCCCCACCCCCGAGACAGTAGAGGATTTCAGAGTGTCCTTGCCAGCCTGATTGCCTAAATTCTGCCCTGTGACGTTCCTTCAAGCACTCTGGGCCCAAAATGAAGCATTTCCCCCCAGATTTTGTACAGACTCCTTTCCTCTAGCTTGAAATCAGCTCAGGAAGCTTGGGGGTGGGGCTGAGTCTATTAATATCCCTTCCTCCGCTGATTAACTCTCCATTAATTTACACTCCGCTTCCAAGCAGAGCTGGGGGAGCCGAGCTAATGGGCCAGGAAGAGGAGAGGGTTGGCCCAGCCCCTGTACTGTATTATCCTGCAGTGCCGATGGGGTGATGCTGTGGGCAGGAATAGCCTTTCTTCCCAGGGAGGGCTGAGGGGATGGCGGAGGCCTTTGGTTAGTTATTTTGTTGATGCCAACCTGTTGGGGGCTTCTTGAGGTCTCTGCCATTTTGTATCCATCTGAGCACAGCACCCGGCACACAGTAGGCCCTTGACCCCCTCCTCTGACTTGCTGTCTTGTGTGACCTTGACAAGTGTCTTTCCTGGACCTTCATTCCGCCACCCTAAAAAGAACAGCAACTGAGTTTCCTTGTGAGCACCAGCTGTGCTGCACCGGCCATTGTTGCCTGGAGGGCTGTGCAGCGAAAGAAAGACGCTGGCGAGGAAGGAACGGCCACAGCTGCTTAGCAGGAAGGGGTGGTACACTTAGGTCACGTGGTCAACATCCCTGGTCTCTGTGTGATCCGGGAGGGATCCGCTGATATTCGCGATAATTCATAGTATCTCTGGGCCATCGGACACCTCTGGGAAAGGGAATTCTCATTCCATCCAGTGCTTGATGACATCATTTCTGAGTAACATTCCTCTAGAATCTGTTCTTTGAAACCCTAATCTCAGTCTCTCCTCGTGGCCAGAATGCACTGTGCGGGTCATTCATTCTTCCACTCACAACATCTTCCTGGGTGCCTCCCGTGCTTCAGGCACTGTCTGGGCAGGAAGCGCTTTCATCATGACTTCCATTGAGGCTCAGATCCGAGCCCCGAGCGCTCAGCCCCAAGAGTAGTCATTGAGCCCCAGGTTCCAAGACCTTAACTCCCCATTCGGCTAGACAGGTTGCTCTGGGGACACAGGGGCTCTGGTCTTTGGGTTGGGGAGGGTGGGGGGAGTCAAGTGAGCTCCATTGCATTCTTTTTTAAAAATGTATTTTTTATTGATTTTTTACAGAGAGGAAGGGAGAGGGATAGAGAGTTAGAAACATTGATGAGAGAGAAACATCGGTCAGCTGCCTCCTGCACACTCCCTACTGGGGATGTGCCGCAACCAACGTACATGCCCTTGACCGGAATCGAACCCGGGACCCTTGAGTCCGCAGGCCGACGCTCTATCCACTGAGCCAAATGGGTCAGGGCTCCACTGCATTCTTGAGCCAGAGTCCATGGATCCAGATCTACCCTTGGTCCTCCCCATCCCCAGGGCTCGGGTCAGGCCCAAGCAAAAGCTTCTTGTGACCTTTCTTTTATTCTTAGCTGTGTTCCAAAAATGACAAACGCGTTTGTTTTCTTCTCCCCGTGCCCCCCTTCGAATCACTCAGCTGCTGCTCCGGCTGCGAGGCCTGGAACAGATTTAGTGGGGCCAAACGGCTGTCACGGGATGCGTATTTCAGATGAACTTCCTGAAGGAAGGATCAGCAGCCTGACCTGGGGTGGGGAAGCGTGCTGGGGGAGGTATCCTGTGACAGCACGTGCTGCCAGAGCAGGCCCAGCAATCAGGAGTTACTACATGGGGTCCTCGCTGCCTCGCCGAGAAGCAGGGTGAGCTTCGCAGTCCGGGCCCCGGCGTGGGCTGTTGGGCTGGGAGGGTGCTCACGGGCCCTCCTTGCTGTGGATCTTCGACATCAGAGCAGGAAGGGTCTGGTTCATCTGTGCGTGGAGTGCTCGGTGCCCTGCCTCTGTCCTGGACTTGCTGTGTGACCCTGGACACCTCACTCGAACTCTACGAGCCTCAGTTTCCCCAACTGTGAGACAGGGATTAGAATGGCACCCGGCTCTTACAGGCTGTTGCGAGGCAGTATTTACAAAGCCTTTCTGTTTCTCTTTTTAGCCAAATTCTTTGTCCCAGGCCTTTGTGCTTGATTTTCCCTCTGCCTCGAACCTTCGTTCCTCCCCCTTTTGCCTGGCTGATGCCTTCTCATCTCTCAGGGCTCCTCGTATAAGTTTCAACTGCTCAGCGCAGCCTTCTTTGACCCCCCAAAATAACCTGCAAACCTTCACCATGTTCTTATTCTGCATCACAGCTTCCTTTTATCTTCTTCCCAGCTTCTCTGGTTCCCTGGAATGATCTTGTTTGTTTCCTTGTTTAACTCTTTTCTCCACTGGAGTGTAAGCTCCAGGAGGGGTGTACCGGTCTCGGCATGTTGTATCACCAGTGCCCAGTCAGCGCCAGGCACAGAGTAGCCATTCAGTACGTATGTGTTAGGGGGAGGGAGGGAGGAAAGAGATGGGGGAGGAATGGTCACTACCACCACCACTACCACCATCATCATCTTTATTATCATCAGCACTATCAGTGTCATCATCATCATCATCATCCCATCACCATCATCACCACCAGTATCACATGAATTATAGTAGTAAGTAGTAGTAGTAAGTACTTATATGTTAAATTATTTAGTCCTCAACAATAACCTTATGAAGTATTACCATTTGACAGATGGAAAAAGCTAAGGAAATTGCCTAAGGACACATATTTGAAAAGTATGGGTTCTGGGATTCAACCTCAGCTCCAGAGCCCAAACTCCTAACCACCACACCAACTACCTCTCTGTGAGTGAGTGAGTGAGTGAGTGAGTGAGTGAGGCAGGCAGGCCCTGTGAGCCCGCAGGGAGATGGTAGCTGTGGTTGTCCTTGTTGTGGCTGAACCCTGAAGCTTCTAGCCTTTCCACTGCCTGCCTGGACCCAAGGGTAAGAGCCTCTGGGACCCGCAATGGGGTGCTGCTATCAGGGGCATAGACCAGCCTCAGGGCTCTGTCCCAGGGGTTGGATGCAGGAGGCTATGGTGCAGAGCTGCTGTCCCTGGGAGAGGGGACAGGTCTTGGTAGTGCACAGCCCAAACTGGGACTCCCAGGGCAAGACCATTTCCTATCTCCTGCTGCCTGCTCCTACACTTCTGAGATTCTTGGAGTGGATAACACATTTCCTGGGCATCTTCTACCGCAGCACTTCTGTGAGAATCTGATGGGGGAAGCATCCTAGAGGGTCTGGCAGGAGGGTGATGATGGTGCAGCTGCGTGTGCACAGCAGGCTTCTGCCGTGAAAACCGCTGAGCTGAGGTATGACTAACCGTGTTCCCTCTCTGTTCCGCCCGTGCTCCCTACTTCAGATAATCGACAGTGAGAATGAGGCCCTCCTGGCAGCGCTCACCAAGACCCTGGATGACATCCCTGAAGATGATGTGGGTCTGGCTGCCTTCCCAGCCCTGGACGGTGGAGACACACCATCCTGCACTTCAGTTTCTCCTGCCCCCTCGTCTACGCCCCCCAGCCCCTCCCTGGAGAGCCCCCCTGCCAGGGCCCCTGAGGTGGATGAGCTCTCGCTGGTGAGAACCTATTTCCAATCAAAGAGATGGTGTTGGCCTGGGGTGTGGTGCTTGGTTGTAGGGCTGGTGGGTTTTGGGAAACCGACTGTAGCCCCTGTAGAGGTCTCCATGCATCAGGGGCAATGGGGTTCACAGAAGGCAGTGGGGTTCACTCCCTGGGCCTCACCTTTACCACCTGTACAGCTGGGCTAGCCACAGCGTCTTCACACACATCTGCAGGCCCTTGGAGATTTCATGGATTGACCTTGTGTTGCAAAACCTTGAAATTACATGCAAGCATTTTCCTAAAAAATTATTCATACACACACAGTAAAAACTCAAGCAGATGTGACAGTGAGAAGCACAACTTCCTTACTTATCTCACGATCGCTTTTTCCTTCCCCAGAGCGTACTGTGGTTACTGATCTGTTATATGACATTATTCTTCAACCTTTTTATTTTTTTACTGCACAAAGGGAGCCTACATTATATTCTGCTCTGCACCTTGCTTCTCACAGTGTAACTGCGTGTCTTTGCCATGCTTTCAGATGAGTGCAGGTAGCTCTGTTCCATCCTTTTTCTTGGCTGCATAGTGTTCCTTTGTAAGGACATACCATGGCTTATGTAACCAGTCCCCTTGTTGATGGATATTTCTGTTGTTCCAACTCCTTTATTGCTACAGTGCTGTAGTCACTGTCCTGGCTCAGTGGCCATTGCCACATGTGAGTGGATAAATTTCCTAGAAATGGAATTCTTGGGTCTACAGATACATGGGTTTTTTTTTTTCCAGTTTAGACAGATACTTCCAGATTGCCCTCCAAACAGGTTGGACTGGTTTATACTTCCATCAGCAAAAGTTAAATGCTCTCTGTGTGAGTATATGCAGAATGTGGGAATGTGCACACGGGGTCACAGCTTTCTGGGGAGACGGTCTCAGCTTTTATGAGATTCTCAGAGAGGTCTAGACCTCGAGTTGCTCATACCATTGCCCTTGATTCAGGCTGAGGGTACAAATGCCAAGATGTCCTGGAGTGTGAAGTCCAGCTACGCTCACCTGTGTTCGGCTCCTTACCTTGGTGCTATGGCTCCTGGAGGCCGGCGAGACCCAGAAAATCAGACTGTTGGAACTGAGGAGGTCTTGGGTCATGGAGAGTTTTGAGCTGGAAAGACCTTTGACCATGGGGAACGGAGACCCAGAGTGGGGAGGCCCCTTCTGTGGTACAGCAAGTCGGTGTGCCAGTGGACACTGAACCTAGGACATCTTTCCTTCTTTCCTGCTTCTTTTAAGTTCCCCAAAGGAGTGTGAACCATTTAGTAAGCACCTTGGATGTGCTGGACACATGAGTATGTTCAGTCCCACATTGTGGCTCCTGCCGAGAGGGCCCTGCTTCCTGCAAGATTAGAATCAGACCTCCTGGGTTTGAATCCCCACCCCCACTCCCCACCTCCCACACCCATTTAACACTTGTGTGTCCTTAACCGCTCTGACTCAGCTTCCTGGTTTGTAAGGTGAGGTCAAAAACAGTGCCTATCTCAAAGGCTGTAGGTAATACACGTAAACTGCTTAGAACAGGGCCTGGCACACAGAAGTTGCTCAGTACATGCTCTCTAAGTAATGATCCTGGCACGACCATTACTGGTAGTAACAAGGGGAATTCTCTGCCATTTCTGTGTGGGGCTCTGGAGCAGGACCAAACCTCTGAGAGGCAGAGAGCGACCCCTGCTGGTCACAGACCGTTCCCTCCTGTGCCTGGATTGCCTTCATTTCACACGTTTTTGAGCAGTGTTTCAGGCACTGTGCTAGGCACACAGGAAAAAGACTCCTAGTAGACAGTCAGAGTTAGAAAGGCCCTGAGATGTCCACATGCTCAGTTCTTAGCCTGGAGTCATGGATGCCAGAGAGCCCACCATTGGCTTGACAAAGACCCATGGACCTCTACAAACCTGTGTGTTTTTCTGAGGTCAGCAGCTTCTAGCATATTCTTAGAGGGACTCCTAAGTAAAAAAAAAAAAAAAAAAAAAGGTTCAGGTATAGTCATCTAATCTACCTGCCCCTGTTATTCCAATGGAGAAACCAAGGCCCAGAGAGGGAAAGGACTTGCCCAAGGTCTCATGGTGAGTTGGGCTGAGCTGGGCCAGAACCAGGTCCCTTCCCTCCAGTCCACAGAACTTTTCCTGTCCACGTCAGAGAATCACAGATGTGTGTGTGTTGGTGTGGGGTCCAGATGGGGATCCTCCAGCTCCTACAGGAGCGTGGAATGCCTTTTCTCCGCTTCCTGGGCCTTTGGCACTCCTTGTTGGGACCACCTGGGGGATATGACCCCCAGGGAAGCACTCGGTGCTTTAGCAAAAACCTGCCCTACGTCCTGGCTTGCTCACGGCTGTGGCCGAGATGGCATCCCTGGTAGGACTCCAGTTGCACTCAGCTCCCTGCTATCTCGGCTGTGATGTGTTGCATTCCTGCCCTCTGGATGCAGACGTGTAAGCGTCTCAGCAGCTTTTATAGAAAAATGAGAAAAGCCAGACAAGATGAAGTGTCACATGCTTCTTCTTGTGTAGAAACATTGGGTGGCCAGAGGCATATGTGTGTAGCATTAAGTGCAGAGAGCGGATTGTCTAACAACCCCAAACGCACACACACATACACACACACGCACACGCACACACATCCCAATAAAAGGTAAATCCTTTTCAAAATTAATTACCTAAGAAGAATATCTGTGCCTTTGAGAAACCCAACCAGATCTTGGGTCATGGCTGCCCATTCTGTTAAAGTGTGATGTGCAGGGTGGGGCAGAAGCAGGCTTCCAGTTGTGAGTCCGCGAAACACAGAGTTTATTCTTATGATGTATTCATTATTGTGTTACTTTCCATGCAAACAGCGTTAACCCTACTTTTGCCCCACTTTGTATATTGGGAACATAGTCTAGGTCCGTGGTTGGCAAACTGCGGCTCGCGAGCCACAGGCGGCTCTTTGGCCCCTTGAGTGTGGCTCTTCCTAAGCCTTAGGAATACCCTAATTAAGTTCATAACAATGTACCTACCTATATAGTTTAAGTTTAAAAAATTTGGCTCTCAAAAGAAATTTCAATCGTTGTACTGTTGATATTTGGCTCTGTTGACTAATGAGTTTGCCGACCGCTGGTCTAGGTCATCAGGAGCCTGTCCTATGCTCTTCCCAGTCCTGTGATGACCCGGGTCAGGCGTGGTCAGTCCGAGGGGCTAGCTGGGGCTCGGGCCTCTCCGTCCTCCATGGCCTCTGACTGTGGCTCAGCCCAGCAACTCTTCTCTCTGCTTCTCCCGCAGCTGCAGAAGCTCCTGCTTGCCACGTCCTACCCAGCGTCCGGCTCCGACTCCCAGAAGGAAGGGGCCGCCTGGCGCCGGGCCGGCCTGAGGTCCAAAAGTCAGCGGCCTTGTGTCAAGGTATTTCTGCGCATGCCCGAAACCCATCTGGCCCCCAGGTGGCTGGGGCTGGGGGTGCAGCCTTCAGCTCCTGTCAGGGGTTTCAAGTTTAGTCGACTTCCAGCTTCCCCCCTTGCTCCTCGCGCAGTCCTGGTACCTGGTGTGCTGGGCACCTCATGAGACCCAGGCCCAGGCCGGGGTTCCGGGAAGAGCCCCGCACATTCTCACACACACCCGTGCCCAGGCAGCGTCAGACACGGGGCTGGAGCAGGGACAGGGGGCACGTGGCCTGTCCTCGGGGCTTTTTCTGTGTGGTGACAGCGTGAAACAAGACCTCGTGGCTTGGAGACCACAGTAAGGAGCTGGGTTTCTTTCGGGGGAGCCTGTGGGGAGATGGCAGCTGTGTTATGAATACCCGGGAGCTAAGCCAGACCTTTTCCCCCCTTGGGCTCCGTCTTCCAAGACTTCCAAGGAGACGTTTCGGGGGCGATTTCCCAGCGCCCCTGTCACTCACGGCCTGCACGCAGCCCTCCCCCTCCTGCCATGGGACACTCCTGCAGGGACTGGCCTGCAGTCCCACCTCGCGGCAGAGTGGGGTGGCCTCTCTCGCACCCCGGCTCTATGTAGCAACCTGTCCCCATGCCCTCTCCCCGGCTGAGTCCCAAAACAAAGGTCTGCCCCTTCTGTTCTGTTCTGTTGAGCGGGCAGCAGCTCGGCTCCTTGGTGAGCCAGCTCTTTGCCTGTGGGAGGCTAGGAGCCGGCCGGCCCTTGTCCCTCATCGCCTGAGCACAGCCAGGGGCCAGGCTCTGTGCTGGGAATACAATGAGTGAAACCTGGCAGTGTTGGATGAGCCTTCCTGAGCCCGGCCAGTGGCTGCAGGGGTGGGGCGGAGGGGAGGAGCAGGGTGGGCCTCCCTCCTCACTCTGGTCTCTTTTGCTTCCTAGGTGGACAGCACCCAAGAGAAGAAGGCCCCCACGGCGCAGCCTCAGAGCCGGAGTTGTTCGGAACTGCATAAGCACCTCACCTCGGTGCCATCCTGCCTCCAGGCGAAAGCCCACTCCCCAGAGAGGGGCCTGCAGCCACCAGCCCCCCTGCCTCCCCGGCTCCCCGCCAAGGAGGATGAGGAGCCGGGCAAGGACTGCCTGAGCCCCCAGCCAGCTGCAGCCTCTCCCTGGGACTCCCCGGCGCAGGGCAGGGCAGGCCCTGGCGCCCAGGTTTCCCCGGAGGACATGCAGGCCGTGCTGCAGCTTATTCGCTACATGCACACCTACTGCCTCCCCCAGAGGAAGCTGTCCACACAGGCCTCAGAGCCCGCCCCTCCGCCCTGCACCAACCCCTCCAAGCAGGTCAGACCCTGGGCCCGGTCCCCGCACCCTTCCAAAGCCACATGGGCTGAGTTTTCCATCCTGAGGGAACTTCTGGCTCAAGATGTCCTCTGTGATGTCAGCAAACCCTACCGCCTGGCCACACCTGTCTACGCCTCCCTCAGGCCCCAGCACAGGCCCAAAGACGGTCAGGCCTCCCCTGGCCGCCCGTGTCCCGTGGAGGAGGTGAGGGTCGCGGCTTCACCCAAGAGCACCGGGCCCAGTCACAGCCTGCGCCCACTGCGGCTGGAGGTGAAAGGTCATGTCAGCCGGTTGGCTAGGCTGCAGCAGGAGGAGGAAGAGGAAGAGGAGGAGGAGGAGGAAGAAAAAGAAGAGGAGGAGGAGGAAGAATGGGGCTGGAAAAGGCCGGGCAGAGGCCTGCCGTGGACCAAGCTGGGGAGGAAGCTGGAGAGCTCGGTGTGCCCCGTGCGGCGTTCCAGGAGACTGAACCCGGAGCTGGGCCCCTGGCTGACGTTCACCGATGAGTCGCTGGGCCCCTCAGAGCCCCAAGGAGGAGGAGCTCTGCCCTCGCTGAGCCTGGCTCCCGAGGCCTATGACACGGAGGGGGAGCAGGGCAGCCCCACGGACGAGGATAGTGGCCAAGCCCAGCAGCAACCCCGGGGACCCCAGATCCCGGCTCTGGAGAGCCCCTGTGAGAGTGGGTGTGGGGACATGGATGAGGACCCCAGCTGCCCGCGGCTCCCTTCCAGAGGTAGTCGGAGTCCGTCTGCAGGAGAGGGCAGGGGTGGGAGGTGGTGAACCCCCCTGTGCTGGGAGCCGGGAGCCCTGCATTGGTCAAGTCCCTTCTCCTCTCTGGATCTCAACTTTCCTTTCTGTACAATGGGCTAGCTGGGCGGATCTTCAGGAATTACCCGTACACACCATGCATGGGCCAGACGCCACTTAATGAACAAGGAGGGAGATGCCTGCCTTGATGGGGCTTGTGTTTCAGTGGGGGAGACAGGTGACCACAAAGTAAGCACAAAAGGAAGATAATTACATATTGTGATAAGTGCTCTAAAGAAGACTTCGTGGGTGATGATGTGACAGAAGGTGTGTCTGTAAATTCAGCTCCACAATGAAGGTGAATTTTAAATGGTAACAGTAGTGATGATACTATTAAGAGTTACCTGTTCTTCTGTGTACTTGTGTGCTTACTGTGCCAGGCACTGGTCGAACACAGATGATCCCCATTGACCCCCTCACACGATTATAATGACTCGTTATAATCCCCATTTTAAGACACAGAAATGGAGGCACCGAGATATCTAGTGATCCCTTCAGCTGGTTAGTCCTGCAACAATGGGTGCCAGAGCTCATAGCCGCTGGCCTTGGGCTCCAGCTCTTCCCCCTGTGCTACCCTGTGTGGCCAGGAGGGGTCGCCCTTTGCACTCATCTGCTCTTTCTGGGAAATGGAGTAGATCTGCCAGGAGCTGATGTTGCTGAGACCCCGGGGGTGAAGGTGGCTTTGGGTTGTTCCCTAAAAATGGCAGAGGCTTTTGGGTCGCATGCTGAGGGGAGCTGTGCTTGGTACCAATTGGGGTCTCCTCCTGAGGGAAGCATTTGCTAACGCTGATCTGTTGAGGGATGTTAATTTTTTTCTTTTTTGTCTTCTTTTCAGACTCTTCCAGGTGCCTCATGCTGAGCTTGTCAGAAAGGTAGGTTTTGGAAATTTTCGGGTTATTATTCCATGAGACTTTGTTCTTTTGAGGGTGTAGGCTGGGGGGGCGGGGGGGAGGGCGGTGGGAGGCTGGGTGGTCTATCAGTCCTGAGCCTGGCCCTGCCCCCATGCCCATGCCCTCATTGCCCCTGGGGCCCTCGGAGCTGGGCTCCCTTAGAAGGGAGTTTGTTATTAGGCCCTAGTCTCTGCAGGGAAGGGTGGGGAAGCCTCCACCGTTTTGTAGGCTGTCCTCTCCAGGACCAGGGAAGGAGTTCTTTTCTCGATGGGAGAAAGCTGGAAATGCTGTGTGGCTTTGGGCAAGTCAGTCTCCCTCTCTGGGCCTCAGATGCTCAATCTATACAATAAGGAGGCTGACGATCCTTGCCCTCTCTCCGCTCTCCAGCAGATCTCTCTTGCAGCTTTGAATTTCCTCTAAAAGCCAGGAAGGGAAGGGGGGGGGGTCCCCCAGCAAATTCTCCCCAGGCCTCACTTCCAAGGGCAGCAGAGCCAGGGTCTATCACGGTGTCCCCTTGCCCTCCCCCATGCTCGGGGAGGTGGGGCCTGCTGCTGACCGGCCTCTTTCCTTTCTGTCCTCCCCGCCCACCAGTGACCCTCCTTTTGGCAAGAAGAGTTTTGAGCAGACCTTGACAGTGGAACTCTGTGGCACGGCAGGTGAGCCGGGGCTGCCCTTGGGGGAGCTGGCGCAATGCCTAGCAACGAGTCCCCCACACTGAGCAGCCCCTCGGGCAGCGAGGGGTGCCCCCTTGAGCTCTCCCTGCCACTGTGGCACAGGCTGTGCCAGGTCTTGAGATGCATCATGAGGGTGTTATAAGGAGGAAACTCAGGGGCCAACCGGCCTGTGAGCTGATGTCAGGCTCAGCAAAGGCAGAGCCACTGTTTCCCCCAAAGGAGTCTGCAGTCCTATGCGGGAGGCAGACTCACACCATGATGAGTACTGTTTCGTTCCCACTAATTCCAAAGTATGTGTCAGAGCTCTGGGAGCACAGAGGGGCGGTGCGAGGGGCAGAAGTGGGGCCTGGGCAGATTTGCAGGGGGCGTTGGAGCTGGCCTTACAGAGTGAGTGGGAGTTGGGGAGACAAAGAAGGGGAAGGGTATCTCTGGCAGCAGAATCAGCAGGAGCAAAGGCAAGAGGAGGGAAAGTACAGAGGCCCCTGAGGGGACCTCTCACCAAGCCTTGTGACCTGGCAGAACTGGGGGGTCAGCAAAGAGCAACCACAAGAGGCTGAGAGGAATGCCCGGCTGAGGGGTTTGGTGTTGATCATATAGGCTTCGGGAGCCCAAGAGAGGAAGCGATCTGGGTGTTTTACCAAGTTCCCTCTTGTGCGTGGGGGAGGATGGAGGCCAAGGCCAGATGCAGGAGCACTAAGGACGCCGTGGGGATCAAATCCAGGAGGGAGGCAGCGGGGAGGTCCTGTTGAACGACTGGACGGGGAGCAGGAAGTTATCCTGGATGGTCAGGGGCCTCGGCTGCCATTGCCAGGCTACAGAAGGGATGGCAAACGGGTCTCATCACATGTCAGCTCCGAAAAATGGATGGTGGACTCTAAGGAGTCCCAGGCTCAGCCAGGAGTGCAGTAACCGATCAGTGATGCCTGCCAGCCCATCGCGTTCGGGAAGTGGGGTCCCACTTTGCCATCCCAAACTAGGGTTTCGGTGTCTCTTGGAGAAGTGTTCTGTCTCTACCTCACATGCGTCTCCTCTTGCATGGATAGGACTCACCCCACCCACCACCCCTCCGTACAAGCCCACAGAGGAGGACCCCTTCAAGCCGGACATCAAGCACAGCCCAGGCCAAGACATAGCTCCCCGTCTCCCCACCCCGGAGGGCCTCCAGCTCAGGGCGGCCACAGGGGCGGCCCACAAGCTGCCGAAGCAGCACCCGGAGCGGAGCGAGCTCCTGTCCCACCTGCGGCATGCCACCGCCCAGCCCGCCTCCCAGGCCGGCCAGAAGCGCCCCTTCTCCTGTTCCTTTGGAGACCATGACTACTGCCAGGTGCTCAAGCCCGAGGGTGCCCTGCAGAGGAAGGTGCTGAGGTCCTGGGAGCCATCTGGGGTCCACCTTGAGGACCGGCCCCAGCAGGGTGCCCTGCAGGCCGAGGCGCAGGCCTCGGGCCAGGAGGAGCACGGAAGCGGTGACGCAGGCGCACCCCCCAAGGACAGTCTGCTGCTGAGAGACCACGAGATCCGCGCCAGCCTCACCAAGCACTTTGGGCTCCTGGAGACCGCCCTGGAGGACGAAGACCTGGCCTTGTGCAAGAGCCCCGAATACGACACTGTTTTTGAGGACAGCAGCAGCAGCAGTGGCGAGAGCAGCTTCCTCCTGGAGGAGGAAGAGGAGGAGGACAATGACGACGACTCCGGGGTCAGCCCCCCTCGCTCTGACTACTGCCCCTACCAGAGCCCACCGAGCAAGGCCAGCCGGCAGCTCTGTTCCCGCAGCCGCTCCAGCTCTGGCTCCTCCTCCTGCCGCTCCCGGTCACCAGCCATGCGCAGGACCTTCAGGTATGGCTGGGTGGCCTCAGGGGGGACGATGGGCAGCTGAAGACCCCAGTCCCCAGGGTACCTTGGGGAGGGAGGAGCCTTGAAACCGGGTCGGCGTTTCCCTGTGTGGTCCGTGGCCTGGTTAGAGGCCTGAGGGTGGTCTCCTCGGGGGAGCTGTGGGCTAGTCCTGGAGGCAGGCAGAGCCTGCTGAGTGGCCGTCAGGAGAGGCCCAAGTCTCCTGGCCTCAGGAGGGGAGAACCTCTACTTTCCGCCATTTGGAGCCGTATGTCTAAATGACCTTACTCCTTAGTCACCGGTTTTCTGCTTACATAGTTGTAAAATGGGTGGGTTTTTACAGAAACACTAGAGGCCCTGTGCCCTCTCGCAGTCTGGGACCCCCCGCTCCTACCCGCCAATCACGGAGGTAGGAGAGGCTCCCGCCACCACCACCAGCCAATCGTGAGCCGGGCTTCTGGCTGAGCAGCACTCCCTCTGTGTTCCACTGTTCGGTCCATTTGCATATTAGCCTTTTATTATATAGGATATACATACCCACACAGTTTAACACCTATGTGACACATGTAAAAGGAAATTAGCGTAATTCTATTCTGTGTTCTGCAACATACCTGGGTTTCAAGCAGTGATGAGGTTTTTCCCCTTTTCTTGGTGCTGCTGAGTTGCACTGTGACTTTCCAGTCAACCCCCCTTTCACCTTTGCTCAGGGATGATGCGAAGGTGCCTCATGAGCCTGTTTGCTCATCCCGTCTTTGCTCACTGAACCGGCCTGCAGAGGGAGCCGGTCCAAAAGCCAGTGGATTGTCGGGCAGAAAGAATGGAGGTTTGGCCTATCTTGGTGGAGGCAGGTTGCTTCTCTCCCTGATCCCAGCAGGATCTTCCTGGGGGAGGGGAGCCTGAGGTGGGCTGGCGCAGGTCCCAAGCCCTCTGTCTGAGATGCACCTGAGTGGCCACTAGATGGTGCTACTGGGTCTAGAGCAGTGCCGCTGAGCCACCTGGAGGGCTGTTAACCGCAGATGGCTGGGCCCCACCCCCTGAGTTTTTGATTCTGTAGGTCTGGGGGTAGATAATTTGCATTTCTAACAATAAGTCCCCAGGTGATGATGCCCAGAGTATGACTCTGAGAACCAGAATTCAGTAATAGAAAGATAACTTTTCTTAGAAAATTTCAGCTTCCTATTTACCTATCTATGCCAGCAGCTCTTCACTGTTTGAAAATCTGATCAATGCAAAGGCTCCTCCCCCATTAAAAAATGTGCATATACATCTAACTGGGTATTCGATTTTTATGGGACTCCCCAGGCACTAATGTTTAGAAGCCCTGGACTATGTTACTCAAAATGAGCTCCCCGGCGATTTCTCTAAAAGCCCTTCCCTATAATAAGCCAGGATGATCAGTCAGGACTGGCTTCCCTTAGACCTCTCTCCTCCCTCTTGCTCTCTTTCCGGCTCCGTTCTCCTTTCCCCCGGGGTTGCTGTGAGCTAAATGACTCAGTGTTTACATTAGGCAGTTTCTCTGCCACGTCTGTTCCTTGTTCCAAAGCTGCTGAGGTTCTATTCCTGTCAAACCCATCCCCCAGCACTGGAGCTGGAGCTGCCCAGGCTCCTCCCCGCTGACAGGTTCTGGGGTGTGTAGGCAGGGCCTGCACTCAGGGCCTGCTGGCAAAGAGTGGGGAGCCTTTCTAGAAACCCCCACAACCTCTTTCCCTCTGCTCGCTTTTGGGCCAAGTTCAGCCTGGCGTTTCTGCTCACTGGAGAAAGTTGACTGACTTCCTGCTGGGCTGCCTGGCAGAGCTCAGCCCCTGGTAAGCCTGGTAAACTAGTCGTCAGCCTTCTCCAGACCCACAATGCTTCTGCTATCAAACATTGATCGACAGGAAGCGTTGTAAGCTGGTTTAACAGCACTAACCCCTAACCCCGCAGTACCTTCCAGTCGCTCTTGGCTCTTCAGGGGACACTGCCAATTCCATTGCAAACGGATGGTGATACTGTTATTGTAGCGCACTTTATTTAAAGCTCGCACGCAGATCACGTCCCCGTCTCTTACCCGATCTGAGCTTCACAGATGCCTTTGGAGAGTGCATCCGCTTCCTATCCCCGTTTTATAGATGACGCTGAGGCTCAAAGGGGTTCAGCAGAAATACAGAGCAAGCAGTTATTATGCACGTAGATCCTGGGCTGGGCATTTACGTGCATTTTCTGATTTGACCCTCACAAAAGGCTGAGGGGGTGGATGCCATCGATCTCCCTATTTTGCCGATGAACTGAAGCTGAGAGGGCTTATGGACCGGGCCCGATGTCACCCAGCAGCGAGGCGGTAGAGCCAGGCTTCAAGCACAGGCTGGCTGACTGCAGAGCCCTGCTCTTATCCTCTGCGCTGTATCATATTCCCAACGGTACAGACAGCATGTGGCAGAGCCGGACATGGGGCTGTGATGGCAACCCCAGCACCAACCACCAGAGGGCAGTGCGTCCGATTCAGCAGACCTCCTTCCTCTGGCTTCTGCACGTTCGGCAAATCCCATCCTGCACCTGAGCCTCAGGGTTTTCATCTAGAAAATGGGGAAACAGAAGGCTGCTTTGGTTTCTTCCTCCCATCAAATACGAGAATGAAGTGAAAGGGCCTTTTTATCCATAAGAGCCTGGGGAGGTGCAGATGGGTCATGATCAGCAAGGTGGTGGGTCCCAGCGATCTAGTCCCAGGAGGTGGCAGGAGGCGGGTGTCAGTGCTCAGCCCCACATGAGGACTGGCTCTCATTGCTCAGGGGGTCCTTGTAGTTCTGCCGCCCAGCCCACATGGTCCCTCCTGAGAGTGAGTGCCTCTGCTTTGCTTGTTCACTGACAGATGTGAGAGCAGAGGGCCGTGTTCAGACGGAACGCCAAGCGTCCGGCATGCCAGGAAGCGGCGGGAAAAGGCTATTGTAAGTGACCTGGGGCCCCGGAGCCCAGAGCAAATGGGAACCAGCAGGGGCGTCAGGAAGGACCGGGACTTTGCAGGCCTGAAGCTGTTTCAGGGCAGGCGTGGTTGGGGGAACAGAGCCAGGCCGGCCAGGCCACACACTAATCCCGCCTCCACCTTCTGTGTGACATTGGGCAGGTACCCCTGCTTCCCTGAGCCTCCGTTTACTCATCTGTACACAAGAGAGCTGGGCCTTGTGCTTCCTAAGGGTCCCCCAGCTTGATCAGGTCTGAGGGACCAAGAGAACCCATCCCTTGCTCCCCACTCACTTCTCTGACCCTCCCCCAGAGAGAGTGCACAGACCCAGCTGCCCGGTGAGCCTGCTGCAAGGCCCGCCCCACAACATTAACCGGGAAGCCGGGGGTGGGGTTTGAGGGGGAGCCAGCCCCTCCATGTCACTAGAAAGGAGGGAAGGGGGAGTAAGACAAGGACAGAAAGACAAACGGACTCTCACTAGATTGCTTTCCCATGACGGGTGCTTTGGGGAGGAGGCGGGGGCACACATGGGGTCTCCCTGCCACAGGGGTACAGAGCTGTCTGCAAGCAGGTGCTTAACAGCACAGGCTGTGTGTGGAGCATCCTCTTAGAATCCAGGAGCTGTGTGTCCATGCAGGAGCTGTGACATGTGTGGCACCGTCCTAGGCCCTGGACGACCACAATGAACAAGACAGATGAGGGGCAGAAGAGACAGTGGCAACAGGCTCATGAACAAGAAATAAGCACTGTAATGACAGGCTGGGAAGAACGCTGGGGGGGGTGGGGGGTGATCATGTCTCAATGAGACTGTCTGACTGTTGGGAGGATGTATTTATATGGTGGTCTGGAGGCAGGGCCTCTTCAAGGAGCTGAGCCCTGAGGAATGAAAGCAAAGACTTAGAACAAGGGCCAGAGGCAGGAAAGAGTGGGATGAATTCAAGGAGCTGCCAGGAGGTCCGGAGAGGGGCTTTCTCACTGAGCTTAACTGAGACCCATCGTGTGCTGGTGTGGGGTGCACAGTTCCCACGACTGTTGATGGCAGAGCCTGGGAGGGCTCCAGAGTCGCTGGCCTTGACCTGCTCCTGGAGAAAACCTGTCCCAACCAGAACCTGTCCATGTTGCCCCTGGAAGCACAGGCTCCCAGGTTCCCAGGGACCTGGCTGGAGTCAAAGCAGGTCAGAGCAACTCTTCCATCGGCGCAGCCACAGGTCGAAGAGGGGAGGCTGGGCTTCCCCCACCCTCCCCTCTGCTGGGCTGCCCTCGGGGCCCGTGGGCATGGTGCCGAGCTCACCTGAAGGTGACCTCCATCAGCGTGTCTAACGCCCTGGCAGAACCAAGGATAACGTTGGCTCCAGAAGCCCTGTGTCTCCTGTCCCATCATGTTCCTCCCAGCCCACCTGACTCCCTGGACGACCAGGCTCCCAAGGGCTGCCCCCTACCACCTTGCCTCCCCACCCCAGCACCTCCCCCACTACCCAGAAAAGTCTTAGACTCAAAACAAATGTGGACGCTCCTGAGTATGAGGTTATATTAACAGTGATGAGCCCCTCTGTTTTCTCCGCCCAATCTCTGCTCATGTTCTTCAAGGAAGCAATTGCTTCCCATGGGGGTCACTTTCCCACCCCCGAAACCCCCTTTCTCCAGCAGGACCGGTCCTCTCTGACTCCAGCCCCCGCTGGTACCACTCGGTCAGCCAGGCGCCATGGCCTGGGCACCAGGAATCCCTGGGAGCCTGCCACCAAGGGGGCCCCGGGAAGCCAGGCAGTGACTGGGTCCCTCTGTGTCCTCTTCCCGAGCAGGGCGAAGGCCGAGTGGTGTATGTTCGAAATCTCTCCAGCGACATGAGCTCCCACGAGCTGAAGAGGCGCTTTGAAGTGTTTGGTGAGATTGTGGAATGCCAGGTGCTGACGAGAAGCAAGAGGTGGGTGGAATCTGGCAGAGGAGGGGGGTGCGGAGGGGCAGAGGTCCCCATCCAGGGCTGGCCATGCAGAAGATGCCCTACAAAGTTTTCGGAACAAATTTGAGGAAATGCACAGCCTGGACCTGGGGAAGGACCAGTAAGGATCGTGCCGCCCAGGAATAGCAGGGGACACGTGCTGATGGTTTGCTAAGTACCCGTCAGTTTCCTTGCCTTCTCTACACTTCCCAACGCTGTGCCTGTGACATAGACACTCATTCTTTCTATGGCTGACCTTTCGTTGGGGAGCTCAGACCAGGTGACTGAGCAGCTGGCCCGTGGCAGAAACAGATCTGCAGCCCACCTGTCTGCTTCAGGTTCTCCGCCCTAGACCTGAGACAGGGCGCAGACAGCCCCTTGGGGCGTGAAAGGCATGGATGCATTGGGACCTCCCTGCTGTGCAGGCTCCACACTGCTCACCCCTCCTCATTGCCCCGCAGCAGCCACTCACAGACCATCCACTCTCCTGGGCAGCCTGGTTTTTCCTCACTCACCTGGGAAGCAGTGTTTCATCTGTCAGGGGCCTGCAAAACTAGGTTGTATATAAAGGTACAACTTAGATGTCAAAAACCTTGGTCGGTTTTGAAATAATTCTAAAGTATCTCCTATTATACTTGCAAGCTACATTATTAAAGTTGTTAAATCCTAATTTATTAATAATTTTTGAGGCTTCCATGAGAAAATAGTGTCTGCATAGAAATCATTGCATACCTCACACCCATCAGGATGGCCTCAGAAAATAACAAGTGTTGGCAAGGATGTGGAGGAAAGGGGACCCTTCTGCACTCGTGGTGGGAATATAAAATGGTGCAGCCACTATGGGAAACAGTATGAGATTGCCTAAAAAATTAGACATAGAATTACTATATGAGCCTAACTGGTTTGGCTCAGTGGATAGAGCGTCAGCCTGCGGACTGAAGGGTGCCGGGTTTGATTCCAGTCAAGGGCATGCACCTTGGTTGCGGGCACATCGCCAGTGGCGGGTGTGCAGGAGGCAGCTGATTGATGTTTCTCTCTCATCAGTCTTTCTAACTCTCTATTCCTCTCCCTTCCTCTCTGTAAAAAATCAACAAAATATATTTTTTTTAAAAAAAGAATTACCATATGATCCAGAAAATCCCACTTCTGGGTATATATATATACTCAAAAGAATTGAAAGCAAGATCTCAAAGAGATATTTGCACAACCGTGTTCATAGCACCATGATTCACCATAGCCAACAGGTGGAAACCAGCCAGGTGTCCATCCACGGATGAATGGATAAGGAAAATAATAGTATATGCATATGATGGAATATCATTCAATCTGAAAAAGAAAGGAAATCCTGTTATGTGCTATAAGCATGAATGAATCTTGAGGACATTCTGCTAAGTGAAATAAAGCCAGTCACAAAGACTTACTGGATGATTCCACTTGTGTGAGGTCCTTAGACTAGTCAAAGTCATTGAAACAGAAAGTAGAATAGTGGATTGCCAGGGGCTGGGGAGAGGGGGTGAGGGGGAGTTGTTCCATGGGTATAGAGTTTCAGTTTTGCAAGATGAAGAGATTCTGGGGATCTGTTGCACAACAATGTGAATATACTTAACACGACTTAACTAGACACTTAAAAATAATAAAGATGGCTCTGGCTGGCGTGGCTCAGTGGGTTGGGCATCATCCCAGGCACCGGAAGGTTGCCAGTTTGATTCCTGCTCAGGGCACACTCCCGGATTGCAGGCTCCATCCCTGGTAGGGACCATGCCGGAGGCAGCCGATCGATGTTTCCCTCTCACATCAATGTTTCTCTCTCTCTCCCTCTCTAAAATTGAAGAAAAATATTTTAAAACAATAGTAAAGATGATACATTTTATGTTATGTGTTTTTACCACATTTTTTTTTAAAGAGTCGTCATACAAATGGAACTGTTTTAAGTTCTGTGCAGTCTTTAGGATACCATATGTAGATCACATGCCAAAGCAAAAACCAAATTAATTTTTAAAGAGAAGGGTCAATTTGTTAATATTTTTGAAGCACACATGAGTCTCAGACGTACTACCAGCTCAGACATATTTAAAGAGGCAGAAGGGGTTCGACTCTGGCCTGGCTCAGACAAGTGTCAGGACGCGGGATTCAGTGGAGTGTTTATTAGGCACCTGCTGTTGGTAAGCCTGTCGGAGGGCGAGGGGAAACTCCACATTGTCTCTGCCCTGAGTCTGCACAGCCGCCGGATTTATCAGTCGGGATTCTTTTTCTGGCTCATGGAACCGAAGAGCTGGGGATGGGGTAGCACTGACTTTAGACTCCCCGAGCCTTGGCGAATGTCACAGATGTCTCCCATGAAGGGTGAGATGTGATGTGTACCAGCGATATTAGGGAGGGTGAGGCCAAGTTAGCCGCCGAGGAAGTGGTGGGATGGGGTGTCGGCATGGCAAACCCCAGAAGACGGGAGTCATGGGGGAAATGGGAGTGTGAAGAGCAGCAGCCTTCACGGCGGGAGGCCTGAGTGGGGACCCCCTGAGCCCACTGACCTGTTCCCTCCCTGAGCTGAGCTGGCAGCACCCACTGAGCGGGGGTGGGTGAAGAGTGGCGGCCAGCACTGGCAGGCATTCCGTAAAGCACCTGCTCTGACTGTCACAGAGGCCAGCTTAGCCATTGTCCTCGTCCCCGTGTGGGGGGGTCCTGCGACATGGGGACCCTGCGACATGGGTCATTGGCTTTCTACCCCTCATCCAAGCTGGCCCAGTGACACAGTCCCTGTCCTGTCCCCGCAGAGGCGAGAAGTACGGCTTCATCACCTACCGGTGTTCCGAGCACGCCGCCCTCTCCCTGAGGAACGGCGCCGCCCTGCGGAAGCACAATGAGCCCTCATTCCGGCTGAGCTGTGGGGGGCTCCGGGACTTCTGCTGGCCCAGGTACACTGACTACGGTAAGTCCACAGGCCCCCACGTTCCCTGAGACCCAGAGCACGAAGGGCGAGACCTCCCTTCATGAGACCCAGACCTAGTGCCCCATCTGGACACAGCTCCCAACCCAGGCTCCCTGTGCCAATTCCTACAGCTCTGCAGCCACTTCCCCTGGTGGCTGCCATCCTGCTTTCCTTCTGGTCTCTGGTCCATCTTGTCCTGTCCTAGGACGGGCACCAAAAAGAGATTCGGGTCTCCCAGGGCCTCTTGGAAGGTCCAGTCTTGTGTCCACAGCCACATGGCAGCACCATGACCTCACAGCACCACTGGCTGCCCTGCCCCCCTTCAGGGGCATCTGTGGTGGCCCCTACAGGCAGCAGCCTTGTCCATCAACAATACTGTGGCCATGCCCTCCCCATTTGGGGACAAGTTAGTGAAGAAAGACAAAGAAGTACAGTCCAGGAGAGAATTATTTGCAGGGGAGAGTCCGCCGCAGCCTCCTTAGCACGGGGCTGGGTGTCGGGGGGGGGGGGGGGGGGGGGCTGGGAGGGTTCTGGCTGGGCAGCGCTCCACCTGGCGCAGGCCCATTTCTGGGACCCGGGTTCATGGCCAGACAGGGAGGGCACCCTAGTTTTGTAGCTGCCTTAGCTGACATGCACAACGGCTTGCTAATGGGCAGGAAGCTCTTGAGGGAAGTAGGATTATAGGATAAAAGAACCCTGGGGTGCTCTAGATCAGCCCCCCACCCCATTCTACCAATGGCACCCAAGGCCCTGAGACGTTGGCAACACAGCAGACGTGTGACAGCCGAATGGCTGAGCTGGTGCCCGCTGTCCAGGGCTCCCCGAGGCCTTGGGCCACGTCCACTCTGTGGCGGCAGACTTTCTGACCGTACGTCCTTTCTGACCTGTTCGCCGCCTTCCCCACTCACCGACTCCTCCACCCCCTGCCCAGATTCCAATTCCGAAGAGGCCCTCCGTGCATCAGTGAAAAGCAAGTACGAAGCCATGGATTTTGACAGCTTACTGAAGGAGGCCCAGCAGAGCCTGCATTGATCACAGCCTTAACCTTCGAGGAATACCTCAATACCTCAGACAAGGCCCTTTCAATATGTTTACGCTTTCAAAGAAAATAAGTATATGAGAAGGAGAGCGAGCGAGCGCATGAGAGAATACGAGAGAGAGAGAAAGAGAGAGAGAGAGAGAGAGACTTGAAACTGCTGTCCTTTTAAAAAAAAAAAATCAATGTTTACATTGAACAAAGCTGCTTCTGTCTGTGAGTTTCCATGGTGTTGACGTTCCACTGCCACATTAGTGTCCTCGCTTGCGACGGGTTGTCCCGGGTGCGTCTCCAAGTGCTGGGTCAGTCACCCACCTCCCCTTCCCCCCCCGACCGACTTCCCCTCGTAGACGTGCAGCCGTATTCACCATAGCATCTCTTGTCTGTAGCGTGTGATGATGAAATTGTTACTTGTGAATAGAATCAGGATTATAAACTCATTTTTAATTGAAGAAAAAGTATATCCTTAAAATAATGTATTTATGGCTCAGATGTCCTGTGCCTGGGGTTATTGTATCGCTTCCTTGATTTTTTAACTATGCACTGTCGTGAGGTGTTTGCCACTGAGCTGCGCTGCTCCCTCTGCCAGGATGCCCCGCAGGTGCTGGGGGGCTAGGGAAGTGAGGCCTGCGGTCCCAAAGAGCGGTTTCTGGGCCGGACCTGCCCAGCCCTGCCCAGCCCTGCCCTGTCTCTCATTGAGCGAGTTTAGGTCCGATGGCAATCAGAGCCCTCCTCCGGTGCCCAGCTCACGCTCAGAGTGTCTGCCTGGCCATGAGTCCTCAGATCCTCAGGAGGAAGGCCGTTCCCCAAGAGGTGAAATGACCTGCCCGAGGCCCCACGGGCAGAGCGGGGACCCAGCCCAGACCTCCTGCTTCCTGGTCCCATGCTGCCACCGTAGCTGGGGTAAAGGTGCAAAGTTTCAGGGCTGCGAGAGGTGAGGTCAGCTAAATTGGGCAACAAGCTAGAAACCTACAGGCTCATCACGGGAGTTATGTCAACAGTGGATTCGGCAGCATTGGGTGCGTTCAAGCTATAGCGTGAGTTTTGATCCAGGGGCCCTGCGGTTTGCCTGCTCCCGTGGACATGCATCAGAGCTTCAGTGACACGCCCGGAGCGTCCAGGACAGGTAGTCTGGGAGCAGTCATCCTCTCTGGACCAGTCGCCGCCCCGTCTTACTCCCTCCAGCTGGTCTTTCCTTTCCCTCAGCTGTGAAGTTGTTTGGATGGCATGGGACAGGGAAGCAGGAAGAGGGTTGGGGACGGATAAAACAACCTCCCAGCTCCTTTTCCACTTAGGAAACATGCTGATTGGGCTTTACTTTAAATTTTGTGTTCTCGGGTGACGTCAGAGCCACGTCGGGTGGGGTGTTCCGCAGGTGCCTTGGGGCCATTCGTGAGGGAGAGCATGGCCGGGCAGGGGCTGAGCACGTGGCTACTGCTTCAGAAAGAGCAGCTCCCACCGGATCCCTTTCCGACACCAGTGTTCCTTGGTACATTTTCACATTGAAAAAGAAAAGAAAACAGGTCCTGCTGCTTCAACAAAGTTTGAAATTGACTCATTAAACTAAATAAGCTAAGTTAGTCCATTGCTAACGCCAGGCCTTTCAGAATGGATAGTTGGTGGTTGTTTTTTTTAAGGTTTTCAAATACCTTAGTAGGTGAGCTGAGCCAATGAGCTCGTCCTGGGTGGTGAGCAGACGCCAGGCCCGCAGAGAAGGCTGGAGGAGGCAGGCTTTAGAAGGAAGAGGGAATCTGAGCTCCTGCATGATGAGTCACTTGATCTCTCTGGGCCCCGATTTCCTTTTCTGTGGAATAGACTGGGGAGGAATTAGGCAAGGTGATCTCCAAGGTCCCTGCCAGCTCGACAGTCTTAGCTTCTGCAGTATCTAGCTCAAGATGTGTGCCACTACAGCCACATGCTTGGCCAGTGGCAGACATAACTAATTGACCACAGCACTGAAGTTCTTTGAACCTGATTGTGCTATGAGACTCTTCATCTCAGAGCTCTGGGCAGACATTACTGATCAGAATTTAACCTATTTGACATCTTGGTCTAATCGTCTTAAAGGTTATGGTGGCTGGGTTTCATGCTGGCCCATTCTTGTCAATCATGTCCTGACCTACGAGAGAAAATTTCCCTGAAGCCATTTCTTGGCACAGGACTCCCAATATTACTGTGACACATAACTTGGGGAGGTGGGGGGTGGAGACTGGACAAGCCGGTGTGAACCTGTTTTGGGGAGGCAGGGCTTATGAGGATGGACCAAATAAAGGGACTTCCCGCAGCACAGACCCGAACATCCTAAATTCCTTTTATAGCTACTCACTGCCTAGCACACAGTAGGCACAGAATAAATGGCTATGGAATGGAATTTAAAGCCGTCTGCTGCCTCCTGCGTCCTCTTTTGCACCAAGGAGGGCCTTGAGATTTCACCCTGTGGTAGCCAGTAGGACTAGGCCATCTCTAAGCCCTTCCGATGGGCTGCTTCCGCCATTGCACTAGGCCAGAGGTTCTAGCATGGGCAGGTGGTACTTGAGGGTAAAGAAATGCAGATTTAGTGAAGGACAAGCCTCTCCCCTCTGCCAGGCCAGCTGATGCTGTCCTTTCACTTCAGATGAACACGGGGCTCTTCAAGTTACTGAAACTTGGCCCTTGAGCAGAGCAGAGATCTGAGCGTGGCAGGGGGGTGCGATGTCCCTGAGGTCAGAGCTGGGGGCCGCTGATGGGGGAGAGGAAGCCTGCCAAGGACACCCAGCAGTTTCTGCTCACCGTCCTCTCCATAAAAGGCCGCAGGTTCTAAAGCTGACGGGCCCTGCAGACCTCCTGTATCCAGAAGACTCGTTTGGTGCTGTGCATCACCAAGGAGACTCGAGGTCTCATCAGAAGAACTAGTCCACCTCGGGCTCTTTCCCACCAACTTAAGGAGTCGCCCAGAGGGAGCAGCTGCCGTTGGCAACCATCTCGTTGTAGCTCTGTCCTAGTGTTTGCTCTCGATGATGTTTACATGTGATTGCCATACAGCTTCCTGTAGACTGTGTCAGTAGCCGCCCACGCCGGGCAGGTGGTACTGTCCATCTCTGTGCCGTGCTGATGTTTTCCAAAAATATCCGATCCAACCGCTAAGTGGAATTCTTCCATCTCCTTCCTCAGTCGGTACAAGGCTGAATCAGAGTCCTCGCTCTCGGGGGCTCTGGTTACCGAAGGAAAATGCATCAAAGAGGTAAAGAATATGAGTGGATGGAGTGTAGCTAAGGCCCCCACCCCCTGGCCCCTTCACACCTTGTCCCCCTAATCAGAACACTGCTTGGAGTCTAAAAGCACCATCTGGGTGTCTGCATCTACCGTGAGATCTGGCAGCGTTGCCCGTGGGACACGCTCAGGAGAGAGGCAGGGCTCCGGGGGCGGGAGGAGGAAGGGAGGAATGCTCTGAGCTCAACGATGCAATACCCACGTCCTGATGTGGGAAGAGATGATGCAATAAGAAGCTTCCATCGCCCACAGCCTGTGCGCCTAGATCAGCGGTTCTCAACCTGTGGGTCGCAACCCTTTTGGGGGTCGAATGACCCTTTCACAGGGGTCACCTAAGACCGTCGGAAAACACATATATAATTACATATTGTTTTTGTGATTAATCACTATGCTTTAATTATGTTCAATTTATAACAATGAAATTGGGCGTCACCACAACATGAGGAACTGTATTAAAGGGTCGCGGCGTTAGGAAGGTTGAGAACCACTGGCCTAGATGTTCTGACAGCGATTTCTTCTAGGCGTGTGCAATACTCGTGCCCAGGCCGCTGTGCAGGTGGGGAGTGGGGGGAGCAGGGAGGACACTGGCAGCAAGATTCTTATGCCTGGACAGGTCAGAACCCCACCCTGGGCTCAGGCTCAGTTGAAATCACAGCTGAGCCTGCAGCTCGAGAGATGGGTCCTTCCCACTGTGAAGCAGAAGCCACCCCCAGAGGATCTGTCGATCTGACTCACTTCACGTCAAAACCGCGGTGGTTTTCTTAGCACTTGTGATTTAGCGGTCACCTTCAGATATGATCGAGGAAGGAAATTGGATGTACAGTTGCAAATAACGTGAACCTGATGGTTTCATAGGCCAAAGAAGAGGGACCCCCTCATCCCTTCCCGCTGGGGCAAAAGGGAACCGCTTAGTACTTACGTGCAATATGTTCAAGGTGGTCCCAAGTCCCTGAGGCATTTGCACACACAGATGGGTTCCAGGGCTGTCTGCCAACGCCGGAGGCACAGGGTAAATGGAGGGAGAGCTTGGGAGCGGGGAAACCCACTTGCACAGAGATGCCCTTGGCCCAAAACAAGGCGGGGAGAAGAGCCCTTGGGAACCTGCTGCACGATGCTCAGGCAGTAGGCAGAGGCTGACTTTGCATTGACCCAATAAAAGCACTTTGAGAAAACCACAGCACTTCAGCCTGGCTCCATATGTCTACACTGGCAAATATGGGTCGCCTCTGGCTGTGTGAGGTACCGGGGCAGGGCCTTGGGAAGGGGGCTGGTGTGAGGGAGGAGAGAGCGGAGGGAGGTACCTCTGAGACATCAGCGGCAGGAGAGCCAATCCTAGGGCTAGCCCTTTGCCAGCCTCTTTGCTGGAGGCCCCAGAAACAGGGAACGGTGAGTTTAGATCTCAGTACCTTTTTGTTCTTTAAATTAAAAACAGCCCAGCTGATTGAAATGGATTTGAAGCCCAAGTCATTTAACTATAAGCCATCTCAGACTGAGAAAGTCAATGTTTCTTCCCAGCTCTGTGATCCTGGGCCTCTGTGATCCTTAGTCCAACATAGGAGAATATTGGATGAGCGCTGAAGTTCATCCAATAAGCTCCAAGTCCCTTCTCTGGCTGTGCCCAGCTCATGTTGAGGGTCACATTCTCTGCCAGGGAACGGACCAGCAGCAGTTTCAAACACACATGGTCCTGGCAAACCTGCCTCATCCCCGGAGGCCGGCTCCCCAGGACAGATCTAAGCCATAGTTTCTGGTGGGGAGGGTGGGGAGTCGCACCCCCACGTGGCTAGGTGGCGATGTTGAATCTCACATTAGCCTCGTCATCATCCCCACCAAGCAGCTCTTAACCTGAATGTTCTGACCACTTGGCTGTTTCTCTCTTGCTCTCAGACAATACTAGCAATACACTTTTTTGTTTTTTCAAAACAGCTTAACGGAGGCATTTTTCACACATTTTTTTCAAATGATCGTAAAACATACGGGGCAACAGGAGGCCTCGATCACACTGCGTATGTTTCAGGCAGCTTTTGGTTCTTGTTTCTTTACTGGTATTGCAGCGATGACTGGAGCTCCGTGATTTGGAGGGACAGATTATCAGATATTCTGTCTCATCAGAACCCTTTGCACACCTGGAAGCAGCTCAGAGACCCAACGGCCCAAATCGGGAGCTTGGAAAAATCGTTTTGTAGATGGTCAGCCCCGGGCTGGGCAGCAGCACCTCAGAGAGGTGTTTATATAGCCAGAAGTCCCTCTGTGCTGTATTTTTCTTGTCAAAGGATCCTTCCAGGAAGCCTCATAAAACCTTTTCCACGTTGCTGGCCTTGCTCTGGGTGATGTTTGAAGGGATCGGTTCGCTTCCACTTCAGCACTTTGCCTTATCAACGTCTAGTCGCCATCTAGTGGCCAAAGACTGTATCCACCAGCTACCCAGATGGAAGGCAAATAAATCCTTTCTGCCACTTTGCTGTCCAGGACCCAACTTGGGAATGACATGTAATGTCATGAGTGAACTGTCTGTAATATTTAGAGCCCAGCGAACACTGCTCAGGAGAATTAAGCAACCACAGAGATGCACACAGACCCAGCAGCATACTAGCTCTCCTGTGGGCAGAGGAGGGGGCCCCTGTGTCCAGGTGCCCGGGAGGGGTGTCCTGGAACTGCAGTAGTGGCCGCCCAGCTGCTGACCTTAAGTGAGCCCGCACTGTCCCCTCGGGACAAGCAACGAGATTGGGCGTCAGGATCCTGTGTGGGGGCTGCCATGGCCTTTGATAGGGTCCACCGAATAGCCAAACAGTTTATATACTTTCGTTGTTAGTTTTTGTTTCTATATTTTGTATTTAAAAATCTTAAGTGTTTTTGTGTTAGGAATAAAAAGTCATAAACTATCCCCAGCTTTGTTTCTCGAGGGACGCTCCGATTCCGAGGGAAACGGGTTGGAAATCTATCTCAAGGGGCGTGTGGTCAGGCTGGTCGGTGGGACAGGGAGGTGGACCACTTTGCTCTCCAAGTGGTTTCTGGGGGCAGTGACCATCCAGAAGTCCGGCTCAGTGCAATCTGCTCCGGAAATTCACAGCCACCTCCTTGTGCCACGGTCTTAGCTTTGGCTTTGAGCATCTGCTTCTTCCAGGGGCAGCTGCTAGTGTGGAAACCACCATCAGATCTCTCCCCCCAACCCCAGGTTTCTAAAGAGACAGTATTTGTAGCTAGCCTTAATCCACTGGGCAAGGTGGTCCCTATGTTCCAAGCATTTCCAAATCTTGGACTCAAATCCTTTTCTCTTGGTGTGATTATGCAGCCTGCCCTAGAGAATTCTGAGCAATAGGAAGCCAGGGCTTTCCCCGGCTCCGTGACAGGGTCAAACCAGGGAATGGCTAACCTTGTGAGGTGTGGGTATCCCCAGGGGTACTCCATAGGGGGCATTATTTATTAGGAAGCTCAACAAGGTAACTACAGCCTGGGGTGCGTGAGTGCAAGGCTGTGTGTGTGCGTGCGTGTGTGTGTGTGTGTGTGTGTGTGCGCGTGCACCCGCATGCCTGTCTGTGTGTATGTGTATGTGTAGAATTACATTGATGCATTTCTTGAGAAAGGTGCAAGAATTTCACCTACACAGAGGGACACATTGCTTTGTTATTTATAATAGAAAGCTAAATTTTAATTTTTTAAAGGACACTGCTAATGATTGGGAATCTCGAGTTTTTAGTTTTACTATTTTTTTTTAATTGGTAGAGGATTTTTATATATTTTTTTTCCATTTTGTTGGGTTGTGTCCTTATTTATATAAATACTTTATCCGTAAGAGGCAAGGAAGAAACCTTCTTTGCTTTTAATTCTCGTGGTCGTCACCGTCCGTACTTTATTTCTGGTGTGATTCATCCGTCTTACCTTCTAAATGAGAAAATGTTTTCCTGTCTTTGTACATTGTCAGATTCTATAGTTTCATAGATAATTTAACCAGATTGCTCTATGTATTACTATTCTGTGAGTATAAAGTTCTATTTTAACGTCTGTAAATACTTCAGAACTGGCTTCTTTTCTGACTCCCACCGTGGAGTTATTGTTTACATCACAGAAACTGTAGAATCTCTATGCTCATGTACTGTAAATAGTGAAGTGATCTGCTTATAAATAAACTTAACAAATACACTATGGAGATTAAAAAGGAAATACCACCCACCGCCCTGCCCAGGTGTGTCTTTCTTTGTTGGTCCTGCGTGTCATTGAGGGGCTGGGAAAAGGATTCTGGTCTTGGTGTCACCTTCTCAGCAAAGACCCTGGTCAAGGTGTGTCCCGCACCCCGTCCGGAATTTTCTGAGCTCACTTTTCGTTCCTTCACAGCGCTTTTCATGGATCATAATGAATCATTCAGACTTCCCTCGTATAACAGTGTCCCATGACCGGCTCTGGCCATGACTTTTAGAAAGCTCTACCACTTTCTGCACAAGGACTCCCTTGTTTGGGTGTAGCAACTTTTCACACAGGCACACTAAATGAAGGTGCTGGATGCGATATTTTGACATTGTGGTTTCAGGCAGAAACACTCACCAACTGACGACTCTAAAGCAACTTTTGGTCAGAGGTGGTGGCAAACAGATTCGAATTGTGCACCGTAGTTTTAGGTGAGCTAGACATGTTTCCCTTTGCTCACTTAACCCCCAGCTGGAGCGCCGAAGTGGCATTTTCCAAGACTGAGCCTTGGCTGTGTGTATATTTCCTCAGTCTCAAAGCACTCTGTGTCTAGCCTTTATTTTGCCCTAAAGCTGCGTTCATGTTTTGCTTTTTAACATCAGTATTTTTAAGTGTAATCTGAGTGCATGATACCCATGTGCCCCGAGAGAGTTGAAACGCTGGTGAAGAAAATCACATACAAATAACAGGTGCAGTAAGCCATTCCATCTTATGTGCAGACGATTCTCAAATTGATGTTTTTTTGCCTACAGAAACAGTCTGTCATTGTTCGGGTGATTTATTTTTTTCCACTCTGGAATTTGTCTGGATTTCTTTGGTGGGAAGAGAACACGTAACTTTTCCCTTTAAAAACGAGCAGGGTGCCTACACTTAACGGCGGGCTCTCTGGCAGGAATGAGAGTCCTTAGAGAGGTTATGTGATTGGTTACGCAGTATATGTCACCCCATTACTAGATGCTCACCTCCAGGAGAACGGGGTGCTCCTCCATTCATGGCAGGGTGCCCAGCCCCACTAGTCAGGAACTCATGGATGGGCGAGTGAGAGGCGTCTATCCATGGCCTGATGACTGTACAGAGCCAGGGAGGCAACCAAGCCACAAAGTCTAAGGTGCAGTCGTTGGCACAAGAAATAGAATGGGAGCCTGTGTTTGAGACCCGGCTCTGCCACCTCGGTGTTGTGCAAACTTAGACAAGGCACCTCTTAGGCCCCTGGCCTCCCCAAATATGAAATAAGATGATCTGGTTAGATGGACTCCAAGGTCCTAAATCAGGCTGATTCTCAGCAGTACAAAATGATTGCAGGCAAAATGATGATAAGCCAGGACCTAGTGTCAGGCTGCTTGGCTTTGAGTCCTGACTTCACCACTTATCCGCTGGGTGTCCTTGGGCAGGTTTCTTAACCTCTCTGAATCTCTTCCTCGTCATGTGATAAATGGGGCTAGTAATCATTTCCACCCTATCGGGTTGTTTGTGAGGATGAATTTAGACCATGCACAGTACCTAGGACATTAGAGGCACTTTGTCAACATGAGGTGCAACCCTCATCGTGCGTGTTCTCATTGGTATGAACCGTAAATGCGTGGCAAGGACCATGACCCAGGAGGGAAGGCTGAGGATGACAGAGAGTGGAGGGAACCTGCCCCCGGGGCAGAGCCTGCACCGGCAGCATCGCCTGTGTATTCCTGGGTGCCACTTCTGTACTCTGCCACTTAACCACTACATGTGACGTGCTCAGGGACATGCCTTTGCTTAAAAGACCACTGCTCTGAGAGTGTCCCTTTCAGGCCAGAGAATCTAGCATGGGAGGTCAGAGATGAGGGTTCCAGGCCCAGCTCCCTGTTGACTGAAACCGTGGGCAGGGCTCATGTGTCAGGAACTCCGGCTGACCTGCTGTGGGAGTCCCAGGGACCCGTGCCCCGTACACTGTGTTCTCTGAGTGAGTGTGGGCTTCGGCTCCTGGAGGGAAGCCAGGGAACTGTGCCGTGAACTTCGCACAGCCCATCCCCTGGCTGGCCCTCTAGCTCCTCATTTACCTAAAAAAGGGAGGTGAGAGCAGATCCGTGGTTTACAGACAGTTCGGAGGAACCATGTACTCCTCCTCCAAGCAACTAGAGCCAACACCCACTTGTAGGAGAACCAGGGGCAGAGGAAACCAACGGATACTTCCAGAATATGGGCCAACTGACACTCTGCAACAAGAAAAAAGATTTAAAACCACTTAAAAGACGGCTAAAAGTGTAGAATTTGTCTGGGTCAGATTCGAGCAAACCAACTCTTAAAGACATAGCTGCGACAATGGGGGAGAACTGCTGTCCCGAGCTGGGTTCCCCAGAAGGCAGCCTCTGCAGTGGACCTCGTCCTGGAGCTGGGGTGGCCCTGCAGAGCTGTCCCCTGTTGGGCCAACAGGGCCAGACCTTAACTCCTGGCATGGATCAGCCGTGGGCTGCAGGCCACCCAGGGGAAGGGTGTGCCCTTGGGCGAAGTGTCTCCGTGCAGCTGAGGTCATCCCCAAAGGGGCGGCACAGGGTTGTCTGCCGGCAGCACTCAGCCGCTGGGACTGCAAGCCTTCTCTCTACAGTAGAGGGTCCGGACAGCTCATCACAGCATAACCACCCTGGGTGCTAGGTGTCCGTTTGTTGCTTGTGATAATGATGTGGTTACATTAGAAAACGCCCAAATGTCTGGAATGGTCTGTCTGGAATTTTCTTTTAAATACTTCAGCCAAGGAAAAGTTGAAGAATATAAAAGGACAGATGAAACAAGTGTGGCAGAAGCTCCATATTGGAATAGGGTGCTGGGTGGGGGTGCATTGTATAATTCTCTACTTTTGAGAATGATTGAAAATGTTTAGAATAAAGTAGAAATGAAAGCATAAGGACAAAAACATGACTCTGTGGGCAGTTGAACCTGGCATTCCTTACATATTTAATTGATGTCTATGACAGCTAGAATGTCGGCTTTAGCTCAATCAAAAGTTCTCAAGGCTGAGAACTTGAAAGCCCCTCGCTAAGATGTAAGCTAAAGTCTCACTCAGCTTGCAACTCCTATGACTCGACTTCTCGGGAGGTGTCCTGTTCGCCCGTGGCTCAGGTGATCTCTTCCCACGCAGGGCAGTGCCATTCTGGTCAGCGGGTCCCCCGTGGGCTACTGGATACAGCAGGACTTGGATGCAGGCGCGCCCCCTCCAGGGCCGGGGTTCCCCCCAGGCTGATTTCCCGGGGCTGCTGCAATCAGACAGAAAGACAGCACACCAGGTGAGAGGAGGCTGCAGAGGGCTTCCCCTCTGCCCTGGTATCGACCAAGAGTTGCAAATTCAAGGGCTTTCAGAGGCCAATAGCTAACCACACATGCAGAAGGCAAGCCAAGTGCAAGGGGAATCAGAAAGCAAGAATGTTTCTCTACACTAAGAAAAATAACAGCAATCATGATGGTAAGTGGCGACCCACACTTGGCACTAATATCTGAGAGACAGCAGGGAGTGGCGGGGACTGTGGCAAACTGGGGAGATTCCCCTGTCCCATCTAAAGGGGTGGGGAGGGGCCCTAGCCAGTTTGGCTCAGTGGACGGAGCATTGGCCTGTGGACTAAAGGGTTGCAGGTTCAATTCCAGTCAAGAGCACATGCCTGGGTTGCAGGCTCGATCCCCAGTAGGGGGCGTGCAGAAGGCAGCTGATCAATGATTCTCGCTCATCATTGATGTTTCTATCTCTCCCTCTCCCTTCCTCTCTGAAATCAATGAAAATATATTTTAAAAAAAATAAAATAAAGGGGTGGGATGGGATGCCACTCAGTTCCAGCTAATTGTTCCCATGCAGAAATGCCGATGGGTGTGGCCAGATGTTGATCTTTTCAAAAGACATGCCAGAAATCTAAACTTTTATTTTTTTTTCTTTTTTATTTTTTTAAATATATTTTATTGATTTTTTACAGAGAGGAAGGGAGAGAGATAGAGAGTTAGAAACATCGATGAGAGAGAAACATCGATCAGCTGCCTCCTGCACAACCCCTACTGGGGATGTGCCCGCAACCAAGGTACATGCCCTTGACCGGAATCGAACCTGGGACCTTTCAGTCCGCAGGCCGATGCTCTATCCACTGAGCCAAACCGGTTTCGGCAGAAATCTAAACTTTTAAAATTGGAATTCTCTCCATTTGTAAAACACAGGCAGCAAATTCACACTTGAAACAAATGCAAGCCAAACAAAAGACATCTTGCAGGCTGTAAGTTAGCACAGCCCAGCCACTAGCCCATAAGACAATTTGTGCAAATTAGAAAAAGACACTTCTTCCCCTGGACACTTGACTGCCATTTTCTGGAAAATTGTGAGTATGATACAAATCTGTGGTGGCTGTCATACAAATCCTGGAGCTGTGAAAGCACGACTTACAAAACCCTGAGTGGTGGCCCCACAATTGTAGCCACCAGTTCAGAATCACCCCCACCCTGCAGAGCGGAGCTGGAGACCCGTCCAGGCTAAGAACGATGGGCACGGGACGTGTGCAGAGGAGGACAGTCAGTGTGGGGCGGGGACGAGCAGCCGTATCTTAGGAAGGAACTAGCGCCACACAACCAGTAAAGGAAATGACTTGGGCGCGCGAGACTGGGAAGAGATGGGAAAAATGAATCCCATTCGATTCCTGAAGGCAGGGCTATGGCCATTAAGTGGAAGTTTCAATCAGGAGAACAGTTTCAGTTCAAAGAAGAGTTTTCTAATATGACTGAATGAGGCTTTCCTGTAAGGTAGTGAGCTCTCTGTCACTAGTAGTGTGCAAGCAAAGGGTCATGACGGCATAGATAGGATTCAAACATCACACAGAAGGCTGGAAATGTGGCCTCAAATTCCTTTTAACCAGTGAGTTTAGGCTTTCTTCTTTGCCCCTGGGTAGAACCCTCTGTCCAGTGCTGGTTGCACGCAGTCAGGGAATCCTTGCGGGGAGCCTCAATCCTGGGAACCAGGCCCTGCCACTTACTAATGGTGCGACGTGACCACAGTACGCCTGCCAGCCTCGGTGCCCTCCTTCGTAGGATGGGGACAATAATAGGTGATGGCAGGGTCTGAATGGGACCCCGTGTGTGTGGCTCTGCGGCCAGGCCAGGCCAGGCACACCGTGAGCACTCGGTATGGGGGTCAGGGCTCCCCCTCCCCCCCACTGAGAACCTTGCTTGGCTGCCTGCTGCTTCTGCTTCTCCTCTTCCACAGCCTTCATCTTGGCCTCATACTCGTCAGCAAGTGCTTTCCACTCCTTGCGGTTGTTGGTGATCCCATCCAGCATGGGAGTGATCTCCTCATGGAAGCGGGAGAATTCCTGGGAGAGAGAGAAGCGGTCACCTCCCTCCCTCCTCAGAAACTCCTGGGAGGTGGGAAACAAGATTCATCCCCCCTTACCCCCACTCCCCCAACCACCACCACCACCAGAGTGTTAGGTGAGGAAACTGATATGCAAATCGGGTGGGCTGTGCTCGGAGCTGCCTGGTTCAGATCCAGGCTCTGCCAGGAGCTGTGTGACCTTGGGCAGGTCGCCTGCAGAGATAATACCTACCTCACGGGGCTGGTAACACACATCAAGCCCTTAGCCCAGGCTCCTTGTTTGACAACATACTGAGGATAACAGAGCATTGGCTGCTCTGCCCTGGTGCTCAGAGCATGCCCCTCCACCCCCCTGGCCCCTGAGCCTGTGTTATGTCAGAGAGGCACCTGTTCACCTCTGGGAGCACTTGAACTTCTTCCAAACCAAAGGGGTGCAGCTCACACAACAGAAGGAGCCCTGGACCGAGGGGGAGGCGGCCTGGCTCTCAGCCCATCTCATGGCTGACCCCAGTGACCTCGGGCCTGTCATTTCTCATCTCTGGCCTCACGTGGAACACGCCTGAGTAATAGTAACAAGTGGGAGGTGAGCGGTGGCACAGATCATGTAAAAGTGGGTTTCTAAGAGGGAGACGGCAGCTTTGAGCAAGAGCTCAGAGAGGGATTCCAGGTTATCTGCCCGACAGGTCACATGCCCACCAGGTAGGGAAGTGAGGAGGGTGTGAGTCTGCGGTGCTTCCCTTCCCTGCCTGACACCTTGCTTAGTCGTTTGTCCCACAAGACCCCCCAGGGCTGTCTGAGGACCAATGCCACTGCAGAGGAGAAGGGCTTTGTAAAATACCACCCGCTGGCCACTCGCCAGGGCTTAGGGTTCCTGCTGGCATTTGGGAACCCCGGCTTTATCAACGACAAGGCCCTGGGCCCGAGAAAACACAGAACCCACCTTGTAGACGAAGGTGCAGACAAAGTCAATGAAGCCGACCTGCAGCTTGGGGAGTTCGTCCGCCTTGTTTCTGTCCATCATGGGCTGGCGTGGGGGAGAAAGAGTTAACTGCGCTGGCCCCTCCTGCGGGTGAGGCATTCTTGCCAAACCAAGACCAAGCCTCCAACTCATCAAGTTTCCAGATGGAACTAGCAGGTTGCAGGAAATACAGGGCTAGTGGGACATGTTAAATAACACCACGAGGTGGACACTGCACAACAGAAGACCCACCCCTTCAACAAATAAATGACATACGGAAGGTTAGAAAGAAAGAAAGAAAGAAAGAAAGAAAGAAAGAGAGAGAGAGAGAGAGAGAGAGAGAGAGAGAGAGAGAGAGAGAGAGAGAGAGAGAGAAGAGAGAGAGAGAGAAGAGAGAGAGAGAGAGAGAAGAAGAGAAGAAGAAAGAAAGAAAGAAAGAAAGAAAGAAAGAAAGAAAGAAAAAGAAAGAAAGAAGAAGAAAAGAAAGAAAGAGGACGAGGAAACAACTGTTGATGAAAAGAGACAATAAACACGGCAACAACAGGAGGGCGCTGGTTCCTTGATTGGGTCCTGATCTGAGCAAATCAAACGAAATGATTTTCATTACTCAACAGGGAAAGTGAAGGAGCTGGGGATTAGTGGATATTCACGAATTATGACTAATCATTATCATGAGGTGATAATGGTATGGTGGTTGTGTGTGTTTGTTTAAAGTTCTTATCTCTTGGCCCTAACCGGTTTGGCTCAGGGGATAGAGCGTTGGCCTGCGGACTGAAGGGTCCCAGGTTCGATTCCGGTCAAGGGCATGTACCTTGGTTGCGGGCACATCCCCAGTAGGGGGTGTGCAGGAGGGTGTGCAGGAGGCGGCTGATTGATGTTTCTCTCTCATCGATGTTTCTAACTCTCTATCCCTCTCCCTTACTCTCTGTGAAAAATCAATAAAATATATTTTAAAAAAATAAAGTTCTTAACTCTTAGAGATACAAACTATAATGTATTCATGGAAGAAATGACCTCTGAGACGTACTTCCTTTAAAATACATCAGCCAAAAGATTAAAAATGCACAGGGAAAGGGCAGAGATAAAACAATGGCCGGCTGTGGCTAATGGTTGGGTCTGGCTACAGAGGGTTCATTAGCCATGCCCTGTCCATTATGAGCTGTTAAAGAAGTGGTTCTCAACCTTCCTGATGCCGCGACCCTTTAATACAGTTCCTCATGTTGTGGTGACCCCCAACCATAAAATTATTTTCGCTGCTACTTCATAACTGTAATTTTGCTACTGTTATGAATCGTACTGTAAATATCTGATATGCTGGATGTATTTTCATTGTTACAAATTGAACATAATTAAAGCATAGTGATTAATCACAAAAACAATATGTAATTATATATTCAATATGTGTTTTCCGATGGTCTTAGGCGACCCCTGTGAAAGGGTCATTCGACCCCCTAAGGGGTCGCGACCCACAGGTTGAGAACTGCTGTGTTAAAGGAAGAAGAGAGTCACAAATCCCACTGGCCCTTGCTGGTCATGCTCATTGCTGGCTCCTCACAGCCCTGCCACTTTCCCTCCGGCCTCACGGGGTACCCCAGCACTTTCAGCACCTCACAGGTGAGCCCATCCCCACATCTGTGATTCTGTCCCCAAAAGGTCTCTCTCTTTTACCCCACCTTTACCTCCTAGCCCTGCCCCAGAGCAGGGCCCTCAGTGAACCCTCTAACTGACCTCCAGCGGGGAGCCGGCTGACTGTCCAGTCCGGTTGAACTATCAACATCGGTGGGTCCTCAGCTTGACAAACAAGACCTTTCCTCCCCGGGACACTCTGCTATTAGAACAGGGCCCAGGAGGTGGCCGCCCAGGCTGTTGGAACTAAAAGGGAAATCCAAGTTTTGGTATCCACTTGTCAGTCTCTGCTTAGCTGCGTGGGCTAAGCCCATCCCATCAGAGCAGGGTCCCAAACTCTGGGAGGGCACCCTTGCTGGGCTCACCCCCACAGTCTCTGCTGAGGGAGGTCTGGGGTGGGGCCTGTGAGTTTGCATCTCTAACATGTTCCCCAGTGAGGAGGCTGACGGTGGCCTAGGGAAAGGCCATCTCTGTGTCAGGGGGTGGGGAGAGGACACAGTCCTCTGCCAGGGCAAGGTCACAGGTGTCCACCAGGAAGAGGTCACACACCCACGTCAGGCTGACGTCCCCTCGCTACTCACAATGGGGTTCTGCTGCAGCACCGTGCGCTCCAGGTCACCTTGTTCCCAGAATTCAGCAGCAACCAGCAGAGCTACCTGCAACAGGCAGACCCCCCCAACCCTGAGTCAGCCCCAGCCCCAGTCCTCCTGCCCGTGTCCCGCGATTCTATTCCACTCCACTTGGATTTCCAGCTCAACAAAAGCATAAACCCCACCCCGGCCCCGCCACCCCCACGTCACGGTCATCATGGGAGGGTCCTAAAGTGAGCTCCTTGTCTTGCCGGAGGAGGACGGGGCAAAGTGGGCTGCCTCTGGAGCTGGGGACCCCAAGCCACCTTAGCTGCTGCCACCAGTACTGGAACCCCCTCCTCTCGGCTCCGGAGGAGGCCATACCTTGCTCTGCACCTCCCAGGGCTTGGTGATGGCTGAGAGATCACAGGCGGTCATCATCATGGCCCTGGGCACAGGACACCACCCATCAGTCCAGAGCCATTGAAGGCTGCACGTACTGTTAACTCCATCTACCCCTTCTTTCTGTCCCCCAACTAGTACGTGACCTCACCCCATTGTGAGGAGGGGGGGTCACTTCCCCAGTACATCTGAGGGGGGGGGGGCTTTGAAGTCAGACGGTGGTTTAAATCCTCCCTCTGTCAATTACCAGGAGTTTGACATTGAGCAATTAAACCAACCTCTCCGAGCCTCAGTGTGCTTGACGGTAATAATAATGGTAATTTCTTCATGGAGTGGGTGCAAGATTGAATGAGATCATGTGTATCAAAATCTTAGCATGCGCCTGGGCATAGTATGTGCACAATAAATATTGGTAATTATCATGAACATATTCTGGGTTTTTATGATATACCACACACTGTTCTAGCCATTTCGTAGAAATCAATTTCATTTCAATCTTATCACATCTTCAGAGTTCCTTCTCGCCTGTCTGGTATAGAACAATGTTTGTCAACCTTTTCCCATCATCCTCCCCGTCTCCTGCCAAAAATCCTTCTTAGACAAAGTTTTTCTATAATTGCTCCACCATAAAATTTTAATTACCACAGACATACTGTATATCTGTTTAGAGGGCCACAGGCCATTGAAACGTCTAAGAGTTTTTGCTCATCTCCCAAGAACCACGTGTGCCTCAGTGGGCAATGCTTGTGTGGCTCAGTCATTGTGAGAAAGCTTTGCATTAAGAAGTAGAGTAAGGAATTGTCAAAACTTATAAGCGGTACACTTAGGATCTGCACATTTCATTGTAGGTAACGGTTGCCTTAAAAGAAAAAAAAAAAAAAGAGCTGTAAACAAATATTGACCTCTAGTTAATGAGATACGTGCTGATGTATTTGCAGGAAAGTGCGCTGATGCCTGCAACTTACTCTGAAACACATCCAACAAATAAGCTGGATTAACAGATAAAGGGATGAATTGGCAATATGTTAATGGCAGAATCTGGAGGGTGGGCATAACATTCTTTCAACTCTCTGTGTGTCTGAAAAATTTTCCTAATAAAATGTTGTTGCAAATAAAAAGTGAACTCATGAAATTTTAAAAAAAAGGAGTTGAGGAAAGGGTTGGGGAAAGAAAGAAAGGATTGAAAGATGAACTCTTAAAGGAGTTTCCTAATAATAGAAGGTGAGATAAGTATTATTACACAGGCAGGTACAACATAAGATGGAAAGGGAGGAGAATGGATAAAGAATTGGAGCAAGAGGGGAATTCAAGAAGGTGTTTCAGAGACGGGGGGTAGTGGCATGAGTGTCTTGGGGGGAATCCAGGGCCACGTGGTGTGGGGTTAATCCTTGCTGGGAGTGTAGACTGTATCCAACATGCATGAAGAGCTATTGAAAATTTAGGGCCCAGTAATGCAGGTTGGCAACACTTGTAGGATGGAGAGGGTAGGAAGGAAGGAGGGGAGATGCTGCAGTAATTCTCAGAATCCTCTTCTGTTGAATCCCTGTAAATCATTCTTTTTAAAAAATATATTTTTATTGATTTCAGAGAGGAAGGGAGAGGGAGAGAGAGAGAGAAACATCAATGATGAGAGAGAATCATTGATGGGCTGCCTCCTGTACACCCCCTATAGGGGATGGAGCCCACAACCAGGCATGTGCCCTTGACCGGAATCAAACCCGGGACCCTTTAGTCCACAGGCCAACGCTCTATCCACTGAGCCAAACCAGCCAGGGCTGTAAATTATTCTTTATTTCAGTTCGTGTATGCTTAATTTCTGACTGGTCCTTTTTCATGTCTTTGACATTCTCGCTAAGATCCTTGAAAGTCTCATGAAGATCCTTGACTAACTTTATAACCATGGTTTTGAACTCTGTATCCAGGAGTTAACTTGTTTCCATTTCTTTCCTTTTGTGACCTGTTTCTTTGTCTCCACATTTTGGATGCTTCCCTGTGTTTGTTTCTGTGTATTGGGTAGAGCTGCTATGCCTCCTGGACTTGGTAGAGTGGCCTTCTGTGGGAGGTGTCCTGTGGGGCCCAGTGGCTCAGGGTGGAGGTCCCCAGGCAGGGCCCAGCTGTGAAGTCAGGCGGGCTGGTACTAGTGCTGGGTCTGGGGCCTTTTATTGATAGGTGTGGAGCATGCTGTCACCAGCTGCAGCTTGCTTGAGAGATTTTAGTCAAGTCTGAAGCCTGTGCCAGGACAAGCCATTCATATGGGAAAGCTGCTTCAAACAGCTTGGGTTGGGCTACAAATTGGATGGGGCGGGGTCTCAGGGAATCCTCAGGGCGGAGCAAACGGAGTGGGTCAAGTTGATGGAAACTCGTCAGCTATGACGGAAGGGGGGCTTCCCCCCCCCCCCCCCACAGGCACAGTGACCCCTTGGAGCACCCTCATCTGGGAGAAAGTGCCCCGGAATTCCTGCCCTGATGCCGGACCATCCAGTTCCTCCCCTTATGTGTCTGGGTCCCGCGGTGCTGGAACTTGGAAGAAGCCAGAAGTCTAAGTTTGTGCTCGGGCCTTTAAGAGGAACACCTGGGATTCCAGCAGCCTCCGTGTCACTGAGCCCCAAACCCGCTGGTTTTTACAGCCCTTAATTGCGGGGACTTCTCTTCCCAGCTCTGGAACCCTGGGCTGGGGGTCTGGTGTGGGGCTGGGACCCCCTGTTTTTTACCAGCGGCCTCCGCAGGAACAATCTCCCTCCCAATTATAAAAAAAGCACACGTCGGTTCCGCGCCACCGGCCCTGGTACCCCTCTCAAAGTGCTTTTTTCTTTACTTCTCTAGTTACAGGACTTCCATTCAGCCGGCTTTCAGGCGGTTCTAAGTGATGGTTGTTCTGTATTTTAGTTGTAATTCCGATGTGGTTGTGGGAGGCGGTGAGCACAGGCGGTTACTATGCTACCATCTTGGTTCTTTTCTAAATATCTTTAATTAAGCAAACCCTCAAGCAAAAAAGCTTTCAGAAATGCATACATTTCTTTGAAACACCTTTATGTTTTGTAATAACTTCAGAAGACGCGCCTTTTGCTTAATGCTAAGTGTTGTAGATACCTTATGCTTACCGGCAAACAGATTAAACAAATGAACAGTCAGCTTTGCATACAAGAGTCACTGGCTTCCTGTTACCTGTCAGGCCCTCATTTTAAGTCCACAGGTGTGGCTCCACTGAGTGTTTACTGTGCTCGGCTGGAGAGATCATGTGAAAATCACTCCCAACTGTTGGGGAAACACGCCTGTGTTTCATAGACAGATCTGGTGTGTGGGGAGATGGGGAGAGGACACTGGGGTACCAGAAAGGCCAATCCAAAACCTCGTGCCCTAAAAACAAGGCATTACAAGGACAAGAGATGAAGGAGATGATAAAAAGAAGTATCCAGCTAGGCAAGGCATTTGAGAAGTAAACTCAACAGGGCTTCGGGAGTGGATTAGACATGCAAAGTGAGGAAGAGGGAGGTGTCTGGGTAGAGAGTTAGGGACAGCATGGTTATCCTGTAGAAGAGAGTAGGAGTATGTCATGAAGACTTTGCATGCTGAGAAATTTGTACCATTTCCTCTTGGCAAGTCTTCAAGAGCAGGGGACGGAGCTGAATGGGAGAACAGTATAAAATGCCATGCAGAACTTTGGAATCAGACACAATTAGATCCTCGGTCTTCTTACTTGCTGCACCTGGAGCAAGTGACTTAATGTGTTCGAGTCTCCATTTGCTCATTTGTAAAATGAGATAATCCCTAGCCGGTTTGGCTCAGTGGATAGAGCATCCACCTGAGGACTGAAGGGTCCCAGGTTTGATTCGGTTAAGAGTACATGCCTAGGTTGCAGGCTTGATCCCCAGTTGGAGGCATGCAGGAGGCAGCCAACCAATGATTCTCTCTCATCATTGATGCTTTTATCTCTCTCTCCCTCTCCCTTCCTCTTTGAAATAAATAAAAATATATTAAAAATAAAGAAAGAAAATGAGATAATCATATTAGATTGGGTCATATGAAATTCAGATTTTGTGGATCAAAAACAGTAAAAAATCAGCAATTTCATATGTTCAATGTAATTAATCCGTCCTGAGATGATTTTGCTAGTGCACGCATTGTCCTCCTCCTCATTATCATTACCTTCATCACATTAAGCGTTTGTTCAGGGTTGCCAGGTGAGTCTAGCTGCCTGGCTGAAACAAGCTGAGCTCCTGCCCTCCTTGGCCCATCCCCAGAGCAAATGTCTCTTCCACGCAGCTGTGCAGCTCAGTAGCCCTTCTCCCTGGCCCCTGAAAACATCCCAGCCAACCTGAACGGGCACCCAGGCATGCCCTGGCGTTACACCTGGCCTGGCGGGTGTGGCCTGCAGGGGGAAGGTCTGAGGGAGCCTGAGAAAACTGTGGGTGTGCAGGAGACGGGTGGAGTGACTTGGGTTCCAGCCTTTGGTTCTCCACTAATGCCCATGTGACAGTCGGCGAGTCACTTTGTCCCTCAGGGCCTGACATTCCTCATTTGAAAAACGTCTGACCAGGAGCTGACAACTTTTTCTGAGAAGGGCCAGATAGTCAATATCTTAGGTGTTGTCAACCACAGTGATCTGTATAGCAACTACTCAACCTCATCATGATATGACGTGAAGGCAGCCATAAGGTCAGGGCCACTCATCTGTTGGGCTCAGGGCCCAGGATACTTTTAGGGGCCCATGATGATGTTTAATTTTAATTTCTTTTAAAATTAGAAGAAAAAAAGAGAATAATGGTAGATATATAATAATGAATTCAGCCCGGATTATATTTGTTTTTATACAAACACAGTCAGAAAATATAAAATTTTAATTAATTAATTAATTTGTTTATTTATCTTAATGGAGAAAGAAGCCAGGAAGGCAAAGCACCCAGGGCCCACAGAAACGCATAATGCAGCCCTCCAGCCCTCCATAGAATAATACATTTTTCTATTTACAGGTACTGAAATTTAAATTTCTTCTAAGTTTCATTTGTCAGGAAATATTCTCCTTTTGATTTTTTTACCATCAACCATTAAAAAATGTAATAGCCATTCTTTTTAAAATATATATACCGACTTCTGTGCATGGGCCACGAAGTTTCAATCGCACTGTATGTGCGTGTCTGCACGTGGTATTTTGTGGAAGAGCTACACTCAAGGGGCCAAAGAGCCGCATGTGGCTCGTGAGCCGCAGTTTGCCGACCACTGGGCTAGGGCATGTAATAGCCATTCTTAGCTCATGAGCTGTACAAAGCCAGCAGGATCCTCACAGCCCAGCACTTGAGGATCTCTGAGCCCTCTCAACTCATGGTTTGGCCAGACTGTCAAGAGTGGAAATCTGGAATTAAGTGGCAATATATGTAAAGGGTTTTATGAAGAATGGGAAGTCATTCCCCACCCCACCCCCCTCAAGAGTTATTTTAGAATCTTGGCCCCAGAGTAAACATATGAGGAGGGCAATCCAAGAAATAGCTGTGTGGGAGTCTAGTAAAGTCAACGGACTTCAGACGTGTCAAGGGGTTAGGTTTGGACCTCTGACTAGAAGAAGCCAAGATAATCGAAGTACAGGACAGAGGTGATGGGTGTTCCCCTCACAACGACCAATTCTGATGCCAATTGGGTGTCCTACCCTTACCAGGGATTGAGCCCACAACCTGGGCATCTGTCCTGACCAGGAACCAAACCGGTGACCTCTTGGTGCATGGGATGACGCTCAACGAACTGAGCCACACTGGCCAGGGCTATCCTAATTTTTTACATATGTGTGTGCATACATGTGTATACATGTATGAGTATTGGTCTATATATATGTAATGCATATATGTCTGTTTATATGTATATATATCAATGAAAGATTTTTGAGCATGTATATGTGTAATATATATTAAAAGTCTTTCGTTGATCTCCCTTTCATATTTATCTGCAACCAAATATATCCACTAATTGAACTTATGTACATATTTTTTTCTTTGACCATAGGCCTCCAAGTTTTGAAATTTTTTATTTTGGATTAAGTTATTATTTTTACACAATTAACCAATAAAATATACATATTGCCTATTTTTATATTTAATTACTAAACACTCAAAGTAAATATTTTTGGAAATTCATCTTTTACTGAGACAGGGTAGGACTATTTTTTAAAAATCAGTTAATGAATGAATATTTCTTATCGTTAGGCTGAGATAGGAATTAACAGCTATTTTCTGCCATTTTTTAATTTGTATAGGTGCAGCTAATTAGAAACCTTGGGAATGGATGGAGTTTTGTTACAACACTGTCAACCAATTCTTTGAATTTTTCCAAATTAACCATTAACAATCATACTGTAATCATTATTCTGAATGGCCAATCAGCTGGTGATTCAGTGAGATTCTCCTTCAGTTTTGTTTAAAGCTAACATTACGATCATTCGCTTCCTCAATTTCTGGGAAGTATGCCATAAAGTTTTGACCGAGACCTTCACATGACTGTAAATTACACCCCTGACAGTTTCTCTGCAACACTTTGGTAAACCCAAGATACTCAGAATGGGTTAGACCTAGTAAAACATTACTAGTTATATCTCCCAGTGTTAAATTTTTTATAAAGTGCTTATATCGAATAACAATTTTTAACTATTTCATCAAAACTTTGAAGCTACAAATATTTTTAAAAATATATTTTTATTGATTTCAGAGAGGAAGGGAGAGGGAGAGAGAGATAGAAACATCAATGATGAGAGAGAATCATTGGTCAGCTGCCTCCTGCAAAACCCACACTGGGGATAGAGCCCCGCAACCCGGGCCAGTGCCCTGACCGGGAATCGAACCATGACCTCCTGGTTCATAGGTCTACACTCACCCACTGAGCCACCACAGCCGGGCTGAAGCTGCAGATTTGACTCATTTAATTTGTGGGAATGTTTGCCATGAACATAATTGGAAATGCCAGTCTTTTACTGTCAACGAAAGCAGGCGAATCAGGTTTGTTTCTGTCAGAAAGAATCTGATTTTCTTTTTCAGCTCAAATAAGCATGTTAGAATGCATCCTTATTTTTTTATCCTTAATTCTAAGAAAGGTAGAAGTAGATAGATGTGTAGGGAGACTAGATAGATAAGTAAATAGACAAATAGGTAGACAGACAGACAATAGTGATGTGGATGAACTCAAGTGCAGCTGCCTTCAGTGCTTGTTATTGGTGCACTTTTGTCCTGATATCAGTGGTACATTCACTGAAGGAAGGAAGTTTGTAAAATGTCTCAGCTCCTGCTGCCCCGCTGTTCAATCCAAATTCCCTTTTGCTAATGCCTTGTTTTGCTTTTAACAAAAAATATGTGAGACAGGGAAGGCCTGAAGCCCGACTTGGGTTTATAATGCCTTGATTAAGAGGCTCTCAAATAGTCCCTCTGTTTGATGGCACAGAGGCCTTTGCTCCGTAAGAAGATTCAAAGAAGAGCACGTTTGCCTTTATTTTGTGAAGTGGGAGAGGAGTGCGGGAACTGACAATGTGTCACCCTCTGTACTTTCTTAGGAAGACACTGCTAAGCAAGAGAACACGGTTCCTGCGAGGCCAGCCACACCACCATACCTCTTGAAGGCTTTGGGATGGGAAGGCAGCGGGAGGGGTTTGTGTGCCTCAGTCTGAAGACTTCCACTAACACTGCCTGGGCTTTTTCAGTGATTGAAGTCTGGCCTTTGCCTTTTTGAAAAAAATTGTATTTTGGAAATCCTTCCTATCTTTTTTTTTGTAAAGGCTATATGGCATTCCATTGTATGAAAAGTACAGAAACCGCATTTCAAATGTAGTAGGGCTCTGAGCAGTGGTTAGAGCGTCAACCCGTGCACCGAAGGGTCACAGGTTCTGTTCCCCATCAAGGGCACATACCTGGGTTGCAGGTTCAATTCCTAGCCCTGGTCTCAGGGCACATGCAGGAGGCAACCAATAAATGTGTCTCTCTGTCTCTCTCTCTCTCTCTCTCTCTCTCTCTCTCTCTCTTCCCTCCCTTTCTTCCTCCCTCTACTTTCTCTAAAAATCAATGGAAAAAAATATCCTCAGGTGAGGCTCAACAAAACAAAACATACAAATAAAAAAGTACTAGGGAGGCCAGAAGGGGGCGCTCTCTCATCCCCTACATAGTCCTCAAAGCATAACAGGGAGTTCTCTGTTTATGGTAGTCCTCCCAATTTCCTCTTCCCCTCTATAAAATAGTTTCCTCTTTGTTTTAGCAGACTTGTATGCCATGGTTGCTTGTTCTGTATTGCAATTCTTTGTTAGTCCTGAATCAACCTATTTTGCCGGCAAAATATCTAGCTGACTTTTTGTGCCCCCAAATGGATATTTAAGTTGCTTTCCATCTTTTTGTGTGATTACAAATAATGCTGCGATGAATAACTGTACATACTCCTTGGCACACAGGTGGGAGGATACCTCGGGGGTAAATCCTAGGTGTGGATTGCTGGGTCTGAGAGTATTTACAGTTGTCGGGGGTGTTGCCCACAGTAAAGGCTGCACCCATTTACATTCCCAGCAGTGAATGAGATTGCCTGTTGCCACTCACTCTGCCTAACCGCAGTGTGCTATCAAATGTTTAATCTTTGCCAGGAGGAGTGTAAATAATAATTATATCTCAGTGTAATTTGATTTTGCATTTCTCTTAATATGAGCACAGTCTTCTTCTCACATTTTACACCCCTCTGTATTCTTTTCTGGGAAAGAACTGTTCATGCCTTTTGCTCAGTTTTCTATTAGATTAGTCTTTTTCTTGAATTGTATTAACACTCTATTTACTAAGGAATTAGGTCGGTCTCTCTCTCTCTCTCTCTCTCTCTCTCTCTCTCTCTCTCTCTCCCTCTCTCTCTCGTCAGAAGTGCTGCAGATATTCTTCCCCAGGTTATCACTTGCATTCTGACTTCAGCTATGCATTCCTGTGTGTGTTGTGCAGAAATCCCTAATTTTTAGGTAGTCACGTTTACAAATCAATTTATGACTTTTGAATTTTATGTCTCACTTTGAAGCACTTACTCTGGAATTATTCTTTTTAACTCTACCAATTATCACAAAAATGAAGTAGATATTTTCCTTGAAATGACCTTAAATAAATAGTTAATTAAGGAGCATAGACAGCATTTAATATAAAGTCCCCCTACCCAGGAACAGGGTGTTCTTCCCACTTGTTCACTTCTCCGCTGCACCATTTTGAAATGTCAGGTGAGGCTGCTCCCTGGTCGGTAATCTGAATGCGTCCCCTGCTCACGGGGAGCAGGTCCCACAGCTCCCAAGGATCGGGGACCCTTGTGGAGGCCTGATTGGACGATGCAGGGTTGAGGGAATGACAACTTGCTCCTTGTCCCCTCTTCCCTGCGCCTGTCCCGGTGGCTGCCCCTTCTCTGTGGCAGAGGTTGCTATATTTGTGACTTAATCAAGCCTCATCTCCACAGAAGCACCTGGAGATAAACAATCAACCTGACACTTCCTTGGAAAGGCCTGGTCTCCGCTGACCGTCAACACCCAGGACCCATCACAGGGGAGCCAGGGGCTTGGGCCACGTATTCACAAAGGGCCTTTCATTTATGCTTCTCACCCCATCATGGATTGAGGTGACTCGTGGGAGCACATTGAGAGACGTGAACGAAGGTATTTACCAGAGAACTTCTATTTGAGTCCCATTACCAGACCTCCTGCTAACAGGGCCACGATACATTTTATATAAATCAGGCGACTCGTTTATGAATAGCACAGCTAGACTGCAGGACGTTGCTATATAGAAAGAAATACTAAAGTGAAGCCACATATTTTGAGTGACACATAGTTATCACTCAAATCATAATTAGCACAATACTCTGTTTTGTAAAAAAAAAGTTAAAGTTATAACTTTACCACCAATTCCGAATTATATGAAGGAAACATTTCGAATATTATACCTTTTTTATACAGAGAAATAAAATAACACTGTATTGTTTTGAATTTTAGTGCCAAAAAAAAAAAGGGTTAATCATATACCATGATTTCTACAATTCTGGTTTGGCATAACCTCATTTTCCCCCCAGATGTTAAAGGCCTCCAAAATGGACAGTGCCCCAGGGGTCTTCTGAGGGCAGCAAGGCCTGTCACTTCAGCAGCTCATCTTATGACCCTGGGATCAGAGGATCAGGGTTTAAGCCCCATCTCAACTCACATAACGATTTCCTTCCGCGTCTGTTCCAGCATCATGTACTGCGTCCACTCCTGTTGCGTTTCAAATGTCTTCGATTGGTCCACGATCTTTTGGAACATTGTCCTCTTCCTACAAAACACACCGATTTGTTAATGGAGCAAATCTTAGAATAAGACACGCCTGGGCTTCTAACATCGGCTATTTCAGAGAGAGGCTTCTTAAAACAACATGATTAACAAAACAACATTAAAAGAACCAGGGCCTGGGAGTGAAGACCTATGTTTCTAATCCAGACTGTCAAACTTGTTATCTGATCTTAGCAAATCTCTTTCCCTGGATCTCAGTTTTCCATCTGTACAATGGGAGCGATACTATCTAACTCACAGAGCTGTGGTGAGAAGTAATGGTCCATAGCACAAGGGTTGTGCCTCGCACACAGTACACATGAATCGCTTGGAACTGTGATGTTTCTTATTGTAATAATCATTGCTATTGCTACTCTTATTCTTAAAATGAGAAGAAATACTAACTTGAAATACAGGGCAAGGTCTGTGGCAATGATGGCTATGTCCATCATGTGGATTGCATGTTCGTGCTGCCTGCGATTGAGGTTTTGGAAGATGTTCAAGCCCTAAGGAGGAAATCAGAGGAGAGGTGTGAGAAGTGATCCTGGCGGTAAAGTCACCCAACTACTGATGGTCACCCCAGATGATGGGAGAGGCAGCCCTGGCCAATGGGAAGAGCGCTGCCTGGCCGCACGCGGGCTTCATGTGAGGGGGGGGCTCCTGTGCAGAGGGCCCTCCTCCTACCTCATCTCGCAGCAATGTTTTTCCAAACTCCAAGTGGTGTCTTTCCAAGATGGAGGAGCCATGGAGCTTGGCCAGTGGGTTCTGGGATCTGAATGGCAAAGAAAGGGAGACACACACAGAGAGAATCAACATGGAATGGCGGAGATGAAGGTTAAAGACGTCACCCAGTCCTGCCACCTCCTAATTCTGCCGGCAGAGAGGCTAAGCCCAGAGTGAGAGGAACTTGTCAGACAGTGAAGGTGGGTGCCGGGACTAGACATCAGGTCTCCTGGCCCTTAGGCTTTAGTGGATTCTGAGGGTCTTTAGGGTCATGGACTCATTAGAGAAGCTGTTGAATAGTGTGGACTCTCATCCCCAGAAAAAGGTACAAAACATACACAATGCCAAGTGCAATTTTAGAGATTCATGTACCTCCTATAGTCATCCATAAACACTGGCGCTGGGCCATTCTTTAATGGTCACCAAGCCCTAAATCCTCCATACCTGAGTCTTAGGGGAAGCCATTAAATCCCTCAAAGCAGTGTGTTTTTTCTCATCTTTATTTAATAAATATTTTTTCAGCATTTACCATGGGTCACACAGTGACCTCAGTACTTAGCTTCTCACAAGATAAGATGTAAACACAGTCTCTAGTCTTGGAGCAGCGTGCAAGTATTGAGAAGACTCAAAGGAGCACGTTCTGGTGCTTGTTAATGACTTACAGGTTATGGGCGCTGGGCAGGGCCTCAGTTCCTCATCTGTAATATGGGTATAACATTCATTCCTGCTCTGCCCAGCCCACAAGTGGGTCATGAGGGTCCACCAAGATCATGGTTCAAGGACTATGCTTCAGAGCCTACCTGGAATCTAAGCTCTGAGAGGACAGGGACTGTGTCTGTTTTGTTCAGCATGTACCTCCTTTGCCTAGCTTAGGGCCTACCGCACTTGTATTCAGAGCATTATCAATACAAGGTGGATGAATGATTATCAGTTACTAACCTCTTGGCTTAAATTAGTTCAGTAGGTAGGAAGGGAAGGAAGAGAGTGAGGGAGTTTAATGTATTTGTTTCCTGTTGCTGCTATAAAAAATGATGACAAACTCAATGGCTTAAAACTAAAAATGTATTTTATCTACAGCTCTACAGTTCAGTCTAAAATGGGTCTGCATACTGCCTTTCTTTCTGGAGACTCTAGGGGAGAACCTATTTCCTTGCTTTTTCTAGCTTCTAGAGGCCACCTATATTTCTTGGATTTTGCAGCTTATCTCCCACTTTCAAAGCCTGCAGTGTAGTATCTTCTCTCCTCTCTTACTTCCCTCCTCCCCCTTATAAGGACTCTTCTGATTACATGGGCCCCACTCAGATGATCCAGGATAATCCCTATATTTCAAGATCCTTCACTTCATCATAGTTTTGCAATCCCTTTTGAATATAGGGCAACATATTCCCAGGCTCCAGGCATTTGGGCGTGGAAATAGTTGAGAATCATTTATTCTGTTTGTTGCAGGAGTTTACCCAGACCCAAAAGGCAGGAGGAAGTGGGGAGCTATAGACAGCAGGACTTACTCCCGGGCCAGGGAATCTGTCTAGAAGCTGTTCAGACTTGGGGAATGGATCCTGGGGTAGAGGGTAGGGAGGGGGGGCTGGGAAGGGCTGACTCACTTCATCTGGTAGAGATTGTTGGTGCCTCTGTGGTCGATGTCATGGCAGAAGGCAGCGGTGACCATGGCCAAGGCCTCCAGGTCTGTGAAGTATTGTTTCAGCTTTCCGGTCTGGAAGGACAATCAGAGGTGCCACTCACTCCTGTCTTGTAGGATTGGAAGCAGGACTGAAGGGCAAGTGGAGGGCCTTGAGCTTGGAAACATCAATCTGATCTTGGCTCTGCCCCTGTGGCCTCAGGGAGACCAGATGTTTGCCTGAGATGCAGGACTTTCCATGCTGGAACTGGAACTGTCCCAGGCAAATGGGGACAGCTGGTCACCCTCCCTCCTCCTGAGAGACCTTTGCTGGTCCCATCTCTCTCTGGGCCTCAGTATCCCAATCTGCACACTAGAGGTGAAGGGCATTGGGATAGATGACTGATGAGAAACTTGCGGCCGCGAGGTTGTACGATTCGGAGGGTTTTTGAACATGGCCAGACTGGTAAAGCTAGCCATCCGAACCTGGTCTACCGGTTCAAGCACAGCCCTGGGGAATCTACCCCTGAGTCTCCCTCAAATACCTTGTTGAGTGTTGGAATGGGGGGAGGTTCGGGGGGTGGGAAGAGCCTGGAGAGGTGATGCTGACTCTGTGACTCTAAAAAATAAGTCAAGTCTAAGCCGTGTCGCCGTCACTTTATTTGGTGACAGGGCCAGAATTCCTACCTCCAGGCTCCAATGCCTACTCTGGCCTGACCATTCCAGCCACAGAGAAAGGAATGAGAACGAGGAAGGTGGGGCAGAGATTTGCATCATTATCTGCATGGGAAATCACTTAAGTGAAATATAAAGCGCTCTGGATCCTCTGAGCCAAAAATGAGGAACACCAACACACGTTAGCACATCCATCCAAGGGCACGGCAGCGTTGTCTGTAAGGGAGAAAGGGCAAACAAGCCCATGTCCAGCACTAGTGCTGAGTAAAAAAATATGGTATATTTAAACAATACAGGATTCTCTGCACCATTCAATTATATAAGCCTTGAAAATAGTGTGCTGAGCAAAATAAACCTGCTTCTACTCAAACTCATAAAGATGGAAAGTAGAATGGCAGTCACCAGGAGCTCGGGAGTGTGGGGAACAGGGAGTTGTGTGGGATATGAAAACGTTCTAGATGGATCGTAGTGATGGTTGCACAACATTGTGAATGTACTTAATGCCACTAAATCAGTGGTTCTCAACCTTGGCTGCACATTAGAATCACCTGGGAATCTTTTTAAAATCCTGATTTCTGGGCCTCATCCTCCAGAAATTCTGTTTCTTTGTTATGGGGTGGAGCCACAACATTAGTAACAAAGAAACAGAATTTCCGGAGGACGAGGCCCAGAAATCAGGATTTTAAAAAGATTCCCACATGATTCTAATGTGCAGCCAAGGTTGAGAACCACTGCACTAAATAGAGCGCCTAAAAATGATTAAAATTTTCCATTACGTATATTTTACCATAATAAAAAATATATAAAGATTGTGATTGTATATTTATCTATTTTTAAATAAAAAAGAATATTATAGAATAATAAACAAAATAAGGGGTGTGTGTGTGTGTGTGTGTGTGTGTGTGTGTATGTGTTTGCGTGCATGCATACAAATAAGTTTTGAAGCTTCCAGTAGAGAATTTGGATGGTGCTATGCCAGGATTATCTCCAAATAACTGGACTGGGGTTATAATCTTGGAATTCATTTATGCTGAGCATATGCTCTTTTGCATAATCTTAAAAGGCAATAAATAGAGTGGACAACGCTGCTGCTGCTGCTGCTGTGTGGAGCTGCACCAGGTCGGTCGTCGCCGTACCACCAGCAAGGAGAACATGGTCTGCCCCACGTTGAAGCCGTGCCGCCAGTTGTGGTAGGTGATCCTGCGGTAGCCCTTGCTCAGGGAGTACATGAACCGCACCAGCGCCTGTGAACACATGCACATCAGCGGGGCAGCAAGGACCCCCCGGGTGCCCTGCCTGCTGCACCAGGAGGTGGGAACTAGTCATTGATGGATAATGCTGTGCAAACCCTTTGCAACTGCTAAGCACTATGGGAATGGACGTTATGAAATCAGGTGGATAGAAGTCACTCCGTTTATTTCCACCAATTGAGTTTCATCAGTGATTCCCAAACTGTGCCCCAGATTGCTACTGGCCGGGGAGAAGCTAACAGGAATTTTGCAGGGAAGGAAAACAAAAGGGGACTTTAAATCAGTGGCTTTCAAATTTATTAGAATCACCCAGAGAGATTGTTAAAACACACGTTCTGATTCCCTAGAACTGGGAGAGAGAGATTGCATTTCTGATACATTCTCAGGCTGTGCTGATGTGGCTTGGGGTAACACTTTGAATCCAACAAATCTGGAAAATTCTCCCACAATACACTCCCACCTCCACCTTCTCTGTCCATCTCCATACCCCTCCTTTTACAATAAGGAATTCTGCAGGGGAAAAGTCCTTCTTAAATGGACTTAACCGATGTTGCCCACTCTCATTTGACTATAGGACCCCCTTTTTTTTCACCCCATGAACTCACAGCCTTCGGAACTCAGTGCCTGAAAGCCCACCTCAAGAAGCCAATGCACCCCAAATGCAGAGGAACTGTGTGTTTCATTTTTGATAAATGATTCATCTGTGCAACATGGCTAATACTTTAAATCCCAAAAGCCAAAGGTATACTCTTTTTAAGTATGGATTAAGTTTAAATTTCCAGATTGAGTTTTCAAAGCAAGGAAGCAAGAAAAAGGGAAATCAAAGAGATTTGACCTTACCTCCTGTGGAATATGAAATTTATCTACCACTTTGAGCTCATAGTACATCTGTATCCCACATTTCACCAGCTCCAGTTCCGTCAGGGGCAGGTCACTGAAGTGGAATTTATTAATTTCATATTTCTCTGCATCTGGCAGCTCTTCTTGCTGTAGAAGGAATGGAGTCAAGTGGCTGAGACAAACCAAGTGTTCCTGTGTCTTTCCCTGTCCCCCCCAGGCCTGTCCCGGTCCCGGGTCTGCTGGGAGGATCCAAGCAGAGCCACAAGGGTCACTCTTTGCAAACCTCCTCCCCCTCCCCCATCACCCTCTTAACTCCCCACCCCTACACACTCAGAGGACACCCTGTGCTTGTTAGGTCAGGGCCAGTGCTCACCAGGATCTCAGCCAGCTCCTCTTCCTCGCACTCCCACGGTTCCTTTCCATACACCTCTCTGGTTTTCTGCCCAACATAGCAGAGAGAAGAAAATAGGTTACTACATCTCAGGTCTAAATATGCCTCCACTTTACACTTCCCTTTGTCTCCTTCCTCTGAAGTCCTTGCAAGAGGACCATCAACTCAGAGAGGCTGCTGGTTTGGGGGGAGTTCTTTTTTTAAATATTTTTATTGATTTCAGAGAGGAAGGGAGGGGGGGAAGAGAGAGAGAGAGAGAGAGAGAGAGAGAGAGAGAGAGAGAGAGAGAGAGAGAGAGAGAGAAACGTCAATGATGAGAGAGAATCATTGATCGACTGCCTCCTGCACGCCCCCTACTGAGGATCGATCTTGCAACCTGGGTATGTGCCCTTAACGGGAAGCAAACCTGGGACCCTTCAGTCTGCAGGCCGATGCTCTATCCACTGAGCCAAACCGGCTAGGGTGAGGCTGCTGTTTACCATTCATGGATGAGCAAATTCAGAGTCGTGGGCTTTGGAGCTGGCATCCAAATTTGAGCTCTGCTACTTACCAGCAGTGTTATTGACTGCCTCTGATCCTCCATTTCCTCATCGTAAAATGGGGTCAAAGTACTAACTGGCCCGGCTGGCTGGCTCGGTGGTTGAGTGTTGACCTATTAACCAGGAGGTCACCATTCAATAGCGGTCAAGGGTGCATGCCTGGGTTGGGGGCTCAATCCTCAGTGTGGGGCATGCAGGAGGCAGCTGATCACTGATTCTCTCTTATCATTGATGTTTCTATCTCCCTCTCCCTCTCCCTCTCCCTCTCCCTCTCCCTCTCCCTCTCCCTCTCCCTCTCCCTTCTTCTCTGAAATCAATAAAAATATATTTTAAAATAGTTTTTTAATTACTTGAAAGTAAATTGAAGTGACCCAGCAAGGGACAGCTGTCCCCAGGCCTCAGAGCAGCCATTATGTACAATCCTCTGGCCCTGGTCGATCCATCCATGCTGGGGTCCAACCCCAGCGGGTCCAGGGGTCCCCAAAGGTGTGGACGGAGTCGGCAAAGAAGGAATGACATGGAGGCAGCATTCAGTTGATCAGCAGCCTAGCCAGGATCTCTAGCCAGGATCTCCAGCCAAGTTCTGTTCTGGATCTCCAGCGAAGTTCTGCTTCAGATCTCCAGCCAGGTCCTGTGTCCATGTTCTCTTGCTAGGTTCTCCAGCCAGGTTCAGTCCAGGTTCTCCAGCCAGGTTCAGTCACCAGGTTCTAGTCAGGTTCTCTTGCCCATTTCTGTAGTCAGGTTCAGTCCAGGATCTTTTGCCATGTTCTCTCCAGCGAAGTTCTTCTGTCTCTAGTTCTGTGTGTTCTGTCTTCTTACATCTGTATTTATACCAGTTGATTCCAATCCTATCAATCTCTATTTCAAAGGTTAGGGCGTTTCTTATCTCCATTCCAGGGAGTAAAGATTATGTAGCTTAAGCATGATTGTTCGTAGTTAAAGTGATTAATTACCCGCCTGGCACTTAGTTAAGGGGTTTTATTCCCTCCCTAACTTCAGGGGAAAATCCCTACCTGGGGAAACAACCTTTCTCAGAGACCTTGGTTAAAACACATAGTGCCAAGAAGGTGAGCAAACATATTAAGAACAGTATGCCATATATGCCAGGTCCCTTGAAACAGCAAGCATGGACCGGCTCCCGGCACATCCATTCATCCATTTCACTTGAGGGTCTGGGGCAAGCCCACCGCAGCCCATCCCCATCTCTCGGAGTTTTCAGTATCCCTCTCCCCCCCCCCCCCCCTCTCTGGCCACATCTCCAGGGCAAAGTCTCTGCCAGAAAGAAGGAGCAAGAAAAGGGCTTTACCCACCAGGATTTTCTGGATTTCTTCATTGTCACACTTCACATGATATTTTACCATATCCTGGAAAATATCCTTCCTATATTCCAGTTTGTTCATTGACTCATAGGTATCAGGATTTAAGACAGACCAGCCCAGGAATTGAACCAAAGACTGGAGAAAGAAGAAAAAAACTAAAGTAAGAAAGATCAGAAGCAGAACAGCCAGGTTTGATCCTGCCTCTGTAACTTTGGGCAAGACTCTCTAAGCCTCCATTTTCTCCTATAAAATGGGTCTAATAAACCCTTCACAAAGAGGTGTTGTGAGGATAAAATAATGCATGGGAATGCACTTTCAGTAAAGCACTAACATACATAAAGCTTCATTCTTGTACATACTAATGCCACAAGAGGGAATGTATTCTGTGTACGTTGGGAACAAAGGTAGGGGGGTAGATGGGAACTCTGTACTTTTTGCTTAATTTTGCTATGAACCTGATGCTGCTCTAAAAGGTAAAGTTTATTGATTTTCTTAAAACGGGCCTGTGGCTTTCTCTAATAACATGTGGCCGTGCAGAAGGGAGAGCGAAGAAAGCAGACGTGGCAGTTAAGTCAGGGTCGCGTGAGCTCCCCGCCCTCCACAGATTGGGCAGCAGCACAGTGGGGTCCCCACCACGGGGCCCCCGAGACCACGCTCCGGGCGGGCTGACTCTGAAGCTCTGAATCTCAACGGCAGAAGACCTCCTTGCAAACCATACCTCCATGAGGGTCTCGTCCATTTCATCGAAGGGCTTCCCATCTTTGCGATTGTAAAACGTGGCCACCCCAACAATTTCTTCCTTCTTGTTCACAATAGGCATAGAAAGGACATTTTTAATCACCCACCCAGACTCGTCCAGAGGCTCTTTCTACAAGACAAAAACCAGAGTCGGTTTCCTTGAGACCAGGCTGCATAGGCAGCTGCGATGCACTGCATGCCGAGTCATGACCCGGGTTGGCTAAGGGACCACGAGAGCATAGACTTTGTTGGGTTTTGCATAGCTTCAGTCACCAAACAAACGCTAAGAGCAGCTAGTCCATCTGGTTGGCGCTCCTTTAGCCAGATAGTTATATTGTTTTTATTCATAAGA